>NC_062565.1:127106265-127731265 GCF_022837055.1 Prionailurus viverrinus | reverse complement strand
TTTATCTCTCTTTTTCTCAGCTTCCTCTTTTTCCATAATTTTATCTTCTAGTTCACCTATTCTCTCCTTGCCTCTTCAATCTGAGCCGTAGTTGTCTCCATTTTATTTTGCAACTCATTGATAGCATCTTTTAGCTCCTCCTGGCTGTTCCTTAGTCCCTTGATCTCTGTAGCAAGAGATTCTCTGCTGTCCTCTATACTGTTTTCTAGCCCAGCGATTAATTTTATGACTATTATTCTACATTCACTTTCTTTTTTATTGTTTAAATCATTTTTGATCAGTTCGTTAGCTGTTGTTATTTCCTGGACATTTTTCTGAGGGGAATTCTTCTGTTTCGTCATTTTGGATCGTCTCTGGAGTGGTGCAGGACTGCCTGGCCCTTTTCCTGTCCTGTCTTGAATAACTTGTGTTGGTGGGCGGGGCCGCAGTCAGACCTGATGTCTGCCCCCAGCCTACTGCTGGGGCCACAGTCAGACTGGTATGTGCCTTCTCTCCCCCTCTCCTAAGGGTGGGATTCACTGTGGGGTGGTGTGGTCCATCTGGGCTACTTGCACACTGCTAGGCTTGTGGTGCTGGGGATCTGGCACATTAGCTGGGGTGGATTGGCAAGCTGCACAGGGGTGGGAGGGCAGGCTCAGCTCACTTTTCCTTTGGAGATCCACTTCAGGAGGGGCCCTGAGGCGCCAGGAGGGAGTCAGACCCACTGGAGGGATGGATCCGCAGAAGCACAGCATTGGGTGTTTGCGCAGTGCAAGCAAGTTCCCTGGCAGGAACTGGTTCCCTTTGGGATTTTGGCTGGGGGATGGGCGAGGGAGATGGCGCTGGCGAGCGCCTTTGTTCCCCGCCAAGCTGAGCTCTGTAGTCCGGGGCTCAACAACTCTCCCTGCCATTGTCTTCCAGCCCTCCCGCTCTGCTCTCCGAGCAGAGCTGTTAGCTTATAACCTTCCAGATGTCACATTCCGCTTGCTGTCGGAACACACTCCGTCTGGCCCCTCCTCTTTTGCCAGCCAGACTAGGGGGCTCTGCTTGGCCTGCAGGCCGCCCCTCCACCCCGGCTCCCTCCCTCCAGTCCGTGGAGCGTGCACCGCCTATCTGCCCTTCCTACCCTCTTCCGTGGGCCTCTCGTCTGCGCTTGGCTCGGGAGACTCCGTTCTGCTAGTCTTCTGGTGGTTTTCTGGGTTATTTAGGCAGGTGTAGGTGGAATCTAAGTGATCAGCAGGACATGCGGTGAGTCCAGCGTCCACCTATGCTGCCATCTTCCCAGGACCCCTCACTGTTCTATTTTAAAAAGTTGTCACGGCCATCCCAGTCTTCAGCAATTAGAAGCCTGATCAATATCAAGGCAAGACCCTCCACCATCAAGGAGAGGGTGACTGGCTGAGACCACATATAATGGCTAGCATCTTTTAAACAAAATACTTTTAAAGGCATATACAATGTTTTAGACATAATGCTATTGCACCCTAATAGACTACTGTATAGTGTTAATATAACTTTTATATTCACTGGGAAACAAAAATAATAATTTGACTCAATTTATTATGAAATATGCTTTATTGTGGTAGTCTTGAACTGAAACTGCAGTATCTCCATGTTATGCCTGTATGGATTTTTCACCTCTTAAATTTATTTCTAAATATTTTTTTCATGTTATTGTAAATGAGATTTTTTTCTTACTTTTTCTTTCTGATAGTTTGTTAGTGTCTAGAAATGCACCTGATTTCTGATGTTGATTTTGTGTCCTGCAACTTAACCAAAGTCACTTATTCTGACAATTTTTTGGTGGTTATCTTTAGGGTTTTCCATATATAATAGGTAATCTGCAATAGAGACAGTTTTACTTCTTCCCTTTCTGGTTTGGATGCTTTGTATTTCTTTTATTTGTTTAATTGCTCTGGCTAGGACTTCAGGTAGTAGGTTGAATAAGAATGACATCTTTGTCTTGTTTGTGATCTTAGGGGAAAAGCTTTCAGCTTTTCACTGTTGAGTAAGATGTTAGCTATGGGCTAGTCATATATGGCCTTTGTTATTGTTGAGGTATGTTACCTCAAACCAAATTTGTTAATTTTTATCATGAAAGGATGTCGAATTTTGTCCATTTTTTTCTGCATCTGTTGAAACTATTGTATGTTTTTTATCTTTCATTTTGTCAATCTCATATATCATACTGATTTTGTGTATGTTCAACCATTCTTAGGTCCCTGGAATAAATCCCATTTGATAATGCCATATGATATTTTTAATCTACTATTAAACTCAGTTTACTAATATTTTGTTAAGGATTTTTGCATCTGTGTTTGTCAGGGATATCCGTGTATAATTTTCTTGTAGTGTCTTTTTCTGACTTGGTATTAAGGTAATGGTATCAAAGTTGGAGTTGTCCCTTAATTTTCTTTCTTCTTTCTTTTTCTTTTTTTTTTTTTGAGATTGAACTTTGATAATTGATTCTTCTGGAAATGTTTGGTAATATTCACCAGTAAATTCATTTGGGCTAGGACTTTATTTTTGCTGGCAGGTTTTTGATTACTGATTCAGTTTTCTTGCTAGTAATTGGTCTATTAATTTCCTATCTCTTCATGCTTCAGTTGTGGTAGGTTGTATAGTTCTGGGAATTTATCCACTTCTTCTAAGTCTCCATTTTTTGGTTTAAAATTGCTTATAATAATCTCTTATCCTTTGTATTTCGATGGTGGTATCAGTTGTAATGTCTCTGCTTTCATTTCTGATTTTATTTGAGTCCTTTATTTCTTGGTGAGTCTTGCTAAAGGTTTGTCTATTTTGTCTTAAAAAACAGTTCTTAGTGTTCTGACTATTCTGAGTTTATTATGGAAAGGATGTGTTAGGTTTAAAAGGGCGAGAAAACTTAGTTTAGAAGTTGTAAAATGTGCAACTAAAAATTTTATACAGATTTCTATAAACACAGATGAGGCACTCTATCTACATATTTTCCTGGAAAACACCTTTGTAAAAACTTTATTTTAGAATTTTTAATTTAAATGAAGTTATAAAGATAGTATATAATTCCTGTATACTCTGCACAAAGATGCCCCTATTAAAATCTTCTATGGGTGTGCTATATTTATTAAAATACACAAGATCAACATATTAGTAACTGAAAATTATATGCTATTAAAAAAATCCTTAGTTTTGCCTGTTTTTTACTGTACCAAAATCTCATCTGGAATACTAAAATACATTTACTTAACATGTCTCCTTTTTCTTTTGCTGGCTGTTACATTTTTCAGACTTTCCATGTTTTGGGTGACCTGGAGAGTTTTGAGGAGTATACTGGTCAGGAATTGTATTGAAATTTTGTCAATTGAGATTTGTCTGCTACTTTGCTCACAATTAGACTGAGGTTACGTGTTCTGGAGGGAAGACTACAGAGGTAAAGGGCTGTTCTTATTACATCATATTGTCAACATGATTGAACAAGTCATGGATATATTTATCACCGTTGATGCTAACTCCGATCAACTGGCTGAGGTAGTGCTTGTAGTTTTCTTCACTACAACATATCCTTTTTTTCCCCTGTCTTTACACACTGCACTCTTTGGAAGGAAGTCATTATAAGCAGCCAAAATTAAGTAGTGGAGAGTTATGTTCAATCTGTTTAGGCCCAGATGTATGTGTTCTTGCCTCATGTGTTTTGGTCTGTTTTTAGGTGTGGACATGTCTAGGACTGTTATGTCTTCATAGGTAATTGATCCCTTTATCACTATAAAATGTCCTTGAAAATTGATAAAACTGTGTTCTGAAATCTGCTGAAATTAGTACAGCTACTCCACCATTCTTTTGGCTAGTTTTAGTGTCACCAGCTAGACCCCCCCCCCAAGACCTGACCTTTACTGTCTGCCTGCTTATACTCAGTAACTTTTGTTTTACATTTCTCCTTAAGTCCTTCTTTTCTATTTATTTCTTAATTCAGGCAAATGAAACCCAAAACCATACCTCAGGTGATAGAGACTGTCCTGACAAGACCTCTTGCTGACAAAGACCACCCAGACCCTATGAGCTAAATTTCTAACTTGAGCTTGTGCCAGTGGACCATGGAGTGATCTACTGGAATGACCTACTTACATTTACCTCATTATAATACTAAAATCTCCACCCAAGGAGGAGCCTCAGGCTCATTTACCTAATATACAATGTATGTATAGGCCTTCAAGAGCACACATGGTCTTATTATGCCTGTCTCCACATATGATGACAATGTTTCCCTATGCAAATATTCATTCTAACCCCAAATAAAAGGAAATCATTCAACCCCAAATCTCAGGGAGTCATGACTTTGGAAGCTATTCCTCATGATCTCCTTACTTGTTGCAAATAAAATTTGCTTTGTGTGACAACTCACCTAGTATAGTTTCTGGGACTCACCGAGGAGAGAACTCAGGTTGGTTTAGTTATATTGCTGTGTTATATCTTTCTCCATTCCTTTATTTTTGACTTTTGATTTTAAAAGGGCTTTCTTGCATAACACATATAGTTTGATTATGTTTTGTTAACCATTCTGATAATTAGTGTATTTAGACAATTAACATTTTAAGTGATTATTGATATGGATGAATGTTTACTATGTTTTAAGTGTTTTTAATTAATTGGATTTAATTTAGTTTATTTTTGTTTTTTCCGCATATTGTGGCTGTGGTTTTCTCTTGGCCTTTGGCTTTTTATAGTTTGAATATGATATTGTTTCTTGTGGCTGCTATAAAAATTACATAAACTTTGTGGCTTAAAACAATAAAAAAAATATTTTCTCACTATTGTGGAGTCTAAAATCCCCAAATCAGTATTACTTACTGATCTAAAAGTCAAGGTAGCAGTAGGGCAGTAAAGAAGGTTCTAGAATCTAGAAAGGATAATCTGTCCCCTATTTCTTCCAGCTCTGTCAGTGCCAAAATTCCTTGATTTGTGATTTTATTACTTCAATCTCTGCCATGGTGGTCACCCTGCTTTCTTCTCTTCTGTCTGTGTCCGTTCTACCTCCTCACCTGTTTTACAAGATTACATAGGATTGTGTTTAAGGTCCAGACATTCCCATCAATAGTGCATGAGGATTCCTTTTCCTCCTTATCCTCACCAACACTTGTTACGTCTTGTATTGTTTATTTTTAAACCATTCTGACAAGTGTAAGGTGATATTTCATTGTGGTTTTGATTTGCATTTTCCTGATAATTAATGATCCTGGACATCTTTTCATGTGTCTGTTGGCCATCGATCTGTCTTCTTTAGGAAAGTGTCCATATATTCTGCCCATTTTAATTGGATTATTAGATTTTTTGGTGTTGAGTTGTATAAGTTCTTTATAAATTTTGGATATTAATCCCTTATTGTATATATCATTTGCCAATATCTTCTCCGATTCAGTAGGTTGCCTTTTCATTTTTTTGACGGTTTTCTTCACTGTGCAAAAGCTTTTTATTTTGGTGTAGTCCCAAAAGTTTAATTTTGCTTTTGTTTGCTTTGCCAAGGAGACATATATAGAAAAATGTGATTGTCAAAAGATTTGACTTTCTATGACTGTCAAAGAGATCACTACCTATGTTTTCTTCTAGGAGTTTTAGGATTTCAGGTATCACATTTATGCTCTGAATCCATTTTGAGTTTGTTTTGTGTCTGGTGTAAGAAAGTGGGCCAGTTTCATTCCTTTGCATGCACTTGTCCAGTTTCCCAGAACCATTTATTGAAGTGTCTTTTCCCCATATTCCTGCCTACTTTGTCAAAGATTATTTGACCATAAAACCGTGGGTTTATTTCTGGACTGTCTATTCCACTCTATTGATCTGTGTCTATTTTTGTGCCAGTACCATACTGTTTGATTACTACAGCTTTCTAGTATGTCTTGAAATCTGGAATTTGCAACTTTGCTCTTCTTTCTCAAGATTGTTTTGGCTATTTAGAGTTTTTTGTGGTCCCGTATAAATTTTGGGATTATTTTTTCTGTCTCTGTGAAAAATGTTGGTATTGCATTTAATATGTAGATTGCTCTGGGTACATTGGACATTTTGTGTCATTGTCAATTTCCTTCATCATTGCTTTATAGGTTTCAGAGTACAAGCCTTTCACTTGCTTGGCTAATTTTATTTGAGAGACTTTATTATTTTGGGTGCAATTATAAAAGGGATTGTTTTCTTAATTTCTCTTCCTGATACTTATTAGTGCATAAAAATGCAACTTATTTCTGTATATAATTTTGTATCCTGTGACTTTACTGAATGCATTTATCAGTTGCAGTAGGTTTTTGGTGGGGTCTTTTGGATTTTCCTTGTGTAGTATCATGCCTTCTACAAAGAGTGAAAGTTTCAGTTCTTCCTTACCAATTTGGATGCCTTTTATTTCTTGTTTGATTGTTGTGGCTAGGACTTCCAGTATTATGTTGAATAAAACTTATGAGAGTGGACATCCTTGTCTTATTTCTGATCCTAAAGGAAAAGCTCTCAGCTTTTCACCATTTAAGTTTTTCATATATGGCCTTTATTATGTTGAAGTATACTCCTCTAAGCCTACTTTGCTGAGGGTTTTTGATTTGTTTTATTTATCATGAATGGATGTTGTACTTTGTCAAATGCCTTTTCTGCGTCTATTGAGATGATCATATGGTTTTTATCCTTGCTCTTGTTAGTGTATTATTTTGGTTGAGTTACGATTATTAAACCAGCCTTGTGTCCCTGAAATAAGTCCCACTTGATCATGTTGAATGATATTTTTAATGTATTGTTGGATTTGTTTTGCAATATTATGTTGAAGAGTTTTGCATCTATGTTCATTGAAGATATTGGCCTGTAGTTCTCTTTCTTGTGGTATCTTTATCTGGTTTTGGTGTTAGGGTAATGCTGGCGTCATAGAATGAATTTGCAAGCTTTTTTTCCTCTTCTATTTTTGAAATAGTTTGAAAAGAATAGGTATTAGTTTTCTTTTTAAGTGTTTGATAAATTCACCTATGAAGCCATCTGGTTCTAGAATTTTGTTTAGTGGAGTTTTTTGATTGTTGATTAAACTTTATTGCAATATTCACTATGTTCAAGTATTCTATTTCTTTGAGACTCAGTTTTGGGAGATTATGTTTCTAGGTATTTATCTTTTCTTTTGAGTTGATCGATTTGTTGGCGTATAATTTTTCATAATATTATAATTCTTTGTGTTTCTATGGTGTTGTTATTTCTCCTTTTATTTCTAATTCTATTTGAGTCTTTGATTTTTTTTTTTTTATGAGTTTGGCTAAAGGTTTATCAATTT
Source organism: Prionailurus viverrinus (assembly GCF_022837055.1). Taxonomy (NCBI): domain Eukaryota; kingdom Metazoa; phylum Chordata; class Mammalia; order Carnivora; family Felidae; genus Prionailurus; species Prionailurus viverrinus. The sequence goes on along the minus strand of NC_062565.1, from coordinate 127,724,025 downwards.
TGTTGATCCTTTCAAAGAACCAGCTTCTGGTTTCATTGATCTGTTCTTTTGTTTGTTATTCTCTATTTCATTCATTTCTGCTCTAATCTTTATTATTTCCTTCCTTCTACATTGGGCTTTATTTGTTGTTCTTTTTCTAGCTCCCCTAGGCATAAGTTTAAGTTGTTTATTTTAGGTTTTTCTTCTGTAGGTAGTCCTGTATTGCTGTAATCTACATTCTTAGAACAGTTCTTACTGCACCCCAAAATTTTTGGTCAGTTATGTTTTCATTTTCCTTGTATGAATTTTCTGATCTCCTCTTTGATTTCTTGGTTGACTCATTCATTGTTTAGTAGCATGTTATTTAGTCTTCAAGTAATTTGTGTTCTTTTCAGACTTTTTCTTGTGATTTATTTCTGGTTTCATACTGTCATGGTCAGAACACATGCATGCTATGATTTCAGTCATTTTGAATTTATTGAGACTTGTTTGTGGCCTAACATGTGATCTCTTGTGGATAATAGTCCATGTGCACTTGAAAAAACATGTGTATTTTTCAGTTTTTGTGTGGAATGTTCTGAATATATCTATTAGGTCCATCTGGTCCATTGTATCATTCAAAGCCACCGTTGTTGATTTTTTGTGTTTGGATGATCTATCCATTGATGTAAGTGGGGTGTTAATGTCACCTACTATTACTGTAGGTGCATAAATTCTCTTGTTGGATTGGTCCTTTTATCATTATGTAGTGACCTTCTTTGTCTCTTGTTATAATCTTTGCTTTAAAACCTATTTTGTTTCAGATAAGTGCTTTCTTTTCACTTCCATTTGCGTGATAAATGATTTTCCATCCCTTCAGTTGTGATCTACATGTGCCTTAGGTCTGATGTGAGTGTCTTGTAGGCAGTGTATTGATGGGTCTTGTTTTTTTCTTTTTTTTTTTTTTTACCTATTCAGTCCCCTTACATCTTGGATTAGAGCATTCAGTCCATTTACAAAGTAATTATTGATAGGTATAGAATCATTGCCATGTTGTTATATGTTTGAATGCTATTTTTGTACTTCTCTTACTCTCTTCACTTATGATTTGATGGCTCTTTTTAATGATTTGCTTGGATTTATTTCTCTTTATTTCTTGCATATCTAGTACAGGTTTTGATTCAGAGTTACCATTTTGCTCCTGTATAGCATCTTATGCATATAGCAGTCTATTTTCAGTTGATGGTTGCTTAAGTTTGAAAGCTTTCTAAAAACACTAAATTTTTACTCCCTACCACCAATTTTTATGTATATGATGTCATATTTTACATTCTTTTTATTTTGTGAATCTCTTGACAGATTTGTATAGATATAATTGATTTACTCTTTTGTGCTTTATCCTCTGGACTGGTTGTAAAAATGATTAATCTATTACTTTTATTGCATTTGTATACCCCTGTGATTTTTTTTAAGTGGGTAGATTTTTCTTGGTAGAGTTTTCTTGGTTTTAGATTTTGTTTTTTCTTCCAGCACTCTGAATATATCATTCCACTCCCTTCTGGCTTGTAAAGTTTCTCCTAAAAAAATCATCTCATAGCCTTTGGAGTTTCCTTTGGATGTAACTGTTTCAATGCTTTTAAACTTTATTTTTATCACTAGTGTGATAATTTAAACTTTATTTTTATATAGTTGTTTGTGTGATAATTATTATGTGTCTTGGTGTGGATCTCTTTGGGTTGATTTTGTTTTGTTTTGCTTTGTTTTGTTTTGTTTTTGTTTGCACGTCTCTCTGTGCCTGCTGGATCAGATCTGGATGTCTGTTTCCTTCCACTGATTTGGGACGTTTTCAGCTATAATTTCTTCAAATAAATTTGCTGTCCCTTTTGCTCTCTGTTCTCTTTCTGGGATCCCTATAATGTAAATGTTATTATACTTAATGATATCACTGAGTTCCCTTAACTTATTTTCACATTTTTTTTCGTTTTTCTTTTCATCTTGGTTGGTTTCCAGTACTCTGTCTTCTAGCTCATGGGTCCATTCTTCTCATTCCTCTAATCTTCCCTGATTCCCTCTTCATCTCTCATTGATTCTTTTAATATTTTATATCTCTTTGTTGAAGGTCTTATTGAGATCCTCCACTCTTTTCTCAAGTCCAGTAAGTAGTAGTTTATGACCATTAATTTGAATTCTTCATCAGGCATATTGCTTATCTATCTGTTTTAAAACTAATCTGTTCTGTTTTTGTTCTGTTCTTTCATTTGAAGGTCATATACCTCTGTTTCTTCATTTTAACTAACTCTGTGAATATTTCTGTGTATCAGGAAAGTCTGTTACATCTCCTGATCTTGAAGGCAATGATTTTATGTAGGAGAGCTCCTGTGGTACTCTGTGGTACAATGTCCCCTGCTCACCAGAACCAGGCACTTCAGGAGTGTCTCCTGTGTGGGTTATGTACACCTTACTTTTGTGGCTGAGTCTTGTTTGCCTTCAGTCCAGTTGGCTGCAATATCCCATTGTGCCTGCTGTGGGCCAGCTTTGGTCCCTGTGCTGTTAAGAGACCAGTCATAGGCTTCTGGTTGGGCAGTGTTAGCAGTCAGACCAGATAGATGCCTAACCTCAGCCTGTCTGCTGCGGCTGTAGTCATGCTGAACTGAAGGGCACTCTTTTGTGTTATCTCCTGAGGGGCTTTTATTGGTGGGCAGGGCCTTCAGGCAAACCAAATATCTGCTCCCAGGCTAGCTGTTGAGGCTTCAGTAGCATAAACCTGCAGGTTGCATTCTCTGCCTTGTCCCCTGAGAGGATTTTGTTGGTGCGCAGGGCTGGCAGTCTGCTGTGGCTGCAGAGGCACTGATTGCAGGACATTCTCTATGCACTGTCATTTACAAGGTCTGGTTTCTGAAAGTACTGGTGTGTGTGTTTATCTTCGCTTCTCCAAAGGGAAGGAGTCACGTTGGGGTGGTGTGGGTCCCTAGGGGGCTACTTGCAGGATAAGAGCTGCTTTGGAGGGACTCTGAAAAGCAGAGAAAAGATAAATACCTAGAAACATAATCTTCCAAAACTGAGTCTCGAGGAAATAGAATATTTGAACATAGTGAATATTGCAATAAAGGAGCTGCTTTGGAGGGACTCTGATCATATGGGGCAGATTGGATGGGACAGATCTGTAGGAGAACTTGGGGGGCAGTTCACATTGTTAGCAAGCTAAATGGAAAGTGTTCATGCTTTTTCCTGCAAGTGTGAGGCCATCTATGCTGGGAGGGGAGAGAAATAGTGCCTACCAGCTCTTTTGTTCTTGGAGAAGCCTCCTGAAGGTGTCTGCACCTTTAGCAGATGTTCTGAGATTAGTAAATACGTCTCCTTCATATATACCCCAGGTGGCTCTCAAACTGCTGCTTCTATGCTGTATCTCAGTAGGGTTATTTGTTATGCTGTCTATATAAGGGTGGCGACTCAGTTTTTGATTGCCCTCTAGCTCTCCCACAGCTGAGCCTGTTGATTTTTAAGGTAGCAGGAGTTAAGCCCTGCTGGCTATAAAAACTCATGAGGTTAAGCTCACTAGTTTTCAAAGACAAATGTTATGGGGACTCATCTTCCCAGTGCATATCCCCTGTGTCTGGGGTACCTCCTGTGGAGTCTCCTCCCCTTCCTTCTTTGTACTTGTGATGTCCCTCTTATTTGCGGTTGGTCTCACCAGGACTTTGGTTTCCAACTGTGTCTCCACTGTTCCTACTCTTTTGGATATATCCTCCTTTTGACAATTAACTCTGGAAAGTTCTGCCAGTCTTTGGGTCATTTTCTGGGCTGGATGCACTGAGGTACCTATTATCTAGGTATGTCAGTGGGACCAGGTGAGCTTAGGATTCTCCTATTCCACCTTCTTTCCAGAAGTCTGTCCCACAGTTTTGAATGCTCTGCTTTTATTTTGTTTTTATTTCTGTTTTCCTCCTTGAATTTTAGTTTGGTAAGTTTCTTTTAACCTATGTCCAAGATCACTGATTCTTTCCTTGGTCTTGTTGACTGTGCTAATGAGCCCAGCAAAAACATTCTTTATTTATAGTGCTTTTGTTTACAGTTACAGTGTTACAATGTTTTTATTTTAGCATTTATTTTTATTTTTAGATATTTCATCTCTCTACTTATATTGCCTATGATATCTACTTTTACATTGAAGCTCTTAATATTTAATCATATTTAGACTAAACTTCCTGGCTGATCATTCTGGCATCTGTATCATATCTGAGTTTAAGTGTGATGCTTTCAAACCATGTCTCTTGACATGTATTGCAAGGTTTTTTTGTTGTTGTTGTTGGAAGCAGATACGTTGTATCAAGAAATAAGAACTGAGGGGAAATAAGACTTAAGAGTGAGGGTTTATGATAATTGAGATAGGAGATAGGCTATAATTAATGTTTTTTGTACTCACACTTTTCAAAGTCCAGTCCTTCCAATCTCCATGTTTTTTCTCCCTTCATGTTTTTTGGCTTAGGTAGTAGGTATTCCTCGTCAGAGAGGATTTTTATCCTGCAGCACTTCCAGATGGCCTGTGGTGGAGGTTGTGATACGTGGAGGAAGTGTTTTAGTGGGCCTTTGTCCCTAGGCTATGACCTTCACGAGTGTTTTGCTAGCTTCCACCAGCCCCCATCACTAGGTGATACAGGAAGCCTGTAATTGGCTACAATGGGAACGTGGCTCTTCCCCTAGCTGGGATAAGGCTTTGGTGTGAAAGCTTTTCCCCCCTCTGGGGAGTAGGCTTTGCTTATAAAGGATATTCTGAGTATTTTACACAGATTATTCTTCTTACCCTGATAGAGTCATAGAGGATCTTTCCTGAGATTTTAAACTGAAAACCTGTTGGTGTTCCTAGAGGTAAAACCTATAAAAGTGTGGGAACTCCTCAAAGACTGTGGCCTCCAGGAGTTCCTCACCCTCATTGTAGTGTATACTCAGTCTCCAGCATTCATCAAAATAACCATGTAAGTGTTCATATCAGTTTATGACAGCAGAAGCTTTTGCTTCAGGTAAGCACTTCTTTACTGTGACTCTTTAGATTGATCTGTTTGTCCAGATGGTGGTGGACAGGTATGCCTTGCAACCTTGATTCACTGATGGGTCCAAGAAAGTCATTCATCATCAGTCTCTTCAGCTCCTTCTCATTGCAGAGATAGGAGTGATGACTACCAAGTTCTTTGTAGTTGGAGTCGAAACCCTCTATATGTTTGGTTGGAGAAAACATTGTGTTGTCATTGCTATTTACAATGAATAATCTACCACCACCTAAAAATGGACTGGAATGAAGAAAAGTGAAAAAAGACAATAGAGAAAATCTAGACAGAAGCAATTCAGGACTTTGATTATTTGGGGAAAGAAAAGGTATAGATTATAAAGAGGTTATAGGATGTATCTACCAGAAGCAAAAATTATGTACATGCTTTAAAAAATACTGGTTTGAGATGTCTGACAATAAAATGTGTATTGCTGCACACATTAACTCCCAGATTCTGTGCCCCAAGAAGCTGACTTCTATGGGATGCTTCAGGAAGACCCCTTTCATTTTGGTTCTTGGTTGTGTTTAGTGAATAGGAGCTATACTACAAGAGATAAGAGCTGGAGTGTGAGGAGAGTAAACTTGGGATATTTGTCCCTTCAAGTTTCCTTCTTCAGAACATTTTATAAAAGGTCACTTTCCCATTTCACAACTCACCTTTTACAGCTTTGTTACCCTTTTTGCTCTCTTTGGCTTCTGGGAACAGCTCTTGCCTCCTCAGGCCTAGGGGTGACAATAACCAGCTCCCAATTTTTCCTATATCCAGGGTGATCTGCTCATCCTGTTGATTTCCTTTAACCCTACTCATGTCCTCCTGCTTTAATTATTTTGATTACTCCTTTTAAGTATACCCAGTGTTTGCTGTTGGGACCATGATGGCTAATGCAGTCACACCTACCTCAGTTTCTACCACAAGGAAGGCAATCACTAAGTGTTACATCTGTTTTACCATTATAGGAGAAAAAGAGATGGAAAAGAAAGAGACCACAGTAGGAAGGGATAATAAGGCTTTGAACCTGGTGATTATAGAATTCTAGTGCCCTAAGAGGAATGAGAAGTCCAATATATAGTTTGTCAGAAATATAAGGAAGATTGGATAAAGAGTTCAGTGTATGGAAACCAATTTGACAATGCATTTCATGTTAAAAAAAAAAAAGAGTTCAGTGTGGGACATGGAGATAAATGAGACATGTGGTAGACAAGAATCAACATCATATGTAACTGAAGAGGCCTGTTGGAAATACAGGCTGGAGAAGTGATTTGTTGAAACTGATATTTGGGATCAACTCAGACATAGATGAGAAACAGCACATAATAAAAGAAAGATACACTTATAAAAGTAATACCATGTTTGTAATGGTAAGAGAAAAATTAAGAACCTCGTATGTAGACAGGGAAGGACAGGAAGTAAAAGTAGGGGATTCCATGTCAGAGAAGACAAAATAGGAAAATTTTTGTTTTTAATTAATTAGGCCATAGTTTTGAATGTTGTTTACATTGAGGATATCAGAAATCAAGAGGCTATCAGATGTAACAGCTAGCAATGATTGTGAGTTTTCAAACAATAGTACTTCTTAACTTTCTCACTGACATATCACTACGAGAGGAAAACAAAGCTATTTGGGCCTGGGGGAAGGGGTGAGAAAGTGGTGATATTATAATAATGCTTCATCTTTTTCTCTTATTAAATTTTTAAAAAATGTAAACTATTTTCCATTCAAGTAGATCTTTCATTTTATATGGAAAAGTATTTTTAAACTACCATATTTTTTCATAGAGTATCCATAACACATTAAGACAAATTGGGTAACTTAACACAATAGAAATATATTCTCTTACATTTCTGGTAGAGCAGGGTTGGTTCCTTCTGGAGGCTCTGACGGAGAAATCACCCCATGCTTCTCTCCTAGCTTCTGGTGGTTGCTGGCATCCTTGGCATTTTTTGGCTTATAGATGTGTCACTCCAATTTGTTTCCATCTACACACTGCTTTCTTATATAATCTAATAAGATAGATTTGATCTATAAGATAGGTTTGCTCTAATCTAATATGATGTCATCTTATATCTACAAAGACCCAAATCCCAAGTAAAGTCACATTCTGAGGTTCTGAGAAGGCACGAATCTTGAGAGAGGCATTATTTAACCCAATACAACTACCCAATTAAAATAATTTTTCCCAGAAAAGCAGTTTTACATAAAGTTTATGCTCTAACACAGTTTACCATTTTTATTTAGTTGAAGGCTTGACATAACCCCATGAGAAATGATTATGAATACTTCAGTAGGATAAGGACAGCTATAAATTATATGGAGGAGAAAGAAACCAGATTTCAAAGTATGGAGGAATAAATTGAATAAAGTATTGAATTACAGGAGAGAAGTATAGATAGAACTCTCATCAGTAGCTTTAATAATGGAAGGATAGGGACAGGAGAAATAAACCAAGGACTTTGTAGACATAAAGGAAGTGTGCTTTTTCGAGGTGAGACCTGAGAATATATTTTTTTAATGTTTATTTATTTTTGAGAGAGTCACAGAGCATGAGTCAGGGAGGGGCAGAGAGAGAGGGAGACACAGAATCCAAAACAGGCTTCAGGTTCTGAGTTGTCAGCACAGAGCCCGATGCGGGGCTTGAACCCACAAACTGTGAGATCATGATCCGAGCCAAAGTTGGATGCTCAACCGATTGAACCTCCCAGGAACCCCATGAGACCTGAAAATATTTTAGGAAGAATGAAGACATTGAGTACAAATAAAATGTTTTTAAACTAAGATGAAATTGATAATGCCTTTGCAAAATACAGAAAGACACATCAAGAATAAAAGTTCAGAAGTCTTGTTGAGTCTTGGCAAATGAGCTTCACTTCAAAGACAAAAAGGGGGGGGAAAGGAGGGGCATATGGAGTCACTATAAGAGAAAGTATGTGAGGATCCATCCAGTATTTTGTGGCATTTTAGATGCCAACTTTTTGAAACATTCTAAACAGTTCTCCTTTAAAATGTAATCTGCTGCAATCATTTATGACTTTCTCTAGGCAATCCCCCTGGAAAAGTAAACAGAAACAAAAACACTGTATTTTGAATTAAGTGGCTTTTGTTGAGTTCTGAAAGAATAGTAAAAAAAAAAACAAAAATCTATAAGGGAAAATGTTTTCTTTAATGTTTAAGATTGAGACATTTTCTAGTTTGAAGGGAAAAATAAAGTCCTCTGAATCTTTACAGGAATGTAGGCATTATAGGCTCCCAGCTGCAAACTTTCTCTTCCATTAACAGCAAATAGGGTTTCTTGTTTAGGGCCTGTAAAGCAATTCTAATGATCCGAATAGGCCTGGAGGCCCTTCAAAAGCTTTATAAGGAAAATTAATTGAAGATTCACTGTCCTTGGAATTTACTGCTATTGGCACTTAGTAGCTCTGACAAATTCTCTCTCATATGTTATTGAATTACTGGGGCATTTTAGAACTTTTGTCTCTAGCCATTGTTCTGTGTGACCATAACTATATCCATATTTATATAATTCCTCACCCCCCCCCATGAGTGCCTATTTGCTATTTAATCCATAGGAATTTTGAAGGATTATAAATTTAACTTAAGATTTTTGCTCTCTGCATTATCCCATAATATTCAGTGTTAATTGGCAATTGTTCTTTTTCTGATTCAATTATTTTGTTTTCAGTTGAGATTCTCTTCAGGAGAATTAGCCTGGCATTACAGAGAGGAAGGGTAATACGTGAACACAAGAGATACACACAGCAGCTCTCAGAAAGACCTAAAATATGTTTTGCCCTTCTGGCAATGTAGTTATGTTCCCTCTTGCTGCTGCCTTTTTGACTCTGGTTATTGAAATTGAAAGACTAGAGTAAGACAAAGAACTGCTGCCTTTCACAAATTCATTTACTATGAACATTTCGTAGATCTGTTTTCATTAACTGAAGCCCCTACATGCATTTTGGATTTTATTGAGCACACTATAGCCATCAAGAGAAAGATCCACTTCATTCCAATCACACTTTGTACCAGAATGGAAAGTAGTTGAATTAATCCAAAGACAACAAAAAGCGTCATGTATTAAAATTACCACATCCTAAACAAACATGACCAACACTTCTGTGTAGGCATTAGTCTGTGTATGTGTATTTTTCCATGCTTGTGGGGGACTGAGGTGACCAAGGCACTGAAAGGATAAAGGAGCAGGACATAGGCTCAAACAAAGCTGTAGTTCATGCATTACAATTCAGTTTCTTGGTGAAAGGGAAGGCTACTGGAATAAGCAAAGGACTAGCAGCCATAGTACAGCTAATGACAACTTTAAGAAGGAGTGCTGAGCTCAGAGCCCCTTAAATTCAATGGCTGGGTGGGACCAGGGAGGACATTTGGTAGCTGGTCTCCTGTGTGCACAAATCAAAGAATGCAAAAGATGCCTGTTGGAAGGTATGCTGTTGCCCATAGGGCACCAGGAACTCCGAGGCCAGAATATTGAAAATGACTTTAAGTAGTTGGTCAGAATTATATTCAATACAATTTAAACTTACAGAGCTGTTCAGAAACTACACATTTCAGTGGCCCATGTTTCCAGCTCTGACTCAAGACTTAAGCAGAGTGTGTTTTGCATGACCTTTCTCATTTTGATAAAAACGATTTAAGAATCAGGCTGATTTCTGCCTAATCAGCAGGGATGTTGAGAACTCACTCCTGCAGTTTCTGCTGACACTTATTTATGGGATTTGCTGATAGCAGATAAGGAGACATGAGGATGTGAAAACCCATGGGGTGGGAGGGAGAAGAGTGGATAACGAGACAGAGGCACTATCTAGTTAATTTCAGGAAAAACCCTAACTTTAACGTTAAATGAAAGATTGAACTGAGGGATGTATAAGATAGGAGATGTGAAGACTCATGCTATTTCAAAACTGAGAAATCTCTGACTGGTACACAATGGAGTATATTCCATTTAACCATGTAGCAACATTCATAAATTCTTTGCCTGTAGAAAATGCACTATATGAAAATGCACTCACATTTTTAAAGCAAATATGTCTGTGTTCCTGAACTAATCTTTGCATTTGATACTCACACCATTGATTTTCATTGTTAATAAATGGTACATGTGCAATCTCCAATAAGTGTTAGAGAAGACAAACCTATTTTATATTTTTAAAATTGTATTCATAAATATTTTTTACATGTTGGTCTTTCAGATTAGCAAGAGTTCTTTTATTCTTTTGGAGAAATTATTAAACACATGCATGAGTAGGTGAAAAGTATACTGAAGGCCCAGAGTGTTGTTTTCCTGTATGTCATTCTCAACAGTTCTGTACCTTCTACAAACTTTATCTGTCAGATACAACTATTTTGTTGGGAGTATGTAAGAGCAAGTCAAGTCAACCATTCATAATTCTTCATATCTATTTTCTAATGATAATTACTATTTCTGAATAGAAATTTACCATTACAACACCAAAATAAATGGATAATTATCATCTAATAAGTCTAAAACTTCCCCAACTCAAAGACCAATTTTACTGTTGGTTTGCTCAAGTCACATAATTCCTAAAAATTCCACACATTGTCACACTGCATTTGCTATTATTCCAAAGTCTAATTTGTATTCTAGAATAGGCCTTGCATGTGTGTGTGTGTGTGTGTGTGTGTGTGTGTACGTATATAGACACAATTTAATTGAAAACCAGGTCTTCACATTCTGGGTATGGGTAGTTGCTTTGGCATGGTGTGTTATCTTATTCCTCTAACACTGTTTCCTATAAACTAGATGCTTGATTTAAGATCTTGTTTAAGTGTTTTGGTTGGCAGCAATGTTTTGTAGGTGCTGCTATGCACTTCCTGCCAAATCACATTACATGATGCATATGAAGTCCATTTGTCCTACTTATAATATTAAGTTATTGTTCACAAAATCTCATCATTATAAACTTCTCCAGCATTTCATGTGATGGTTTTTGCATCCATTGATAGTTTTTGCCTACATCCTTTGTGTTCATTATTTTACTAGATATTGTCAAATAGTGTATTTCTATTTTGATTATCCTTTGTCTATTTATTAGCTAGAATTCTTCTGTTAAAAATGAAGCTGCCTTATCTAGTTGACTATCTTTTTTTAATGTTTATTTTTGAGAGAGAGAGAGAGAGAGACACAGGGTGCGATCGGCGGAGGGGCAGAGAGATCATGACCTGAGCTGAAGTCAGATGCTTAACCAACTTAGCTACAGGCACCCCTAGTTGGCTTTCTTATAATCAGATTTTATTAGAAAATAGTTTGAAAATTAATAAAGTGAAAAAGTAATGAGTCCCTCACTAACAGATTTCAATTGGGACTAATAATTTTTTGTAGTATCTTAATGAACATGAACTGATGGATATATCATGTATGTGTATGCCTTTAGTGTTTTTCATCACAGATGACAGAGTTTTGCTCAGGAACACTGAAGTTCTGCTTTGTGTTAGTATTACATTGGGTCTTGCCATACACTCCACAAGCATGCTTTATTACTATCAATACCTTTAATAGTATTGGGTTTGTCAGATTATATGGTCCAAGCATCAGGGCTGCTTAATAGCACAACCTGAACCAGCTGCTAAGTCCCTTCCTATCTTTTTGTACAGTTAATGCTATCACCCATTGATATCACCTGATATATGGGTCAAAGCATTATTCATAGGTGTGAAATATTCTTCCTGAAGGTCCTGTAAGATGTTTATTTCTTTCTTAGATTTATATTTGTGCAATTCTTGGACCTACTGCAGAGCCCTTTCCTTCTCTGGGCTCTAATCAAAGCTGGCAGCCACTCATGTCACCTGGCATAAGATAATAATAGCACCCAAGTATAGAATGCATTGTCTACAGGAACCAGAGAGTTCTAATGTATTATACTTCTTTTCTCCATGGTGCAATGTGTGAAGTAATATATTTTGAGATAAAGGGGTGTGGTGGTGAAATGTTTTAGCATGCCCAGCACCAATGGACATGTAAAAATGTCTAAATATTTGTCAAGTTCTTAGGATTTAACTCCTACCCTCTGAAGTCCATACATCTTAGCAAGCCAATGTAATAGTTACTTCTTGCCTAACTAGTCCTATATTAGCATGAATTCATCAATGTAGAGGACTAGTAAGCTGTTCTGCACAAAGTATAGTTGGTCCTGGTTCATACAGACTATATCATGACTAGTGATATAGTTCTGGGGAAGACTGAAAATGTAGACTTTGATCCATTCTATGTGAATGTAAACTGTTTCTGTTTGTCCTTTTTGATTGGGATAGATAAGAATGCACTCACCATTTCATGGCACATACTGTGTACTTCAGGATGTCTTAATGTGCATTATCCTAAATGCCACACCTGGCCAAGAGCTTCCATTATATAGCTGAGTATTCAATAGTGTACTTACTTCCTTCAGGATGTTACTGTTTCATATAGAGACTCAACTATGAATTAAATAGAGAAGAAATGGGGACCACCACCTCTGCATCCTTTAGGTCTTTACTTAACTCTGTTCCTCCAGTATATGATGTTAACAATAGATGTTGATTTTGGCCAGAAGTGAGAAGCAGATTCCAATCTTTCCATTAGTCCTTCTCTGCTCTTACATTTTTTTTTTTAAATACAAGTCACAAAATCAATGAAGACATGGTCCCCCCTACAAGGCACATTCATCCTAGTCATACAGAGACTGACAAATGATAGCACCTGGACATAGTGGGATGTTATAAAGTATACTGAGCAAGTAGTACATTAGTTATCTGGCTTGCATATTGTCCCACTCTAAATTGGAGAATTAATGATGCTCAGATCCTTGGATGTCAAGGTCAATTCAGACCATGTGAGCAAAGATTCTATAGTATTTTTAGTGTTCCTCTTTCCTCAATATGTAAGTATCACAAGTAATTGTCACACATACTCTTAGGGAAAAAATGAGAATCGTTATGTACAAAATTTTCATAGTTCTGCAAAGCCCTTTGTGTACCATGATTCTAATAAGCTGCCCTTTTCCCACCTCTCTTCAACCCTGTCTTATAGGATCCTACCACGTTTATGGCTACCAAAGAGTCCAGTTCTATAATTGCTTTGTATCAGTCCTAACCTACAGAGGAAGAGTGTTGTTGGTACTTCTCCATCATGCTGGAGCCCTTCTCATTGATGTATTACTTATTACTTTAAAAAATAGTGTATTCCAGTGATTACCTATGAAACACATTAATCTGCTAGGTTTTCTGGACTTAGATCAATATCCCTTCTATCAGAATAATTTCTTCATGCATTTTGATCTCTACCACAGCAGTTCTGACATTTCTGAGTTCATGTAGAATGTGCCCTAGTTTTCTTTCTATTTCTAAGAACTGTTCTAGAAGAATGTTTACCTTGTCTCCCAACATATTTATCTTGTTGTTAAGTGCTATGTCTTAGGTGAGTTCTCCCACATCAATGATTTTTCTTATGCAGCTTTATATTCTGCTTCCGTTGATTCAGCCTTCCCAGAATCTAGCTCTGTAATAAGTTTCCCATCTTCTGCTAGTCCCATGATGGCTATCTCTTTCCATGAATACTGCCTATATTTCCTTTAAAAACTCAGTTATGTGTTGATAACTAAAAACCCTAGTTATTGGCCTAGTGATAATGAGAGAATGTGGGGTAGATTCTGGAAGCATGAGCGTGTGTTGTGTGTAGGTGAGAAGCAATGAGTGCTGTTCCTAAATGGGGGAAAGTGGGCCACTTCTGTAGTCTCAGAGGATTCAAGAGATTTAGAGGATTTGAGGTTTTTGAGTGAATCAAACCATTGTTTCTGGGTGCTCATCTCATATCTGAGGGTCTCATTAATTTCCGTTTAGGATCCTGACCTAGCAGGACTGACGTCCCTAAGTTGAGAACTTAACCTCTGGACTATGTCTGCTGTTATATTTAAGGCTTTGCCTTTGTGTTACCCTGTGTATTTCTTCTGTGTAAAGGATACAAGGGTATTTTTATGTGATGTGGCAGTTAAAAAAAACACAATAATTTGATACCCTTCCTATTGAAGGTGGAAACTATGCCCCTCTCCTTGAATCTGGTTGGGTTTGTGAATACTTTATCCTTTAGAACCAGCAGAAGTGATGCTATAGTATCTCTGTTGTTTCTACTGGGAAACTCCTTCTGAAGCATTGAGTCATTATTTAAAAAGTGATCACCCTGAGTCTTCCATGCTATCAGAAGACCATGCTACATGGAATGGCATGAAGAAGAACTCTGTGGTCATCAGTCCCATCGGAGACAAATTTTGAGGCCTTCCAACACAGGCATTAGCTATGTGAATGAAGATATCTCCAGGTGATTATAGTCTCTAGCCCTTGAGTCACGCTCACTACCAAGTCCTCAGACAACTGTAGCATCAACAAGATATTCCTCCCCTATCTGAGATATCCCTGGCCAGCAGAATCTATGAGCTCATGCAATAAAATGGTTGTTTTATGCAATTAAGTTTTGGTGTAATTAGCTATGCAGGAAATTAATAAACAGAATCTGGTACCTAAAACACATGGCATTATCTTTGGGACTAGATAAGCAAAGAAGCTGGACAGGTTGAGAAGTGACTAAGAGCTACAGTCTAGGAGAAAGTGTTAAGGGCTTAAAATGAGAAGAATGCTATTAAAAGCTGGAGGAAAGGAGACTTTTGTTCTGTCATGGCAGAAAGTTTAGTAAAACTCTTGCCTGCATCAGTGTGGAAAATAGAAAATGTAATAATAACAGGAATGCTGTTAACGGGATTTCCAGACAAAATATTGAAAGTGCCAAACAGCTCTTTTAGCTTTTATGATAAGTTACAGATAGAATTACATAAGCTAAAAAAGAACTGTGCAGTTTTTAAACAACACCTAAAAGGAAAATAAATTTCCAGCCCCTCCCATCCAGAAAAGAATATCAAATTAAGACATGTATTTGGGTAAGAGATAAAACATAGGATGAAGCAAATTCTCAGAAAAATGTAAGTACCTAATAGAAACATTTTGCTAGATAGAAAAGAAAAAGAACGGGAAGTGATCTAAGTGGCATGCCTATTAAGTTCCCATTAAAAATAGAGCTCCTGAGACTATCTTAATATTGAGGACGTTGCCACTTAGCATCATTGCAGTGAGCCAAAAATAGACAAGAGCTCATCCTGAAGAGATTAGTTTATCTGGCTTTTGTCTAATAGAATCAACTGCAAATTAATCATTAGAAATCCAAAAATGGTTTTAAAGGAATTATACCTGTTTACACCTAAAGGGATAGGGACCATGCAAAGTGAATATAGACTTTTAATCTCCAAAAATTCTAAATTTTGTTGCAACCACAGGAAACTATATACAAATGGAATGATGACTTAAATGGAATAACCAAGAGTTGGAAAGGCTCAACAAAGAGCCCTGAAGAATCAGTTCTACAGAACAGGAATAATCTCTAACAAAGAACTGGCCACTGGTTCCTTGTTTAATTTCAGAATTACTATGGACGAGTGACTGTTATGGGCCTCACCCATCCTTCCCCTATTTGAATAGGACTTACAATCCTTTCCCTATTTCATGATAGTATGTTGGAGCATATTGGCAGACCACTTGTCTCTTGAGTGAACACATTTTCAGGTACCCATGATCTGCACCCTAAACACTATACAAGAGGAGCCTCGTTGGCATATAGACCTGATGAACTGACAATATCCAGGACCTTTAGCCTGAGGCTGAAGTCAAAACGAGAGGAGAATTTGGGGGGATTTTAGAAAGAGGTGAGTGTATTTCACATGTGGAAGGAATAGAAGTAATTTTTTGAAAGAGTGTTGATTGTGGCAGTTTAAATATATATATATATATATATATATATGTATATACATATATATATATATATGTATATACATATATATACGTATATATATATTGTACATTCTTTGACACTTCTCCACTGAGAAGGAGGGATCTATATCACCTCCCCTTAGATCTGACTGGGCTTGTGTCTGCTTCAACCAGTATAGTGACTCTTCTGAAGGTAGCTTGAATTGCAATTTCTGCCTCATGTACTGGGATGCTAACTTTTGGCACCCTAAGCACCAATTTAAAAAGTCTGATTACTCTGAGGCCAGCATGCTGTGAGGAAACCCAGTCCACAGGGATAGCCCATGTCCAGTGGATAGCAATTTTCTGAGCTGAGCCAAAATTTTATGTCAACCCAGCTCAGGTGCCAGACATATTAATGAAGACACCTGCAGATAATTCCAGAACTCAATCATTGCATTAATCCCAGCTGTTCAGTCTTCCCAGATATTGTGGAGGAGAAAAAAAAATCATCCTTGATATGCCCTTTCTGAATTCCAGACCACAGAATCTGTGAGCATAATAAAAAGGTTGATTTGTACTACTAAGGTTTTGCAAGATCTGTTATGCTGCAATAGTAACTGTAACATATGTTGCCAAGGAGGCCCTCTGGCTTTCACACTTAGCATTTAATTGATGATTAATGGCCCTGAGGAGTTTTTCATTATCTTTCTCCAGTGCAGGGTTCAGCAAACTAAAGCCCCAGGGCCAAATCTGGCTTAGGTTTGTTTTTGTAAGGACTGAGAGCCAACAATGGTTTTATATTTTGAAAGGATTGTACAAAGAAACAAAAACTAACAGACAAACAAAAAGTGAAAGAAAAGAATTGCTACAGAGACTGTGTGACCCTCAAAGTCTAAAATATTTACTATCTGGCCCTTCACAGAAGATATTTACTGACTGGTGCTCCACAGAATCATTTCCCAAGCAATTGCAAGCCAACCCCATTTCACTATAATTAAAATTTCTCATATATTAATTACTTACTACATTAAACCAGCTTTTCAATTCCTTCCCCTAGCTTTACCTTGTAGTTTACCCCCACTGGAAACTTTCAACAGCCATTCATTAATAAAAACTCACAGCAAACTAGGAAAAAAAAGGAACATCTTCAACCTGATCAAGGATATCTATAAAAACAAAACAAAACCCTACCAGTAGCATTATCCTTTCATGGGAATGATTTGGAACAAAGTATGAATATCCAATCTCTCTATTTCAGTTCAATTTTAAGTCCTACCCAGTGCAATAAGGTAAGAAATTTACCTTACTTAAATGTATTTGGATTGGAAGAAGTAAAATTTTTAACATTTGTAGACACACGTTTGTGCTAATAGAAAATCCTAAAGAATTTTTTAAAAAAGCTACTGAGACTAAGTTAATTTCATATCATCACAGAATATAAAGTGACCAAATTACATTTTAACATACAAGCAACAGGAAAAAAAATTATACTAGTATCCACAAACTTGAAATAATGATGAATACAGGATTTGTACACTGAACACCATAGAAAATGGAGAAAACTTTAAAAAAAAATAAATTTAGAGATACAGTATTCATGGACTGGAAAACTCAATGATTTACAAACTCAATTCATCTATAGATTTAACATAGATCCTATTTAAAATTTCATCAAGCTTTTTATAAGAATTGACAAGCTGATTCTAAAATTGCTTACGAAAACAAATCACCCACAAATGACAATATGATTTTGAAAAAGAAAGTTAAAGAAGTTCTAAGTTAAAATACTTAGTTTTTAAACTTAAAATGTAATCTAAACATGTGATATTTCCATATGGATAAAACTAGAACAAAGAAAAACAGAAATTGACCCACACATGTATAACTCATAGTTCTAAAAATTAGTGCCAGGATAATTCTTTGAGGAAAGGATAAGTTTTTCAATATGTTTCTAAAAAAATATCATCTGTATATAAAACATAGAAAATAGGAACCTTGACACTTACCTGATACAATACCAAAGTGAATTCAAAGGGATTATAAACATTAACATGTAAGTTAAAAAAAAAAAGATTGTAGAAGAAAATACAAGAGAATATGTCCATGATTTTGAGGCAGGCAAAAGATACTTAAAAAGGTTAACCACAAAACAAAATTAGTGATAAGTTGGACTTCGTTGTTAAAAACAAGCATGAAAAAGTAAACAAATGCTTTTTTTCAAAAAAGAAAATAGGGGGTGCCTGGGTGGCGCAGTCGGTTAAGCGTCCGACTTCAGCCAGGTCACGATGTCGCGGTCCGGGAGTTCGAGCCCCGCATCGGGCTCTGGGCTGATGGCTCAGAGTCTGGAGCCTGTTTCCAATTCTGTGTCTCCCTCTCTCTCTGCCCCTCCCCCGTTCATGCTCTGTCTCTCTCTGTCCCAAAAATAAATAAACGTTGGAAAAAAAAATTAAAAAAAAAAAAAGAAAATGGAAGAGAAAGCCACATACACCAGGAGAGAATATTTTCAATAAATCTCCCAACAGTCTGTGTCCACATTATATAAATAAGTATTATAGCAATAGTAAGGTCAAATCTTGATAAATATATGAACCACATCAAAAGAGTTATTTCCTAGGAGTGCATATGCAAATAACTGATAAATGACTACTGAATTTTTTCATCAGGAAAATACAAATAGCTACCAAAATTAAATGTTACTGCCCTCCCTCTGTAATGGTCAAAATTAAAGAGGCCAACATTACTAAATGTTGGCAAGTGTGTAGAACAAGTGGAACTCTCCTATATTGCTGACTGTAATGTAATGTGGTACAAACACCGGGGCTGGTTTCATAGGCAGGTGGCCAATGCAGTTACACAGGACATGGTTCTACCTCAGAACAGTCTGAAGTTTGGCTTAAAACTCTGCTGTCTCATCTTGAAATTCTTAATTTTTGAACAAGAGATCTCAAACAATCATTTTGTATTAGTCCTCACAAATTTATGTACTTGGTTGTGACAATGATTTTGGTATAAAATGTGGGAGTTTCTTATAAGGTTAAACTTACTTGCCACGTGAGGCAGTCTTTCTGCTCCTTATCTACCAAAGAGAAATAAATATGTCCTTAAAGTAATTTTTAATGAATGTTCATGGAAGCCTTATTAATTACAGCCCTAACTTCAAATTAAAAAAAAAGTATAGGGGCGCCTGGGTGGCTCAGTCGGTTAAGCGGCCGACTTCGGCTCAGGTCATGATCTTGCGGTCAGTTGAGTTCGAGCCCCACGTCGGGCTCTGTGCGGACAGCTCAGAGCCTGGAGCTTGTTTCAGATTCTGTGTCTCCCTCTCTCTGACCCTCCCCCGTTCATGCTCTGTCTCTCTCTGTCTCAAAAATAAATAAACGTTAAAAAAAAAGTATAATATGGGGGCACCTGGGTGGCTCCGTTGGTCGAGCAGCTGACTCTTGATTTCCGCTTAGGTCATGATCCCAGCGTCTTTCTTTCTCTTTCTGTCTCTTTCTCTCCGCCTCCCTCCCTCTGCCCTTCTCCCCCCACTGTTGTTCTATCTCTCTCTAACAAGGGGGAAAAAGTGTAATATGCCTCTAAATGAATACTAAGTAGTAATAAAAACAAATTTTTCATCAATGCAACAACACGGACAAACCTAAAAAATAAAATGTTAGCAAGAACAGCAGGTTAGAGTATGTACATCACATCACTCTATTTCTCTAAAATTCTACACGAAGCAAAACTAATCTAAAGAGGCAGAAAGAAAATAAGATGTAGCCTGGTGCCAAGGTTTTAGAGGTACACAGATCAACAAGGGAAGAGGAGAGAACTTTCGGTTCTACATAAATACCCAAATCTCAGTACTGTTGATGATTACATAGGTGTATACATTTGTCAAAAATCATCAAACCATATTTTAAAATGGTTCATTTCAACAGATTTGATTTTTGAAACTGAAGAATAAAAAAAAAATCCTTAAAGTTAAAAGTGAAATGAAACAGTGTACAACATAATGACCAGAGCTAATACTGCTATACAATACAGAGGAAAGATGATGAGAGAATGGATCCTAGAAGTTCTCATCACACAGAGAAATTTTTCTTGCATCTATATGAAATAATGCAGAGTACCTAAAACTATTGTGGTAATCATTTCACAGTGTACGTAAATCAAACTATTATGCTGTATACCTTACAGTTATACAGTGATATTTCAATAATTTCTCAGTAAAACTGGAAAAAAAAATAAAGTTGAAACTATAGTCTCAAACAGGAAAAGAAAAATAGCCCAAGAAGGTTTTGAACAATTTGATTGTAAACAGTTTAGAAATATAAAGAAGACAAAAATCACAGAATTGCAAAGTGATCTTGAACTTTACCTAGTAAATTTATTTTTTGGCACAGGCATTGATGTTGTAATTGTGAGTCTATCCTGTACATCCTGTAAGTTTAAGCAAATGATTCAGTATATTGAGATTTGGAGGAACTATATATTTCACTATGGTGTAGAAGTAAGATGAAAATATGAAACTGTGGAAAGACAGATATCACTTTATTGGGTTGAAATTTGAGTTCAATAGCTGTACCCTGAAAAGGGACTAAAAATCAAGAGTACAAGTGCCCATTAATGATTCCAAAGAACTTAGGCTGTTTGGATTCCATGACTAGGGCAGAGACAAGTACAGGAAAGTCTAGAATATCTTTCATTTAAGGAAGGAAGCAAAGTACCTATGTAAGTGAACTTGTGAAAACATCATAGGATCCAGTTGAAGTGTCTCTCAGTGGCCTATGTAGGGGATACAATGAATGCATTATAGAAATATAAAAATGTCAATTAATCTGATAATAAAAATCCTAAATATGTACAGGTGGGGTGGTAGTAAAAGTTTTTTTTTTAATAGAAAAAATGTCACTAGTAAGTATAGAAACAATAAAATAGAGAATAATCATTTGTTACCACTCTAATAACTGATTGAGGCAGGGATCATCAATGGATGCTAAAGTACTAGGTGAAAATTTGTTGAGAAAGGGGATATTTACAGAATCCCAAGTTATTAAAATATAAATTAATAGAGAAAAAGTCTCTTACCATGGAGATACTGACATCCATACAAACCATGATAAGATGTAATAAGTATGTAGATAAAACATGTAGATGATTATTAATCCCTTCAAAATTTAACCTGAGTATAATCTACAACTAGACAAATACAACTTTAGGGATCTACGCCAAATCAAGTGTTCTGGATACATGAAAATAACAACTTCATGAAAGACAAGCATCAATAATTAAATAAAAAGAAGAGTCAGTAAACCCTTCTAGCCATTAAGTACAGTGCCATTAAATACTTCTTAATTGGTTCCTGGATTGAACAAATAAAAACATCAAACAGCTATGAAAGACATTAGGGCAATTAGGGAAGTTTAGATGTTGATCATTGTAGCATTTGTCAGTGTCAAACTCACTGAGTGTAACATTATTATATTCATATTAGATAGTATCATTTTTTTCTTGGGAAATATATGCCAAAGCATTCAGAAGAGAAGCAATGTTATTACCCTAAATAGTTCAAGAAGACAAAAGGGGTAAAACATAAATTAGTGAATCTGAGATTCGCTTGTAGTTGTACTATTCTTAAAACTCTTTGGGTTGAACAATTTCAAGTATAATCATTGGTTATATAAAAGATGCTGGTAAGAAATAAAATAAAGAAAATGAATATTTTAGATAATTTATCAAGCTAACAGATACAAAAAATAATACATATAATAGATATAAAATATTGAAAAATATCATCAATAAATTAGGTTTTAATATCAGATAGATCAATAAAAATTCTATATTATGGGGATAACGTACACAAGTTTGTAAAATTTTCATTTCAAATAAAGTGGAGGTTGTTTAGTGAATAATTTACTATAATAAATTCTGTTACATTTAAAGGCAAAGTGTTTTCCAAATCATGAAAATTAGAAGAATCCAAAGTTATTCTTAAACAAAAATATAGATAACAAAATGAAAATAGAAAAATAAAGGAACCTATAAAGGAGGCTTTAGTTATAGCAATAACAAAAATCAGATTACTTAAGGAAGGTAATATGAATGTATTAAAATTCTTTACTGAATATACATCTCATTCATCTGACTATATGAAATTCAACAAAGAAATTTAACAGACATTTGAAAAACTAAAAAAAAAAAAATTGAAAAGAGAATGTTTTTTAATAGTGGCACTTGGGGGCGCCTGGGTGGCTCAGTCGGTTAAGCATCCGACTTCAGCTCAGGTCATGATCTCATGGTTCATGGGTTTGAGCCCTGCATCGGGCTCTATGCTGACAGCTCAGAGCCTGGAGCCTGTTTCAGATTCTGTGTCTCCCTCTGTCTCTCTGCCCCTCCCTCACTAACTCTCTCTCTCTCTCTCTCTCTCTCTCTCTCAAAAATAAACATTAAAAAAGAAATAAAAGTGGCATTCTGATTCATTCTGGCTGATACAGAACAAATATTTATTTCATTTACATTTTTCTAGAGGAGGAGCTTGAGGTTCTTAGTACTTTAGAGTAAATGATACACCATTTCTTGAAAGCAGCTTAAATATTATATCAAGAATGCTAAAAATGTTTGACGATGAAAAACCCAAAAAACAACAAATGGCGAGGTTGTGGAGAAAGAGTAACTCTTATCCTATTGGTAGGAACGCAAATTTGCGCAGCCACTGTGGAAAACAGTATGAGGGATTCCTCAAAAAATTAAAAATAGAACTACCCTACAACCCAGGAATTGCACTGCTGGGTATTTACCCCCAGAATACAAAAACACTAATTCAAAGGGATATATGAACACCTATGTTTATTACAGTATTATTTACATAGCCAAACTATGGAAGCAGCCCATGTCCATCTATAGATGAATGGATAAAGAGGATGTGGTGTATATAAACAATGGAATATTATTCAGCCACAGAAAGAATGAATTCTTGCCATTTGCACCAACATGGATCAATCTAGAGAGTATGATGTTAAGTGAAACAAGTCAGAGAAAGACAAATACCATATGATTTCACTCATATATAGAATTTAAGAAAGAAAAAAATTCTTTAAAAAAGGGACCAAAAGCAGACTTTAAACTATAGAGAACAAACTGATGGTTTCCTGAGGGGAGGTGAGTGCAAGGTTGGGAGAAATAGGGGATAGGAATTAAAGGGTACACTTATCAAAATGGAAAAAAATGTGTGATGGTGCTTTTCATCAAGCAATCGTCCTTTTAAAATTTCAGTCAAAATAAAAGCATTTAAAAAAAACTTATGTAAGAAGTTTAGATGTACTTTTCATCCAGCAATTGTCCTGTTAAATTTCAGTCAAAATAAAAGCATTCTTAAAAGCTTATGTAAGAAATATTTATTGTAGAAACATTAAAATAAAGAAAAATATGATATGGCTAAGTGTCCCAAAATAGGAAATTGATTTAATGATTATGGAAATGGAATAAAATGCCACATTGTTTATGTATGGACAATTATGAAGCCAATAATAATGAGGTTTTCAAAGAATTTTAATACAATAGGAAATTTTGTACTTCTGTAATTAAAGAAATTCTATATGCTGTATAATCTCAATTTGGTAAGCACAACCTCATGCCTTATGCATATGTGTACACCCATTAAAATCTCAACCGCATGAACATATTTATGAAATATATAAAATGTCGATAGCACTTATTACATAACAGATACAGAAAAAGCAACAAAACAGCATGAAATATTTCATAGTCATTATCTGTGTTTGATACCATGTGTGATCATTTAAATCAGAAAATAAGTAAGAAATCGTTTGTAAATATGACAAAAGAGCATAAGAAACATTGTAAGACATACTAAGAAATGTAATTCAATGTCAATTATCTATATATATGGCATCAATATTACACCAAAAAAATGAAAAGGAATAATGTAAAAACTGAGTGACGTGAAGTTTTATAGTCTAGTAAAGAGTGATGAGGTTAGAAAGGATATATCTGAACTCTACAGCACAAGATACAACAAGCTCTTGAGATTATAATAAATTTCCGTATGCATCTACAAATTCAAAGAGGAAAACACAGTTTCAGAAAAATAGACCAACTCGTTATTTGTTGGTGGATTGAGACTAAGGGGTGTGTGTGTGCTTGTGCTGTTATACAGCCTAATGGAGAAAATGGATAGCATTCTTTGAGAGTGTTAATACATCTGACAAACAAATTATTACTGTAGCTCAAAGAACTATTTGGTAGGAACATAAATTGACAGGGGAAAGAAACTGGAAGAGAAGAAAGGAAAGTGCACTGGCGGAGTGGAGTTGCTTTAAATGTATTTTGTAGATTATTGGGAGATTTTATAAATACTCCAGAAAAGTGTTTCTCATTCTTCAAAACCTGGCCATAAAATGGGGAATGGGAAGCACTGTTTCTGAAATTCTAATTTCTATACGTGTTTAAGTACACACTAGCCAGAGTCTGGACAGCTGTTATGTGTATATACCCTCTAGATCAGAGGTTGACTTGACTGTAGTTTGTTAGTCAATAAATTTTGCCTGAGGCCTGTGTCTGTATGGCTTTAAAACCTAGAACCATTTTTTTTTTGTAGTGAGAGCACCTGAAATCTAGATTTTAGCAAATTTCCAGTATGAATTATAATCATCATGCTATACGTTAGATCTTACACAACTGCAACTTTGTACCATTTGGCCAACTTCTCCCTATTTCTCCTATCTTCCCTCCCTGGTAACCACTGTTTTAGTCTGTTTTCTACGTATTCAGAACTTTTTTCAGATTCTGCGTGTGAGATCATTCAGTATTTTTCTTTTTGTGTCTTATTTTACTTAGCTGAATGTCCTCCAAGTTCAACCATGTTGTCACAAGTGGCAGAATCTCCTTTTATTGAGGCTAAATAATATTTCTATTTCCCATAATGTTTCCATAATGTCTATAAATTTGCATTTCCACCAACAGTGTATCCAGGGTTCAGGGTTCCCTTTTCTCCACAACCTTGCCAACACTTGTTGTTATCTTTTTGATAATAGATGTCCTAAGGGCCTATATAAAACAAAAGGAATAAGAAAAATATGTGATAGAGTCATGGGCAATCTGCAAAGCCTAAAATTCCTACTCTCTAATCCTTTATAGAAAGAAAGTTTGCTAACCCCTGATCCAGACGGTCATCAGGCAGCAGGGAAATAACAGCACCTGTGGAAACGCACTGTGTGGTGACACAGTCTTGGCTTTGGTGTCAGGCAGATGCAACTTCAAGCCTTTGGTCAGTCACCTAATAGTTGTGTGAACTTGGGAATAGTATTTTATATCTTACTCAAATGGTCCTGGTGGTTTAATTCAAAGCTAGAGTGTAAAGAACTTAGCTGTGACCACTATTATCACGGACTGTCCATGCTTATTTCACCCTCTGAGACCGAATGGTTCTGAGACTTGGCGTAGAAAGCCATAAACAGTGGCAGCCAAAGAAGAGGAATTATTTGAGCAGTGAGATGTGACAGGATATATATTCTCAACTGTCCAAAACTTGGCTGAATGCAATTCAACATACAGTCTTAAAGAAACCCGTCTAGACCTTCCCTGGCTGCTGCTGATTCCTCGACTACATTTAGAAGTCCATACTCAAAGTTATTCACCTTCATTCTGAGCGGAGCCGGAGAGTTAGAAGTTACCAAGGCAAACAGAAAATAAAAGTGCCTTGGCAGTGGATCTTTGCCAGAAGCAACATACTGTGTGGTAAATCATTATGTTGTTTCAAGATGGCTGTATATTAATACAGGGAGTTTAGAAAATCTGAAAAAAAAGAGAACTATATAAAATAAAATGCAATGAGCTAAGCATGGGATTTAACTATTATAAATGTTTTTTTCCTGGAAGGACTATTCTCCCTTTTTAGCAGAACTTTGATTTTTTTCAGAAAAGTCATTATTGTATATTTATGTGGAAATCAAATGTTTTTCTTTCAAGAACAAGGTTCTGACCTCCCAAGAAAAAAAACAAAGTATCTTCTAAATGCTGTGATGACTTTGTTTTGCTTTTGTTTTGATCTCTGGTATCTCTGTTAATATCTATGACCTTGTATGTTACTGTGTTTTATGTTTTGTTTGCTTTCTCTTTTATCATTTCTCTGACAGCAATTACAGACATCACCGATTGTGAAATATAATGTCCTAAAAATTATCAAATGGTCTTATAAATTTATCTTTGATTCCCTTAGTAGAGATCTCAAGGAAAAACAAAAAGCCCTGAGAAATACTTCCAAGATTTTTTTAAATCTGCTACCAGTGTAAGCAAGGCTGAAATAGCTCACTCTTGCTTCTGTGTATCCATTTGAAGCACCTGTCTGTGGATCACAGATAATTATACAACTCCTTATCCCCCCTCTTTTTTTTTAACTGATAGTGCCTTGCTTCAGGATCTACTTTTTGACACTCCTTACATTTCCCCCTTATCATTATGGCAATATATGAAATTTGTTCCATTTGGATAAGAACAGCTCATATTTCATCAGGAAAAATTTCAATGTTTCCACCATAGAAGAAGAGGCAAGAGAGAGAATGCCCTAAAGTAAAATTATGCATAGCTATGAGAAATTCATCTTTTAAAAAAGATGCATTTGCAAAAAAAAAGATACATTTGCTTTCAATTACTTAAACTATTTTATAAGCAACACAGTGAAACAGCTTAATTTATTTTCTTAATATTTTCAATCTTAATTTTTGTAACTTCATGGCTAAGACATTTAATGACAAAACTGTGAAGTTAATTGAATTTTTTTTTCTATTTATCAAATTGAGTTAGGTAAGCTGCCTGGCTCCATAAATGTATTAACATTTTAAAATAACAAACAAGAAAATGTTTAAAGAAGTGAACTGTCATCATTTTTTTAAGCTGTTAACCATTATATCAAGCCCTTTTAAGACTTAAAATATGTGTGTAATACCCCATATTTCTAAATAACACTTTAAAATATAAATTATAAGATAATAATTAGATAGTCTAGGAATATATTTTATTAATGCTCATTTTAAAGTATAGATAAATTTAACACTTATTCATGAGCCTATCATATTCTTGCTATGAAGTTTTATAATACAAACCAATGCACTCTAATTCATGAAATGAACTAGACTTTCCATACACATCTTGAAGATAAATTTTCAAAACCCTAGCAGTTAAGTATTTTCCTCTTTTATCTGTATTACAAATTTATT
The DNA here is from genome assembly GCF_022837055.1 of Prionailurus viverrinus. NCBI lineage: Eukaryota > Metazoa > Chordata > Mammalia > Carnivora > Felidae > Prionailurus > Prionailurus viverrinus. The sequence continues at coordinate 127,697,008 of NC_062565.1, read as the reverse complement.
CATTAATTGATATGACTCCATGATATATTTTAATTGCATTTTATAACATATAAATCTGTTTGTGTTAAGTAACATAATCCAATACAAGTAAGAATTACTGACTTGAATTTACATCATTGACTAAGTATAGCTGTAGAGTAGCAATTTTGTACATTTATAATGTTGAAGTAAACACAGAATAGGTTCTCTTTTTGTACAAGTTTCGGCCTTAAAGGAGTGGATGTAAATCACAAAACTTCATTTCAAAAGTATTGTAATGGTAAAATTTAGTGTATGCACTACCAGAATTTATTAAAATTGTCCTGTATAATCAGATGATTATTGCTAGAAATTTTTATGTATAAGAATAATGTAAAAAATTTCTTCACTCTAGTAGAAAAGAAAGAAAATAAGCACGAGTGAGCAGCATTCATCTTTATGATTATATAAAAACATCAGTCTTTTATCCTTATGATGACAGGAGGAGAACAGTAATCATTGTAGTTGCCAGGGATTTTGAAGAGTGGGAATGATTTCAACATCATTCCAATGAATTTTCAGTTCACAGAAAAAAATCTTTCCTTTCTTTTCTCTCCACTGACTTTTCCTTTTTAGAAATCCTGACTTGTTATAAGAATATATTTTGTGCTTGGGGATTTTAGTACTATGTGTAATAACAACTTTTGACTCCCTCAGTCATTATGTGCAAAATCCACAAATGCTGCAATTATAGGAATTTAAACATAATCCCTGAAACAATCGATACATTCTTCCTTTGCTCTCCTGGCAAAACCTTTTTGCTTAATGGAAAAGTTTATTTTTACTACATTTAAGTTTGTGGTAATAACTGAGACTCATGGGCATCTTATACAGTATGCTCTGAAGCTCTGGTATCATCATGTCCTTGGTCTACTCATAGAAACAGGTTTGTAAAATTCTTGATATTAATGACGATACTAATTTAAGCATTCCTTGATTCAAAATTATGAAACTGCATTCAGAAATAGTATTATCTAGTCTCCCTGAATATTGGCGCAATGGCAATCCATTGGTCCTTGGGCTCAGTATCCCTGATGTTCACCTTCTAGGGGAAAGAACGGGGACACTGAGTATCAATCTGCTGAGTTCTTGGCATGTTCTTGATCTGAAAGTTCTTGCAAATACGTTAATGGTGCATAACACAAAAACCACTTCTAGTGTGGGAATTAGGAGCTCATTTCTTTGGACTTTTTTAAAAAATTTTAAACAATTTGGAATTGTTTGCTATGATCTACTTAGCCTGGAATAATGTCCTGGATCCATTTTGGGCAAGATGCTTAACCTTACTGCAAAAGTGGATCTTCCTTTATAAAATAAGCATAATAGCAACACATAACTTACAGGAAGGTTAACATGTAACATGTTAATAACATGTAATAGGAGTGTAACATTGTCTGGTACTAAGTAATCAGTTCACATTAGCCATGATAATAGACACTGGAAAACAGCAAAAGGCTGAACACAATAAACTTGAATGTCTTTGAATCTGTGATCTCTAACAGTTATTTCTTTTTTGTCCTCTTCCAATTCTTTATGTATTTATTTATTTACTTAGAAAATTTTTTTCTTTGGCCAGGAGAAGAGAGGATTCAAAACCAGTCTTGATTTCATAGTAGCTTGTTATCCACGATGATAGGCATGTTGGCAACAGGAAAGGTTTTTTCCAAAGGAAAACCTAAAAGTTTGACATCAGGCCTAAGAAGTTAACCCTTTATAAAAATGCTTTTGCTTATTAAGTTGCCTTACTTACTGATTTGTTTACACCAAAGACCCAGGGTACTTAAAGAGTTATAGGCCAGTGTGCCCTTCCTCATGTAAACCAAGTAGGGAGGACAAATAAATGTGTGTGTGTGTGTGTGTGTGTACATCTCAAAGATATAAAAATAGTAACTAAAATTGGTATAAAGTAGATAAGTTGATTTCTTGCCTCAATTTAGCTAGGAATATAAAATATATTTATGCATATAGTTACAAAAAAGTGACAGGTTAAATGCCAACTGAAGGGTATAAAAAATTGGTATAAGTTGTGGAATTAGAAAGTGATAACTTGCAGTTTTGGTATGTATTTTGTAAGTATTTCATATTTGACATAACTGGTTCATGTAATTCCCTTCCTGCTAAATATTAGAAGGTATGGTAGGCAGCTTCAAAATCTACACATGAGATTCTTGCCATTAATAAGGCCTATTTCTGCTTGTATAAGCTTTAGAGTGTGATTTTGTGTGTTATATGATATATGACACATGAGTCTGCTTGCAATTTTAGGTACTATTTCCTTAGATTTGACAGTGTTGTTCTGTTTGGAGGGAAGAGAAAAAGAGGAAAGAAGTTACAAGTTTTTCCAATAATAAAAATCACGCTACTTCCAAAGATCTTCATAAGATATTTTTTCTATAATTTTGGCTTAATTTCGACTTGAATTTTATACTATATATATATATATATATATATATATATATATATATATATTCCTCACTTCCACAGTATTACCGATGAGCTAAATGCTATTAGAATTTATAATTCCTATAACATAATTTCATAAAATACACTCTAATTACCTTTTGTTATTACCTATTTTTGTGCCCTTTCCACATATTTTCATTCTGAACAAAACTGGTCTTGTACAAGCTTATTTGATTTTAGTTTCTAAATAAGATTTCATTAATACCATATATAAGAATTTTCCAATTCTAAGAGAATATAAATTCTTCCAGGTCTTTCAAAAAAGTAATTAAATATTTATAAATGAATTTTATAAGCAGATATTCCTTTGAAAAATAAGTGTTTATTATAATTTTGATCTCATAAAAACCATGATAACTACTAAAAGATAATTATTTCTTTAAATAAGTTATATAAGTCTTTATAACTTCTAAAAAACAAAGTGAATAACTCTTCATCTGGAATCTCTACCATAAATTCTTGCTAGAGCTTCTATAGATACTAATATTACAATGAAAAATATGTATTTATGATAAGTGTATAGAGGAATTTCTACTTTGTCTCTTGAATCATTTTTATATAAATGATTTTTTTCTTTTCCTTTAGCCTCAGAATTAAAAACAAATTTAAACTGGTTTTTGAAATTGAGAGGAAAATTTAGTTTGAGTACTATAGCAATTGAGGCATAAAAACACAAAAATGAGAAGCAGAAATAAGGAGTTCTGTTAAAAGCAGGATCCAAAAACTATTAAATAGTTTTCAGGAATGGGTGCTGTAAATAAGAATAGCTTGTAGAAGTCTTCAAAGAAAGAGAACAGTTTATTACAATTGGCTGTAGCATTTAAATCAATTGCTTGGAAAAATAAAATAATAAAACAAATTGGGCTGGACACAAAGCAAGTAGACTCAGAAATGTCAGTAGGCATTTTGTAGGGCTAGTTTTGACAAGAGACTTGGACTGAATATGCTAGAAAGATAATTGCATTGCCAGAGACAAATGGAAAAAAAAAGTCATTAAATTGTCAGAAGTGGCAATCTAAAATTCTAAGCTTTTCCCAGAATACATTGAGCCATTTGAATTTTGTTTACAGTGGAAACACTCATATTTTTGGCTTACTAGAAGTATTTTAAAATGGTACCCAAGAGACATTCAACCAAATAAAATTTTGATTTGTGAGAAATGTTGATATGGTAGAACAGAGTATAAAAACTTTATCTTAATATTTTAACTTTTATTCAAACTGAAAATTTTAAGATAAAATATTCTCATTTTTTTCATTATAAGATCATATAAAATGCTTTTTATCTTTAAAGAGAATATATTTTGCCTTGATTTTACTACTGACTTTTAAGATGTAACTATAGCCACCCTCAACACTCCCCACCCCCACAAGGGAAACTGTTGAGTGGTTATGAAAAATCCTACTAAAAATCAGTATCCCTTTTTAATTAAATAGAAAACTCATTGAGTTTAGAGAAAACATTTTTATGTGCTTCTGTCTTCTCCCTTTTATATCCTTTTTTCATACGTGGCCATATTTTTTTTATGTTGCAGATGAAATTAAGCTTTTTATACCATTGTTTTGTTTCAACAGATTTACTTTATTTACAATGTTTTATTCACTCCAGTAAATTTTCCTCTGGTTTTCCTGGGGTAGTCCATGCAAAGCCCCACAAACAGTGCAGTTAATATTTTCATTGGCATAAAAGGTATTGTCTTGATGTGGGTAATCAAGGATGGAACATAAAACCCACAAAAAAATAGCTTCAGAATGTGCAGGGGGAAAAAATGCTGTCAGAAGTGAACAAAGATGGAGAGAGAAGAAATATTTCAAAAGAATGTTTACTTTTATGTCTGCAGCATGACAAATCAACATTGCCTGAGTAAGGTTTCTAAAGTAAACTAAATTGGAGTCCCCTACATTTCTCTTGAGTGAGGCTTTCCTTTATGGCAGGAACAGATTACTTTCTCCTTTGGTAATATCACAGGTTTATGATTGGTTGTTACTGTTATTGTTACTTTATCAGACATTATCAATGTTACATATTCATTGCCTCTGCCCTTGGTCACTTTCTCTCCTCATTATTTTTAATGGTATTACACGTTCAAAAATCTAACTTCAACTCATGTTGAGCAGATAAATATTCTCTACTTTTCTCTTTTACCAGAATTATAATTGTTTATGGATCATTTAATTTCTGTGTATCCCACTAGATTCTAGGCCAAGCAAGAGCAAAGATCTTGGCTATCGTCTTCACTGCCGTGTTCCCCTCTACCAGTTCCTGGCACATAGTAAGGATGTAAAATATCTGTTCAGTGAACACCAGTTGTCATATACTATGGACTGCTAATTCTTATATTAGATTGTTTTTGGTTTTACTGGAAAAAAAACACATTCTTTAGTCATAGATAGTCATAGATTGGGTTCGTCAAGATCCAGAAAATGCGCAGGATGACTATTAAGGAGTAGTCACGGTATCAAACTTGTGGAAACGAAGAGAGGAACATGGTTGGAGAAAGGGAGAAGGTTCAGCTACAGTACAGGCCTGACAGTCTCAGCCAAATCCACAGGAAGCTCTGGAATTAAAATGGCCGTTCAGACTGAGTGCACACTGAACCCAAATGAACACCCCTTTGAATAACTCTTACCTTGATAGGTATTGGATGTGGGCTTCCCCTAGACAGGTATGACTTTAGAAAAGGCAGATCTCTGCAGTTGGGAAAAATCCCTGAAGCCCTCAAAGCTAACTTACAGAGCCATCAGTACTTGAAAGGATGGTGCATTTGTATCTACCATAGATACTCCATCCCTTGTACCGTTCAGAATCAGATTTTCATATATTTGTTGAATACCTCCTCTTGCAGTTCTTGTTGGCCTCTCACTCTGGGGGAAACATGGGAAAAAAAGGTAAATGGGATGAAGTATATTGTGTTACCGTTAATTGTGTACAACTAATACTGATTATTTATTTTCTATGTAATCCATTCTAGAGTCCCTTCATCTTCAGCCAACACTTCTGCTGATCTCAGTGGCTTACCTGGTGTTGTGACCCATAATCACAACCATGGTCAGTAAACCCTGGTCTGTAAAATCTTGTCATAATTTGCAAAGTAGTAGCAAGAGGTACCCAAATGGAGCCACCTATGTACCAAACATATCCCTCCATGCTCCACTGTGTGACAGTGTCCCTGTATGCTGATGATCAGAGTCAAATTAACATGGCTGAGATGGTTATTCTTTAATTTGCATGTTGGTTTTTTAGCACGAAAATCCAAACTGCCCAGGTGATACCTTAAGTGTAAAATGCAGTGGGACTTCTTTGTATTTTCTGATGGAAGTATTCTCCCACTGGGAGTCAGGAGCTCTAACCATGCAGAACATAGAATTATGGAGATTGGGAGAAAAGATTCCATAAAGAAGACATTGGGAGTGATGGTAATAGGCCCCTCTTACTTCCAACCCCTAGTTTCCAGGCCTATGTATTCTTGAGAGAAAAAAAAAAAGATATAAATGTATTTGGTTAAAGATATACACCGTGTGGGGCGCCTGGGTGGCTCAGTTGGTTGAGCGTCCGACTTCGGCTCAGGTCATGATCTCACAGTCTGTGGGTTCGAGCCCCGCATCAGGCTCTGTGCTGACAGCTCAGAGCCTGGAGCCTGTTTCCAATCCTGTGTCTCCCTGTCTCTCTGCCCCTCCCCCAGTCTCACTTTGTCTCACTTTGTCTCACTCTGTCTCTCAAAAATAAATAAATATAAAAAAAAATTTTTTTAAGATATACACTGTGTATTGAAGAATAGCATCCAACATTTTAAAGTACTTACTTCAAGCTGGCACTTCATCTGTGTCTTCACAGCTTTCTAAAGACTACAGCATCCAAATGTGATAATCGATAATGATATTGCTTTTGACTTACTAACTTGCTTGTGTGTGTATGGTGGGGGAGGCACTTTCAGAGACTTAAACTTGTCTTTACTCACTTTAATAGCATCTACCTCACAGGTCACAGAGATAATATGAGAGGCATACCAACTACCAAGTGTATTTATTCTGATTATAAATTCTGAGATCAGGGAAATAACTACTGGCTGGCTCTATTAATGCATACACTATGATCTAGACCTTATCCAGGACTCCATTTATTACCTAGGCTCCTGATGCCTGTAACCTAACAGAGGGAACATAACGATGTTCGATGTTCCTGAGTATCAGTGCCAACTTAGACTGTGTCCAACCGTCCTTAAAATGTTTGTTTATTTCCTGCTTCCCTATGTACAGTTGTCTGAGTAAATGGTCACAAATGTCTTTGGGGAAAGACTATAGTTGTCATTACCATATACTCATTCCAGAATGTGTATTGTCTTTCCTGCTGGGGACTTGATGTCTCATGCAATTGATGGGGTCCACGTCCAAAAATTGGCTAAGACCTGAATATAGGACAGGGGATTTTGACTTTTTACTGAGGCAACTGCCATTGACCTTCTGAGCATTCAACCATTTTTTTTTAATGATTCCTTTTTGAGTACTATGCTTGTTGGATGCTGACCTAATTTACCCATATGGATCCTGTGTTTTGTCAATTTCCATAAATATCTGTGGGTCAATTGCCTTTGGCAGTCACTTCAACTTTTTTCCTACCTATTCTGACAGTTAGGTGCTACAGCCTTGCCCCTCTTGTTTTGTGAATGTATCATCACCATTGCAAACATTGAAGTTAGGTCTGTAACAGTGTCTGCTGATAGAACTGGCCCACAGAGGGGAATCACCTCTGAAATTCTTAGGGATGATGGTGTTTCTCACCAATGCATGTTATATGATTTTAGTATGTGATGTACCATTAGGCCTTCCTATGAAGCATCTGGGTTTTGTAGCTGTATATAGTATATACTTTCTTGCATAAAAACTTGTCTGAGGCCTTTAATCTCTCCTTCCACCATTTAACACAGCACTTCCAACATTATGACCTCATTGAACACAAGTCATTTTTTTTCACATTTACCAGCCATACTAATAATGAGTTTACAACATATTGGAAGCCTTTCCAAGTGTTAAATGCTGAACCTCAAGAGGATTAATCTAAATCAGTAATCATACTCTCAGCCAAGTTTATGGATGGCCTCCTTTATCAAGACCTTGTTGAAGTCGGTCCCCTGTATTCTTCTTCAACTACTGCTAGGACAGGCTTTTAGTGCAGCATGCCTTCTACTGTGGATTCCTGTTCTTCTCATCTCAGGCTCAGCACATCTCAGGCTGAGTTTGTTGCTGCTGAGCTGTAGTTATAAGCCTAGTGACCAAAGAAGGAGGTGGAGCCAGATGCTGAAAGATTCATATGTAGTCTTGAGGTGGAGAAGCCCTCTATTGTCTTCAAGCAGAGAAATGTATTACCTTCTGACTATGAATTACCCATGATTTCTCTCAGCATTTTATTTTTTCCAGTTCTTCACTAGGTTTTAGAAGGTCATCTAATCCTATCATTATGATCACTTTTGCCTTCTCCATATTTTTCAAATATCTCATTCATCTCATGAGTTAGTACATTCCCTTCTACTATTTGATCATCCTGATTCATCACAAGATTTTTAACAATTGTACCTTTACCTTATGTTAGGGTATCTGTGTTCGACCTAACAACATAATTGGGTCCTCATTGCTAGCCTGGAACCAGATGATCCACTTTAAAATGACATCTTAGCATCTGGTTTGGGGGTTACTCCAATGAACAACTTTCACAATTCGGATTTCACATAAAACAGACTTGAGACAGAGTTTAATGTTCAAGTTATTTTTGATGGAGAACCTTATGACCAGTACATTCAGAATGGAGGAGGAGGAAGCAGGATTGAGAAGAGAAATAAGTTGCTCTGTAATGTGGCCTGAAAGCCTCTGCTTACTCCAGAGGGGGTGCATTTTGAGTGGTCCTATGTTAAACCAAAATGACTGGTCCTTTAAATCTTTAGCTGAATCAGTCATTAGAAGTGGGAAGGGTACTTCTGTGAAGCTAAGACAATCCTTCAAGGGGCTAATATCCAAATGTGGGCAGCACTCCCAGCTACGGCAGCAACATGTCTGTCTTTGAAGAATATCTGTTTAACATATCTGTGTGTCCACCACAATGACTGATATTTTATCCCCAGATATAGTAGCACAATACTTATTAGTTCCTGTTTAACTATGATCTGCATTTACTTAAATTTAAAAATTCTGTTTATCTACTTATATATCTATTTTAGAGAAATGTCTATTCAAGTCATTAGCCCATTTATTTGATTTATTTTTTGCTATTGAATTGTAGGGATTCCCTATATATTTTGGAAATTAACCCTTTAGCTAACAAATGGTTTGGAAATATTTTCTCCCATTCGATAGATTGCATTTTACTCTGTTGATTCCTTTGCTGTAAGAAGCTTTTTAGTTTGTTGCATTCCCACTTGTCCATTTTTTCTTTCATTGCTTCAATGTGTGTTTGGCTTCTTATCTATGAAATCACTGCCAAAACCAATGTCATGAAGCTTTTCCTCTATTAAATCTTTTTTTTTTAACAAGAATAACAACCAGTGTTTATTGGATAGCTACTATATCAGTTATGAAATAATAGATTTTTTTAGGTTTTACTTAATGCATATTTTTAGGGTTTTTTTAAATATTAAATTTATTGTCAAATTGGTTTCCATGCAACACTCAGTGCTCATCCCAACAGGTGCCCTCCTCAATGCCCATCACCCACCTTCCCCTCTCCCCCACCCCCCATAAACTCCCAGTTTGTTCTCAGTTTTAAGAGTCTCTTACGGTTTGGCTCCCTCCCTCTGTAACTTTTTTTCCCCTCCCCCATGGTCTTCTGTTAAGTTTCTCAGGATCCATGTAAGTGTGAAAACATATGGTATCTGTCTTTCTCTGTATGACTTAATGAAATCTTCTGAGAGTTTTACAGTTTGAGGTCTTAAATTTATGTCTTTAACTCATTTTAAGGTGATTTTGTATATGTGTAAGATAAGGCTCCAATTTAATTTTTGCCTATGGACATCCAGTTTTCCTAGCATCATTTGTTAAAGAGACTATCTTTTTGCCATTGCATATTCTTGGCACTGTTTCTGAAAGATCATTTGACTGTATATGTGTGACTGTGTATGTGTGATGCTCAACATCACTAATCATCAGAGAAATGAAAATCAAACCCAAAATATCACCTCACACCTGTTAAGATACCTATTATCAAAAAAATTGCACTATTATTTGCAATATTACTGAAAATATAAACATTACCTATGAGACCATTCCTTCTTCGGATATTCACTCTTCAGGTCATTCTCCATTGGGTGTTTCAGAAAACAACTCTAGTAGGAAATGTGCTGGATATAATGCAGGAAATAAATAAGACTTGAACCTCCTATTACTTTGTTCTATGGTGAATATGGGCATTTCAGGTGGTATATTGTGATATGTTAAAGCCAGAATATTTTGACAACTGACCATAGAGAAATCTGTATTTCATAACATGAACCAAATAACACCTTTAGACATTTGCCTAATTATAAACCATAAACCTACAATATACGAAAATATGACTCTGCTATTTATAAAAATTATCAATTAGTTTACTATTATTAACTATATTATTATAGTAGGAATTTTGAGGTGCAAATTTAAATTTTGTGATGATTAGGGGTGACTTGGTGGCTCAGTCAGTTAAGCATCCGACTTCAGCTCAGGTCATGATCTTATGGTTCATGAGTTCCAGCCACACATCCCTGTGTGCTGACAGCTCAGAGCCTGGAGCCTGCTCTGGATTCTGTGTTTCCCTCTCTCTCTGCCCCTCCCCTGCTCATGTTCTGTCTGTCTGTCTCTCTCTCTCTCTCAAAAATAAACAAACATAAAAATTTTTAATACATAATTTGATGATTGGAATAAACTTCATTACTTTTCAAGTACAGTAACAAGAATAGAATTTTCTAGAAGCAGCTGGTACCTAACATTCCATTGTGTTTCTTGATTAACTTTCAAAGTGAATTCATGAGAATCACCCTGAAAACAAGAATGTCTGACGTTCCTCAGAAAAAAAAGTATAGTAAATATCTGCACTCTTTCTTTTTTTTCTACTCAAGAACCATTTCCAAAGGAGGTGGAAAAATTGAAATAGCTTCTTCCTCATTATTCCATCCACATGGCTGGCAAATGTAATTGTTAGAAAACAGAGCTGCTTTACTCGGCTGTCCAGTAAATGCCATTTTGACCTAGAACAGATTGTTTGCTTTTTAAAAATTTTTTATGTAAATTCTTGGTTCTGGCCAACTTTTTAGTGAGAAAATCTTGGTGCTGACCGAAATGCTAGTTTTTAAATAAAATTAGCAAATATTTTGCAATGTGGAAATCAATAAGTTCACATTATTTCCCAAGACAAATATCATTTGTTCTCTTAACAAGATACTAGAATTATCGTTTCTGGAAGCCTTTTAAAATGGAGTCCTTACCTGTCTACATTGTCCACTTTATAAACTAAAGCAAGATTTTATTTTCATCCTGATGTTTGATTCTATTAAAAACTAATTTTAAGTGATTTGAGTTGATTCATTCTTTTCTGTATTGAACATACAAATTATATGGGGACAGAAGAGGTTTCCTGACTGAATATTTAAACAAATGATTTCTTATGGAAAAAGTCATTGCTGAAGAATAAAATATATTAAAAACTGGAGTGGCAGAGTCATAGTAGAAAAACTAGTTGCTTATATATTATTTAAATAGCTGGAAAATAACATGGGATAAAGGAAATAAAATCTTTTAAACTTCTAGGAAACTGTTAACATTTTAAATAATTAAAAATCATACAATGCTAGAATTAAAGACGATACCTTAGTATCAAAATATTGAAGATGCATATGAGGAGACAAGGGTCTGATGAGGTTGAAGAACTGATTTCAGTGCATTTAGGTAAGTAGTTGCACATTATGGATTAAGGTTTGCCAAACTCGTTACTATAGCCATGTGACCATAATGCTTTATTAAAATCCAGACATCTCCTGATTGACTTAAGGAATGGCATAATGAAAACCTTCTGGTGAACTCACTCTTTCTCTAAAATAAGGGAATTATAAGGAACACAAAATCAACCATTTCAGAACTCTGGTAATTCACCAAAGCCACAGAACGAATGAAAACATCCCCTATCCAAGGTAAATTATTGAACCTCAATAAGATGGTGGGATCTGGGACTTTCTGACAACAGGCTATTCCACCAACCTTTCCTACCCAGTTCTGTGGTAGAGTAGACAAAATCTGGCAACACTGTATACAGAAGAGATTATCAACCTCTTTCAGAATGCCATTAAAAGCATCATCCCCAAAGCACAGTAAATATTTTGTCTAAACTTGCAGATTCCAGAAAATCTCTATTCTTGGGGTATAATGGTAATTTGATTTGATTCAGAGCGGAATGGAGGAGTTACCACCATGGTGTTACCAAAACAATAGCAAACTCTGGCAACATCTCAGCTGTCCAAAGCTGTGACTTCAGCTAAACATTCACTTTGCATCCACACAAATTGGATTACACTGTATGATTGTGGTTTTTCAAAAATCTTAAGCCTTTATCTTGTGACTCTGCCAAATCCATACATACCAAACTACCTTGTTTTCTTGATTTTATACTTGGTAACATACAAACTCTGTTTAACTTTCCAATTTCTCAGTGTGTTCAGATGGGTGCACACACACACACACAAAGTTACACAATCATGCTGACTGGTCTCAAATTAATGACTAGGAATCCCCACTGGGTTGGTAATGAGTGTGGGCAATCATGCCATATTTCTCTGGTCCATCAATTGAGATGACTAATTCACATATTTCTTCTCTCATTTCCAGTCCTCTCAACTAATGAGAGCTTCTAACTCACTGAGAAAATTGAAAGTCAGTTAATAGTCTTGACAAACTCCATTTACCATGAGTACCCACTTTCACCCACAAATTAGCCTACCCTCTATCATATTTCCAGGGATGTTCTATTGTTTCCTCATCTAAAATATCTTCATGTATGCATGACATCACATTTCATGCCTAATAGATACTATAGCTCCAACAATTTCCCTCATCTCTTCTATCCTCTGTGTTTCTGGTACTTCAAGGATTATTCTCATTAGTATTCAAACATGCTATAACTTCTTACATCTTATTAAACACCTAGCAGCAGGAACCAAGATACCATAGCAATATGTGGTTGGGTCAGGATGCAGCAGACAGAAGAGGCTCCTGGGTGGGTCCCTACCTTCAGCCTCCAGAAATGACATCAGATCACAGACCTAACAATATATCTGGTTAAAATCATTATTTGTCCACAAACTTGAACCAAGAAAATGGTCACTACTTTCTCCTAGCCAAAAAAGGGAAAATGAGCAGTGTACACAACTTCAACAATATTAAACCAGGATGCCTAAATGCATACAAATAAATTTATTGAGAAATGTTGTCAGAGACTGATGAAGATTGATTTTACCCCTGGTGGAGACTTGAAACACTAGTCAATATGGTCAGAAGTATCAAGCTGTTCAACTTTGGATGTATGAAGGAGGTTATCTAGCTCTCAGAAAGATCATGAATAAACACAACAAAACCCCAGAAGATTAGGGGATTCAGAAGAGGCAACTACTACTGAAGCTCAGTTTCTGGAATGAGCCTGACTACATGGTCAGGAGTCTATGTATATGAACTTAGGCCTTAGCAATTCACCAGGAATCATAATTGAATGTGTACAGTTACTCTTTGAGTAGCAGAATACTGACTTTTCTTAAAAATTGTCTACAGATTCAGCACAGTATCTGACTTCAGCAGGCTTTAGAAATGCAAATGAACCTGAATAGCCTAAACAATCCTGAAAATCCAACAAAGTACTACAATTGTTTTTAATATCATTTCTTGAAAAGACAATTCTTTCCCAAATGAACTGACTTAACATCTCAGTTGAAACTCGATTGACTACAAATGTAAGGGTTTATATCTGGACTCTTGATTCTGTTCCATTGATCTGTAAGCCTATATTTATGCATACACCAAGCTATTTGAAAACTTTACAGTAAGTTTTGAAATTGGGAAGTAAAAGTTGTCCACCTTTGGATGGGTGCTTGTACTTCAGGAAACATTGAAAGACCAGCCACAGAATGGGAGAAATATTGGTAAATCCTATTTTAAAAGACTTACATTCAAAGTATATAAAGGGTTCTTACAGCTCAGTAATCAGAAGACAACCTAATTAAAATAAAAGTTTTCAATAGATACTTCATCAAAGATCTATAAATATCTAACATAAGAAAGTTCAACCACAGTGCTTAGGGAATTTTAAGTTAAAACCATAAGGAATTTCCACTTCATATCCAGTAGAAAGGCTATAATGGAAAAAAAAAAGATATCAAAGTGTTGAGGATGTAGAGAAATTGGAGCTTTCAAAGACTGCTGGTGGGAATATAAAATGGTACAGGCACTTCGGAAAGCAATTTGGCCATTTCTTTTTTTTAATGTTTTTTTATTATTTATTTTTGAGAGAAAAGGGGGGGGGGAACACAAGTGGGAGAGGGGCAGAGAGAGAGGGAGACACATAATCTGAAGCAGGCTCCAGAATGTCAGCTCAGAGCCAGTTGCAGGGCTGGAAACCACGAACCCGTGAGATCATGACCTGAGCTGAAGTCGGACACTTAACCAACTGAGCCACCCAAGTGCCCCCAATTTGGCCATTTCTTAAGAGGTTAAACATAAATTTATCATACAACCAGTAATTCTACTCTTGGTCTACTCTTGGTATCTATCCAAAAGAAACAAAAGTATATGTCCACACAAAGACTTCTACACAAATGTTCACGGTAGCATTATCCACAATAGCTAAAAAATGGAAATAATCCAGATATCCATCACCAAAGAAAAGATAAACAGTGGAATACTGTTCTGCAGTAAAATGCTAATATATGCTATGATATGAAAAAAACCTCAAATTTAGTAAAATGTGTCAGATGTAGAAGAGAACATATTGCATAATTTCACTTACATAAAATTTCCAGAAATGGCAAATTTACAGAGACAGATTAGTGGTTAATTAGGCTGGGATTGAATGAAAGAGTGATTACAAATAACCATAAGGATCTTTCTGGGTATCTTGCTCATCTTCTACAAAGGTGTGCTACACAGTGCATTATCCTGATTTTCTGATTTCTCAGTCCAAAGTTTTAATATCATCTTTGGTTCTCTTCTTCTCTCATATCCAATTCATAAATTTATGAGTAACAAAAATTATTTTATGCATTAAATTCTAGAATAAAACTCTCTGTTGGAAGACTACATATAATTCAGCCATTAAGTATATAGGTCTGATTCCAGTTACTCCTATGGGTTTGGTTCAACCTTTACCCTCTGTGTGTTGGGTTGTGATGGGGAGTTTAGGATGAGGTATATATTTTTTCCTTTTTTAAAATAAATGAAAATAATAAACATACAGTGTTATGTATTGTTTAGGTATAAAACACTGATTTAAGCTTAACTGATTTAAGTGTAAGTAAGCCATACATTACTCAGGGATCACCATAGGTATAGTCATCATCTGTCATCGTACAATGTTATCACAATATTATTGACTGTCTTCTCTGTGACTTACTTATTTCGGTGACTTACTTTATAACTGGAAGTTTTTACCTCTCAATACCCTTTATCTATTTTATCCAGCCCTTCCCTCTGGCAACCAGCAGTTTGTTCTCTGTATTTAAGGGCCTACTTTATTGTTGTTGCTTATTTGTTCATTTATTTTTTAGATTACACATGTAGGTGAAATCATATAGTACTCCTCTTTCTCTGTCGGACTTATTTCACTTAGCATAATATCCTCTAGGTCCATCAGTATAGTTGCAAATGGCAAGATCCCATTCTTTTTTAGGACTGAATAATATTCCATTTGTGTGTATATACAACATCTTTATCCATTCATCTAGTAACGGACACTTGGATTGCTTCCAAATCTTGACTGTTGTAAACAATGCTGTAATAAAAATAGGGGTGTGTATATCTTTAAAAAACTGTTTCTGTTTTCTTTGGGTAAATACCTAGTAGTGGAATTACTGGGTTCTATGGTATTTCTAGTTTTAATTTTTTGAAGAAACTTCATACCATTTTCAACAGTGCCTATAACAACAAATATTTCCATTGACATTGCTGGAGAGTTCCTTTTTTTCCATCCGTGCCGATACTTGTTATTTCTTACTGTTTTGATTCCAGCCATTCTGATAGGTGTTGATATCTCATTGTCATTTGTTTTGCATTTTCCTGGTGATTAGTGGTGTTGAACATCTTTTCATGCGTCTGTTGTATGTTCATCTGTATGTCTTCTTTAAAAAAGGTCTATTCATGGCCTCTGCCCATTCTTATTTTTTTCTGCCCATTTTTAAATTGGATTGTTTGTGGAGGTTTTTTTTTTTTGGTTGTATAAGTTTTTTTTTGTTTTGTTTTTGTTTTTTTAATATATTTTGGATACTAACTGCTTACTGGGCTTATCATTTACAAATATCTTCTCCCATTCAGTATGTTACCTTTTGGCTTTATTGATGGTCTCCTTCACTGTGCACAGTTTTTTTTTTTTTCTGTTTTATTTGGGGGGGCGTTTTGTTCACTTTTGTTATACTGAGGCTATTGTCAAAGAAATTACTGCCTATGTTTTCTTCTATGAGTTTTATGGTTTCAGGTCTCACATTTAGGTCTTTAATCTATTTTGAGGCTATTTTTGTATATGGTATAAGAAAGTGGTCCAGTTTCATTCTTTTGCACGTAGCTGTCCTGTTTTCCCAGAACCATTTATTGAAGACTTTTTTCCCTATTGTATATTGTTGCCTACTCTGTAATAGATTAATTGACCATAAAATTACATGTTTATTTCTGGGCTCTCTATTATGTTCTATTGATCTGTGTGTTTATTTTTATGCTGGTGCCATACTGTTTTGATTACTACACCTTTGTGGTATATCTTGAAATCTGGGATTTGCAATACCTCCAAATTTGTTCTTCTTTCTCAGGACAGCTTTGGCTATTCAAGATTTTTTTGTGGTTCTATATAAAATTAGCATTATTTGCTATAGCTGGGTGGAAAATGCTGTTTGTATTTTAATAGAGATTGCATTGAATCTGTAAATTGCTTTGGGTGGTTGGATATGTTAACAATATTCTTCCAATCAGTGGGCAATGAATAATTGACAACTTCCATTTGTGTCAATTTCAGTTTCTTTCATCGTTGTTTTCAAAGTTTCAGAGTACAGCTCTTTCACCTTCTTGGTTAATTTTATTCCTAGGTATTTTATTCTTTTTGGTGCAATTGTATATGGAATTGTCTTCTTAATTTTTATTTCTGGTACTTCTTTCTTAATGTATAGAAACCCAACCATTTTTTGTGAATTAATTTTGCATCCTGCAACTTTACTGAATTTATTATTGACTCTAAAGATTTTTGGTGGAGTCTTTAGGGTTTTCTATATATAATATATCATCTGCAGATAGAGACAATTTAAATTCTTCCTTACCAAAATGGATGCTTTTTATTTCTCTTCCTTGTCTGATTGCTGTGGCTAGGACTCCAAGGACTATGTTGACTAAGAGTGGCAAGATTGGACATCCTTGACTGTTCCAGATCTTAGAGGAAAAGCTCTCAGTGTTTTACCATTTCATCGTCATTTTTCACCATTAGCTGCGGGTTTTTCATATATGGTCTTTATTATGTTGATGTATGTTACCTTTAAACTCATTTTGCTGAGAGATTTTATCATGAACAAATGTTGAATTTTGTTACATGTTTTTTCTACATCTAAATTTGTATCCTTCACTTTGTTGACATGGTTTCTCATGTTGATTGATTTGCAAATATTGACATCTTGAATCTCTAGAATAAATCCCACTTTATAGTGGTGTATGATTCTTTTAATGTGTTGTTGAGTGTGATTTGCTAATATTTTCCCAGGAATTTTTGCATCTGTGTTCATTAGGGAAATTGGCCTGTAGCTTTTATTTTTTTTAGTCCCTTTTTAATTCCTCACCTATTTTTTGTAATAGTTTGAAAATAAGTATTAAATTTTCTTTAAATGTTTGGTAAAATTCACCTGTGAAGCCATCTAGAATTTTTGATGTCTGTAGTTTTTGATTACTGACTTAATATCATTAGTAGTAATTGGTCTGTTAGGATTTTCTATTTTTTCCTGATTCAGTTTTAGAAGATTACATATGTCTAGCAATTTATCAATTTCTTCTAGATTTTCAAAATTGTTGGCATATAATTTTGCATTAGCAGTCTTTTCTCATCCTTTGTATTTATTTCTGTGTCCCATTGTTACTTCTCATTTCTATTTTTATTTATTTATTTTTTATGATGAGTCTGTCTAAAGGTTATCTTTTCAAAAAACTAGCTCTTGGTTTCATTGATCTTTTGTTTTGTTTTGCTTTGTTTTTAGTCTCTATTTTATTTATACTTTGATCTATTATTTTCTTCCTTCTCTTCACCTTGGGCTTTCTGTGTTATTCTGTTTCTAGGGCTTTTAGATGTAAGGGTAGATTGTTTATTTGAGCTTTCTCTTGTTTCTTGAGGTATTATTTTATATTGTTAAATATAAATTATAAATTTATATTTGCACCACTATAAATTTTCCCCTTAGAATGGTTTTTGCTGTGTCCCCCAATATTTGCATTATTGTGTGTATAGTTTCATTTGTCTTCATGTATTTTTTTGATTTCCACTTTGGTTTTTGAATTTTTTTGTTTTTTGTTGTTTTTGAGAGGGGAGGGAGTGGGGGAGGGAGCAGAGGGGGAGAGAAAATCTTAAACAGGATCCACACTGAGTGGGGACACAGGGCTGGATCCCACGGTCTGGGATCATGACCTGAGCCGAAATCAAGAGTCGCTCAATCGACTATGCCACCCTAGGATGATTTCCTCCTTGATTATTTCTTCTTTCGTCCATTTGTTTAGTAGCATGTTGTTTATCCTCCACACGTGTGTGTTTTTCCCAGGTTTTTTTTTTTTTTCATTGTGATTGATTTCTGGTTTTATACTATTGTGGTAAGAAAAGATGCATGACATGATTTCATTCTTTGTAGATTTATTGAGATTTGTGTTTGAATATGTCTTCCATCCTGGAGAATGTTCTATATGCACTTGAAAAGAATGCCTATTCTGTTGTTTTGGGTCGGAATATTCTGTATCTATCTGGCGTGTACATCTAGTCTAATGTGTTCAAAGACACTGTTTTGTTATTGATTTTCTGTGTGGATGGGTCTATCCATTGATGTAAGTGGGGTATTAAAGTTCCCTACTATTATACTACTGTCAAGTTCTCCCTTTATATCTGTTAGTATTTGCTTTATTTAGGTGCTCCAAGGTTGGTGCATAGATATTTACAATTGTTATATCCTTTTATTGGATTGATAATTTTATCATTATGTAATGCCTTGTCTCTTGTTAAAGTCTTTATTTTAAATTTATTTTGTCTGATATAAGTATTGCCTCCTCCACTTTTGCTTCTATTCTCATGGAAATTAATTTTTCATATGCATAAAAAGGCATATAATATTGGGGCACCTGGGTGGTACAGTCGGTTAAGCATCTGACTCTTGATCTTGGCTCAGGTCATGATCTCCCAATTCCTGAGTTCAAGCCTCACATTGCTCTGAGTTGCAGAGCCTGCTTGGGATTCTGTCTCTCCTTCTCTCTGACCCTCCTCTGCTTATGCGCTCTCTCTCTCTCTCTCTCTCTCTCTCTCTCTCTCTCTCTCTCTCCTTCAAGAAATAAACTTTAAAAAAGAGGCATATAATATTAATATGTGTAACAGTTATTAAACTATTGTCTCCCAACTTAAATCCTATCCTTTTATATTCTACTCTGAGGGGTTGGTTCTGGGAAATGCAAACCACATTTGTCCTTTACCAGCTCCCTGTTCAACTCTGCTGGTAGGGTCTGTAGCAGGAGACTGAAAGGCTGGAGAAGGAAGACGAGATGTTTCCTGTTTGCTTTCTCCTCCTTACTCTTGTCAGCACTGTTCAAACTTAGCTGCCTCACCCCAGTCAGTAGCGGTTTGTTCCAGGAACAACAGGTGAATCAATCTTGCAGCACCAGCTGACTGCTCCCCTACTTTATCCCCTTCCCAACACACACTTAGCAGGTTGGATTACAAGTCAGACAACTTTCTACAATCATAGACACCCTGAACCAGCTGAATAGTACTCTTTCTTAGACTTCTAAGTGTCAGCTCAGGACTTCTCCTCCATGTGTTAATGTTTTAATCATTTTATTCCCTTTCATTTGTTCCCTCAACTATGTCTTTGGCTACCTGTGTGATAATTTAGTGTGCTCTTGTTGCCTTTGTTACTTAGTTAGCAACGCTTTTCACCCAGTTAACTATCTTTTCATATGGAATTCATATGTAAAATAATACAGTTTCTATTCCTGATTGGATTCTGACTGATACACCAATAGAGATAATTTCTGGGGTGTATGGGAGTAGATGTGGGCGTAGGGATAGAACCACAGCTTTTTGGTACTTAGATGCTGCTGGATTTTGGATACTGATTTACTATCTACAGCTTGGTGATATTTTGCTTGCTTTCAAATGTCTCCATTTCTTATTTTCTTTATCTGCAAAGTAATATTAAAATAGTACTTCCTCACAGTGTTTTTGTACTGATTAGATGTATTAGAGTATGTTTTATATGATAATAGAGGCTCACAGATAATAAGAGTTCAATGGTTATAACCATTATCTTACAAAAGTTTTTTTTAAAAGTTGGCATAATGTCGTTATAAAATAAATATTTATTTAAAAGTAAAATATCCCATATTTGAACACCAAAATTCAAGTAATACCTGTTTTATCAAAATGGGACCCTCAGTTTCTTTGCTCTCATGGTACCTCATTCTTTTGTTTTTTCAGAATAGAAATCATTTGAGATTAATTATTTGGTAAGCCATTTATAACTTAGAAATCAATATCTAGTAAGGGTAACATGAGAAATAGAAATTATGGGCCATCATCACTCCTATCCATATTATTAATTCCTAAACTAAATATTAATTTATTAAATCTAGTAATATATGAAAATAGATAATGACCATTTTGGGTTTATTTCAGGATTTTGGTTTGCTTTAATATGATGAAATCAACACACAATTTACCAAATTAAAATGAATTTTGACGGGCCCCTTGGTTGTTCAGATGCTCAGCTCAGATAAGCCTCTTATACTTGATCTTCCTCAGGTCATGATCTCACAGTTCATGAGATTGGGCCCCTCTCTCCTCTCTGTCTGCCCCTCCCCTGCTCATGCTCTCTCTGTCTCTCAAAATAAATAAATAAAATAAATAAATAAAAATTAATTTTGAAAAGTCATGGTCATCTCAAATAATATCCAAAAAAAGGTGATAAAATGCTATATTAATTTATATAAGTGGACATTTATGATAAAATCTAATTAGAAAATTAGGAATGGTAGGAAACATCTTTAATCTGATAAAGTGTATCTATGGAAAACTTATAGTAAAAATACTAAACTATGGAATATTGTAAAGATAGATTATATACCTGATTTGGAGGTAGGAAAATATTTCTTTTAAAAGATGTCAAACACAATCCTAAATTAAGATAGATTCATTGGAATATTTAAAATCAAGAACTTCTAACAAAAATACCATTAAAAGAGTAAAATGGAAGTTACGTCTAGGGACTTCTAGATGTGTGGGGTTTTGTTGTTGCTAAAAATCTGGTGATTACATGAGTATTTGTGATAATCCACTGAGATATGTATTTAGGTATATTGTGTTATGCATTTAATATTTACTGAGCGGTTAAAAAATAAAACTCTCACCTTTATGTAAGACACAAGGAAGCCATTTTAACAAGGATTTTAGAAGAGATGGGCACTGGAGAGGCAAGTTACCTAAGCCTTTATTCAGGGTGCCAAAGAAGAATTTAAAATATCCTAGGCTCATGGGCAGTGACCCTATTCAACAGCCTCTCTTAATTCATATTTTAAACATTTAATCATAATCAGAGTCAGTGTACTTTATTAATTTTATCCTTGTTTTCTGTTTATATTTTAAAAATCTGTTTACAGTATAAGGTTTTTTTTTCTGTCATACGGCAAGTTCTGGAAGCAGAGGATAGGGCTCCCAAAGCACGAGAAAATATATATTTCATTCTTACACTTATAGGTAAACTAGAAAATCATTTGAAAGTGAAACTATGGAAAAAGTAGCAGAAAATACAATATTTGAAAAAAGAAAACATAAATAGATGTATGTATGTTATACAATAGGCATAAAATTACATAATCAGGGGCACCTGGTTAGCTCAGTTAAGCATCTGACTCTGATTTGGCTCAGGTCACAATCTTATGATTGGTGAGTTCAAGCCCGCCATTTGACTCTGTGCTGACAGTGTGGAGCCTGCTTTGGATTCTCTGTCTCCCTCCCTTCTCTCTATGCCTCTCCCCCACTCACAATCTCTCTCCCTCCCTTTCTCTCTCTGTCTCTTTCTCAAAAATAAATATTTAAAAAATTATATAATCATCATTTATATGTAGCCAAAATTAATGATGATATTTTAATGAAACCAATGTATTAAATGTGTTATCTTAAATTAATAATATCAGCCAGTTCATTTCTGACAAGTTATAGAATCTTAAGTAGAAAATTTAAAACTGATCAATATAGAATTTATTGTGTAAAAGTGGAAGTTATTTTAACAATATATAATTTTTTCTATATTCTTTGGATAAAATATGAGCAGCAATTTCTGGTGGGCTGTCTATTTTCTCTAACTCACTGTGAATGTGAGTATATAAACAAAGATTTCAAAAGATCGGTAACCTCCTTACTACAAGTGTATTTTCTAACAAAAACAGCAACAAAAAGACCACAATAATTAAACCTCATCATAAATGGGTGACCAAAGTTTACCATTAACCAAAGATTTAGAGCTGAAGAATTTAAAAATACAGAGAAGTTATTAAGTTACGTTTGTTTTAAAGCTGAAAGCTTCTTGTTAGATATATAAGGGTAATACTTCCTATCAATCAAATCTAATCTTCCTATTCATGAGGATTTCGCAAAGGGAGAAAAGACTGAGGAAAGTAAGTTTTCAAGGCAGTAGGTCCTTCATAGCTGGAAGGCAGGTTGGGAAAAATTGATCAGAGCGTAAAACTGTGCTGAGAGCTCTCTTAAAATCCCAGATTTTGTTATGTTGATGGGCCAAAAGTCTTGTAAGCAGGAAGAAGTAGAAGAGAGTTGGAAGAGAAATTCTTGCTTAGTGTCTTTTTAAGTTGTGGGTTTTACAAGTCATTAAAAGGAAAATAGCTTTATTTATTTAGATATAATTGATATATAATAAACTGCATACTTTTAAAGTTTGCAATTTGATAGGCTTTGACATGTGTATACAACATGTGAAATAATGAACATAATCAGTATAATGACAATGTCCATCTACCCCAGAACGTTTTTGTGCTGCATTGTAATCCATTCTTCCCACTTATCCCCATCCCCAAGATGTACCCCCATTCTTCAGGCAGTCACTGTTTTATTGTCTACAGATAGGATCTGATTTTTCAGAACTTTATTTCAATGAGATAACAAAATAAATTTTTCTTCAACATGATTATATTGAGATTAATCCATTTTATTGTGGATAGCAATAGTTCATTACATTTTATTGCTGAGTAGTATTCCATTGAATGGAAATATTACAATTTATTTACTCACCTGTTGAGAGAAACCATTTCCAGTTTTATGCTAAGCACCTTTTCATTAGAGCTTTGTCATCTGTATATCTTTGATGAAATGTAAGTTCAATTTTTTTGCTCATGTTATTTTTTTAATGTTTATGTATTTTGAGAGAAAGAGAGCCTGCAAGTGAATGGGGAAGGGGCAGAGAGAGGGGGGAGAGAACATCCCAAGCAGGCTCTGCACTGTCAACACAGAGCCCTATGCAGGGCTCGATCTCACAAACTGTGAGATCATGACCTGAAAAAGTCTTCCATCAGTTACATGACTTACAAATATTTTCTCTCATTCTGTGACTTATCTTTTTATTCTCTTAACAATATCTTCTGAAGTTATTAATTTCTGGTAAAGGCTGTATGCGCACTTGAAAATAGTACATGTTCTGTTATTGGAAAGAGTATTCTAAAAATTTAAACAAATCAAGTTATTGATAGTACTGTTACCTATACCTTACTGAATTTCTGCCCATTTATTCTATCAATTACTGAGAGAAGGATGATGAAATCTCTAATAGTGTGGGTTTTTTTTCTTCTTTTTTTATTGTAATTTTGGCTTTAGGGATTTTGGTACTTTGCCAGGTTCATTAAAGGTTAGGATTATTATGTCTTCCAGCTAAATTGGCCTCTTTGTAACAATGAAATAATCTTATTTATCTTTGATAGTTTCTTCGTTTTGAAACCTAACTTGTTAGGTTAACTTAATATTAGGTTTAACCGAGTATTAATATAACCACTCTTGCTTTATTCTGTATACTATTAACACAGTCTTTTCCCATTCTTTTACTTATAATCTGCCTTTATATTTGAAGTTGACATTCTTAGGCAACATTGGGTCTTATGTTGGGTCTTATATGTTGACATCATCCAGTGGTCTCTGCTTTTATAATTTGGGTGCTTATGCCATATATATTTAATGTAGTTTTATATGGTTGGATTTAATTTTGCCATCTTTCTGTATGTTTTTAATTTGTTCCATTTCAGTGATTTTTGATATTTCATGATGATATACTTTATAACAGTATACTTCCACTTCTCACTTGTTGGCCTTTGCACTGTTATCATTTGCATTTTACTTCTGCATAGATAATAAACCCCATACTGTGTTGTTTTTATTTTTGCCAAAGTAGTCAATTATCTTTTGAAGATATCTAAAAATAATCACAAGACACACACACACACACACGTGGGTCTTATTTTATATATATATGTACACGTTATATATTATATACACACACACACACACACACACACACACACACACACACACACACACATTGTATGTAACGAGTTGTAATGCTATCTGGTGTTCTTCCTCTTCATTCCTGTCTGTAGACTCACATTTTTTGATACGATTTTCCTTGTTCTTGATGCTATATCGTCAACATTTTTGATAGTATCAGGTTAATAGTCATAAATCCCTTCAGATTTGTGTAGTTTTTATTCCTGTGTTTTCCAGTGTGCCATTCTTTATTCTACAATGATTAATTTGTTGTTAGTTTCATCAGTGAACTTTTTGTCTCAGACATTGTTGTTTTTATCTCTCCAAATTTGATTTGGGTATTTTGAAAATATCTTTCATGTCTCATTTATCATGTTTCATCTTTTCTCTGAGTTCTTGAAAATGTTGAATATAGTTATGATAACTGCTTTAATGTTCTTGTCTACTAATTCTATCATCTGTGCCATTTGGGAAGTAGTTTAATTAAGTTACTTATTATTCTTCACATTTTCCTGCTGCTTTGCATGCTGGTAAATTTCTTTGGCTATTACCATTTTTAATTGGGGTATAATTCATAAAGCAAAAAATTCTTCTTTTTAAAGTGTTCAATTCAGTGGCATTTAGTCTATACACAGTGTTGTGCAAGTACCAACTCCTTCTAGTTTCAAAACATTTTCATCACCTTTACCCATTTAGCAGTCCATCTCCATTCCCTCTCCCTCTAACTCCTGGCAACCACTAATCTGTTTCCCCTGTTCTTTTTTGTTGAAGTATAGTTGACACATAATGTTACATTAGTTTCAGATATTTAACAAGTGATTTGACAAGTCTATGCATTATGCTATGCTCACAACAGTATAGTTTTCACCTATCGCAATTCAATACTATTATAATATCACTGATCATAGTTCCTATGCTATACCTTTTATCCCCATGACTTATTCATTCCAGGACAGAATGCATACATCTCCCAATTGCCTTCACCTATTTTGCCCATCACCTAATCCTTCTCCCCTCTGGCAGCTATCAGTTTGTTCTCTGTATTTATGGGTCTTTTTCTACTTTTTGTTTATTTGTTTTTTCTTAGATTCCACATATATGTGAAATTATATTGTAATTGTTTTTCTCTACCTTATTTCCCTTAACATAATATCCTCTAGGTCTAGCCTTGTTGTTACGAATATGCCAGGTTTTTTTTGTTTGTTTTTTTTTTTTTTATAGAATGTAAGATATTGTTAAATGTACCTAATTGGGTACTGAGGTTTTTGTTTTTTGTTTTTGTTTTTTGTATTTTTATAAAGATCCTTGAGCTTTATATATGTGCAAACTCAGTTTTCTTATTTTGGTTATCGCATTGAGTCTTTGTTATGCAACACTAGAGCTTTACTAAGTCTAAGGTAATTTTTCCTCAGGACTGAGGCAAAATTCCTCTGACTAGCCATGGCCTATGAGTTATGATATATTCTATTCTGGCTTTTATTATTTTGGTAGTTCTCTTCTTTGACTCAGGTAGTTTCTTCATATATATGCGATGGCTCACTAGTACTTGGCTGAATATTACAGTGGGACCTTCTAAAGATCTCTGGAATGCTCTCCCTATGTAGCTGTCTATTCTCTTACTCTCTGTGCACTCTAGCTGCCTGGTCTTTCCAGAATCTCAACTCTGTCTGCTTGTGTCAGGAAACCTCAGAACACTGGAAATCTTACCCATGCCACCAGTTGGGACAATTGCAGGGCTTATATAATTTGTTTTCTGTCTTTCAAGGATCGCTGTCTTTCATTGCCTATGTCCTTATTCTTATATAAGATGTATACAATTCTTATATAAGAATTAACAGTGGCCATTTCCTATCTGTTACCTGACATTTTAAGTTCTTCCATGTGGGAGGGTTAATCTGGGCCTTGTAACTCCATCTTAATCTGAAGAGTAGCATTTCTGGGTAGGTCCCCAGTCTAATTCTTTATTCACCTTTAAAAATGAAACATTCAAATAGAAAAAGTAAGGCCATGTTAATCTCACTATCAGAGACAAGTTAGCATCAAAGCATTTATAAATAATGCTGTATTATTAACTATGCATTCTTAAATATTAGACAGCATAAATATTGTCATGGGTCACATTACATGTCTCAAAAACATATATTGAGATGTTATTTTGTGTCAACACTAATTTCTGTTCATGTATGATGAAGCCACAGAGATTGTTGCTTCATAATGTAATTATTCACAATATAAAGCATGCTGGAGGGAACTATCCTATCCCCTGGTGTCATCAAACTGGCTTGATAACTTCTTCATGTCAATATGCTCTTAAACAGCATCAATGATTTACCAACTGGTGAGCTTTGTTACATGAACTAAATCAGAATCTCAAGGTACATAGGCTGGAACCTTTTTATTAAAGTAAAATCAAATTAGAAACAGACAAAAAGGCAAAATTACTTTTGAAAGTAATTTTTGAACGTGTGATTGTCAGGCTTAGTAAGCACTAAGCAAAACTACCATGAGCTGTAATCATAGGTATTTCATACAATAGAGAAGAGATCTATTTAATATGTTGTGTGGTTTGACAAGCTGTAAATATGTCTACCTAGACCATTAATCCCGCAGTTAACAGGGCTTTACCTTTGTGTATCTTCTTGTAAATATAGAAATGTGAGTTTAGGAACAGGCAAGTAACTCATGTGCAGATGACTTCTGTGGATGTTGGGTTGGGGAAAAATAAAACTGTCAAAAAGCAACTATTTTAACATCAGTTTTAAAACTATAATATGGAAAGTTATAGTATTGACTCCCAATGGTTAATTCATTTTTATGTTTATTTATTTTTGAGAGAGAGAGAGTATGGGCAGGGCAGGGGCAGGGAGAGAGGGAGTCACAGAATCTGAAACAGGCTACAGGCTCCCAGCTGTCAGCACAGAGTTCCATCTGAGGCTCGAACTCACAGACCATGAGATTATGACCTCAGCTGAAGTCAGATGCTTAACCGACTGAGCCGCCCAGACGCCCCATCCTATTGATTAATTCTATAAATTCAACACATTGAAATTTTTTCTTCAAAAAAATCTATTGATGTACAACACCATCTTCATATAATCATAGTATTTCGAGGATAGGATATTCAGCCTAAAAATCAAAAAAGAAGATGAAGGCCTGAATTTTGTAATTTGGAATTCCTGGATCCAAATTACTCAATTATACCAGTCTAAATTTATTTTCTAACCTTAAAAATGGGAAGCATAATGTATACCATGGATTATTGTGAGAGAGAATGTGCAAAAGAGCATAGAACAGCACTTTCTAGAAAGCATCTGCTGAATAAATGTATTTTCATTTTCTTTCCTTGATAGCCCTGTATTATTTAAGGTAAAGGAAAGTATATATGTTCCCAAAGCCTAAAATATTTACTACAGGGGCACCTTGGTGGCTCAGTCAGTTGAGCGTCCAACTTTGGCTCAGGTTATGATCTCACACTTTGTGAGTTTGAGCCCCACATTGGGCTTGCTGCTGTTAGCATGAGGCCTGCTTCAGATCCTCTGTCCCACTCTCTCTCTGCCCCTTTTCTGCTTTCTCTCATTTAAAATATTTACTACAACACCAGCTTAGAATATGTTAAAGTAGATTATTTTATGAATAAGTATATTCTGAAAGTACATTTCTAAATTAAAACAATCATTAATAAAAATGAGATTTAAAGAGTATGTAATATCCAACAACTTTTCTCAACTCATTATTATGGTACTCATCTTACTTAAAAAAATAAAAAAGTTTTCTTTTTCTCCAGTGTATTTAAAATATCTGTGCACACGGACATCTTAAATGATATATTATTGCAAACCATGTAATGTAAGGCTCTGTTTTAACTATAAAAGATCATGTCATAAAACTTGTTTGGTACTGGGTTCCCCACTATCAACCCTAGAAAATAATCTTTATTTACTATTTTTGAATTACAACAGATTGAAATGCTCTTCAAAGTATTTGCAAATTTAGTATGACATGTAATAAAGTACTCTACTCACGAAAGTACTGATGGACAGAAATAAATTTCAAGCCATGTGTTACCTGTTTCCTTGTTTCAAGACTCGCATTAATTAAAAATGTTAAAAGTGGTTTATAGCTTATTTAAGCCTGGATTATGCTAAAATATAAGCTCCAGAATAGCATGAATTTTTTAATTGTTTTATCCACTACTATACCCAAAGCACATACAAAAATGCTGACACACAATAATTGCTCAATAAATATTTGCAAATTAATGTTAACTAGGAGATTTGGGCTTTAACATATTCCAGATATTGTATAGCCTGATCACATTCAGTAGAGTTATATTTGAGTCTCATGTTGTTCTAGCTATGTTGTGATTTTAGAAATCTCATCTTTTTTTTCCTCAGTAATAGTCCAGAACTTCAGAACTTAGTCCAATTACAAAGTATGTAATAGCCAGCAACTTTTCTCAACTTATACTATTATGGTTCTTGGTACTCACTTTGCTGCAAGTTTATCTTACTTACTATTGTTATTATTACTATTATTTATCTTACTATTATGTTACTCACTTTGCTATAAGCTTATCTCTTCTACCAAATTTATCAAAAACAGAGGATCCAGGAGATGAAGCATTCTTGTATATGTGAATGTCAAGTAATGGATACTGAGAATGGTAGGTTTAAAATTTTTTGAAAACTTTTAAAATTATACTCTAGCAAATCTTTTGGTAATATGAGAAACTAATCAGCAATATTTGTGATTTGTTGAATTTTTGGTATACATTTAGTTGCAAGTAACAGAAATACAAATTGACTAAATTGAGGAAAATATGAAAGGGATCCAATACAGATACAAGTCCAAGGTGTGATGTTTAAGATTCTTTTTAAGTTGATTTATGGATTTAGAAAGAGAAACATAGCGGGAAAGGGGCAGAGAGAGAGGGAGAAGAGAGAGAATCCCAAGGAGGCTCTGAACCATCAGCACAGAGCCTGACATGGGGCTTCAACTTACGAATCCAGAGATCATGACCTGAACCTAAACCAAGAGTAGGATGCCTAACCGACTGAGCCACTCAGGCACACCCAAGGTGTGATGTTTACATGACCTATGTGAACTATTGAAAACTTGGAACCACACACCTTAGGACTTGTTCTCCTTACCTCTTTCTGCCTATCAGCAATATTTATAATTCATTTTATTAGTAAATACTCTTAAATTAATAAACAGAAACACCCAGTGTTTGGAAACCCAAATCTAATAATCCTAGGGAGGGGCTCTGTTTTTTGCAGGTTGAATTACATGGATGCCTCACATCATCAATCCTCACAAGGATCTGGTGTCTGCAGAAGTGACTAGGCGAGGGTCACCTTTGGTGATGGGTTGCCTACTCTATCTTTTACCAGTGTGACCTACTGGATTGGTGACAGTGAGGAGGCCAGTGGAACAATTGTGTTTAGGGTAAAGACATGTATAGAAGTGGGCCAGCTCACACATAAAAGGATATGCTAGAAAACAATACTATGAAAATATACATTTTTTAAAAATATTTTTCTCCTCCTGAGAGTACATTGAACACTTGAGTCAAAAAATTCTTCTAAGATTTGAGAGTTTAAAAAAGAGAGTAGTGACTTTGTAAAGAAAGAAATTTTTCCCAATTATTTTTCTTCCTGTCAAGGCACCTTTTCACTTAAAATTACTTTTATTTCCCCTTTGAACATGATGGTATTCTCACATCATAACTAGAATATCTTTTTTTTCCCCAAACATGATATCCTTTTTTTTTTTTTTAACTTATATCCAAGTTAGTTAGCGTATAGTGCAACAATAATGTCAGGAGTAGATTCCTTAATGCCCTTACCCATTTAGGCCCATCCCCCCTCCCACAACCCCTCCAATAACCCTCTGTTTGTTCTTCATATTTAAGAGTCTGTTATGTTTCATCCCCCTCCCTGTTTTTATATTAGTTTTGCTTCCCTTCCCTTGTGTTCATCTGTTCTGTGTCTTAAAGTCCTCATATGAGTGAAGTCATATGATATTTGGCTTTCTCTGAATCACTAAATTCACTTAGCAAAATACCCTCTAGTTCCATCCACATAGTTGCAAATGGCAAGATTTCATTTTTTTTTTTATTGCCAGGTAATACTCCATTGTGTGTGTGTGTGTGTGTGTATAAGTATATATATATATATATATATATATATATATATATATATATATATATACATACACACACCACATCTTTTTATCCATTCACCCATTGATGGACATTTGGGTTCTTACCATAATTTGGCTATTATTGATAGTGCTGCTATAAACATTGGGGTGCATGTGTCCCTTTGAAACAACATACCTGTATCCCTTGGATAAATACCTAGTAGTGCAGTTGCTGGGTTGTAGGGTAGTTCTATTTTTAATTTTTTGAGGAACCTCCATACTGTTTTCCAGAGTGGCTGCACCAGTTTGCATTTCCACCATCAGTTCAAAACAGATCCTCTTTCTCTGCATCCTTGCCAACATCTGATGTTGTCTGAACTGTTAGCCATTGTGACAGGTATAAGCTGGTATCTTATTGTGGCTTTGATTCGTATTTCCCTGATGATGAGTGATGTTGAGCATTTTTTCATGTGTCGGTTAGCCATCTGGATGTCTTCTTTGGAGAAGTGTCTATTCATGTATTTTGCTCATTTCTTCACTGGATTATTTGTTTTTAGGGTGTTGAGTTTGATAAGTTCTTTATAGATTTTGGATACTAACCCTTTATCTGATTTGTCATTTGCAAATATCTTCTCCTGTTCTGTTGGTTGCCTTTTAGTTTTGCTGACTGTTTCCTTCACTGTGCAGAACCTTTTTATTTATTTATTTTTTATTTATTATTAATTTTTTTTAAATCTTTATCTATTTTTGAGAGAGAGATAGAGCATGAGCAGGGCAGGGACAGAGAGAGGGAGACACAGAATCCGAAGCAGGCTCCAGGCCCTGAGCTGTCAGAACAGAGCCCAATGTGGGGCTCAAATTCACAGACTGTAGATCATGACCTGAGCTGAAGTCAGTAGCCTAACCAACTGAGCCACCCAGGCGCCCCAGAACATTTTTATTTTGATGAGGTCCCAGTAGGTCATTTTGCTTGCTGCGGGCAAGATCAAAGAGGTTTTGCCTGCTTTCTCCTTGAGGATTTTGATGGCTTCTTGTCTTACATTGAGGTCTTTTATCCATTTTGAGTTTATTTTTGTGTATGGTGTAAGAAAATGGTCCAGTTTCATTCTTCTGCATGTCACTGGCCATTTTTCCTAGCACCACTTGCTGAAGAGACTGTCTTTATTCCTTCCGATATTCTTTCCTGCTTTGTCAAAGATTAGTTGGCCATATGTGTGTGGGTCCATTTCTGGGTTCTCTATTCTGTTCCATTGATCAGAATGTCTGTTTATGTGCCACTACCATACGGTCTTGATGATTACAGCTTTGTGGTACAGCTTGAAGTCTGGGATTGTGATGCCTCCTGCTTTCGTTTTCGTTTTCAAGATTGATTTGACTATTTGGGGTCTTTTCTGGTTCCATACAAATTTTAGGATTATTTTTTTCTAGTTCTGTGAAGAATGCTGCTGTTATTTTGATAGGGATTGCATTGAATATGTAGATTGCTTTGGGTAGTATTGACATTTTAACAATATTTGTTCTTCCTATCCAGGTGCATGGAATATTTTTCCATTTTTTTGTGTCTTTTTCAATTTCTTTCATAAGCTTTCTGTAGCTTTCAGTATACAGATTTTTCACCTCTTTGGTTAGATTTATTCCTTGATATTTTATGGTTTTTGATGCAATTGTAGATGGGATCAATTCATTGATTTCTCTTTCTGTTGCTTCATTATTGTTGTATAGGAATGCAACGGATTACTGCGTGTTGATTTTATATCCTGCAACTTCGCTGAATTCATGAATCAGTTGTAGCAGTTTTTTGGTGGAATCTTTTGGGTTTTCCATATAGAGTATCATGTCATCTGTGAAGAGTGAAAGTCTGACCTCCTCTTGGCTGATTTGGATGCCTTTTATTTCTTTGTGTGGTTTGATTGCAGAGGCTAAGACTTCTAATACTATATTGAAAAACAGTGGTGAGAGTGGACATCCCTGTTTTGTTTCTGACCTTAGGGGGAAAGCTCTCAGTTTTTCCCCATTGAGGATGATATTATTGTTGGGTCTTTTGTATATGGCTTTTATGATCTCGAGGTATGCTCCTTCTATCCCTACTTTCTTGAGGGTTTTTATCAAGAAAGGATGCTGTATGTTGTCAAATGCTCTCTCTACATCTGTTGAGAGGATCATATGGTTCTTGTCCTTTCTTTTATTGATGTGATGAATCACATTAATTGTTTTGCGGATATTGAACCAGCCCTGCATCCCAGATATAAATCCCACTTGGTCATGGTGAATTTTTTTTTAACATATTGCTATTTGGCTAATATCTTGTTGAGGATTTTGGCATCCATGTTCATCAGGGAAATTGGTCTATAATTCTCATTTTCAGTGGGGTCTTTGTCTGGTTTTGGAATCAAAGTAATGCTGGCTTCATAGAGAGAGCTTGGAAGTTTTCCTTCCATTTCTATTTTTTGGAACAGCTTCAAGAGAATAGGTGTTAACTCTTCCTTTAATGTTTGGTAGAATTCCCCTGGAAAGCCCTCTGGCCCTGGACTCTTGTTTTGGGGGAGATTTTTGATAAAGAATTTGATTTCTTTACTGCTTATGGGTCTGTTAAAATTTTCTATTTCTTCCTGTTTCAGTTTTGGTAGTGTATATGTTTCTAGGAATTTGTTCATTTCTTCCAGATTGCCCATTTTATTGGTGTATAATTGCTCATAATATTCTCTTATTATTGTTTTTATTTCTGCTGTGTTGGTTGTGATCTCTCCTTTTTCATTCTTGATTTTATTTATTTGGGTCCTTTCCTTTTTCTTTTTGATGAAACTGGCTAGTGGTTATCAATTTTGTTAATTCTTTCAAAGAACCAGGTTCTGTTTTCATTGACCTGTTCTACTGTTTTTTTGGGCTTCAATAGCATTAATTTCTGCTCTAATCTTTATTATTTCCTGTCTCCTGCTTGTTTTTGGTTGTACTTGCTGTTCTTTTTCCAGCTTAAGGCATAAGATTAGGTTGTGTCTCTGAGATCTTTCTTCCTTCTTTAGGAAGGCCTGGATTGCTATATACTTTGCTCTTATGACCACCTTTGCTGAGTCCCAGAGGTTTTGGGTTTTGGTGTTATCATTTTCATTGGTTTCCATGAACTTTTTAATTTCCTCCTTAACTTCTTGGTTAGCTCATTCATTCTTTAGTAGGATGTTCTTTAGTCTCCAAGTATTTGTTACCTTTCCAAAATTTTTCTTGTGTTTGATTTAGAGTTTCATAGTGTTGTGGTCTGAAAATATGCATGGTATGATTTTGATCTTTTTGTACTTGTTGAGGGCTGATTTGTGTCCCAGTATGGGGTCTATTCTGGAGAATGTTCCATGTGCACTGGAGAAGAATGTATATTCCACCACTTTAGGATGAAATGTTCTGATTATATCTGGTAAGTCCATCTGGTCCAGTGTGTCATTCAAAGCCATTGTTTCACTTGTTGATTTTTTGATTTGATGATCTGTCCATTGTTCTAAGTGGGGTGTTAAAGTTCCCTACTATTATAGTATTATTATCAATGAGTTTATTTATGTTTTTGATTAATTGATATATATATTTGGGTGCTGCCACATTTGGCACATAAATGTGTACAATTGTGAGGTCTTCTAGGTAGATAAGCCCCTTGATTATGATATAATGCCCTTCTTTGTGTCTTGATACAGTCTTTATCTCAAAGTCTAGATTGTCTGATATAAGTATGGCTCCTCTGGCTTTCTTTTGTTGACCATTAGCACGATAGATGGTTCTCCATCCCTTCACTTCCAATCTGAAGGTGTCTTTAGGTCTAAAGTGGGTCTCTTGTAAACAGCATATACATGGATCTTGTTTTCTTATCCATTATGTTACCCTATGTCTTTTGATTGGAGCATTTAGTCCATTGAGTAATGCTGAAAGATATGAATTTATTGCCATTATGTTACTTGTAGAGGTGGGGTTTCCGGTGGTGTTCTCCCAACTAGGATATCTTAACTGAAAGATTATTATACTTGGTGGTAGAGTCAGTGAAAGAATACTGATCTTTTTCCTATGCAAAGGCACATGTTACTTTTTTGGCATGCAGTCTGTGTTTTTACATTAAAAAGGAAAGTCTCTTATTTACTTATTATCACAAAGAACATCTGTTGAAAGTTTATTAACTATGTTTTTTAGCAATGCCCATGAGACTATTTAGAAATACCTAATTAATTCCACCTGCTGAGTTACTTTAATTCTTAGGGAAACAAAGTTATTTTTTTATATATTTGGCATAAGAAATATGTTAAATGTTTGTAGTTTCAGTTGGACCAGTCTCCTCAATCAAATGCTCTAGGTAACAGGTTATCAACATTCGACATTCCAGAAGTGACACATATACAGTTTTTATAAATTTTCCAAGGCTTTATGGACAGAAACAGGGAAGGGAGGCCATGTTCTGTATGCTTCTAAAACTCGCCTGTAACTTTCAGAAGAAAACTTGAAACAATGTATACAAAGTAGTACCACGAACACACAGATGGCAAATATATCATGTGTAGAGCAGAAGGTGAGGACGTGAAAACTCTAGGGATGCAGTCCTATAAGACCTCTGACTCTAGAAGTGATACAAATAAATTTTAAGCCTGTACAGGACCAGATGTGGACTTGGCAGATTAATATGGGAGGCTCCTGTTTTTCAGACATTCAGAGCTGCCTCTTCCCTGAATTATACTCATGACTCTCATAGATTCCTCACTATAGAAGAGGGAATCCATAACATGCCCTGAAGCTGTGCCCTAGCCCACTGCCTTCCTAAGACTTCATCCAGCTCTCTAACTAGAAATTTCTCATCTGTGCATCTATCCCTTTTGTACTTCTAGGCCCTTATGTGGGCCCCTTAAATGGTGCCTCTTGACTTGGTAATAATGAAGACTATTTAAATCCTACCCATGCTGAGAATGAAAGAGTTCATCTTACCTCCCCTCCAGACATTCCTTAGATCCCTGCTATAAATTTAAAACAGGGTATGTTTTATTGCTAAAATTAATCTTAAACACAGTCAAATTTGTTTCTGTCTTTTAAATAAATGTAGGGTTGTGGGAAAATAAGAAGTGTATGTATCCACAGAGAATGTATTTTGTTAAAAGTATATGGATTTTCATGTCAGTGCAAATTTTATTGAAGAGAGTTTCTTTATTTACCCTATAAAAGTCAGATGAGTTGTAAGTTTAGATAGAAGTAAATTCTGTGGAAAAGACAATGAATTACTGAAATGAACAATTATTATACAAAATCACATTAGGACATACCATGAATGCAATGCTGCCTAATATAGGTCAAATACAGTTAAATATTTTAATCAACTGATTGGGAAGTAAGGAGAAACATATGCTGATTACCTTAGGTGAGAAATCGTGGAGGAAATTTTAAGTTCTTGGGTAGATAGGATTATGATACCATGCTGTCTTGAAATTAGAATTGTCCTTTCATGAATAAAATGAGACTTCACTAAAGGAAAGAAAAAGTCATGAAATAAATGACAAGCAAGTCTATGTTTAAGAATAACTATTGTATCTTTTCTCCCATGTTCTCTCTCTGGCCATACCACACCTGAAAGAAAGTATTGAATTTCATTTCATACGTACTACTCAGAAAAAAATATGTAAAAGGATTATAAATTTAGGAAGATACTTATAGAAAATATTTAAAAGATATAATATCTGATGAAAATAAAGCCTATGTAACATAACTTCGGAGCTGGGTTTATGTTAAACAGCAGAAACTTTTCTTTGTAAGTATTAGGACATTAGGGTTGAAAAGAATATAACCTGGAATACTCCTGGATATATAACCTGGAATAACCCAGAAAAGAATAACCTGGAAAAGACATATCCAGGTTACAGTGAAGAAGAGAAAGTGACAATCTTGAAGCTAAGCCCATTAGACTGGTTTTATCTCAGCCTGGTATATTTTTGCTCAAAATAAATTTTGAAGAGCGGTGCCTGGCTGGCTCAGTCAGTACAGCATGTGACTCTTGACCTCAGGGTTGTAAGATCCAGCCCCACGTTGGGCCTAGAGCTTACTTTAAAGTAAAATAAAAAATAAAAAAAAATGAAGATTGAGGAGTGGTAGGAGTCATGGGAAATACTTCTGGGAGTGTGAGCTTTTTGTGTCATATAATGGACTATGTCTTTTCACAAGATTGGTAATGTTTTTGTTAACCAGACCTAGAGAATCCATCTTTTAAGTTGTCTTTTAAAGATAGGGAAACAAGGTCACATATTTTGTTTAGTGACAGACTTGAACCTCATTTATACATAAAAACACACTCAGGTAGAGTAAATACCTGGTGTATATATTTTAAAAATCTTAGTTGATAACACAGGTGGTTTGATGGTAGGAAGGCACCATAACATATTCATTAGTGATATTCTGATAGTTTATCTTTGTTTAAGAGAACATTATTTACACAGAGGGGAAACTTGATTCAGTCACTTACATCTTCCATATTTGTGTCTGTTAAGGAAACATAAGATACAGCTCTTGAGGGAGGTTAAAAGACTGGAATAGAGAGAATAGAAAGGACTGCTTGATTATCAAAACTTCATCCAGCATAAACATTCGGTAGGTATTGCTACCTAAAATCTTGTCATCTTCTCAAAGCAAAACTTTATTCTTTAGACCTAATTCCCACTGGAATTTTTAATATATAATAACCATGCACACATCTATAGTACTTAACATATTGAGTATCAGGGGCGCCTAGGTGGCTCAGTCAGTTAAGCGGCTGACTTCAACTCAGGTCATGATCTCGCGGTCCATGAGTTTGAGCCCCGTGTCGGGCTCTGTGCTGACAGTTCAGAGCCTGGAGCCTGTTTCAGATTCTGTGTCTCCCTCTCTCTGACCCTCCCCCGTTCAAGCTCTGTCTCTCTCTGTCTCAAAAATAAATAAACGTTAAAGAAAATTAAAAAAAAAAAGATTTTACAGGAGGAAAATCACAAATTTTATCATATTTAATTTTAAAAATTTCCAAATGTCATCATCATTTACACAATCCTGTTTTTAAGAGGAAAACCATACCTTAATTTTCTGATAGTATACTGCCTGCTGTGAAAAATGTTCCCAAGAGCTAAAAGGTACACTAAGAAAGTGTGCAAACTTTTTGTCAAACTAAGGGATTATTCTGTGTTATAATAAGAATAGCAAATGTGTTTTACAAAGGCTAAAATCTTTATTTGCAAGCAATTAAAAATTGGATGTCTATAGTTTATCTATTGGTTTTCTTTGGAAGCAAGACTGACTAGGTCATAGCTCTACTGGGAAGTCACCTGCACTCATCACTGAAATTGTCAAAAAGCATTGTGTATGAAATATGCTAAAACACACAGCAAAATTCAAGGAAACAAGGTGAGAAATACCTCTAATGTGGGAAAATAAAAATTAGGACTTTAGTCATTTCATCAAAGAAAACACTTCATATTCTTTAGATGATGATTTCAACAAGATTTGTGTGGGAGAAGGCAGTAAGAATGGTACCAAAATCATATACTAAACAACAAAGATATCTTTATTTTTTAATATTTATTTATTTTTGAGAGAGAGAGAGAGAGAGAGAGAGAGAGCGCGCAGAAGCAGGGGTGGGGCAAGAGAGAGGGAGACACAGAATCCGAGGCAGGCTCCAGGCTCCGAGCTGTCAGCACAGAGCCGGATGCGGGGCTCAAACCCACGAACCGCGAGATCATGACCTGAGCTGCAGTTGTACACTTAAACAAGTGAGCCACTCACGTGTCCCTAAAGATATGTTTCAATAGGTGAATGGGTAAATAAACTATGTTACATCCAGACAATGGAATATTATTCCACACTAAAAAGGAATATTCCATCAAGCCATGAGAGAGTATCAAGAAACCTAAACTGCATATTGCTAAGTGAAGGAAGCCAATCTGAAAAGCTACACACTGTCTGAATTCAACTATTGTCCATTTTGGAAAAGGCAAGACTATCGACACACTAAGTGTATCACATGTTGCCAGGGTTTAGGATAAATAGAGAACAGAGGGGGGCTGTGACACTATTCTGTGTGATACTATAATGGTAAAGAGAAGTCATTTTGCATTTATGTAAACCCATAGAATGTACAGCACCAAGAGTGAGCCCTAGGGTAAACTATCAACTTTTTGATGATGATTTGTCATTGTAGGTATATTGGTTTTAGCAAATGTACCACTCTGGTGTGGGGTGTTGATATTTGGGGAGGCTGTAGGTGTGGGGTGAGGTGGTTATATGGGAACCCTTTGTACTTTTTGCTCCATTTTGCTGTGAGCCAAAAACATCTCTAAGAAAAGTCTGTATTAAAATAAAAACAGGGGAGCCTGGGTGGCTCAGTCAGTTAAGTGTCTGACTCTTGATTTCAGCTCAGGTCCTGAACTCAAGGTCATGAGATCAAGCTCTGTATGGGCCTCCACGCTGGGTGTGGAACCTGCTTAGGATTCTCCTCCCTCCCCTACTCATGCTTGCTCTCTCTCTTTCTCTCTCTAAAAAAAATTAAGGGGCACCTGGGTGACTCAGTCAGTTAAGCATCCGACTTCAGCTCAGGTCATAATCTCGTGGTCCGTGAGTTCGAGCCCCGCGTCGGGCTCTGTGCTGACAGCTCAGAGCCTGGAGCCTGAGATGGATTCTGTGTCTCCCTCTCTCTCTGACCCTCCCCACTCATGCTCTGTCTCTTTCTGTCTCAAAAAATTAATAAACGTTAAAAAATCAAAAATTTAAAATAGAAACATATATTTATATATGCTATGTTTATATATGGAGATATATATATATATATATATATACATATACATATATATTTCACAGTAGTATGTTTCACCTTCACATGCTAAGATGTTTTGTGGGGAAAGAACAAAGTAGCATGTGATGGGGCACTTTATGATTTACGTTTTGGTGGTTTTGTGGGGCTTTTGACTTTATTCAACTGGGAGCATGACACCCAATCTTCAAATGTTTCTTACCAAAAGTAATATCTGTTTTGCACTAAGACGCAAGACTAGACATTAATAGAGGACATGAAATCTTGATCTAAATGGAAGTGGCTTTTTGAGGGTACTTCATCTTAATACTTTCAAATTTACTTTCCTGAGATCAAACACTACATATTAACAGTGTACTAAATATTGACGTGTAATATGAACAATTAATCAAATGCTTTTTAAGTCTTAGAATTGGGTGACCTTAGAATAATGTAATCATGTATCAGTGAACAAATCAGTATTATTAGCTGTATATGTAGTGAAATGGTCCTCAACTAGAAATCAGACTATCATCAACAACAGAGAAAATGTGGAATATTATACATTAACAAGAGTAAATAGCCCAAAACTATATGAAACAATATAGATAATTCGTACAAGCAGAGTGGAAGAAGGCACACCAAAAGAGTATATACCATGGTTAAATTTTTTTTTATTTTTTATTTTTCAACGTTTATTTATTTTTGGGACAGAGAGAGACAGAGCATGAACGGGGGAGGGGCAGAGAGAGAGAGAGACACAGAATCGGAAACAGGTTCCAGGCTCTGAGCCATCAGCCCGGAGTCCGACGCGGGGCTCGAACTCACAGACCGCGAGATCGTGACCTGGCTGAAGTCGGGCGCTTAACCGACTGTGCCACCCAGGCGCCCCGGTTACATTTTTTAAAAGTACAAAAAAAATTAGATATCAGGGTATCATATCTAATCAGGTTTCCCTTGAGGGTGGGGTCTTCACTGGAAAGGGGTATAAAAAAAAGTTTCTGGGGGTATTGATAATGTTCTGTTTCTCAACCATGGAACATGTAGCAAGCACAGTGTCTACTCTGAATTCTTACAGCCCGCACAAAGAGAGGAGGCTAACATATATGAAAACATATATATTGTCTGACTAGATCAAAGGAAGATACCACTGAGATCTTAGATAAGAAATGTTGGAAGAGGTTGGACTTGAAATATGCAATAAAGTATAAGTTTCGACTATTCTGGTCTTAGCCTAAAGATGTGACAATTTGAAGATCTTCATTATAGTCCCTCTGGGGTATTAAAAGCAATAGTGCCAACAATTAGCCTGTAAGACAATTCTCACTTGTAAGACATACTACTAATTAAGTTTTCAGTTGTTATTTAGTATCTTTCCTGCTGTGTAGTTTAGTTTGTGTGGTACTAATGAAGTCAAAGTTTAATAATGATAGAATTATTGACTATTTTTATCTCAAACACATTTGCTATGTTACCTGATAACATACCTGATGCATAATTGATGCATCTTTTCAATGGACAACAACAACAAAAATGACTTCAGGGGGAATTATGAGATGCTATCTATACATTCCTTCTGAAATTCATTTGGGCTGAGAAGGAGTGGTATCATTTTGATGTATAAACAAAAGTATTTTTTTCCATATCTGTGCCTCTCTTCCATTTTACATTCTAGTCTCTTTAAGAGTAAAGATTTATTCTAGTAGTTTTACAGTATTATCTGCTCAACAAAGACAATACTAACAAAAAATTAGCAAAGGGACATTGTCCACATTCATTTAATGTGTAAGCCCTTAATTACAGTTTACATCTAGTTTTGGCTTACCTAAACTAGAGATATGGGGGAAATTTGTTATTGTTTCTTTATTTTTGAGAGACACACAGAGTAGAAGTGGGAGAGGGGCAAAGAGAGAGTGGGAGACACAGAATCTGAAGCAGACTCCAGGCTCTGAGCTGTCAGCACAGAGCCCGACACAGGGCTTGAACCCATGAACCGTGAGATCATGACCTGAGCTAAAGTTGGACGCTTAACCCACTGAGCCATCCACGCATGAGATGTGGGGAATGTTAATTGCTTATTTCCAGTGACTTTTTCTGGGCCAATATATCCACCTGACTGTTTAATCTTCCAGAGCTTTCACTGAACTCTTTGATCATCCCTTATCTTCTGCCCTACTTGGAACAATGTTCGAGCAACTCATTCACTTCATTTCCTGATTTACACAGATGCACATGGAGATATTCAAAATCATAATTAACAAAGTTGCTTTATACCTACACACAAATTAACATATTCTACAAGCTAAAGAAAATCATATTTGTATATAGTAAAATTGCTTAGCTAAATAAATTAAAGTAACTAAGCATCTAAGTATGTAGTTAAGAGTGAGCAATAACAGTTATAATAAACTACTATTGATGTGTTAATCTTGTATCTCAGAGCTATGTGCCAAAAAATGGAAATTAGAAAAATGGATAATAGCATCTGGAGTTCTCCCAGGAACTCCCATGTTCACGAAATTATATGAACTGTGTCCTTGTGAAATTATCACCAAACTTTTTAGTAAATAAGTGAAATTGGTGAAACTAATACTATTGGGAAATTATGCCAAATAACATCAGAGTTATCTACTTTTCTATAGACATACTAATGTTAAAGATGGGAGAAGGGGATTAAAATAAATTCCATGCTGGAAAGGGAAAGCATTCTTTAAAAAGGATCCACCATGCAAGATAATGGATTTTTTTTAATGTAAGAGCAATGTTATTCAAGGTAGATTATCAGCTATATTCTTACCTTGATTTTAACATATAAAAAGCTGAAAGAGCTGTAAAGGTTTACCAAGTTTTGTATATACGCCCTGTGACTGAACCTTGGCAACCTTCTGGAAGACCTCTTTGTCCATGCACATGGTGTATTGCACAACTTCATGAGCCCCTGTATTAGTTTCTTAGGGCTGCCGCAACAAAGTGTCACAAACTGAGTGGTTTGAACAACGGACATTTATTTTCTCACGGTTCTGGAGTTAGAAGTCCAAGATCAGTGTGTGTCATGGTTGGTTCCTTCTGAGGACTCTGAGAAAGAAGCTATTGCATTTCTCTTTCCTACCTTCCGGTGGTTGTGACAATCTTTGGCCTTCCCCGTCTTCTGGTCATCACTCCAGCCCTACCTTCATCTTCACACGGTGTTCTTTCTGTGTTTAGGTCTATCTCAAAATCTCCCACTTTTATAAGGGTAGTAGTCATATTGGATTTGGGGTCTGCCCTATTCCACTATGACCTCATTAAGCAATTATATCTGCAGTGGCTCTTTTTCCAAATGGGGTTACATTCTGAGGGACTGGGAGTTCATTTTAATATTTGAATTTGGGGGGGATACAACTTAACCAATAGTACCCATTCACAGAAACTGTATCTGTGTGGTAGCTTATATCTAGGATCTTATAGCACAATGCTAATCAAAATGTGAATGATAAAAAAGTCATGGCACTTTGAATTAATTTTTTCTTAGCAGGAAGAACTCATGCTCAGGCTCCTTCAAATGTGATAGCAACACTAACTTGCAGAAATACATATCGTGGTGTACTCAGAGTCAGAATATCTGTATTTGAGTATTAGTGGGAACATTTACAAAATAAGTGACTTTGAAAAAGATAATTTTGTATTAAATTGTCTTTATTAGAATATACATACAATATAATACATATTGTATTATATTATTAGAATATATATTAGAGTATATAATATACATAATATATAATCCACCCAAACTTTTTTTTTATTTTTTAAAATTTTTTTTTTCAACGTTTATTTATTTTTGGGACAGAGAGAGACAGAGCATGAACGGGGGAGGGGCAGAGAGAGAGGGAGACACAGAATCGGAAACAGGCTCCAGGCTCTGAGCCATCAGCCCAGAGCCTGACGTGGGGCTCGAACTCCCGGACCGCGAGATCGTGACCTGGCTGAAGTCTGACGCCCAACCGACTGCGCCACCCAGGCGCCCCAATCCACCCAAACTTTAAGTAAAATTTGAAGACTTGTGATAGTTTGTCTAAAATCATCAAAATAATGGTGTAGAACATCCTCAGCATTCTAAAAAAGTAACCTCATGCTCTTCTGCAATCAATCCCCTTTCCTCAATCCTCTGGACCCTGGCATCTAGTGATTTGCCTTCTATGACTATACTTTTTCATTTCCTGGAAATTCATGTAAATGTGTACAAA
Source organism: Prionailurus viverrinus (assembly GCF_022837055.1). Taxonomy (NCBI): domain Eukaryota; kingdom Metazoa; phylum Chordata; class Mammalia; order Carnivora; family Felidae; genus Prionailurus; species Prionailurus viverrinus. Next base: position 127,653,439 of record NC_062565.1, on the reverse strand, counting down.
AAAATGTACTTACTCCACGGCTTCTTTGATCTAGGGTAAGCTCGTATTATTAACCCACGTTGCTGAATGTATCAGTAGTTGATTTGTTTTAATAATGCCCAGCATTTTGTAATACAGGTTGATTACAATTTATATATTCTTAAATTCTCACGAGGTGATAGATGTTTGGGTTATTTTTAACCTCCAGTTGGAGGTTATTATGGATAAAGCAACCATTAATACTTGGGTGCATGTTTTTGTATTTAATTTTTGTTTTCTCCTTAGTAAACATCTAGGAATAAGATTATCAGTCATTTGACCAATATGTACTTAACTTTATAAAAAAGTCAGTTTTTCTAATTGTGTTATTGTAATATTTGTTATATTCAATATATCATTGTGATTTCAATTTGCATTTCATTAATGATCAATGATATATTTCATCTTAATATGAGCTTATTGGTCATTTGCATATTTGATAAAGTATCTTCTCAAATTATAAGCCTATTTCTTGATTTGGGTGGTTTAGGGTGTGTGTGTGTGTGTGTGTGTGTGTGTGTGTGTGTGTGTGTATTTGTAGGTTTATATCTAGATTCAGGATACAACTCCTTTATCATAATAGATTTTGCAAATATTTTCTTATAGTCAAAAATTTACTAGTTTATTTACTCAACAGTATTTTCTGAGGAGGATATGTTTATGAAGTTGAATTTGTCAGGTTTATTTTCTTTTATGATTTTTTTTCTTTTCTGTGTACAGTTTAAAAACTTTACTAGGTCATCTCATATTTTCTATTACAGTTTTATAATTCTACAGATTTTTATGTTGCAATAAGGGCTATGGTCCATTTCAAGTTAATTTTTGAACATGGTGTTAGGGAAATATTGAGTCTTTTGATTCATGAGCACTGGATGTCTCTCTGTGTATTTAAGTCTACATTACTTCTTTTAAGTAATACTTTGCATTTTTCCATGTGCATGTCTTGCACATATTTTGTTAAATTTATCCCAAAGTATTTTATATTTTGATACAATTGTGATGCTGTTGTAAATGCTAAAGTGGTCTTTTTCAATATCAAATGGTATGCTGCTGTTATGTGGAATTGATTTTTAATATTGGCCTTCCATTTTGCAATCCTGCTAAATTCACTTACTAGCTCTGGTCACATTTTTGTAGATTCTCTTGTATTATTTAAAGAGTCCATTATGCTGTTAGCAAATAATAAGTGTTCCAGGAGCACCTGGGTGACTCAGTCTGTTAAGTGTCCAACTCTTGATTTCAGCTCAGGTCATGATCTCATGGTCATGATGGAGCCTTGTGTGGGGCTCTGTGCTAGGCTTGGAACCTGCTTGAAATTCTCTCTCTCCGACTCCCTCTGCCCCTCCCTGGCTAATGCTCTCTCTGCCCCCATTCCCTCCAAAAAAGCCAAAAGAAAAGAAAAAAGCTTTCCAGTGTAGATCTGTTTTAATTCATTTTCTTGTATTATTGTGGTTAAGATGGTAGTTAAGGCCTCTAGTATAATTTTGAATGGAAGTGGTATGAATAGACCTTACATTTTTCTCAAATATAACAGCAAATCACTCATGTTTTTACCATTAAGTATTATGTTGGGTATAGATTTATTATAGATGTACTTTACCAGATTGAGGAAAGTATCTCATTTCTTCTTTTCAATAAGTTTTATCAAAAATAAGTGCTGGGAGGGGCGCCTGGGTGGCTCAGTCATTTAAGCGTCTCACATGATTTCAGCTCAGGTCATGATCTCTTAGTTTGTGAGTTTAGCCCTGCATCAGGCTCTGCACTGGTAGCACTGAGTTTGCTTAGGATTCTCTCTCCCTCCCTCTCCGCCCCTCCCTGACTAGTGGACACATGTACTCTGTCTCTCTAAATAAATAAATAAATAAATAAATAAATAAATAAATAAATAAAAATGAGTGCAGGATTTTCTCAAATGGATATATTGAGATGATTTCTTCTTTCTTCTATATATCATGAATTGAATTAATTTTATTTTTTTTTTACCTGTCATCCTTTAAAACTTCTAGTATAGGGGCGCCTGGGTGGCGCAGTCGGTTAAGCGTCGGACTTCAGCCAGGTCACTATCTCGCGGTCCGTGAGTTCGAGCCCCGCGTCAGGCTCTGGGCTGATGGCTCGGAGCCTGGAGCCTGTTTCCGATTCTGTGTCTCCCTCTCTCTGACCCTCCCCCGTTCATGCTCTGTCTCTCTCTGTTGCAAAAATAAATAAACGTTGAAAAAAAATTTTAAAAAAATAAATAAAACTTCTAGTATAATAAGACGTGTAATGTTAGTTTCAGGTGAACAATATAATGCTTTAGTAATTCTATACATTACTGAGTACTTATCAAGGTAAGTGGATTTTTAAATCCCTTCCCCTATTTTACTCATCCCCTACCACCTCCCCTCTGTGACCATCAGTTTTCTATATTTAGGAGTCTGTTTTTTGTTTGTATCTTTTCTTGTTCATTTATTCTATTTCTTAAATTCCACAAATGAATGAAATCATTTGGTTTTTGTTTTCTGGCTTATTTCACTTAGAATTATACTCTCTAGCTCCATCCATGTTATTGAAAATGGCAAGATTTCATTCTTTTTATGGCTGAGTAAATATTACATTATAATATATGTATATATATGAATACAGGAATATTTGTATATATACATATATAACATTTCATTTTCTATTTTGTTATTATTAAAAATTGACTCTTTATCCCTCCCTCACCCCTGCTAGAAAAAGGGTCTTGCAATATCTTTTCCCAAATAGATGCAATAACAGGTTCCGGGGATTCCATGTCATATTCTTCCTAAATTAAGAGCTCAGGCTCTTCTGGGATGCAAGTCAGTAGGCCTGTGGAGCCAGGAGTGGAATGGTACACAGCACAGCAAATCCCAAGGCAACTGATCAGTGACCTGCCATGGCTACCTGGTTAGACTAGAACTCATGCTGCCCCAGGCCTCAGAGCATCTGGATAAGTCCATGATGAGAGGCCCAGGGCTTCATAAGCAGCCTCCTGATCATCACCAGAAAGCTGTGTTCTCAGTCCTTGAACAGGAACAAGAGGAACAATGTGGCTTCTACCATGTAGGAAGGAGCCAAAATGGCAGAGCCCAGAGCAAGGCATAAACTTATGGAAGGAAGGCCTGGACTGGGGAGGGGGAGACAGGCCCTTGGAGTACCAGAGGTGTATATACATCACATCTTCTTTATCCACTTGTCAGAGGACACTTGGGTTGCTTCCACATCTGAGCTATTATAAATTATGTGGCAATAAATATATAGATACATGTATCTTTTCAAAGTAGTGTTTTTGTATTCTTTGGGTAAATAGCCATTATTGGAATTACTGGATCATATGGTAATTCTATTTTAATTTTATAAGAAACCTCAATACTGTTGTCCACAGTGGCTGCCCCAGTTTGAACTTCCACCAACAGTGCACAAGAGTTCCTCTTTCTCCACATCTTTGCCAACACTTGCCGTTTTTGTTTTTGTTTTTGTTTTTGTTTTTAACCATTCTGGCAGGTTTGAGGGACTATCTCACTGGGGTTCTGATTTGCATTTCCATGATGATGAACGATGTTGAGCATCTTTTCATGTGTCTGTTGCCCATGTGTATGTCTTCAGTGGAGAAATGTTCATGTCTTCTGTCCATTTTTAATTTGATTCTTATTATTTCTGAGGATGTTAAGTTGCATACATTCTTTCTATATTTTGGGTACCAACTGTTTATCAGGTATGTAATTTGCTAATATCTTCTCCCATTCAGTATATTGTCTTTTAGTTTTATTGATTGCTTCCTTTGCTTTTTAGAAGCTTTTTATTTTGTTATAATACCAATAGTTTTTCTTTTTGCATCCCTTGCATCAGGAGATATATTTGAAAAATGTTACCATGACCAATGTCAGAGAAATTATTCTCTGTGCTCTCTTTTAGGATTTTTTTGTGATATCTAGTCTTATATTCAGATCTCTAATCTATTTTGGGTTTATTAATTTTTTTTATTTTTTTAATGTTTTTTTTTTTTGAGACAAAGACAGAGCATGAGCAGGGGAGGGGCTGAGAGAGAGGGAGACACAGAATCTGAAGCAGGCTCCAGACTCTGATCTGTCAGCACAGAGCCCGATGCAGGGCTTGAACTTACAGACTGTGAGATCATGACCTGAGCTGAAGTCAGACACCGAACCAACTGAGCCACCCAGGTGCCCTTATTTTGGGATTATTTTTGTGTGTGGTATAAGAAAGTGTTTCACTTTCATTATTTTCACATAGCTATCCACTTATCCCAAACACCATTTGTTGAAGAGATTGCCTTTTTCTTAAATTTTTTTTTACATTTACTTATTTTTGAGAGACAGAGCACCAGTGGGGTAGGGGCAGAGAGAGAAAGAGACACAGAATCTGAAGCAGGCTCCAGGCTCCGAGCTGCCAGCACAGAGCCTGACATGGGACTCTAACTCACAAACCACAAAATCATGACCTGAGCCAAAGTTGGACGCTTTGAGCCACCCAGTTGCCCCAAGATTGTCTTTTCCTACTTGTATATTCTTGCCTTCTTTGTTGAAGATTAAATTACTTAAATTTGTAGGTTTATTTCTGTGCTCTCTTCTGTTCTATTGACCTATGTGTCTTTTTTTGTGCCAGTACCCTCCTGTTTTGATTACTACAGCTTTGTAGCGTATCCTGAAATCTGGAATTGTGATATTTCAAGTTTTTTTTTTCTTTTTCAAGATTTCTTTTGCTATTTGGGATCATTTATGGTTCCCTACCAATTTTAAGATTATTTGTTCTAGTTCTGTGAAAAATGCTGTTGGTATTTTGATTATGAATGCTTTGGGTAGTATGGAAATTTTAGCAACATTTATTCTACCAATGCATGGTCATGGAATATCTTTACATTTGTGTCATCTTCAATTTCTCTCATCAATGTTTTATGGGTTTCAGAGTGCAAGTCTATCACCTCCTTAGTTAAGTTTACTCTAAGGTATTTCTTTTTTCTGGGGCGGGGGGACAGCAATTGTAAATGGAATTGCTTTCTTGTTTATCTGCTACTTCAGTAGTAATATGTAGAAATGCAACAGAATTCTGTATGTTGATTTTGTGTCCTATAACCTTACTGAATTCAGTCATCAATTCTGTAGTTTTTGGGGTTGAGTCTTTAGGGTTTTCTGTATATAATATCGTGTCACTTACAAATAGTGACAGTTTTACTTTTTCCTTAACAATTTGGATGCCTTTTATTTCTATTTCTTGTCTGATTGCTGTGGCTAGTACTTCCAATACTATGTTGAATAAAAGTGGTGAGAATGGACATCCTTCCCTCATTCATGATATTAGGAGGAAAGTGCTCAGTTTTTCACTACTAAGTATGATGTTAGCTGTGGCTTTTTCATATACGGCCTTTATTATATTGAGGTATATTCCTTCTAAACCTCCTTTGTTGAAATTTTTATCATAAATGAATGTATTACTGTGCAAATGCTATTTCTCTGTCTATTGAAATGACCATATGGTTTTTATCCTTTCTCTTGTTGATGTGATGTATCCCATTGATTGATTTGTGAATATTGAACAACACTCAGGAATAAATCCCATTTGATTGTGGTGAATGATTTTTTAAAGTATATTGTTGGATTTGGTTTTCTAATATTATGTTGATGATTTTACATCTATGTTTATCAAAAATATTGGTCTGTAGTTTGTGTGTGTGTGTGTGTGTGTGTGTGTGTGTGTGGTGTCTTTATCTCATTTTGGTATCAGAGTAATATTGACCTCTTAGAATGAATTTGGAGGCTTTCCTTCCTCTTCTATTTTTTGGAAGAGTTTGAGAACAGATATTAACTGTTCTTTAAATGTTTTGTAGAATTCACCTATGAAGCCATCCGGTCCTAGACTTTTGTTTTTTGGGAGATTTTAATTACTGATTCAACTTCATAGCTGGAAAATGTTCCAATTTTCTATTTTTTTTAAATGACATGTATTTATTTTTGAGAGGCAGAGAGACACAGAGTGTGAGTGGGGGAGGGGCAGATAGAGAAGGAGACACGGAATCCAAAACAGGCTCCATGCTCTGAGCCGGCTGTTAGCACAGAGCCAACTAGGGGCTTGAACTCAGGAACCGTGAGATCATGATGTGAGTGGAAGTCAGACACTTAACTGACTGAGCCACCCAGGCGCCCCTCAAGTTTTCTATTTCTTACTGAATCGGTTTGGGGAATTTATGTTTCTAGGAATTTATCACTTTCTTCTAGTTTGTCCAGGTTGTTGGCATATAATTGTGTTTATAATCTCTTATAATCTTTTGTATTTCTGTGATGTGGATTATTCTTTTTCCTCTTTCATTTGTGATTTTGTTTGAGTCTTTTTAAAAAACATTTTTGGGTGACTGGGGTGGCTTAGTCGATTGGGTGTCTGACTTTGGCTCAGGTCATGATCTCACAGTCCATGAGTTCGAGCCCCGCATCAGGCTCTGTGCCTACAGCTCAGAGCCTGGAGCCTGCTTCAGATTCTGTATCTCCCTCTATCTCTGCCCTTTCCCTGCTCATGCCCTGTCTCTGTCTCAAAAACAAATAAAAAAAACATTAAAAAAAACTTAGATTCACAAATTTAACCTTTGTGATTATATTAAATTTTTTTTAACGTTTATTCATTTTTAAGAGAGAGAGAACAGAGTGTGAGCGGGAGAGCTGTCAGCACAGAGCCTGATGTGGGGCTCAAAATCACTGACCACGAGATTATGACCTCAGCCGAAGTTGGACACTCAATCGACTGAGCCATCCAGGCCCCCTATTGAGTCTTTTTTATGAGTCTGCCTAAAGGTTTATCAATTTTGTCAATCTTTTCCATGAACTAGCTCCTTGTTTTATTGATCTGTTCTAGAGTTTTTGCCAACTCTTTATTGTTTCCTTGCTTCCACTGGTATGGGGTTTTGTTCTTTTTTCTGCCCCTATATCCTTTAGGTCTAAGGTTGGGTTGTCCATTTGAGAATTTTCTTCTTGAAGTAGGATCATGTTGCTGTAAACTTCCGTCTTACAACAGATTTGCTGCATCCCAAAGATTTTGGAACATTGTGTTTTCATTTTCATTTGTCTCCATGATTTTTTTTTCTTTTTTTTATTTCTTGGTTGACTTATTCATTGTTTGGTAGCACGTTATTTAATTTCCATGTTTTTATGTTCTTTCCAGATTTTTTCTTGTGGTTGATTTCTAGTTTCATAGTGTTTTGGTTTGAAAAGATACATGGTATGATTTCAAACTTTTTGGCATGTTGATACTTGTTTTGGGCCAATATGTGATCCATGCAAAAAAATGTTCCATGTGCACTTGAAAAGAATGTGTATACTGCTGTTTTGGAATGAAATGTTCTGGATATATCTGTTAGATCCATCAGGGCCAATGTGTTATTCAAAACCAGTATTTCCTTATTAATTTTGTATCTATGATATATCTATTGATATAAGTTGTGTGTTAAAGTCCCCTACTATTATTAATTACCATTGATTACTTCCTTTTTGTTATTAACCACTTTATGTACTTCATGCTCCAATGTTGGGTGCATAAATATTTGCCATTTTTATATCCCCTTGTTTGGATTGTTCCCTTTATCATTATGCAGTGTCGTTTGTCTCTTGTTACAGTCTTCGTTTTAAATTCTATGTTGTTTGAAGTAAGTATTGCTATCTGATCTTTTTTCTCTTGCATTTGCATGCTAAATATTTTCCCATGCCTTAACTTTCAATCTATACGTCTTTAGGGCAAAAGTGATTCTGCTATAGGCAGCATATAGTTGGGTCTTGCTTTTTATTTATTTCATCAGGCTGTGTCTTGAACAGTTAGTCTATTTACATTCAAAGTAATTATTGATAGGTATGTATTTATTGCCATTTTGTTACCTATTTTATGGTTGTTTTGTAGTTCTTCATTGTTCATTTCTCTCTTGCTCTCTTCTTTCACTTACTTGGCTTACTTTAGTGATATATTTGGATTCCTTTCTCTTTATATTTTGTATATCTACTACCATTTTTTATTTATAGTTACCATTAGTTTTATATATAATATCTTATGCATATAGCAGTCTATATTAAGTTGTCACTTAAGTTTTAACCAATTCTAAAAGCACTGTATTTTTACTCTCTGCCTCCCCCAAAGTTTTAGGTATATTGTGTCATAATTTTCATCTTTTGCATGTGTGAATGTGTGTAAATCCCTTGACTGATTTTTATAGATCTACTTAAATATGCTGCTTCAGTGCTTCCTACTTTTCGTACTCCGACTTATGCTCTTTCCACTAGGGTGTCCCCTTTAGCATTTCTGTAAGGCTCCTTTCATGGTAATGAATTTCTTTAACTTTTGTTTGTCTGGCAAACTCTAAACCTTGTTACACAGTGTATTCTTCATTGCACACTTTTTTTTCTTTATGTACTCTGATTTTATTATGCCACACCCTTCTGTCCTGCAAAGTTTCTGCTGAAAAATCAGCTGAGAGCCTTGTGGGGTTTCCCTTGTATGTAGCAGTTTTCTGTTCTCTTGTTGCTTTTAAAATATGCTGTCTCTACTTTTTGCATTTAATTATTATGAGTCTTGGTGTGGACCTCCTTGGGGTGACTTTGTTGGGTGCTGTCTGTGCCTTCTGGTCCTGTATGTCTCTTTCCTTCCCCAGGTTTGGGAAGTTTTCAGCTTACTTCTTGAAAAAGATTTTCTGCCCTCTTCTCTCACTTTTCCTTCCGGGATCTCTATAATGCAAATATTCTTACACTTAATGTTGTGTGAGTCCCCAAATCTAGTTCCACTTTTTATTATTTGTTTTTCTCTCTCTTTTTCAGCTTGATTGTGTTCCATTTCTCTGTCCCACAGGTCGCTCATTTTTTTTTCTGCTTCCTCTAGTCTATCACTCCCTCTAGTGTAGTTTTAATTTCAGTTATTGAGTTATTCTTCTCTTTTTGGCTCTCTTTTGTTTTCTGTCTCTTTTTTGAGGGTCTCACTGAGATCCTCCACTCTTTTCTCCAGTCCAGTGAGTATCTTTATGACTGTTACTTAAATTCTCTATCAGGCATATTACTTCTCTCATTTCTTCTAGGTCTCTTGCTGTGATTTTGTCCTGTTCTTTCATTTGGGATATATTTCTCTGTCTCTTCATTTTGTCTCACTGTGTCTTTTTCTATGTGATAGGAAAGTCAGCTATGTCTTCTGCTCTTGAAAGTAGTGGTCTTATGAAAAGAAGTCCTGTATTGCCCTGCAGTGCAGTGTCCCCTGTTCGCCAGAATCTGGCACTTCAAAATGTCTCCTGTGTGTGTTGCTTGTTCCCTCACGTTGTGGTTGAGCCACATTTGCCTGTTGTAGGCAGTGTTTTGCCCCTGAGTCCCTCCTCTCACAGGAACTCCATGGGTCTTCTTAGCTCCAGACCATGTCTCTACCCTTCCTATCCTTTTAGGTATAGACTCTTCTCTACATTTCAGTGTGGAGTCTGTTCTTCCAGTAAGGCCATTTTCTGGGTTATTTACACTGATGTGGGTGTTATCTAGTTGTGTCCATGGGACAAGGTAAGCTTAGGATTCCCTACTTTGCGATCATCCCCAGAAATCCCCTCTTGAAACATCTAAGTTTATAACATGGAAATATACCTAGAGGGGAAAAAATGAACTACTTATTCATATGACATGTATGACTGTCAAAAAATTTTGCTGGCTATTTAAAAAGACAAAACTGGCAAACGTTTAGCAAGACCTAGCAAGAAAAAAGATAGCCTGAAATAAAATTAGAATAAAAAAGAGGAGGCATTACAATGAATACCCCCAAAATATAAAGGATTATAAGACACTACTGTAAACAACTGTGTGCCAACAAACTGGACAACATAGAAGAAATGGATATATTCCTAGTAATATATTTCTTTGTTCCAAGACTGAATCATGAAGAAATAAAAAAAAAAAAAACCTTAATAGACTGAATACTAGTAAGGAGATTAAATCAGTAACCAAAGTCTCCCAACAAGAAAAGGAGTCTAGGACCAGATGACTTCACTAGTGAATTCTACCAAACATTGAAAAAATAATTAAGTCCAATCCTTTTCAACCCCCCCCCCCCCGCCCTAAAAAAGAATAAAAAGAGGTAAGAACACTTCCAAACTCACGTTATGAGGCCAAGATTACCCTAATACCAAAACTAGACAATGATGTCAGAAGAAAAAAAAATTACAGGCCAATATCACCAATGAATATACATGCAAAAATCCTCAACAAAATATTAGCAAACTGAATTCAACAGTACACTAAAAAGATCACATACGATGATCAAGTGGGTTTATTCTGGGGAGCAAGGATGGTTGACACCTGCAAATCAATCAATATGATATACCACATTAAATAATAAAGGATTGGGGCGCCTGGGTGGCTCAGTCAGTTAAATGTCCAACTCTTGGTTTCTGCTCAGGTCATGATCTCATGGTCTTGTAAGTTTAAGCCTCTCATTGGGCTCCATGCTGACCATGAGGAGCCTGCTGGGATTTGTTTTCTCTCTCCCTCTCTCTCTGCCTCTCCCCCACTTGTGCTATCTCTGCCTCTCTCAAAATAAATAAGCTTTAAATTTAAAAAAATGAAGGGTAAAAATTATATGATCATCTCAATAGAGGCAGAGGAAGCATTTGGCAAAATTCAGTATCCATTTATGATAAAAGTGTCAACAAAGTAGGTATAGAGGGAACATACCTACCAAAAGCCGTATATGACAATCCCACAGCTAATACCATACTCACCGTTGAAAAGCTGAGTGCTTTTCCTCTAAGATGTGAAACAAGACAAGGATGCCCACTCTTGTCAGTTGTTTTTTTTTTTTTTAACATAGTATTGGAACAATTATACATGAAAAATGAAAGATATCCAAATAGAAAAGAAAATAATATTATCACCACTTGCAGATGACATGACATTATATATAAAAAAAATTCCTAAAGATTCCACCAAAAAAACTATTAGAATAAACAAATCCAGTAAAGTTGCAAGATACAAAATCAATATACAAAATCTGGTATGTTTCTTTAGACTAATTGCAGACCTGCAGAAAGAGAAATTAAGAAAATAACCCCATTTACAGCAGTATCAAAAAGAATAAAATACCTAGCAATAAATTTAACCAAGGAAGTGTAAGACATGTACACTGAAAACTATGACATTGATGCAAGAAACTGAAGGGACACAAATAAATGGAAATATTCGGTGGTCATGGATTATAAGCATTAATACTGTTAAAAGTGTCCATACTACCCAAAGGAATCCATGGTTTCAGTGCAATCCCTTTCATAGCCTCAATGCCATGTTTTGACATAAATAGAAGAATTCTAAAATTTGTACGGAACCAAAAAAAAACCCTGATATAATTGTTTTATGAAATTTAGACAATTGTTTTACAAAATTACAAACTGAATATGGAATAGGTGTTGAATATATATATCAATATATTGAATATATATTGATATATATATTGATATATTGATATCAATATATATATATCAATATATATTCAATATATTGATATATATATATTCAACACCTATTCCATATAGGAATTGTTGAATATATATTGATATATATATATATTGATATATTGATATCAATATATATATATATATCAATATATATTCAATATAGGAATTGTTGAATATATATTGATATATATTGATATATTGATATCAATATATATCAATATATATTCAATATATTGATATCAATATATATATATATATCAATATATATTCAATATATTGATATATATATATTCAACACCTATTCCATATTCAGTTTGTAATTTTGTAAAACAATTGTCTCCTTCAAATACCTGGACTTTGCACATGCATGTCCCTCCTCCAGCATTCGCTGAAAGTTGTCCACTGCATCTAACCAGTCCACGCCTACACCTCCATGTACTGTCTGGCCAAATACATGTGTCTCCTCTGTGAAACCCCTCCTGACCTTATTCCTTTATGTAAGAACTGACCATTCCCACAGAGGTGTCATATATTCTCATAACCTATGTGACTATTCAGTGCACTTATTTTTCTGCATGCTTCTTTTCTTCTTTTGTCTATTTGAGTGTAAGGTCTATGTTTTATTAGTCTTTGCTTTTCCAATACTTGCCATAATTCCTCCCTCAGAGTAGACACTCACTAAATGCTTATTAACAGAACAGGTAAGTTAATCGGTCAGTTAACAGTGTCTGACACTTTCATATTTAATTCTTACAACTACATCTTAAGTATATATCATATCAATTTTGTAAGGACAACCTCAAAGCTGAAAAAAAAAATCAACATGAGTGTCTTGATCTAAATCATTGTTCTTTCTACTACATGCTGCTACCTAAATCAGTGAATGACCCTGTTGTCCTTTTTAAAATTTGCTCAAATTTTTTTCAATTATAAAGCCAATTTTCCTCAACAAAGGAAAAAAATATAGGACAAGGGCCTCAGGAATGTGTAGGACAAGGGGCTTCTCTGGCATCTGACTCAGCTTTGTTTCAGGCTAGGCTACAAGGGGTTTATTGGGACATGGTGTCTACAGAGAAGCTGAGAGGGTTTCCTATCCTCCAATCGTCTGGTGAACATACTTTAAGAGATTTCACTATGAGCATTTTTAAGTTTATTTACTTGTTTTGAGATTGAGAGAGAGAGAGAGAGAGCGAGCATGTGGGATGGGTTGAGGGAGAGGGAGAGAGAATCCCAAGCTGACTCCACACTGTCAGCACAGAGCCCAATGCGGGGCTCAAACTCGAACTGTGAAATCATGACCTTAAGCCACAACCAAGAGTCTGATGCTTAACCAACTGAGCCACCCAGGCACCCCTCACTGTGAACATTTGTTTTCAATTAGGTCCCCCAAATCCCTACAGCTCATTTGTTTTAGTCCAATTCTAGCAAGGCCTTTACAATCCATTTAATATCTTTTTGCTAATTTTATTCTTTTATTACAGAAATAGAAAGAGCTCTCTTTTCTACCTTATTTAAATATTTATTTTCATTAAAGCCAAAGGAATGTCAGACTGCCAAACCCTTGGTTATTCCTTTCCAATTCTGGCTTTTTATTCCCCTTTACTCGAGAAAGAGATAAATCATGCCATGGAACTACCTCAGACAGCTTTACTACATAATCATTCACTGTTTGGTTTCTCCTTACACTGTCTGAAACTATGTCTTTGAATACTATTTGACAAGTTATGTTTATACAATTTTCTAGACATTTTTGTTAGGAACATTTTAGAAAATTAAAATATTATTCAACTGCACTGTGTCCCCTTTAAATCGTGTATCCGTACTTCGTGCACCCCCACCAATCCACACATACACACAAATAATTTTTCAGCTTAGACCTTTGCCTTCAGCATTACAGTTCCCCATAGATTACTGTCTAATTTCACAGATTGTTAAACCGCACATTCAATCCTGCATACCTTTAGCTAAATAGAAACCAGTGGTATCTAATAATTAGAGACTGAAGGGCCTCAACCCCAACATTGATTACTTTTCTTATTATTTCCCTCAGCATGTGAAAGGGTTTTATTTGTTTCCGATAGAAATAAATTTGGTTTTCTGATAGAAAGCATAACCCTCTTCCCTTTATGAGAAATAACCCCTGTCCATTCCTACATGTTGTTTGGCATGTGCCCAAATGAGACAGAAGCTTTACTATAGTCAAGATCTTTTATTTAAACTTTCATAGTTTTCCCATGTTATAGGAGCTGACATTGATCTAGTGTACTCTTGCTGTTTCCTTACTATTGCTGCAAAAGAAAATCATAACCTGAATAGCCAGGAGTCTTTAAAACTATACGTACTTAAGATCTTCACACACTGGTGGTATTGTAAGCCTTTGAATCATTCCAAACAAATAATTATAAATGAACAATGTTTAGCAATGGGAGGAGGAGACTGATGATGAAGACAAGCAGGATTCACTCATCTGATGTGAAATAGTGTAAATTACCCGATGGGACCAGAGCAGGAGATTTCTGCCATCAGCTTCACTGGGTACCATTTTGAGAAAAAAAAAATACAATTCATTCCAAGTTATGGAGCCATTTTTCCCAGAATTTTTTGAGCCTTTTTTACTTTAGTGTTTTGTCAATGTCAAAAATGAAAATTAAAACAAGAAAGTGAGTAAAGGATTAGGATTACAAACAAAGCAAAAGCAAACCATGTTCGGTATCTCAGGAGACAGGCAGCCAAAATGGATGTAGTGGTATACATAGTGAGGCAGAAATGAAGGAAGGCAAAAATTGTCATATTCAGAAGGTGAGGAGATGCTAGGGAGATCAAGTCTATAGATGACGAATGAGGGAACTGGACACCTGTCTCCAGATATGGACTTTAAGGGAAGCGATGCATAAACACATACATGGGCTTGGAAGGATCTGAGAGAGGGCAGTTAGGGGTTCCTTGAGGGAGGAACAGTTGAGAGTACAGAAAGAGTAAGACAGGAGAGAGCTGACAAATGTGATGGAGAAGTAATACCTCTAGTTTACAGAAGTAATTGTTGTGTTCCTTCTCTTTGGAAACAGCAGCTGCCCCTTCCTCTTTTCAATTTGGTTTACACAGTGCTTTGTACAGCAAATTTAATTTATAACATTGCTAATATTAAATCACGGGATGAGTTCTAAAATCCTCTAATGGGCTCTTTTCTTGGTAAGATTTCACGTTTGCTTATCTAGCCTCACAAAGATTATGGTCCATTTAAAGCAAGTATAAGTTGGTGCATGGACTTTAGCCAATAAACAAAATCATTACCACCAACCCTACTCTCTTTCAAAAGCTTAATATATCCTATTTCCAGCTCAGTGCTAACAATTCTGACTTGAATATTGGTATTCTATTTAAAAATGGCTTCTCTTTCATTCCAAATTTGGAGTAGTATGTTCAGGAATAGAATATTTGTGTTCTCATTTTGAAAATCATTATTCAAACTTAGAGTTTATCCTTTCCTCAGGAAGAAGCATAGGAGTGAAGGAATGACTGTCCTTTTTTTTCCCAGAAAATCTTGATAACATCAGTAACAACACTAACTTTCAATAATATAAATGAACTCATGATATAAAATATAATCTTTGCTTTCTTATCTGCAAGATCTCTTAATGTATTATTCATACATGATATATTTATTCCGGATAATGCCAGAAGTATATCTTCAGGGGCGCCTTGGTGGCTCAATCAATTAAGCATCCAACTTCAGCCCAGGTCATGATCTTGTGGTCAGTGAGTTTGAGTCCCGCATCAGGCTCTGTGCTGACAGCTCAGCACAGAACCTGATGGATTCTGCAGATTCTGCTTTGGAACCTGCTTTGGATTCTGTGTCTTCCTCTCTCTCTGGCCCTTCCCCCACTCATGCTCTTAATACCCCATGTCCTTCTGTTGACCACCTCATTTTTCAGACTTATCACACTACTTTGCATACCCAGGTTACCTGGCTAACCATATATATATATGTATAGGTATATCCAGTATACATCCATATCTATCTATCTATCTCTTCTACTTCTCTCCTGGTTACAAAGAAAAATAAGTTGTGTTCAACACTTCTAAATTCTTAAAAATTCCACTATTTTTAAAGGATGGTAAAGGCTTTTAGTGTTGATATTTGTTGAACACATAATATTTACACTTTAACAACCATCTCCAGAATTTGAACACAATGCCATAAATAGAATAACCCTGTGTCAAGGACCAATAAGCTATATATTGTACTCATTAGAATGGTCTTAGATTCACCCTAATCATACTCTTCCAGAATCTTGATAATGTAGATAGAAATTGCTTAAGTACTAAAACACATGAATATTTATTCTTTAGGAATGTATCTGAGTCAGCTATGTGAGTAAAATCTCTACTTAGGAAAGGCCTCTATTTATTCAGAGATGTTTTATAATTTTCTATAGTAAATGCAGATAATTTGGTGAGATGAATGGTATATTATGGCACAAGTTACATAGATTAAAAGAAGGACAAATAAAGTAAAAAGGAACAAGTTTCTCAAATTGTGTGTGTACATACTCTCACACACACACACACACACACACGAAAAAAGGAAAATACTATTTCAATTTGGGGGTTGGAGGTGGAAATGTAGCATTTGATTAAATCCTGAAAACTCTTACCAAAGAGTTTCTCCCCCTGTACCCATTTAAGGCGACTTAAGTGCCTGTGATAAACTACTTGTAAATTTCATAAATACCCTTAGAAGGATACTGATAAAAAGATTTAGTGACAGGGAAAGGAGGCATGCACAGCTATTTTAAAATAAGTTTTTTTTACTGAAATCATTGTTCCACTATATGCTAACTAATTTGGATGTAAATTAAAAAAAAATAAAATAAAAAATAAAAAATAAAAGGCACAAATAATCATTTTTTTATTCTGACAATTTGGTTGACCTCTTTTTGTACTATGAATGCTTACATAATTTTATATAACCATTGTATTTATAGCTAAGTGTGGTGATGAAACATAGTGTATGATTTGTTATAATAAAAAGAGAAAGCAGAAAGTCCTACTGTTTATGTAGGACAAGTGCAATGGCAGTGACATTGCCTGCTGTGGCAGTGACATTGGCAAAAAGCATTGCAATGGAAAACACACACACACTCACAAAGTACTCAGAGCCTCCACGGCTTTTTATAATGAGATGCTGTTGCATAAACAAGGAAATAAGGGGGCAGTAGAGGTTCTCTTGTATTCCATTATAAATATTGATGATAGTTTGTGATGAGTGGTAGGGCATATGGAAAAAGATAAAATGGAAAATGAAATCAGCTTTAATTTCAACAAGCCAGACCTCTGGAATTAAATATCAAAAGATAAGTTTCCAATTTGGTGAATGATTTTTTTTCATAAAGGAAGAAAGGCCTTTTAAGGTTTAAGACAAGAAAGCTTGATTTTTTTTTGCACCCAATTTCCCTCCTTATTGGTGAGCATTAGATATTTGAGTCCCATTATTTTATAAACATGGGCATTTCAGATCTATGCAATTAGGTCTGTATAAAATTTTACTGACATTTCAGACAATATTGTTTTGAAGCCTAAAAGTATTCCTCATTTTTGCCAGTTATGACCTGAACCAAAAGAACATGCAAGTTAAATTGTAACACCTTACACTAACATGTCACTAAGCTCTTATATATATTGTTTCATTGCTATGACTGTTATCAATGTATAGTTGAAAAATTTTGGCTTAATGGGAGTAATGCATTAATAATCACAAAGCATGTGAGTACAACACTGAGCCTAATACCCTTCAACATCACCATACCGCTGAGGACAAATTTATGGTAAGAACCTGGAACAGACTTTATCAAATTCAAAAAGGTTAATGGACATCTGGAAGAAGAAAGAGGTATATGAGAATAGCAGTTGGCTTTAGAAATACTGGCAAAAATATAATGGTATAGGTGTAATCAGTTAAGGGCTGCCATGTCAGTACTTTAAACAAAAATATATTGAGCCCATTAAGTGTGTATATGAGTGGCTTCAACACTATCATCACTGAGTTGCTGTTCTCGACACCAATAGCTCAGTTACACTCAGCAAGCATAACATGTGCAAAGATTGACACATGGTAACAGTAGCAGTCAATCAAATGTGAAGCTGTCAAATAAAGAAGGAATTGTTTCTAACATCAGAAGATTAAAAAGACAGGGCTCTCAGTGGAAGGAGATTATTGACCATGGCAACACCCACACAAATATTTTATTGCATTTGTTTTCCAATTACATAAGATTTTAATGAGCTGTGGAAAAACACTAGGTGTAGATTACGCTACGCGAGGCTTACCTTCAGGAGCCATCTCTGCCCTTGAATGACATTTTATTCCACAACAAAATCTTTCAAAGCATAGGAACACCTGTATAAACTTGCTAATTTTGAAATTACCAGTTAAAAGTACCATAAAATGTCATTGTCCTAATCCCTATGAAATGTATTGATCTAAATATACTACAAAAAATAAAAAAAAAAAGAAAAAGAAAAAAACTTCCTTTGAGGCAAAGGCTTCTGAGAAAAAAAATAAACTGTTAGAAAGCAGTTGATAATATCTGGGATGTTAGAAGTATTTTTATGGCAATGTGTTTTCTCAAACTAATAAGTAAATAATGCTAAGAAAACACTGTCATTATTTTTTTTAATCTGAAAAGAACATGCAAAATATTTTTAGTATAAAAAAAGTTCAGGGGCACCTGGGTGTCTCAGTTGGTTAAGCATCCGACTTCAGCTCAGGTCATGATCTTACAGTTCGCGAGTTCAAGCCCTGTACTGGGCTCCGTGCTGACAGCTCAGAGCAGGGAGCCTGCTTTGGATTCTGTGTCTCCCTCTCTCTCTGCCCCTCCCCCACTCACACTATGTCTCTATAAAAAATAAATAAACATTAAAAAAAGAAAAAGAAAAGTTCACAAAACAAAGTATTCTACTCTACTTTTGGAAACAGACCAGTGGCATTCCTTGTTAAAAGCATATTTTATTGGGGCACCTGGGTAGCACAGTCGGGTCAGCATTTGGCTCTTGATTTCAGCTCAGGTAATCTTATGGTTCATGGCATCGAGTCCCGCTCCTGGCTCTGCACTGATGGCATGGAGCCTGCTTGGGATTCTCTCCCTCCCTCCCTCGCTCTGCCCTTCCCCCATTCTCACTCTCTCTGTCTCTCTCTCTCTCAAAAGAAATAAACTTTAAAAAAATAAATAAAAACATATTTTATTCACATGAATCTTACTAAATACCTTCCAGTCCAATTCTAAAATAATTGCTGTCATGCCTATATTTCTATTATATGAAAGAATATTTTTAATTCATGTTTAGAAAACGAGAACACTGAAGTTTTGAGTTATTTCATCAGTCTACATTAGGTTAATGAAAGGACTATTAATGGAATATAATATTTATACCCATATTTAGAAATGTGATATAATGGCTTCCATAACTTATGGAGGTATAATTAGAAAATTAGATCAAGTTCTTTGTGCTGTAGTATAGTACCAATCTTTTCAGAATCACCAAGGTTTTTAATGAATTCTTGAAGTTTAGATAATTAAAAACATTTAAAACAATTTTCCTTCAGATCTTTCTAAGTCATTTGAATAATAATATTCAGTTTAAGGAAATGAAAGGAGCCTTGATCCATATAGAAAAAAGCACCATAAATACCTTAAGGGAAATAAATACCTTTATACATACAGACTCCATACATTGAGACAGAAAATACTCTAATTTTAATTATGCCAATTTATTGACATTTCATTTAATATTCATGAGCATTTCCCTCACCATATGAAAATAATATTTTAATAGTTTCTTAACCAGAAATACTATTTTTCACATAATCATTTAAAAATGTTAATTATTTCTCCTTCTTATATGTATCACAAACAAGGCAGATATGTTGCTGAGATTTTATTCAAATAGCAGAGATATGGAGAGGTAAAAATAACATATTTAACTTCAAGAAACTTAAAAAATAAGTAAAATCCAAACAAGATGAATAAAGATGGGAAGTCATGCAATTAAAAAAAGTACAAATATATTAATCTAAAGTTGAGTCTTTGAAAAGATGTATAGAATAAAATTCCAATCAGGCTGGGCATGAAAAAAGGGAGAATATGTAATTTACCAGTATCAGATATAAAAAAGGAATTATCAGTCAAGATTTTACAGATATTAAAAGACAATAAAGAAATCATACACATTTTATTTCAATAAGTTAGGCAATTTTCATGAAACTGAAAATTTTCTTGAAAGATACAAATTATCAAAACTACAAGATGAAATTGAAAAATAGCCTTATATGTTCTAAGGAAAAATGTGTAGACAAACTCTGTCACAGGGAAATCTCAAGGCCCGTATATATTTATTTTAGAAACTTATTGAATACTTAGAAGAAAATCATACTTCTACACAGTCTCTTCTAGTAATTACACAAAAGGGGAAACACCCCAACTTATTTTATGAAGCCAATAGTGCACTGATGCAACAATCAGACCAAAACTTTAAAGGGAAAAAAAATAATAAAACTTCTATTCCTCATGAACATGGACACTTTTAAAATCCCTTAACACAGTATTGGGAAATTGAATCTAGCAACACATAAAAAGAATAGTGCATCACAATGAAGTGAAATTTGTTACAGAAATGCAAGGTCGTTTAATGTTTTAAAAACAATCAGTTCTGGAAGATGACAGAGTAGGAGAATCCTATCCTCATCTCATCCCAGGGATACACCTAAAAAACACCCACATCTGTATAAATAATCCAGAAAACGGCCTGAAGCCTGGCAGAAAAGACTCTTTACAGCTAAATGTAGAGAAGAGGAAACATCTAAGAGGTTAGGAAGGGTAGAGTTGCAGTTGGGAGCCAAACTGAGCTGTGGCATTATTACCAAAACCCAAGTTCAGCTGCCCGTCATTCAGAAGGCCAATACTCAAGAGACCGGTTTTGAACAGAAAGAAATAGGAGCTTCCTTAAGAAGGCTAGCCACCCGGGGAGAAGGCATACTCTTGTCCAAAAGCCAGTTCCAAGGTTTCTGCCAGCTCAGGGATTTTTAAAGAGGTTTAAATAAAGGAGTACAGTGGTCTGTGACATTCCTTGATTACGTGCAGACTGATGATGCAAGCTACAGAGTTATCTTGATACTCAGAGGTTGTGCAAGAAGTTCTAGTTCCTTGGTGCCCTGGGGAGGTTGTGCAAGAAGGTCTGGTTCCTTGATACCTAGGGGTGGTTGTGTAAGAAGGTCTGGTTCCTTGGTACCCAGGGGTTGTGCAAGAGTATTCTTTTCTTTCTGCAAAAGAGAGCAAGGTCTACAGATGCACAAAGGGAGGTCGGTAGAGTCATTGTGTGACCTTGCAAAAGAAAAACAGTTTGCTAAAAGATTGGTGGGCTGATTCAAACTTCAAGGCCCCTTCAAACAGACTAGCTGGCCTTTGTAGCCTGGGAAAGTTCTGGTCCTTCACTCCCCAAGGCCAGTGGTCTGCAAATCTCAAAGAATGTAAATTAATTCTGTTACAGACAAAGGGCCTTAAATCAGCAAGCAAGGAGTATGTTACCTTGAAGCAAGTTAACCCTTAAGAACAGCTAGGGTGCTGTTATAGGATGTCATGGGATAGAGGGACATTGCAAACACAGAGAAGGGAGAGTAACAGATCACACATCAGGCACGCCAGGCACAGGGGACATGCATGGGGAAGACAAATCCTCATAACATTTGGCTTTGAAAACCACAGGTACATAACAGTCAGTGGGGCAAAAACCTGGAACTTTAAAAATTAGTGGGCTCAGTGCTGGGAGAGCAGAGAGGGCTATAGGAAACAGAATCTCTGCCCTTAAAGAGACAGTGCAACAAACAGCCAGGCTGAGATAGGGTATAAAAACAGCAGTTTGAAAAGTGACTAGGAAAGGAGAGAAGGAGATTTGTGTACTAATCTCAGAGCCTGTGCTGGAGGGGCAAGGATCATCGGAAGACTTCTCCAAGAACAAAAGAGCTGTTAGGCATGATTTCTTCTCCCACACCCCAACATAGATCCAAGGTCACCTTTGGGAAGCAGTACAACCTCAACACCCTTCATCTAACTTGATAGGAGAACTATTCCTGTCATCTTCTTTGGATCTGCCCCAACCAATGTGTCCACAAAGGAGGAGTTTTCCAAATTGGATCAAGGTCCTCTCCCTCAGTAGAACACCATAGACCTTGCTGGCACTGTGCCCCACCTCCATATTCTCCTATAGATTGGCATTCTCTAACCTACCCTTGGTATGTGTCCATCCAAAGTAGTACCAAAAGCATGGTGGTGTGCAAGCAGCCCTCACAGGAGCTAGGACTGCCAGAAAGTGGATCCTGACCCAAGGAGAGGGGAAGATAACCTCATATCCCTGTCCAACTATTGCCACACAGTGGGCTAGTGGCAGTCATTAGGTTTGACTATAGGACCCTCCCACCAACAAAAGCTTCCCAGAGGACAAGGAGGAAAAGTGCCGAGCAGTTAGGTATCATCATATCTCGAGCCAGCGTCTGGTCTGACTCAACTGAAGCCCAAGGCAGCCTTAGACTAGCCCAATAACAACACAGAGGCCAAACACTGCCTACAACAGGCAAATAGAGCCATTGCAGATGACTGCATTGAAGGCAAATGTAGCTCAACCACAACATGAGGGAACAAGCAAGACACACAGGAGACATCCTGAAGTGCCAGATTCTGGTGAACAGGGGACACTGCACTGCAGGGCAATACAGGACTTCTTTTCATAAGACCACTACTTTCAAGAGCAGAAGACATAGCTGACTTTTCTATCACATAGAAAAAGACACAGTGAGACAAAATGAAGAGACAGGGAAATATGTCCCAAATGAAAGAACAGGACAAAATCACAGCAAGAGACCTAGAAGAAATGAGAGAAGTAATATGCCTGATAGAGAATTTAAGTAACAGTCATAAAGATACTCACTGGACTGGAGAAAAGAGTGGAGGATCTCAGTGAGACCCTCAAAAAAGAGAAAACAAAAGAGAACCAAACAGAGAGGAATAACTCAATAACTGAAATTAAAACTACACTAGAGGGAGTGATAGACTAGAGGAAGCAGAAGAAAAAATGAGCAACCTGGGGGACAGAGAAATGGAACACAATCAAGCTGAAAAAGAGAGAGAAAAATAATAAAAAGTGGAACTAGATTTGGGGACTCACACAACATTAAGTGTAAGAATATTTGCATTATAGAGATCCCGGAAGGAAAAGTGAGAGAAGAGGGCAGAAAATCTTTTTCAAGAAGTAAGCTGAAAACTTCCCAAACCTGGGGAAGGAAAGAGACATACAGGACCAGAAGGCACAGACAGCACCCAACAAAGTCACCCCAAGGAGGTCCACACCAAGACTCATAATAGTTAAATGCAAAAAGTAGAGACAGCATATTTTAAAAGCAACCAGAGAACAGAAAACTGCTACATACAAGGGAAACCCCACAAGGCTCTCAGCTGATTTTTCAGCAGAAACTTTGCAGGACAGAAGGGTGTGGCATAATAAATTCAGAGTACAGAAAGAAAACAAAAAGTGTGCAATGAAGAATACACTGTGTAACAAGGTTTAGAGTTTTCCAGACAAACAAAAGTTAAAGAAATTCATTACCATGAAAGGAGCCTTATAAGAAATGTTAAAGGGGACATCCCTAGTGGAAAGAGCATAAGTGGGATTACGAAAAGTAGGAAGCACTGAAGCAGCATATTTAAGTATATCTATAAAAATCAGTCAAGGGATTCACACATAAAACAGGATGTAAAGCATGACACCATATATCTAAAATGTGGGGTGTGGGGTTCTTTTAAAAAGGGTTCAAACTTAAGCAACTATCAATTTAATAAAAATGTTAACTTAAGCAACTATCAATTTAATAAAGATTTTAAATGCATAAGATGTTGTATATAAACTTAGTGGCACCAAAAATCAAAAACTGGTATTGATATGCAAAAATGAAGGGAAAATAATCCAAGCATATCACTAAAGAAAGCCAGGGAACTGCGAGAGAAGAGTGTGCAAAAGAAAGGAACAGAAGTGCAAAAATAAAACAAATGACAAAATGTGGTAATTATATAACTATCAATAATTACTTTGAATGTAAATGGAATAAACTCTCTAATAAAAAGACATAGTCTGTTGGAAGGGATAAAAAATCAAGACCCAACTGTATTCTGCCTACAATAGATGCATTTCAAACCTAAAGGCATATGCAGATTGAAAGGGAAGTAATAGAAACAATGTATAATGCAAATGGTGGTGAAAAGAGAGCCATGGGAACAGTACTTATTTTAGGCAAAATAGAATTTAAGAGAAAGACTGTAACAAGAGACAAAGAAGACACTATAAAATTATAAAGGGAATAATCCAAATAAAAGGATAGAACTGTTGCAAATATTTATGCACCCAGTATGTGAGCACCCAAATACATAGAGCAGCTAATAATAAACACAAATGAAGTAATCAATAGTAATACAATAATAGTAGTGGATTTTAACACCCAGTTTACATCAATGGATAGATCATCCAAACAGAAGATCCACAAAGAAACAGTGGGTTTGAACGCCACATTTGATCAGATGGATGTAATAGATATATTCAGAATTTTCCATCCTAAGATAGCAGAATACACATTCTTTTCAAGTGCACTTGGAATATTCTCCAGAATAGATCACATATTAGGCCACAAAACAAATTTAATAAATTCAAGAAGATTGAAGTCATACCATACATCTTTTCTGACTGCAATACTATGAATCTAGAAACCAACCATAAGAAAAAATCTGGAAAGAGCACAAAATCATGAAGTTTCAATAACTTGCTACTAAGCAATGAGAGGATCAACTAAGAAACCAAAGAGGAAGTAAAAATATCCCTTCCAACAGACTATGTCTTTTTATTAGAGAGTTTATTCCATTTATATTCAAAGTAATTATTGATAGTTATATAAGAGGAAAACACATTGGTCCAAAATCTTTGGGATCCAGCAAAAGATGTTCTAAGTGGGAAGTTTACAGCAATACTGGCCTACATCGAGAAGAAAGAAAAATATCTCTGAGCACGTTGGAGGCTTAGTCAGATAAGCATCTGACTCTTGATTTTGGCTCAGGTCATGATCTCATGATTCATGAGTTTGAGCCCTGAATCGGGTTCTGTGCTGGCAGCACAGAGCCTGCTTGAGATTGTCTGTCTCCCTCTCTCTCTGCTCCTCCCCTGCTCATGCACCCAAGGGCATGCTTTCTCTCAAAATAAATAAAATTTAAAAATATATATTTAAAAAGAAAAAAGGAGAATCTCAAAATACCTAACTATATAGCTGAAGGAGCTAGAAAAAGACTGAACAGAATCCAAAGCCAGTAGAAGTAAGGAAGGAAAGTTAAAAAGGAAATATATAAACAAAACAAAACAATAAGAAAGATCAGTGAAACCAGGAACTCGTTCTTTTAAAAGAATTAAAAAGCTAACTTTTAAATCCATTCTTCTATTAATGAACAATTAGGTTGTTGCCAGTTGAGGGCTAGTAGTTATAAAGCTTTTATAAGCATGATTTTGTAAATTTTGTTTTGGGCACTTAGCTGGATATCATTTTGGTAAATTCTAGAAGCTTATCTTTATAAGAAACTGCCAAATTGTTTCCAGAGTGGTAGTAACATTTTACATCCCCATATCAATGGATAAGAGATCCACAACAAAGCCAAAATATAATGTCAGTTTCTAAAATTTTAATTATTGTATTGGTTGTGACATTTCATTTTTTTAATGTTTACTTCTGAGACAGAGAGAGACAGAGCATGAATGGGGGAGGGGGAGAGAGAGAGGGGGACACAGAATCCGAAGCAGGCTCCAGGCTCTGAGCTGTCAGCACAGAACCCGACGCGGGGCTTGAACTCACAGACCGTTGTGAGATCATGACCAGAACCGAAGTCAGATGCTCAACCGACTGAGCCACCCAGGCACCCTGTGACATTTCATTTTTAATACACATTTCCCTGATAATGATGAGCACCATTTGATGTGTTTTCCAGTGACACACACACACACACACACACACACACACACACATACACACACACACACACAGACACACACCTCTACACATTCTTTTGTGAAGTGACTCTTTTAGACTTTAACCATTCCACTCTTGAGTTGCCTTTTTATTTATTTGTGGGAGTTGTCTATGTAAGTTTGGTATCAGTCTACGATAAATATGGCTTGTGAATATGTATGTTTTCTTTACCTGTGGCTTGTCACTTCATTTTCTTAATTGTAACTTTTAATTATCAGAAGTTATATTGATAAAATCTGTCATTTTCTTTATTAGTTACCTAAGCCAAGGCCACAAAAGTATTCTATTCTAGAATCTTTTGACTTTTTGCTCTTTGTTGAAATCTATCCTCTGTCTCAAATTAAAAGTTGTTGATGCTGTAACATAGCAAGACAAACTTTTTTTTTCTATCTCCTCATACACTTATCCTGTTTTTTTTTTTTTTACACCATATGTTTAAAGGATTTTCTTTTCCTCATTGCACTTCTGTCAAAAATCAATTGACAGTGTAGATCAGCCCTTATTCTGTTTTACATCTCTTTTTTTATACCAGTATTATATTGTCTGGATTAATATAGCTCTATATTGAGCCTCAATATGAAGCAGAGTTAATCCTCCAATTTTCTTTGGTATTTTTTGCTTATAGGTCTTTTAGATCCACATAATTTTAAATTAAGTTTGTTGATTTCATCAAACAGTCTATTAAGACTTTGAATTTAATCTATGGATTCAATCTATAGATAATTTGGTATAAATTGACATTTTAACAATACTGAGTTTCCAGGCAATACACTTGTTATATCTCACAATTTAATTATTTTAACTCCTATCAGAAATGTAATTTTCAATGCAGAAGGCTTGATATTTTATTAAACTGATGATATTTACACATAGAAATGAAACTGATTTTTGTATAATTACCTTACATTCTATAACTGTGATTAATTAGTTTATTAGTTTTAGTAAGTTTTTGAAGATACAATATGATTTTCTATATATAATATCATACCACCTGTGAATAAAGAAGATCTTATTTTATCTTTTCAATTTCTACATATTTAGTTATTTCCTCCTTGTCCTATGGTACAGGATTGAACTATTAGTATAAAAAGAATTATATAAAAAGAATTAGTATAAGAAGAACTGTTGAATAAAAAGAATTGGTATTCTTGCCTTCCTCTCATTCTGTAAAAGAAATCAGTTAACACTTTACCATTAAGTATGATATTAGCATTAGATTTGTTTTATAAATGCCCTTATCAAATTCAGGGGCGTATCCCTCTATTCCTAGTCTGTTGACGGTTTCCATTTTGAATTGTTATTGAATTAGGTCAAGTAAATTTTCTGCATCTATTGATAGGGTCATGTGTTTTTTTATTGGAATTGGTCCAATAACATCACAATTGTTGATTTATTGATATAAAACTGTTTAAAATACTTTATAATAATTAACACATGTAGGATTTTTAGTAAGAAATATTTTATTTACAATAGGCAATATGTGTTCTCTCTGTTTTTCTCCCACATTAGTATATCTAGTCATTTCTGTATTTTATTAATCTTTTCAGCAAAACTACACTTAGCTTCATTAACTTACACTATTGCTTGCTGTGTTATTGATTTCTGCTCTTACATTCATTATTTGTGCTTTTATGCTTATGTGAGTTTAATTTTCTGTTTTTTTCTTACCTTCTTAATGTGCAAATTTGACAGCTGATAGTAAACCTTTTTTTCCCAACACTTTATAATTATAAATTTTCTTTCAAACACTTCTTTAGCTGTATTTCTTCAGTTTGTATATGTTGTAGTTCCACTGACATTCAGTTTGAAATATACTGTAGTTACCCTTCTGATTTCTTCCTAGACATATAGGTCATTTATATTTTAGTTATTATAATTTTTAAAAGACAAATTTTATGGGGTGCCTGGGTATCTCAGTAGGTTAAGCATCCAACTCTTGATTTTGGCTCATGATCTCATGGTTCACAAGATGGAGCCCCATGTCAGGCTCTGTGCTGACAGTGTGGAGCCTGCTTGGGATTCTCTGTCTCCTTTCTCTGCCTCTGGCTCTCTCTCTCTCTCTCTCTCTCTCTCTCAAATAAATAAATAAATAAATAAATAAGTATTAAAAAAGACAAATTTTATAATGTATGAATTATCTTAAAATATCTTTTTAAAAAATGTTTATTTGTGAGAAAGAGAGAGAGAGAAAGAGAAAGAGAGAGCAAGCAGGGGAGGGGCAGAAAGAGAGGGAGAGAGAGAATTGCAAGCAGGCTCCATGCTGAGCACAGAGCCTGACACGGGGCTCCATGTCGTGAACCATGAGATCGTAACCTGACTGAGCTAAGATCGAGTTGGGCACTTAGCCAATTAAGGAACCTAGGTGCCCCATGTTAATAGATCTTTTATAAAAAATGTTAAATGTCCAATTTTTAGGGATTTTCTATTTATTTTTATCATTTAATTTTAATTGCACTACAAAAACATTTTGTTTTTATTATACTGTCAAAAAATGTTTTGTAACATTCACTGCTGTAAGCCTTGATAAAGATGTGAAGACAGAGTAGCTACAGTAGGACTTTGGGAGATCTGTGGATGTCTCTGATTGAGCTTTGTCATGAACAGTCAGGCTGAGGAAGTTTCTACCCCACCAGGAGTCCATAGATCTTTTTGGGCCTTCAGTTATTCACTGTAGCCTGTGTTCATGCTTCAAAAAGATAGGTCTGATAAACATTAAATTGTTAACTCCCTTTTGAAGCTACAAATTATTAAACTTTAGTTTTTGGTTTTGTTGGTTTCTTTTGGATTTAGAGAAGACATGGATAAGAAAGAGTGTAGAGCAAAGGATAAGAGATATTTTGGAATTTAGCAAAAGTCGATTTCAGTAATGTACTTCATGTCCCCTTTAATTTGCTGTGTGTTTTTGGGTGTGTGGGCATGAAACAATGGGATAGGATTTGACTAATGAAAAGATGCCAACTGGCAGAGGAAAATAATTTTCCTTAAATTTTATTTAATGGCAAAGGATATAGAAATCTTTCTGTTTAGAGATAGCTACAAGAAGTAGGAGATATTACAGTGTACTCTCAGTCATTAGTGGAAACCTACCAAATTTCCCCAATTCTCAAGGAAGTACACAGCTGCAGATAATGCCCTCAGAGAATAAGTTTCCACCAGGTGCAAGAAATACCATTTGCCAATATCAGGAATTTTTCGTACTCTCCTGGCCCCTTTTTATTATGCTGGCCTTTTTTGAAATCCTGGCTCTGTGCCTGCCTGCTCACCAAGTAAAATAACAGATTCACAACAACCCCAACGTTTTCCTGAGATTTCATCACTCAACAGTGAGAATTCAAGGTTAACTTCCCACAAGTTCCGGGGTTTCTGGTTGCTTGGCAGAACGAGATCTCAAGCCTTGCTGTATCTTTTCCTTGACAACATATCACCTATGATGGGCTAAATGGGGAAGGGGCATTAAGGAATCTACTCCTGAAATCATTGCTTCACTATATACTAACTAATTTGGATGTAAATTTTAAAAAATAAAAAATAAAGTTAAATTATAAGTAGGGAAAAAAAACCACAACGCACGACCTATGGAAATTTGTCTGTAATCAGTCAAACAAAAGACAGAGCTAGGCAGGGCACTTTGCCAACATCCATTTGAGTGATCAATTTGCTCAGATAATCAGTCAAGTTCCATTGAGCTTCATAGAAGTCAAAGATACTTCTCCATTATGACAAGCCTTTTGCATACCTGTGCAAGCTTAGACAGGGCATGAGCTCACCACAACTTGCTCAATGACTGTAAAAGGTGTGACTTTTTAGTATCAAAGAATACCTACCCAATAAACTCCAGAAAAATCCTTTTCCCTGATTAGCTTTCCTAAGAGATTCATTTCTTATTTCTTTTTTATTTCTACTTTTTCACAAATCTCATCACTCTCAATCTACATAGTCATAAGGTTAGCATTACAAGTATAGATGCTTTGTAATTCTGGACCAAAACTTTTCCTCTGTGTCAAGCCAAGACACTATGCTTGGATCTAATCCATCACTATGACCTAATTTGTTCTCAGTTCTAAAGACAAAAAAAAAATCAAATCAGCCTTTGTCATTAGTTTAATAGAGTTGTTTCAGCATTCTTCCACCAAGGAACTATTTAACCACTGAACTTGTAATACACTAAATAGAACTAGAGTGGCTCAGAAGAAATAAAGCTGCTTCCTAACTTACTTCAAGGCTCATTAGGAGAAGAGTTTCCATAAATGTGTTCCCAGTTAACTCCTAGTTTCAATTTCTCTTATATTATTTGTTTGAATTAACAGAGCTTCCTAAATACCTTTTAGAGCATTGATAAAATATTTAAGAATGATAGCATTTTATATAAATCTATTAAGTTGAGGTGGTGATGTACTTGTGAAAATGTAAAATGTACAGGATGAAAGGAGAAAAAGAATGTAGAACTGTAAAAGAGGAAGTGTGGCTAATAAGCTTCATTATAGATTTTTAAATATATGTGTATTTGGGTCTCTATTACATACCAGGATTCATTCTATGTATTTGAAAATACATCATTGAATAAAACAAACGAAAGTCTTGTCCTCCACATAATTAATATTTTAGTCAGGGTACATAATATAAGCCAGTAAGTAAAATATATATGCTATAATATTCTAGGGAGAAAATGTAGAGGAAGTAGGAGAAAATGTAGAGAAGGTAGCAGCATGTGCATATAAAGGTTTGGTTATACATGGGATAGCCAGGGAAATGTCACTAAGAAATCATTTGAGCCAAGAGTTGACAAATATCAGAGGGTGAACAATATAGATATGAAATGCCTCCCTTTATTAGTAAGCAAAATAGTGATCATGTACAGAGTATGAATAATTCAGTGACTAAATCCCTAACACTTAGTCATGTCCTATAAAGCATTGGAGAAAAGATGCATGAGACCCTCTATTATTCAAAGGAAATACAAGTTTGATCAGTATTTTGAAAACACTACATAAAAGGATTAGAAAGAATGACTCTACAACACATTCCTAATTATTTCGAAAAGAATTGTTATTCTTTAAGAATCATTTTTAATTATTTAGAACAGAAGTGAGTTTATTTAGTAAAATTGCAGAACTTGCCGGCAAAGGAGTGAATATGTCCCCCAGAAAATGGAGGGAAGTGACTGGGAAATAAAGATAAAAATACAAGGATGTAGAAATAAAATGATGTAGAAACACAGAGAAAATTAGTTGGAATAAGTAAACTAGCTTGACAGTAGAAGAGAGTCATTCAATGGAAGTTAGATGGATAAAGTTATGTAGGATGGGGGGCGGGGTCCTGATTTCTGGGACAAAGTGCAAGTGACTGGAGTACTTGGAATAAGCAACACCTGATATTATGAGTAGGACTTTCTTGCCAAGAGAATCTCCTCCTTTTATCAAATATGTCTCAATGTTCTACCATTAGTCATTTTTTGGGTTTAGACATAGTTCCATAAATTCTCTGTAAATATGCCTATGTGGATATGGTTTGGTGCCCTCTGAAATGGAACTGCCACTTGTCTTGTCACTGTTACTGGTAGTAGCAGCTGTAATAGGCAGTGATGTTCAAAGTCTCACTCTTCATTCTGACAGATTTCCATTCACACACTGTTAATATTTCTAATATTAACAGTCTCTCTCTCTGTGTCTCGACCTTTTATTTCCTTATAGCACACCCCCAATTTCTTTATCAAATCTTTGCATCTTGGAAGGAGATGTCTGCATTTCTGTACTTCCTATGCCCTGTAATCTGGCTTGTGTGTCCTCCACTCCACTAAAGATCATCCTGATGTTTTCATAAATGACCTCTAATTGCCAAATTCAGTAAACATTTGTTAATCCTTATATTTCTTCACCTCGATGATTTTTTAAAGACTTTATTTATTTTATTTAAGTCTAAGGTAGTTAACAAAAGTGTAGTCTTGGCTTCAGAAGTATAACCCAGGGAGTCATCTCTTACATGTGATTCTCCATGCTCATTCCAAAAAATTCCCTCCTTAGTGCCCATCAGCCATTTAACTCATCCTCACACCTACCTCTACTCCAGCAACCCTCAGTTCTCTGTATTTAACTGTCTCTTATGATTTGCCTCCCTCTCTGCTTGTATCTTATTTTTCCTTCATTTCCTCCATGTTCATCTGTTTTGTTTCCCAAATTCCGCATATGAATGAAATCAGATATCTGCCTTCCTCTGACTGACTTACTACGCTTAGCATGATACACTCTAGTCCCATCCATGTTGTTGCACATGGCAAGATTTCATTATTTTTCATTACTAAGTAGTATACCATTGTATGCATATACCACATCTTTATCCATTTATTACTCGACGGACATATGGGATGTTTCCATAGTTCAGCTATTGTTGATAGCACTACTATAAACGTTGGGGTGCATGTGATCCTTTAAATCAGCATTTTTTCATCCTTTGGATAAATAGCAAATAGTGCAATTGCTGGGTCATAGGATAGTTCTATTTTTAATTTTTTTGAGCAACCTCCATACTCTTTTCCAGAGTGGCTGTACAAGTTTTCATTCCCACCAGCAGTGCAAAAGGTTTCCTCTCTCTCCACATCCTTGCCATTGTCTGTTGTTGCCTGAGTTGTTAATGTCAGGCATTCTGACAAGTGTGAGGTGGGATCTCATTGTGATTTTGATTTGTATTTCTCTGATGATGAATGATGTTGAGCATTTTTTCATGCGTCTGTTACCCATCTGGATGTCTTCTTTTGAAAATTGTCTACTCATGTCTTTTGCCCATTTCTTCATTGGATTAGTTGTTTTTTGGGTGTTGAGTTTCATAAGTTCTTTATAGATGTTGGATACTAACCCTTTATCTGATATGTCATTTGCAAATATCTTCTTCCATTTCGATGGTTGCCTTTTAATTTTGTTGATTGTTTCCCTTGCTGCGCAGAAGCTTTTTATCTTGATGAGGTCCCAATAGTTCATTTTTGCTTTTATTTCCCTTACCTCCAGAGACATGTCAAGTAAGAAGTTGCTGCAGCCAAGGTCAAAGAGGTTGCTGCCTATTTTCTCCTGTAGAGTTATGCTTTCCTGTCTCACATTTAGGTCTTTCATTCATTTTTAATTAGTTTTGTGTATGGTGTAAGAATGTGATCCAGGTTAATTCTTCTGCATGACTCTGTACAGTTCTCCTAGCACCATTTGCTGAAGAGACTGTCTTTTTTTCCCCATTGAACACTCTTTCCTGCTTTGTTGAAGATTAATTGACCATATATTTGTGGGTCCATTTCTGGGTTCTCTATTCTATTGATCTATGTGTTTGTTTTTGCTCCAGTAGTGTAATGTCTTGATGATTACAGCTTTGTAATACAGCTTGAAGTCTAGAAATGTGATGTCTTCAGCTTTGGTTTTATTTTTCAGTTTTTAAGTAATCTCTACACCCAATGTGGGGCTCAGACTCACAGCCCTGAGATTAAGAGTGCCAAACTCCACAGATTGAACCAGCCTGGTGCTCCTTGATAATTCTTTTGATTCAGTTTCCCTGACATTATTCAGGAAACTTTCTTGTATCCCACTCATGATTCTCTTCCTAAGTGAGAGATCACTGTCTCACTTCATAGTGCTGCTCCCTATCCTGATCTTTTAGTATGAGTGAGCTCATCCATGACCAGAACTTCACTTATTTTAAATGTGCTTCAAATGCCTAAGATTTACCTGTAATTCGATGTCTGCCAATTGTTCCTGCTTTATTAACAACTCCACAAACTGAAAGGTGGAAAGGTAGTATAAATACAAATTTGAACTGCTATTCCCCAGAACATATCTGCTCCTCTCCTTGTTGTATCTTTATTGGAGCATTTGTCAATCTGGTCACTAAACATAAAGACATGGAGACCATATTTGACTTCTCATCACCCATAGACAAGTGACCACACAATTCTGCTAAGTCTATTTTCTTAGATTTCATATTTGTCCCCTTATTTTCATTCATATTACCACTTGTCTGGTTCATGTTTTTATCAGGTCTGGCTTAATCATTCAATGGTTTACAAATTCACCTTCTATTCATCAATTTTGTTTCTCTTCAATCCATTTTATTTATTGAAGTTATAGCAATCTTTCTGAAACATGGACACAATCATGCCACTTCTTTGCTAAAATCTCTCAGTGACTTCCAAAGATATAATAGAGATCCCTCCCAAGAAAACTCTCTATCTTTGGATTCTCCTCTCTGCTCATCTTCTCAATTTGTACAGATGCTCTAGCAATACTGAAATTTGTCTTATGCTTATTGTGTCCTAATTGGTACTGTTTCACACACCTAAATTTTTGTCCTTTGTGTATCCTCATTTTCTGTAATGCTCCTCTATCCCTATTTGT
This sequence comes from Prionailurus viverrinus, assembly GCF_022837055.1. Classification (NCBI taxonomy): domain Eukaryota; kingdom Metazoa; phylum Chordata; class Mammalia; order Carnivora; family Felidae; genus Prionailurus; species Prionailurus viverrinus. Next base: position 127,619,493 of record NC_062565.1, on the reverse strand, counting down.
CTGGCATTGTCTACGAAGACTACTTTTATGTTCAAAGATATAGTAAATTATTCTTAGTTGCATATGGATTTTATACTCAAACTAAGTATCACTCATCACATTTTTCACTGTTTTTATTGATATTTTTCTCTCTGTTGGAAAGGAATTCTGGAACCTATTTTTAACTTGTGTATCACAAATACCTACAACTGTCTGGAACATGGTGATGAGGGTGTTAGGCTCAAGAATATTTGTTGCATAAGTAGGATTTGGCCAGAGGGAACTAACGAAATATTCATATAAAATTGTGAATGAGTTCCTTTTTATAAAGGACATTACAATGATACAGAAGAAAATAAGATATAGATGATATAGGGGTGCCTGTATAGCTGTCAGTTAAGCATCCTACTCTTGGTTTCAACTCAGGTCATGATCTCACAGTTCATGAGTTCAAGCCCATATCAGTTTCTGCACTGACAGTGTGGAGACTGCTTGGGATTCTCTTTCTCCCCCATTCTCTACCGCTCCCGTGCTCACTGGCTCGCTCTCTCTCTCTCTCTCTCTCTCTCTCTCAAAATAAAAAAAATAAACTTAAAAAAAGAGAGATGAATCAAACAGGTACCATCAAATAGGTGCCATCTTGTTAAGTTAGAGTTAGTAATAAGATATCAGGGAAGGCTTATCATGGAAAAAAATCATACATACCCCCCAAAACAGAAGAATTTAAAAGATAGCAAGAAATCTGAAACAAGTGTGATTATCATATCCTATGTAAAATAGATAAGAAAAAATATTTGCTTTATCTATAAAGCATAAGGATCAAAAATGATAAGAATAAGGAACTATAATTATTTTTTAGTACTCATGACCTTAATGAAAATAGCTGTTTTAGATTAGATAGGGGGTATCATAAACTGTCTTATAAAGGATAAGAGGAAATTAAAGAAAAAAACCTTTCATTCAAAAGGAGTTTATTTTTTCAGCATCATTAGTGCCATGCCTGTACAAAGAAATGTAGGAGATAAGAGGGAAAAAAGTTAAACATGGTTCAATGTTAAAAAGTTTAGCGATTCCAAATGAAAACATGTGAACCATGAAAAAAAAAAAACCTATAGGAGGTATAGGGTGTAAGAGAGGTCTCATCAACCATGAATGAGATCAGATAGACATTATTGTAATTTTTACATTTTCCACCCATTGAAGTTAGAGAGTCTTGTGACTCAGGCACAGATTCCAAATCCAGAAATTTAGGACAAGACTTTCAGATTATTGAGTCCTTGAACTAAATTTTCTATGTATACTTTGAGTTTTGTGTTAAATGAACAGAGACAGGTCTGCTAATGCCAAGAGGAGTTTGTTAGGAGGAAACACACACATGTTCCAACGGCCTCCGGGCTCTCACAAGGGCGATTTCAGAGAAAAAAGGAGAAACAGCATTCATGAAAAAAAGCACTGATTGAATGCAGATGTGCTGCCATTTCCATGTCTGCCTCTTGTCCCAGTCCACTGGCTCTCTGAGATCAGATTCCAGCATTCTCTTTGGGCGCTTTCCCCAGAATCCTTCTAACCACGCCAGCCATACCTTTTCTATTTCTTCGTTTCCTTTCAAGTGATGGAGTTTCAAAAGCATCCCTTTCATCTTTGCTTAAACTTTCCCCTACTGTAGCTAATGTTTCCCTTTCCTCCTTTTAATGTCTGGCCTCTATTTGTCTATTTGGTGATTCCATATACAACCTAAACAGGAATAATACCAATACATAAATACACATTCATATACATGTGTTGCTTCTAAATGCACACAACTATACAGAGTTTCTAAACATCCATAAACAAATTACATCCAGACTAAACTATGCATTCCACCTCAAAAACATACATAGCAAGCAACACAATACAACGATTTCATGCCTATCCCCCAGAACTTCTTTCTTTCAGCCTCTATATGACGTTTTCAATATGAATGGTGGTTTTCAAACTTTCGTCTGTCTGCTTTAATCTATCTTTCTCAGAGCTCTGCTCCTTACCTTCTGTGTCAAAATTATGGTCTAAATTTAGATTGGTACATATATTCTCTCTCTCTCTCTCTCTCTCTCTCTCTCTTTAATCAGAAAACCAAGAGATGCTGATTTTTAATTTGAATTACACTAATGTTGGGTCTTGATTGGACCAGATGGTCTGGCTCTAAGTTGCTATTACTTCATTTGTCTTAGTTCTCATTACTTTTGTTCCTGCTTTTAAAATTAATGCAGTGTGCCCAATCTTCAACAGGAATTCATTTCTCAACAAGATACACCATGTTTCCTATATTGTACTCATTGATCATAGATATTAAGGATAAGGAAAAATTTTGTGCTTTGATTCAGTACAGATGGCAAAAAAAAATAAAAATTTTTTTAGCAAGCATTTATATAGCATTCATTATGTGCCAGTCTCTGTCCGAGTGTTTTATATTATATAGCAATTCATTTAATCTTCATGTTAGCTCCTTGTAGAGCACTTCTATTTAAAAGGAAACAAAAAAAAGCCAGTGAAATAACTTGCACGAGATACTACAAATAATAACTGGCAGAACTCCTCCAGAGCAATTTATCTAATAAACTTTAAGCTATGATGTCTATCTTTAAAGTTGGCTGGCAAGCGTTAAATATATATCTTATAAGAAAATATTTTCATTCATTGTACCTGTTTATTTTAAAAGTATATCAGATTTAGGGAAGAGTTAACAAAAGTTGTACATAAAACTACTGTATACTTATACTGTATACTGATACCTTAAACATCGATTTCTCAGTTGTTAACATTTATCATATTTTGTTTTATAATATTATCTGCATAAGTGCATTTTATACTTTTCTAAACCATATGAGAAAAAGTTGCTGATATAATGCCTGTGTGTGTTCCCTATTAGCAAAACCATGTTTATACATAATTGTTATATTTGTATAATTGTACAACATTGTACTTTTATAATTGATGGAATTTTATTATCTAATTTATACAACTAAATGCCAATTGTCTCAATAATGTGCTTTACAAAAGAAAAACAAAAATGGCTCACAATTCAATTTAAAATTACATACTGCATTTAGCTTTAATCTATTTAGCTTCTTACAATGTATCACTGTTCCCTTAGTCATTCATTATCTATCATGGCCTTGATAAATTTGAAGATTACAGGCCAGTTATTTTGTGGAGTTTCTCCCAATTGTATTTGACTGTTATTTCCTTTCGACTATATAGAAGTTCTGAAAGTGATCTGGCTTTGTTTTATTACAAGTAATAACTGATCACTTGGTTAAAATGAGGTCAGCTAGATTTATTTCTCCTTAGTAAAGTTAATATATTTCCCTTTGTAATGAGCATATATTTTGTGGGTGGATACTTTGAAAATAAGCAAATATCCTGCTTCCTATTAAATTTTCACTCAGTAGTTAGCACCTATTGATCATCCCTACCTGAATCAAAAATTACTATGGTGTTTGTCAGATGGTGATTTGCATATTGTATCATTCTTTTGGAATTTGCTAGTTAGCATTCTCCATACATAAGAACTTTTCCACATGCTCCATACACATACATACTTAATTAGGAATTTACCTCACTAAGGACCTATAGATTCCATTTTTTTCCAATGAGTTACAATCTATTATTTCTTTATGTATTTTCCTTTTCAGAATGCCCAAACTATGGGCTATGGACAGTGGAAACTCCTTCAGGCAGCCCCCATGTCTTTTGGTCATGCTCCACCCTTCCTTGAATGTTTCTTTCTCACACAAAGATATTTATTTAACAAATGTATTTATTTGAAAAGCAGTTTGTTTGATGTGTTTATATTATATTTTAGATGTGTTTTTCCCCAGATTTATATTTTATTATTTTTTGAGGATGTCAAATATTAACACGGTTCCAAAAGTAAAACTCTAGAAAGCTAGATAGTCAGAGAATTATCATTGCTCCCCTCTTTCCTTCTACCCTACCCCCACCCCCAGTCTCATTAGCTTATAGCTTATCTTTCCTATGAATTTTCTTCCAAAAATAGACTGACACTCAAAATTTTTACTGTCTCTTTTTCCTCATATAAACTGTGTATATTATCAATATTCTTTACATGAAGCTTGTTTTCACTGAGAAATACATCCTAGAAATCATTTCATGTGTAGTTAGATCTTTGTTATTCTTTCTTACAGCTATATAGTATTCCATTGTGTGTGTACCATGATGAATTGAACTACTGTTCATGTGTGTGCATTTATGTTGTTCACACTATTTTGTAGTTACAAAAAAAAAACTGCAATGGATAATCTTGTGTGGTCTTTTTCTGCTATTCAAGATGAATCTTCAGAATAAATTCCTACTAGTGAAATTGCTGAGTGAGACATAAACATAAATGTAATTTTGCTTGACATTGCCAATTTCCACTCCCTGAGAGTTGCATTCTCTTGCATTTCCACTAGCAAAATATGAGATAGTCTGTTTCCCCACCTCCTTTCCAACAGGATGCTGTGTCAAGCTTTCCATTCTTTGCCAATATGGTGGTATCTACACTAGTTTTAATTTGCATTTCTTTTATATGAGTAAAGTTGAATAGATCTTTTTGTATTTTAAGCTCATTTATATACCTTTTTTCTTATGAATTGTCTTATTTTTTCTATCAAGTGTTTAGACTTTTCACCTTAAATTTCTGCAAGGTTTGGAGTTTTATCTATAATATTTTCCCTGGTTGTTATGTGTCTTTAAAATTTGCTTATTAATTTTTGGTAATGGTAAAAATTTTAAAAATGTATTCAAATTTATTAATCTTTTCTTTACTGTATCTAGACTTTGGGCCAAATTTGTTAAAAAATATCTTTGATATCGTATAACTATAGTATTTGTAGAGATTCTTTTTTTTTTAACATGTAGATTTTTGATCCATTTAGATTTTATTCATGCGTATGGTTTGAGGTATGGATCTAAATTGATCTTTTTCCAATAGATACTGTTTCTCCAGACTTTAATAAAAAGTTTATTACCCAAGTTATATGATATGCCTTCTTTTTCATATACTAGAATTACTTATGTATTTAGGTATATTTATTATATTCGTGTTTTATCCCACTGGCCTGTCTCTTTCCATGTCATTACCACACAAATACAACTATAGAGGCTTTAGACTATTTTTAACATATGGTACAGCTAGTGCTTTTCTTAGCCTTCTTCGTACAGTTTTTCATATGTTTTTCTTTCAGAACCTTCATTATCACCTTGCTTATGTCCATAAAGAAAAAAAATAGTGGCTCTTTATGGTTTACTCCTCAGTTTAAGGAAAACTTATATTTCTATGATGTTATGTTGATGCTTTCTATTTGTTTCCTTTTCTGGACTATCTTTATTGGGGTAAGACACAGTAATATATTTCATAAAAATAATTTGAAATTCCCATGCTCTAGAACATTAATATGTAGCATTTGGATTCCATGAATGTTTGATAAAATGCCCCTGGAAGTCATCCAGATGTGGTAAATCTGTTTATAGGCTATTTCCTTAATAACTTTCTCTATTTCTTGTAGGGAAATCAGTCTTATTACCATTTTTTAAAAAATGTTTATTGGGATAAATCATACTAAACTGTTTTACTAAGAAAATTCTATTTTTCATGAAGGCTTTTAAATGTCTATACATGGAGATCTGGTAGTTATTTTTATAATTTTAAAAAGTATATTCTTTTTGTATTATATCTCCTTTATCATTTCTTATTCTAGCCTTATTCATATTTTCTTAATTGACTTTGCTAGTGCCTAGCCTATTTTGAATAGTTTTCTAAAATATGAGATTTTGAGGGACGACTGGGTGGCCCAGTCTGTTAAGTGGCTAACCCTTGATTTCTGCTCAGGTCATGATCTCTGGGTTCATGGGATTGAACCCTGCATCAGGATCCATTCTGATAGTGCAGAGCCTGCTTGGAATTCTCTATTTTCCTCTTTCTCTGCTCCTCTCTGATTCCTGCTCGCTCACATGCATGCTCTTTCTAAATAAATACAATAAATAAATTTAAAAATCCTTTCAAAATAAGAGATTTTTACTTTACTATTTTTCTTTTCTCCACCCCATTAATTTCTGCCATTCTGCCACATTTTTATTACTTTCTATATTGTTCTCTTTTGGGTTTACTTTAGAGTTTTCTAGAAGTTTGAGTTGTGAATTTAGTTAATTTATTTTAATTCCTTAATTTTTTATGATAAAAGAAGTTTAAGACATAGATTTTCCTCTGATATAGCTTCTATATATCCAAAACATCTTTATATATAGTGGTTTTATCATTTTAGAAATTTGTAGTTTGGGTTTTTATTTCAAATTTCACAAACACATAAATTTCCATGTAGAACTTTTTCAATGATTTTGTCATCAGTGTTGTATCATTTTCTGATCAGGATAATTTCCTTTGCAATATTTCTACTTTATTAAATTATTGATGCTTTCCTTGTAGCCTAATCAATTTTGTTGATGATCCATGCATACCAGATCTAGACACAAATGTGTTTTCTCTAATCAGGGTGTGAGATAGAGCCATAAAATCAGTCATATTTATTTAGATTGTCTCTCTTTTTATCTTTTTTCCACTTGATAAGTGTTGTATTGAGAGAATTATGTTAGTCTTCTATTTTTAACTGCACTTCTGTCTGTATTTCCTTCCAATTTCTACAGTTTATGCTTTATCAAAGTGATTTCTTTGTTGTTTTATGTGTACATATTTATAACGTATCACCATGGTGATATGAATGTTTGTATTAAACAACATCTTTTAATGTCTTTTGGGTTGAACTTTGCTTTTGTATTAGAATTTAAACCCTTGCTTATTATTTCCACCATGCTGAACTCACTTTTAGATGTGTTTATTGTGTCGAGTATGGAGTGGCTAATTCTCTCTGAGACAAAATCAAAATCATATTTATTAAGTGAAGCCTTGAGTTTCCTGAAAATTCTTCATTGTGTTTTGATCTTTATGATGCTTTTTAGAAATTTGATGCTAGTCTAATAGTCTCATAAGTTATTTGATCTTTTTACCATGGAGCCTCCAAGGATTTTTTTTAATCTTTAAATTCTAGTAATATACTGTGTTATGCCTTAGAGTTGACTATTCTGGGAGAGTTGTCTCAAAAGCTGGGTGAACATTTTACATATATAAATTCAGGTTTTCTTTTACTTCTGGAATTTTTTTTGGTTATAGTGTTAAATATTCTGTTCCATTGTTTAGAGCTCCTTCTTCATTGAATTCAATTGTACATACACTGAATCTTTTTTGCCTGCTTTCTTTTTAAACGATTTTTGTCTCATAATATTTATCTCCTTTCTTTACCTCATTTCATTCATGTAATTGTTTTCTTACTTTTCTTCAGTTCCCCTTTTTAAGCTTTTATTTGAATCTGTTCTTCGTTAATTATATAGTCCTTTGAATTTGGGTTTTTAATATTCTTTTTTCTCATAGGACCTAATTTCCTGTTCTTTTAAAAGTTTTCTTTTACTGCTTAATTTCCAAGGAGCTTCTCCCTTTTAAAAATATTTTTTTTCCAGGGCACCTGGGTGGCTCAGTCTGCTGAGCATCCAACTTTGGCTCAGGTCATGATCACACAGTTCATAGGTTCAAGCCCCACATTGGGTTCTGTGCTGACAAAGATAGTTTTTTTGAGATAGTCTCTTTGTTCTTTTTTTTTTTAATTTTTTTTTCAACGTTTATTTATTTTTGGGACAGAGAGAGACAGAGCATGAACGGGGGAGGGGCAGAGAGAGAGGGAGACACAGAATCGGAAACAGGCTCCAGGCTCCGAGCCATCAGCCCAGAGCCTGACGCAGGGCTCGAACTCACAGACCGTGAGATCGTGACCTGGCCAAAGTCGGATGCTTAACCGACTGTGCCACCAGGTGCCCCAGTCTCTTTGTTCTTCATAAAGGTTTGTTCTAGAGCTTAATAAATAGCTTTATTAAAATTGGTGTTTATTTTACTATCAACAGGCAATTTAAATTTCTATTGTTCATTATTTTCCAGTTAGGGTGAAAGCATAAGATTCATATGGATTTAGCTCTTCTTGTTGCTCTTAATTTTTAGAGAATATGTTGGGCTATTTCAATTTAAGTAGCTCCTATTATCCAGGTTACCCAGGAGAAAAACAAAGTTCAAAGTTACCCAGAATTTATATCTGCCTTATTGATAACATTATCATTATTTAAGAATGTGTTTAATATATATTTAATTAAATTATATACACACAAATACATACCATTTAATATGTGTGTGTATATATATATATATATATATATATATATATATTATTGTGACCTATTTACACTGAAATATGAATTAAATGACACATTTATAGCAGTTATCATAAATCAACCAATTAGGACACTTTTCAAGTAAAGAATTGCCTAATTTAAAATCATTTTTTTAATATATGAAATTTATTGTCAAATTGGTTTCCATACAACACCCAGTGCTCATCCCAAAAGATGCCCTCTTCAATGTCCATCACCTACCCTTCACTCCCTCCCAACCCCCCATCAACCCTCAGTTTGTTCTCAGTTTTTAACAGTCTCTTATGCTTTGGCTCTCTCCCACTCTAACCTCATTTTTTTTCCTTCCCCTCTCCCATGGGTTTCTGTTAAGTTTCTCAGGATCCACATAAGAGTGAAAACATATGGTATCTGTCTTTCTCTGTATGGCTTATTTCACTTAGCATCACACTCTCCAGTTCCATCCACGTTGCTACAAAGGGCCATATTTCGTTCTTTCTCATTGCCATGTAGTACTCCACTGTGTATATAAACCACAATTTCTTTATCCATTCATCAGTTGATGGACATTTAAGCTTTTTCCACAATTTGACTACTGTTGAGAGTGCTGCTGTAAACATTGGGGTACAAGTGCCCCTATGCATCAGCACTCCTGTATCCCTTGGGTAAATTCCTAGCAGTGCTACTGCTGGGTCATAGGGTAGGTCTATTTTTAATTTTTTGAGGAACCTCCACACTGTTTTCGAGAGTGACTGCACCAGTTTGCATTCCCACCAACAGTGTAAGAGTGTCCCCGTTTCTCCACATCCTCTCCAGCATCTATAGTCTTCTGATTTGTTCATTTTGGCCACTCTGACTGGTGTGAGGTGACATCTGAGTGTGGTTTTGATTTGTATTTCCCTGATGTGGAACGACGTTGAGCATCTTTTCATGTGCCTGCTGGCCATCTGGATGTCTTCTTTAGAGAAGTGTCTGTTCATGTTTTCTGCCCATTTCTTCAATAGATTATTTGTTTTTTGGGTGTGGAGTTTGGTGAGCTCTTTATAGATTTTGGACACTCGCCCTTTGTCCAATATGTCATTTGCAAATATATTTTCCCATTCCGTTGGTTGACTTTTAGTTTTGTTGGTTGTTTCCTTTGCTGTGCAGAAGCTTTTTATCTTCATGAGGTCCCAATAGTTCATTTTTGCTTTTAATTCCCTTGCCTTTGGGGATGTGTCAAGTAAGAAATTGCTACGGCTGAGGTCAGAGAGGTCTTTTCCTGCTTTCTCCTCTAAGGTTTTGATGGTTTCTTGTCTCACATTCAGGTCCTTTTACCATTTTGAGTTTATATTTGTGAATGGTGTGTGAAAGTGGTCTAGTTTCAATCTTCTGCATGTTGCTGTCCGGTTCTCCCAGCACCATTTGTTAAAGAGACTGTCTTTTTTCCATTGGATATTCTTTCCTGCTTTGTCAAAGATGAGTTGGCCATACGTTTGTGAGTCTAGTTCTGGGGTTTCTATTCTATTCCATTGGTCTATGTGCATGTTTTTTTGCTGATACCATGCTGTCTTGATGACTGCAGCTTTTTAGTAGAGGCTAACGTCTGGGATTGTGATGCCTCCTGCCTTGGTCCTCTTCAAAATTACTTTGGCTATTCGGGGCCTTTTGTGGTTCCATATGAATTTTAGGATCGCTTGTTCTAGCTTCGAGAAGAATGCTGGTGCAATTTTGATTGGGATTGCATTGAATGTGTAGATAGCTTTGGGTAGTATTGACATTTTAACAATATTTTTTCTTCCAACCCATGAGCATGGAATGTTTTTCCATTTCTTTATATCTTCAATTTCCTTCATAAGCTTTCTATAGTTTTCAGCATACAGATTTTGTACATCTTTGGTTAGATTTATCCCTAGGTATTTTATGCTTCTTGGTGCAGTTGTGAATGGGATCAGTTTCTTTATTTGTCTTTCTGTTGCTTCATTGTTAGTGTATAAGAATGCAACTGATTTCTGTACATTGATTTTGTATCCTGCAACTTTGCTGAATTGATGTATCAGTTCTAGCAAATTTTTGGTGGAGTCTATCGGGTTCTCCATGTATATTATCATGTGATGTGCAAAAAGTGAAAGCTTAACTTCATCTTTGCCAATTTTGATGCCTTTGATTTCCTTTCGTTGTTTGATTGCTGAAGCTAGCACTTCCAACACTATGTTAAACAACAGCAGTGAGAGTGGACATCCCTGTCCTGTCCCTGATTTCAGGGGGAAAGCTCTTATTTTTTCCCCATTGAGGATGATATTAGCTATGGGCTTTTCATCAATGGCTTTTATGATGTTTAAGTATGTTCCTTCTATCCCAACTTTCTCGGGGGGTTTTATTAAGAGAGGATGCTGAATTTTGTCAAATGCTTTTTCTGCATCGATTGACAGGATCATATGGTTCTTATCTTTTCTTTTATTAATGTGATGTATCACGTTGATTGATGTGTGAATGTAGTACCAGCCCTGCATCCCAGGAATGAATCCCACTTGATCATGGTGAATAATTCTTTTTATATGCTGTTGAATTCGATTTGCTAGTATCTTATTGAGAATTTTTGCATCCATATTCATCAGGGATATTGGCCTGTAGTTCTCTTTTTTTACTGGGTCTCGGTCTGGTTGAGGAATCAAAGTAATACTGGCTTCATAGAATGAGTCTGGAAGTTTTCCTTCCCTTTCTATTTTTTGGAATAGCTTGAGAAGGATAGGTGTTATCTCTGCTTTAAATGTCTTGTAGAATTCCCCAGGGAAGCCATCTGGTCCTGGACTCTTATTTGTTGGGAGATTTTTCATAACTGATTCAATTTCTTCGCTGGTTATGGGTCTGTTCAAGCTTTCTATTTCCTCCTGTTTGAGTTTTGGAAGTGTGTGGGTGTTTAAGAATTTGTCCATTTCTTCCAGGTTGTCCAGTTTGTTGACATGTAATTTTTCATAGTATTCCCTGATAATTGCTTGTATCTCTGAGGGATTGGTTGTAATAATTCCATTGTCATTCATGATTTTATCTATTTGGGTCATCTCCCTTTTCTTTTTGAGAAGCCTGGCTAGAGGTTTATCAATTTTATTTATTTTTTCAAAAACCAACTCTTGGTTTCATTGATCTGCTCTACAGTTTTTTTAGATTCTATATTGTTTATTTCTGCTCTGATCTTTATTATTTCTCTTCTTCTGCTGGGTTTTGGGTGTCTTTGCTGCTCTGCTTCTATTTCCTTTAGGTGTGTTGTTAGATTTTGTATTTGGGATTTTTCTTGTTTCTTGAGATAGGCCTGGATCGCAATGTATTTTCCTCTCAGGACTGCCTTTGCTGCATCCCAAAGCGTTTGGATTGTTGTATTTTCATTTTCATTTGTTTCCACATATTTTTTAATTTCTTCTCTAATTGCCTGGTTGACCCATTCATTCTTTAGTAGGGCGTTCTTTAACCTCCATGCTTATGGAGGTTTTCCAGACTTTTTCCTGTGGTTGATTTCAAGTTTCATCGCACTGTGGTCTGAAAGTATGCATGGCATGATCTCAATTTTTATATACTTATGAAGGGCTGTTTTGTGACCCAGTATGTGATCTATCTTGGAGAATGTTCCATGTGCACTTGAGAAGAAAGTATATTCTGTTGCTTTGGGATGCAGAATTCTAACTATATCTGTCAAGTCCATCTGATCCAGTGTATCATTCAGGGCCCTTGTTTCTTTTTTGGCCGTGTGTCTAGATGATCTATCCATTGTTGTAAGTGGGGTATTAAAGTCCCCTGCAATTACGACATTCTCGTTAATAAGGTTGTTTATGTTTGTGAGTAATTGTTTTATATATTTGGGGGCTCCTGTATTCGACACATAGACATTATAATTGTTAGTTCTTCTTGATGGATAGACCCTGTAATTATTATATAATGCCCTTCTTTATATCTTGTTACAGGCTTTAATTTAAAGTCTAGTTTGTCTGATATAAGTATGGCTACTCCAGCTCTCTTTCGACTTCCAGTACCATGATAAATAGTTCTCCATCCCCTCACTTTCAATCTGAAAGTGTCCTCAGGTCTAAAATGAGTCTTTTGTAGACAGCAAATAGATGGGTCTTGTTTTTTTATCCATTCTGATACCCTATGTCTTTTGGTTGGCGCATTTAGTCCATTTACATTCAGTGTTATTATAGAAAGATATGGGTTTAGAGTCATTGTGATGTCTGTAGGTTCATGCTTGTAGCGATGTCTCTGGTACTTTGTCTCACAGTATCCCCCTTAGGATCTCTTGTAGGGCTGGTTTAGTGGTGACGAATTCCTTCAGTTTTTGTTTGTTTGGGAAAACCTTTATCTCTCCTGCTATTCTAAATGACAGACTTGCTGGATAAAGGATTCTCGGCTGCATATTTTTTTCTGTTCAACACATTGAAGATCTCCTGCCATTCCTTTCTGGCCTGCCAAGTTTCAGTAGAGAGATCCATCATGAGTCTTATTGGTCTCCCCTTATATGTTAGAGCACGTTTATCCCTTGCTGCTTTCAGAATTTTCTCTTTATCCTTGTATTTTGCCAGTTTCACTATAATATGTCCTGCAGAAGATAGATTCAAGTTATGTCTGAGGGGAGTCTCTGTGCCTCTTGGATTTCAATGCCTTTTTCCTTCTCCAGATCCGGGAAGTTCTCCACTATTATTTCTTCAAGTTTACCTTCAGCACCTTTCCCTCTCTCTTCCTCCTCTGGAATACCAATTATGCGTAGATTATTTCTCTTTAATGCATCACTTAGTTCTCTAATTTTCCCCTGATACTCCTGGATTTTTTTTTCTCTCTTTTTCTCAGTTTCTTCTTTTTCCATAATTTTATCTTCTAGTTCACCTATTCTCTCCTCTGCCTCTTCAATCTGAGCTGTGGTCATCTCCATTTTATTTTGCAGTTCATTAATAGCATTTTTTAGCTCCTCCTGGCTGTTCCTTAGTCCTTTGATCTCTGTAGCAATAGATTCTCTGCTGTCCTCTATACTGTTTTCTAGCCCAGCGACTAATTTTATGACTATTATTCTACATTCACTTTCTGTTATATTGTTTAAATCTTTTTTGATCAGGTCGTTATTTGTTGTTATTTCCTGGAGGTTTTTTTGAGGGGAATTCTTCCATTTCATCATTTTGGATAGTCCCTGGAGTGGTGTGGAACTGCAGGGCACTTCCCCTGTTCTGTCTTGAATAACTTGTGTTGGTGGGCGGGGCCGCAGTCAGACCTGATGTCTGCCCCCAGCCCACCTCTGGGTCTACAGTCAGAGTGGTGTGCACCTTCCCTTCCCATCTCCTAGGGGTGGGATTCACTGTGGGGTGGCGTGGCCCCTCTGGGCTACTTGCACACTGCTAGTCTTGTGGTGCTAGGGATCTGGTGTATTAGCTGGGGTGGATCGGCAAAGTGCACAGGGGTGGGAGGGGCAGGCTCAGCTCACTTTTCCTTGGAGATCCGCTTTGGGAGGGGCCCTGTGGCACCAGGAGTGAGTCAGACCCGCTGGAGGGATGGATCCCCAGAAGCACAGCATTGGGTTGGGTGCTTGCGTGGTGCAAGCAAGTTCCATGATGGGAACTGGTTCCCTTTGGGATTTTGGCTGGGGGATGGGCGAGGGAGATGGCGCTGGCGAGCGCCTTTGTTCCCTGCCAAGCTGAGCTCTGTAGTCCTGGGCTCAACAACTCTCCCTCCCGTTGTCCACCAGCCCTCCAGCTCTCCGAGCAGAGCTGTTAACTTATAACCTACCAGATGTTAAGTCCAGTTTGCTGTCCGAACACACTCCGACCGGCCCCTTGGCTTTTGCCAGACAGACTTGGGTCCTCTGTTTGGCTCGCAGGCTGCCCCTCCGCCCTGGCTTCCTCCGCCAGTCCGTGTAGTGCACACCGCCTCTCCGCCCTTCCTACCCTCTTCTGTGGACCTCTGGTCTATCTTGGTTCTGGAGAATCCATTCTGCTATTCTTCTGGCAATTTTCTGGGTTATTTAGGCAGGTGTGGGTGGAATCTAAGTGATTCGCAGGTTGCAGTGAGCCCAGCGTCCTCCTACACTGCCATCTTCCTAAAGTCATTTTAATAAAAAAGTATTTGGCCACTCTAACTCCAATTATGATATTTCAGAAAGTTTGAGATATTTAAATATTTATTATATCTAATTGTTGTCCCCCAAAAGTATAATAATAAATCCTAGTAATATAGCACATAGTTCATATTTTGACATGAACTGAGTAGGAAATTCAGTGGTCTTAAATTTACTCTGTATTCAATTCCTAGCATTGGTATTTTAAAATCTGTGTTATATTATATATCTCCTCTCTTCAAAGCCTTCAATAATTTCCCATTTTACTCTAGCTAAAATATCATAGTATTTGTGAATGACCTATAAAATCCAACATGTTTTGGTCTCTGGCTATCTTTCTAAAATGATTTGTTTTCCATTTCACTCACTGTGCTCCAGGCACATTATTATCCTTCTTTGTATTCTGTTGCCACACTACACATACTCCTAGCCCTAAGGTTTTCGTGTGCTATTCCTTCTTGAAAATACTTTCCCAAGATATATACATGCTTGTACTTAGGTTACTACAAGTGTTGTAGTTACTAATCTCTGTTCATATAAAAGGTTATCAATAATAATAAAATTATCATTAGTAGTCCATGTTACATAAAATTAATACCTTCCCCATGCTCTGCTCTCATTTTGTATATTTTCTGTCTCCCTTCCCTAGAGTATAATTTCTTTGAGGGCAGACACCTCATCTTGTATTTTCAGAGATTAAAGCAGGAAAAGCTCTAAGCATACAAAAATTGATCAGTAAATATTTGTTGTATGAATGAAGGACTGACTAACTGAATTTATTTGGTCTCCATCTCTTTAAGAATAAAAGACTTGTCATCTTAAATGTAATTAATCTGAATCCCTCATGATTCTTAGCAAGATTTTAAAGCCTCACATAAATGCTACACAGTAAAGACTGATGAATATTGAAGTGCCATTTTTTATGTCATACATTTACTTTTTATTTCAACAAATCCTTATAGAGCTCTGTATTCTATAACTGATTACTGTAATAGGTGCAAGTAATACTAAATTTAATAAAACATGGTGTCTTCCATAAAAAACATTGCTAATAATTTCAAACTAGAGTACTTAAAAAGAGCAGCTTTGTAGAAATCTATATTTGTGTTAGAATCTTTTCTTCAAGAAATTTAGAAGTCAGGAGAAAATATTATATGTACAACATAGGTATATTGCCTGATTTTAGGTCTGTTTCATGTTCATAGTAAGCATACTAACAGCTGGAAAATAATTACACAAAATACATCAAAAACTAGATGCCAACTCAAAAAATAAATAATCCAGTTAAGAAATGGTCAGAAGACATGAATAGACATTTTTCCAAAGAAGACATCCAGATGGCTAACAGACATTAGAAATGATGCTCAACATTACTCATCGTGAGGGAAATACAAATCAAAACTACAATGGGATATCACTTGATACCTGTTAGAATGGCTAACATTAACAACATAAGAAACAACAGGTATTGTCAAGGATTCAGAGAATGGGGCATCCTCTGACACTGTTGGGAGTGCACACTGGTACAGCCCCTGTGGAAAACAGTATGGTGGTTCCTCAAAAAGTTAAAAATAGAGCTACCATATGATCTAGCTATTGCTACTAGGTGTTTACCCAAAGGATATAAAAATAAAGATTTGAAGGGACACATGCACCCCGATGTTTATAGCAGCATTTTCAATAATAGCCCAATTATGGAAAGAGCCCAAATGTCCATTGATTGATGAATGGATAAAGAGGATGTGGTATGTTTGTGTATGAGTATAAACACACACAATGGAACATTGCTCAGCTATCAAAAAGAATGAAATCTTAACCATTTGCAGCCACGTGGATGGTGCTAGAGAGTATTATGCTAAGTGAAATAAGTCAGAGAAAGACAAATACCATATTATTTCACTCACATGTGGAATTTAAGAAACAAAACAGATAAACATGGGGCAGCAGGAAAGACTCGAACCATAAAACAGACTCTTAACTATAGAGAACAAACTGAGGGTTGTTCGAGGGATGGTTTAAATGAATGATAGATAAGAAGGGCACTTCTGATGAGCACTAAGTGTTGTATGTAAGTGATTAATCATAATTTTTATACTGAAACTAATATTACACTGTATGTTAACTAACCGGAATTTAAGTAAAAACTTGAAATGTAAAAAGAAACAAAAAAGGTGATAGCAGATGTAAAGAGCTAAATATAAAACATTAACTTGAATGAAACAGTAACTTTATATTTAAATTTCTATTTTTTTAATTAAAAATGTTTATTTATTTATTTTGAAAGAGAAAGAGAGAGAGCGAAAGAGGGGCAGAGAGAGAAGGAGAAGGAGAATCCCAAGCAGGCTCCACACTGTCAGCTCAGAGCCCAATGCGGGGTTCTGTCTCACAAAATGTGAGATCATGATCTGAGCCCAAATCAAGAATTGGACGCTTACCCAACTTACCCACCCAGGTGCCCTTGTATGTCTACTTTTATCTGAATTCTTTACGGGGTATTGCCATTTTTTTTCCAAAATGTATTTACCCGCTATTATTGTATAAATGTCAATTTTCTGGACATGAATATGGATAGGCATATCTTATAAGATCTCAAAGTGGTGATGTCTTAAGTCAGATAAAGAATAAGGGTAATTTAAAACATTTTAAAATATAAATAATAATGATTATAATAATACCTAACATAGTTTTCATGTTACTGTGTTCCAAGCACTGTTTTAAATTCTTTTCAACTAACAGTATATATAAATATCCACTGTTGCATATTCATACCATATGTACACATATCTGAACCAGGTATTTATCAGGCCGAGGACTACTCTTCCTACCTCATTTCACACAGAAGAGAGATATAGGTTTATTATATTTAGAAACAAAGGGAGTGTATTCAATAATGATTCTGTCAATTAAAATAGCTAAACAGGGAAGAAAATAAGACTCAGGATTGATTAGGGTAGACTGTTGAAGTGCTTTTTCTTCTTCAACTTATCAGAGCTAAAAGCTCCATTCACTCATTAGGCAGCTAATCTATATAATGACAAGGCATCAAGGTTCTAGTAGGACTGTAACAAATCCACACATTTCATGAAGAGAACCTCCCATTCTGCCTTCATATTTTTTGGTCAGTAGGAAGTTTTTGGTTCCTAAAAAGGCACTAGCTCCCTGTAATACTATAAATACTATATGATGATAATGATACAAGAAGCTCAAATTAGCAAAGTTTTATGTTGTTTTTAGTTTTTGACAGAAAGTAATATATTAAAAGAAAATTGTGTCACTGATATAATCAATCCCACTACAAAAATAATTCCACGATGACAGCAAATTTCAGGGTGGATTGTCTCAAACAGCAAGTAGAAGTAAAAAAATGCAGGAAATAATTAGTTGTGATGAAGTGAGACCTGAGATCTCTATTAGAAACATAATGAGCCAATTTGAATAGAAGTTATGCTCTTAATAGTTTATAAATTTACTTTAGAAAATGGGTGATATGTGGATACTTTCAGGTAATATTTGTCTTTAATATTCAAGAGGTGTCTAAAACTGTAATATATCACAAAGCACAGTTAAATGCCTCCTAATATCCCTGAGAGATGGCTGAAAGATGTGTGTGTACCAAGGAAACACTAACACTTTATTAGCCAGGCTTGGGCCCAATCCCCAAAGCTTAGAGTTCTAGAAAGCTGAATCAAACTTTAAAAGGACCATCTATTTACTTCAAGTTAATTATCTCAAAATAGATTCATACAGAATCGATTTACCATTTCAATACCCCACTCCCAACACATGCATGCACACACACATGACATAAAATGTCCACCTTGTACCTAGAATCTCACCAATATGAATTAAAAAAAAAAAACAGAAAAATCTAAGACATCACTTTCCTCTACAGGCAAGACGAAAAAGTACGAATGAGAGAGTCTACTACTAGGACTGTTGTCCTGGCCAGAGCAATATCCTCGGCCTGGCTGCTACAGGGGAGGAGAGACAGGAGGAGGAAACACTTGGTTTTTCTCTCTCTTGGAAATGGATTGTGTCCATTACCAGATACAGGAGAAATAAGAAACCTGCACTCACATAAACTAACCTTGTAACTCACATTGACTTTGCAGTCTAGCAAATATGACTCAAGCACTGTCTTAGAAGCTTATCAGTAACTCTCAAAATTGACCACTTGTGTTACCTTGGGCGAATGGATTCATTTCTGTGTGCCTCAATTTCTTCACTTCTGAATGGGTATAATACTATGTCTGTCTGACACGGAATTGTTTATATCAAATGAGTATTTTTTTAAAGCATTGAAAGTTGTATTTATCACAACATCAACTTGCATACTTTAATATCATTCCAGAGTTCAATGTTGGATTTACTTTAATGAGACTTATATTTAGAAGAAAAGCTAAGAAAATTATAAGTAAAGTTATCTGAGTGACTACATACATGATCTTTAAGGAATACAGTTTGACAGTTTTCACATGCCCTTTGACACTTTTCTGTTATTTAAAAACTTTAAATCTCGAGCATGATTTCCAAATTTTATATAAAAATATAAGATAATAAATTGAAAATAAAATTGTCTAAATTTAGTTTCTATTTCTGTTTATTGTGTTGTTATGGAAACAAACCAATGGTTTAAAAATGCAGGTGCGTTTTTATCCTCTATCGTGCGAGAATTCTAAATGATCTTTGTAAAACGATGCTCACACAAGAGCAAATATGTTTGGGAACATGATAGTGTTTCTCAATATGAAGAAAATAGATCTAGACTTGGATGAGGAACACCAAGACATATTGCTTTTTTAAAAATGTATCCTTATTTTCTTCAAATTTTTATTTTAAAGGGAGGGAATAATATTAGGATTTTTTAGCTTTAGAGGAGAATCCTTGGATCAAAAGACAGTTACAAAATTTTGAAGCTTCATGTAGACGTGAAGTCTAAGTGCTTTCAACTAAAATGAATAATTTTGAAACAGTAAGAGCATCATATTTTTCATGTTCTTCCAAGTAGAAGATAAGCCTGTGATTTCCAGAAATGAAGGAATAATTGGTGAAATCCTGAAATGATGGAGCAAGAGAAAAAAAACAACTCAATTAAATCCGTGTGCATTGAGCCACTTAATAAGTGAAACACAAGGCTGAATTTGGAAGGAGGAAAGGTACCAGAAAAGAAAAATGTAATCAGCTATTTCATCTATAGATCTATTATCATGGCATCTGTCTCATGTAATTAGAGAATATTCATATCTGTATCTCTAATCTTGATGTCCACGATGAGCCTTAGACACCATATATTCAAAAGTGTGACTTATCAGTCAGAGAAAGACAGATATCATATGTTTTCACTCATATGTGGAATTTGAGACACTTAACAGAAGACTGTGGGGGAAGGGAAGGGGAATAAATAGTTTCAAACAAGGAGGGAGACAAACCATAAGAGACTGTTAAATACACAGAACAAACAGGGTTGATGGGGGTGAGGGAGAGGAGAAAATGGGTGATGGGCATCGAGGAAGACACTTGTTCGGATGAGCACTGGGTGTTGTATGTCAGCAACAAATCATGGGAATCTACTCCCGAAGCCAAGGGCACACTGTATACACTTAGGTTAGCTAACGTGACAATAAATTATATTTTTTTAAAAAATGTGACTTATAATTCTGTTGGCACCCTAATGCCAATATATCAAAAACAAAACCTACTATCCTTGCACCATAATCCAGACCTTCTGTATTTTATATATCTGTGAATGGCCATTCTTTTTTGCTTGGCAAAAAATATGGACAATGCTTAGACAAGGATTTCAACTTCCTATTCAGTTGCTCCTAAAATATGACTTTATCTGCCTCGTTGAAAGCCACCTGCTCTCCATACTCATTACTCTTTCTGAAAATAATGATGAACTCAGGTGATCTACGAAACTACTTACAGCACTAATATCCTAGTAGATTAGAATAACTCATCCTTATACAACATCCATAATTACACCAATAATGATTTGTTTAAATGCATATTTGGTCACATAATTCTCTAGTTTAAAATACCTTAATGCCTGTAGTACCCTCTCCAGTGACTTCAGTGACATACATCTTCAGCTTCTTTCCTAACATATCATTAAGGTGCAAAGCCACAGAATTTCATCCTGGTGTCTCAGATACTCAAAGCTTTAGATCTGAGGTTGACTTGACTTGAATACAGGCAATCCAGACCAGTTCCCAAATGGATTTCCTGTCTAGATTATCTAAAATAAGCCCATGGTCCTATTTGCTTAGGTACATGAAGAATGTTCATGAACAGACTTCTGTCTACAGAGCCTTGTATCCATTGTAGTCTTAGGGTAAGGAAATGATCCAGGTTTAATAACAGTTCTCTCATACTGCTATGGAAATGACCAGAGTATCTAGACATACTGACAAGGTAATTGTGATATCTTGACAGGAGAAGATTTTATGCTTGACGAAGGGAATGTTCAGTGCGTTATGAATGATTTCTACTGATGACCATTCTGGATAATAACTATGCTTCAATGAAAGGATCAGTTAGAATCTCACATATGAATTGAAGCTGCACAAATTTTCCTACCTTGAACAGACTATTTTTGTTATGGATTTCTCCCTTTTTTTTGTTTGTATGTAAAAGAGAGAAAGAAAGAGAGGAGAAGGAGAAGGAGAAGGAGAAGGAGAAGAAGAAGAAGAAGAAGAAGAAGAAGAAGAAGGAGGAAAGAAAAAAAAAAGAAAAGAATAAAAGGAAAGAAAGAAAGGAAGAAAGAAAAAAAGGAATTTTCTGGCATTTGTTCCTTAACAAACAAATGACATGTTTACTAAGATCTCCCTTCCCTTGTAGATGTTTCATTTAGAATCCAGTGTGAGAGTACTGCCAGGACTAGATGTCTTATTCTACAGCATTCATAAACATGTGTTGCTTCCCAGCCAGAACAGAGGCAGTTAATGATGTCCATAATGCTCCATCAACATGACTTAAATTCAAAGATGTTTGCATGTGTAATAATCACACTGGAAAAAAAAAGTGATAATTAAGATTCTGAAGTACAAAAGGGTAATGCACTGTCCTCTTCCTCAGTAGGGAAGTTCATTAGCAGTGGAATCATGTCATTTGCCCATCTGTTCATAATTGCATTCACTCCAGGAACTAAGTGAAGGAAGTGACATCACATGGTCCTTATACACACAAGTTTGTAAATCACATGTATGTTCTTATCTGCATGGATGACTGGGGCGGGGGGCGGGGGGTGGGGTGCTCAGCAAAACAACAACAACATCCCACCAGCAACAGTAACGACTAATTGAACCTTTTCCAAGCATAGCATAGGCAGATGACCTCATTAATTTTGTAATCTTGACAAGATATTCTATCTCTAGGAAATCTCACAGAAAAATGCCTGCTGCTGTTTCTGTGTGCTATCAAGGCCATATTGTGGGGGTAATTATCTTTCAACTGGTTGGAGACACACCTCTTGTTTGTATGTCCTAAACATCGGGTGCTTAGCAGCTGCTGTAATATCAATGGGCGAATGAAACAGGCCCTCATTAGATTAGCACTGAGCTGATTGCTGGTGCCAGTCTCATTATTATTGGTGACTAAACTGGCAGATTGTCAGGATGTCTCATGGCGAGATGAGCTTTTGCAGCTCTTTGTTTGTAGTTATTATAAACAAAGAAGTGAAAGCAATCCCTTGGGTATAGTCTCTTCTCAAAGGTTTTGTGTGTGTGTGTGTGTGTGTGTGTGTGTGTGAGTGAGTGTGTGCGTGTATGTGTGAGTGGCAATCAGCTTGCAGAGGCAGCATTGGTAAACAACTTCTTATTTTAAGGAACGATATTAATTAAAGTATGGAGTGTGTTTGGAAAGAGAACTTGTTAATTATTTAATGTCACCTGCTCTGATCCAGCCCACCAGTTGAAATTAATTATATATATATATATATATATATATATATATATCTCAAAAATACTGTACTGTCATGAACACCAATGAAAATATAGGCTTCCAAGAGGTGAAAACCTGTTTTTCATTTTAAATAATCTGCAAATGTGAGACATTACATCATAGTCTTAAATGCAAAGCAGACTTTCTTACTTTTCTTGGAAAACAGTATTGAATCCAAAGCCTCTACACTGATGCATTGCAAACTCTTTAGAATGGGTTAGGTCACCAGAATAAAATTATCTCAATCTATCTAGAAAATGATTCAAAAGAATTGGCTCATAGTGCTAAGTGTATACTTGCAAAATTAAGACTGGCATTGGTATTATAATATCTACTTGAGTAAATGAAGAAATGTGTCTGATTAAATGAACTGAAGCTTAAAACAATATAATATTTTTAAAAATGTGAGCAATGCCTCACTTCACTTTGCCAAGGTTAGTATATGCACAAAGGTAGGTGATAAATAGCTTTAATCTAACCCTGAAGGGGAGAAAAAGATTTTGTATATTTCAGAACTCTTACCATTTCTGGATTTAAGGCACAGGATTCTTGTCTCCAAATTCTATGTAGCTATTACTACATAGCAAAAGAGATTTTAGTAACCTAAATACCAATAGATTTGCTGCCAGGTACAAGGTAAACTCTAGAAGGTTGAGTATTTCTTTTTTCTAGAAAAATGTCTATACATAGTTCTAGAGCTGAATCTGATCCTCTCCTACTACTTTGTGAGGATTTGTGAACTGCTCTCTTCCAGTAGGACATACCTTTTGCAGGAGAACATCTAACACAAAGTAGAGACATACAAAATACGAGGCGAGTTTCAACCATTTGCCTAGAAAGCCATAATGAATGTACTACAGGTTTTACTTTTTCACTTTTTAATGTTTTTTAAATGTTTATTTATTTTGAGAGAGAGAGAGAGAGACAGACAGACAGAGAGAGAGAGAGAGAGACAGAGAGAGCACGCTTGAGCAAGGGAGAGGCAGAGAGAGCGGGAGAGAATCCCAAGCAGGCTCTGGTGTTGTTCACAAACCTTGCGATCATGACCTGAGCTGAAATTAAGGGTCAGAAGTTCAGCCTACTGAGACACCCAGGTGCCCCTTCGCTGCAGGTTTTAATATGAAAAATATGGCTTTGCCCTTAAATCAAAGCAATACTTGGCAGTCCAAACCACGCATCCACAGAATCTTGACGATGCTGGAAACTTTCTGCATTTTCTCTGTACTGTATTATCATTGTTTTGGCAAAAATCACTTTTAAAATCATTCCTATTTGTCATAAAATTATCTTATAAACTCTTAGAAGCTCACCTACAATACACTAATTCTTTGGTACTAGTTATTTTCTCATCAGTGACTAAATTCTGTCTCTCGGTAACCATTTGTCTCTGGGGATACGTGTGAGATACACAAGTTCCTCCTTTTTGTGGGATCACACGATACTTACTTGGGATATTTACCTGGGATATCAACAGAGAAACTCAACCTCTATATTCTTCACCAAAAATCTTTTAAAATATGCAAACACTTCCAACAATTCTCACTGCAAATGCATTTTAATGTTACCTCTCACTGAGAATAACAATTTTAAGTTATACAGTTTAGACTGTAGTTTAATATCAGTGTTTTTAGAATTATAGAGCTACTTCAAATTTTAGAAGTTAGTCTTTGGGGAGTTGACAAAATTTGTTTAAAAATAACCTCATGACTCAGAAACTTGCAGACAGGAGATATTTGCTTTAATTGGAGAAAGATCAAGAATTAAAAAATATATATGAGGGGCGCCTGGGTGGCGCAGTCGGTTAAGTGTCTGACTTCAGCCAGGTCACAATCTCGTGGTCCGGGAGTTCGAGCCCCGCGTCAGGCTCTGGGCTGATGGCTCAGAGCCTGGAGCCTGTTTCCGATTCTGTGTCTCCCTCTCTCTCTGCCCCTCGCCCGTTCATGCTTTGTCTCTCTCTGTCCCAAAAATAAATAAACGTTGAAAAAAATTTAAAAAATATATATATATGAAAATGTAACCTAAGAAAGTTATAAGCTCTTGAAGAACTATATTAACAAAGAATTTTTTTATAGTGAATACTTGATGTTCTGTGAATATCCTAATTTTGGTTGTATTTTGGTATAGAGATAGTAAAACATACACACATGTATAATATTTATGATTTTCATAAGAGGTCTCTCATCAATGAGTAAAAACTATCATTAGGAATATTGGGCATTTTTTTTCTGAACTTGCTCATAATAGAAATGTATAGATTTTAAATATTGTTCAATTCTTTCTCCTCCCAAAGTTGGGAAATTTTCATTCACTACCTAAGTGATGGGAGAAAACATAGTTATAGTATATCAAAGACTGTCTCAAAGATGAGTCTAAATATGTATCAGGAATAATTTCCTCAATTTTAGGTCACTCCCCATAAAAAATGTGAATGAGTAATGTTAATTTACTGGTCACATAAACTCACCAAAAATTTATATTCACAGAATTCTGTTATTCTGAATTAACTCAAAATTAGTGTATATTTTGGTTGGTTACTCCTAGTGTGTGTGTATGTTTTACAGAAAGCATTTCCTAAATATTTTTAAATTGCTTATTTTGCTGGATTAAAAGTCATTGTTAGTGGGTTTATCTCTCTACCTTAATCCTTCACAACTAGAAGTTAAAAAGGCTTTTACTCTCTAGACTAAGTGCCTCCAGTCTCTAAATCAATGAAAACTAAATTTAGAAATATTGTGTAGCCCCAATCTCTGGCAGGGGAGATTTAGAAAAAGAGTAACAAACTTTCTGGAAAAGCCAGATAGTGAATTTTTTTTTTTTTTGGTCCATTGAATCTCTCAGACAACTTAACCCTGTGATTGTAGTAGGAAAGCAATCACAGACAATAGAAGAACAAATAGGTGTGGTTGTGTTCCAATCAAGCTTTGTGGACACTGCAATTTTAATTTCATATTACTTATCATGGCATGAAATAATCATATTTCTTTGATTTTTTAAAACACGAGTTAAATATATAAACAACACTCTTAGCTCACAAGTTATATACAAAAACAGGAGGTAGACAGGTCAGATTTGGCCCATGGATCATAGTTCGTTAACATATACTGTAGAGCACCTGGCTTGCCTGCTGTATGTGTGTGGGGTTGCCAGTCCTGAGCACCAGGGGCCCTAGAAGTTGTAACTCGTATCTCCTTAGTGTCACGTAGGAATTGCCAACATGAATACTTAGCCTATATGACTTCTAGTCTAGCACTTGTTGCTTGGTAGGATATTAGGGATCAGTAGATGCTGCTTCTGTGACCTCAATCTGTCTTCTGAGTTTCTGCTTTACCCAGACAACTTCATCTTCTTGAAACTAAGATATTGGCTTAGAAAAATCTATTTCCCAGGAGCCACTGCTGTCTTATGTATTATACGATGGATACACTGCATGTTACGTGAGGCTTGCATTACTTCTGTGCAGCCTTGACCTCATCGCAGATTACGAGGGCCACTTGTGGTTTTTGACTATTCAGCAGACTGATGACAGATGCTAATTTCTAACTCTTACCATCTGTATTTGTGCTGATTTAAATCTGCTAAGCCCACAAATTTTCTGTCCTGTGGATGTCAGCATAAATTGTTAGGGAGTGTATTAAAGTGATGATTACAGGAAATCTTCACCTATCAGTGTCTAAGATGATACTGATCTTTTGGTCAGTTTGTCCCCTAAGACTTCTAGGAGAATGGGTTCTGGATTCAGGTACTTCTGAATCAAATATCACTCCTGCTATTTATTGGTTATGTGATAATGAATGAGATATTTACTTCTCCAACTCTTGCTCCTGCAATACTAAGGCAGATATATGAATGCATCTACCTTATGGGAGTATTATATTAAATGTCATAACATACAAGGCTAGCTTTATATGTTTCTATTTTCAATAATGGCGTAATAATTTGCCATGCATTTAGTACTTTAAAACAACACACAATTATTATCTTACAGTTTCTGTGGGTTAGAAGGTGAGCACAGCTTAACTGGGTTCTCTGCTTCAGGATCTCACCAGGCTACAATCCAGGGGTCAGCTGGAGCTGTGACTCATCAGAGGCTTGACTGGGGAAGGACCCACTTCCAAGCTCCATCAGTTTGTTGGCGGAATCCTTCTACTTATGACAGCAGAACAGAAGCTTCCACTTTCTTAAATTTAGGCTGCTTCAGCACTAGAGTTCACGTGCCGGTCCTTGTATGTGGGCTTTTCCAACATGGTCACTTACCTCATAGCCGCTTTCTTCAAAGCCCACAGCAGAATTTCTAACTCCAGGGAGGGGCTTTCACCTGACACTTTCCCCCAAAATTTTGTATAAGAATTCCTCCACACCCTGTTAAAAATTGTAATATGTACCCTACACCCAGTTATTCTATTTCAGGAAGATATTAAAACTGCTTGACTTAAGTCCAGGAGGTCATTTTGGTTATCACCAAGAAGGTGTTACATTAAGTTTGCGTCCATGAATATATGCTAAATTATGAATTAAAGATTGTCAAGGGACACCTGGGTGGCTCAGTCAGTTAAGTGTTCGACTTTGGCTCAGGCCATGATCTTGTGGCTTGGGACTTTGAGCCCCGTGTTGGGCTTTCTGCTGTCAGCTCAGAGCCTGGAGCCTGTTCAGATTCTGTCTCCATCTCTCTCTGCCCCTACCTGCCCTCCCCCTTCCTCATGCTCTCTCTCTCTCTCTCTCTCTCTCAACAATAAATAAACATTAAAAATTTTTTAAAAAGATTGTCAGAAGATACAGAAATATATACCTGATGTTACTATTTCTCATAAAATAGTCATTACCAATACATGAAAAAGCTAATTATTCAGTCCATCTAAAAAGATTAACTAAAGGAAATGCCACTTCATAACACAAGTGACAAAAGAGATGGCACAAAACTGAAAAAAAGGAATCTGGAATCTGTTCAGTAGACTATAATTGAAAATATATTTCCTGTGCTGTGTAAACTATTAATAAATTTCCTACAGTCTTACTATAAAAGAGCTTAATATTTAATCAAAGGAAATTAGAGTGTATTTAAAACCACTAATAAGAAACCAAGCAAAGAATTGAATAGTAAGGAAACTATTAGCTCTAAATTAAAGATGCGTAAACATATTAACTACATATTAGACCACATTCTGAATCTAATTATTCAGAGACATATTCAAAGTCAATATTATATGCCCTGTTCTCTAAATGATATAAATGACCACACAATCCTATTAGATTCAATTTTATAATTAGGCAAGAAGTCTGATATATTTTAAAGAAGCCAAACTTTAAAAAGATACAGATGTGGTTCAAAATGGAACTGTATCCCATTTTGCCTATGTGTTGAGATACTCAATATCTTCTTCAGGATACTCATGTACAATGGTGGAAATATTTACTGTGGCTTTTGTGAGAAACAAATGAGATAAAAATGGGGCTCATAAAAAGCATGTAATAAATATTGGCCTCTCTATCCATTGTTCTCTTCCTTGAGCATTCATATGAGGAAAAATCCTGCAAGACTTTCAGATATGATTTTATTACCTAAAATGAAAATTTCTGGCCTCAGTTCTCATCTATTTCTTTTCATAATTTAGTTATCTTATAAAATGCAGACTTCTCTCTTGGATATTTCTATTTGTGTGAGCAATGTGATCCTTAGAGATGTGACATGCCAATATAATTTCAAATATTGAACTTCTGAGTGTCTAGGTTGATAAAGAAGATTTTATTCAAGACCAGGTCCTCTGTGAACATCTCAGTATAGTTGGATTATTTCAACCTGAATCAGTGAATAATTGAGCATGGGGACGCTGGAGATACCGAAAACTTATTTTACTCTGCATAAGGCTATGGATATAATGAACAGATTGAGCTCTTGTCTTTGTAGTGTTTCTTTTCTGAAGTTGTCCCAGTCATTTTTTTCTTTCCTTAGAAGTCCAGTGTTGACCCAAAGCCTTTCTCAGCCAGACGTACTGTAACTCAATGTCACTTATTTGTTCAGTTTATTGCTAGCAGAGCTCTTCTAGCAGTAATGTCTCTAGTCCATGGATAGTTACCTCATCCCCAAAATGCTTGGAACTGAGTTTCTGCCTTATACCTTGGATATACTGAAATGGAATTTGTATGGCCTGTGGCACTTTTCCAGTTTCCTGATCTCTTATTTCTGCAAACTTTCCCTACCACCCCTTGGTGTCAATGTTTGATTTTACTCCCACCCTCCAAACAAATTTCTCTGGACTAAAATCATTTCTAAGCTTATTTTCTGTCAGACTTCTCTAACGTTCTCCATTCTCCCACTTGAACTTCCACAGATGGCTAAACCTCTCCCATTCTTAGAGAGTCTGGTATGAAATATATGTTTATGGTATTTGGTTCTACCAAGACTTACTCCCAGGGAAAGAATTCTGTTTTGTGCCTTCCTTTAGATTATTTTATACATGTGAGCATCCTTAATCGCAATTAATTTTCAGAGATCTATAAGGTGTTCTTGATGGCTTTTCTAAACAGAATTATTTTGTCCGATGTGGCCTAGGCTACTGTTCTGAAAATCAAATACGTTTTCCTAGATAAAGAGCTGTCTTCCTACTGTGTGTGCTTCCTCAGGGGGAGGGGGGATGTATCAACAAACAGAATGTATCAAAAAATGTAAGAATATGGCAAATTGTAAAAAAAAAACAAGATAAAAAAGCTTTGTTATATATTCACACTTTTGTTATTCTTTCAATAATTATACAATATTTCACATTCCTAATTGGAAAATTTCCTATTCCTAAATAATTCTTGTATCTGAAATGTAACATATTACTAGGAGAAATATATACACATGCAGATTGATTATGGTCACATTAATATCTTCAGCCTGAAATCATTGGAAATCTTTATACATAAACACACAGTGCATAGTTCCTTCTACTATGGTCTCTTATTTTCACATTTTGACAATGTAAACTTTTCTTTGTCATTTTTTACATAATTCACATTAAATGTACTGTTTATGCAGCTAAATGATGGGATTTCGTGACACATTCATTTGGTGCAGTCTCTTGCACTTTAAAATTTGGTTTAAACTATATTACTGACATATTCTGCATGCTGTATTTAATAACTGGCAGCCTGGGAGCTGTGACAAATTAATCTCTCTCAGAAGTCAAGAATAACCATGGTTCAAATGATGTTCTTCCATTTCTGGCAGGACCATGACCTGACTAAACTTTTCAAATTATAAGGTATAGTGAGTAATTCTTTTTTACTGGCTTAATGGATATGAATATTAAAGCAGTTTCTTGGATTCAGACCTGAGTTTGAGTCACTTCTCAGTAACGTATTAATTAAATAGCTTTGGGATACATATCCGACACTTAATCCCTCATCTAAAAATATAGATACAAAAAACCCCTCATAGGGTAGTTTTGTAAAGTAATATATGTGAAAAACATAGCCTTTGGTAAATATTCACTAAATATTTTGAATGACTAATATTATTAAAATGAAGAAATGCTTTTAAAAGTAGAAGTGTAGTGAACCTTCTAATTTTATTCTAGTATACTGTAAAATACATATGTTTGGATAAAATATACCTAGAAGTGTACAATGTTAAAAAAATCACTATTCACTCACTTTGGTATGACCCTCAAAAGTATTGTCAGCAATGACTTTCATGTTGTCAGATCTGATGAAGATATGCCTGCTTTACCAAATCTCTGAAAGACATTTGAAACTAGTTGGCTCTTCTCCCTCTATATCCTGAGTTTCCTTAGGATTTAGTCTTAAGCCTCATATTATCTTTCTGTATATTCTCTTTCTTGAGAATCCCACCAAAAGTCATCACTTCCCCTGATTATGATCAAGAAACTCAAGGACTAAAAACTGAACTCTTTATTCACAGAGGAAATATAAATCAAGAAAACCCTGAGAATTAACTGAGGGTTGATGGGGGTGGGAGGGAGGGGAGGGTGGGTGAGGGGCATTGAGGAGGGCACCTGTTGGGATGAGCACTGGGTGTTGTATGGAAACCAATTTGACAATAAATCTCATATTAAAAAAATGAACTTATTTTGAGAGAGAGAGAGAGAGAGAGAGAGAGAGAGAGACAGCACACATGTACACATGTGCCACATACATAGAAACACACATATGCACATGCACACGTGAAAGTGGGGGAGGAGGGAGAGAGAGAGAGAGAGAGAGAGAGAGAGAGAGAGAGAGAGAGAGAGAGAATCACAAGCAGGCTCCATGTTGCCAGTATAGACTTCGATATGGGACTCGATCTCACAAATCATGAGATCATGACCTAAGCAGAAATAAAAAACCAGATGCTTAACAGCCTGAACCACCCAGGTGCCCCGAGAATTCCTTTAAATCCCATAAATTTACCTGCTCACTTACCCACTCTTTTCTTATTTGTTCTATTATGAAAAGAAAGTTTTCCACCACTTTCACACTGCTTGACCCTCTCTTCTAAGTGTACTGTGACTATCATGTCCATTCTCATTTTCAGGACATTAACACTGTCAGCTCTAGTTTTCTTCTGTAATCAGTTATATTCTCATTAATGGATATTTTGTCTGTGTTTAAACATATTCTAGATTCCTGTCATCAATACAACTGAATAAAAATAATAATTACAAAACTCTATTCTTCCTGAGCTATCAATTTATCTCTCTCCATGTCACAGCCAAATTTCTAAAAAGAGTTTTATTCAATATTTACTATCGTCGTTTTGCTACTTGTAAGTGCCTGACTCCAACTCTATCTTGCCTCACAAAACTACTAAAACAGTTCTTGAAAAGGATTTTTGTGCTCTCCCAGTAACTAAATTCAGTTAAAAAAAAGAAAAGAAAAAGTGTCCACAATAGACCACTCCACCTGTCTTTGGTTTCCATCATACCACATACCCCTGTTTTTTCTCTTACCTCTCTGGCTATTCTCTATCAATGCGCTTTGTGGATTCTTTTTCTTTTACTTATATGAGTTCCTCTGACTTTGGTTCTTGATAGTTTTTCTTATCCTTTCAGTGTAAAATGTATGTAGGTTTTAGCCCAGATTCTCATATGAAATTCAAATTCATGAGTGCAACTATCTATCATAAATCCAATTCCTGTAGGGAACTTAGGGAATGTATGGATACACGAAAACACACACACACACACACACACACACACACACACACACACACACACACAATCTGTATATAATCCAGATGATCTCCTTAAAGTTGGTAAAACTAACCTGAAGAATATGTCTCATGCAGGAATGTTTGGGGTAGAGAGGATTTAGAATTCAGCATTTTAATTAACAGTTTATTTTCAGAAGTGTTGTTCTATTATTCTTTTCCAGCACTGGTTCAATTTTGTATGTATAATTTATAAAACATTGCTAATTTCATTTGTGTTAAAATGATTGTCTTAAAATTTTCCGATTGTCTAATATTTTATAGGATATATTTAAAAAACACTTAAATATATAACATAACTTAGAAGACAGTTTTAATTCTGAATTATTTTCTTTTGGACAGCACAAGACACTTATATTTTCTTCTTTTCTCTTGGAGTTATGCATGAAAAGGGAAAGAAGTGTATAGAATTCAGTAGGGTACTTGTAAGTTCAAAGGTAAAAAAATGTTTTTCTTTAGTTTGAAGGAGAATAAAGCCTACAGTATTTCAGATCTTGGTCTTTATAAGGGCTGTGGTGGGTGGAAGTGATATTATAAGATAGCAGCACCAGTACAACTAAAGTTAATACATATACTTCAAAGAGAAGAAATCTCAAGTGTCATGATTTTTATGTTGCACAAGTGTTATAGAAAGTTCCAAGTTCTGGATTGAGTTATAATTTATTTTACCTTTTTTACTGCATTTCCTCCTATTTTGGGCAAAGCCTTAATGAATAAAATCCAAGATTTAGGAAAAAATGAAAAAAAAAAAGAAGTTTATGATCAAAAGCTATCCCAGCAAATCAGGAGATAAAATATTCTACCTAAAAATATATCTTTCTGAACCTAGAAATAAAGTACATCTGGCCTGTAATATATTAGGATATATTATATAATAATGGATATATATACACTGACATGAATATATTAATATAGAGAATAGCATTTCTTTTCAGTGAAAATTTAAGAAAAGTGTAAGTTTTAATTAATGTCTACTGCTGGTACTTAACATACACAATGAATCGCCTTGACATTCAAACCTCTCCACAGTATGACATCTACCTACAATTCTAATTTTATTTCCTACTCCTTTCCAACAAATGTTCCGGCAAAATTATAAATATTCCACAAATATATTGTGCTTTCCTACTCCTGAACGTTACTTAATTCTTTACTGTGCTGTCTTTTCTCATCTCAGTGTTATAAACTCTTCTACTTCTTTCAAAATTCAGATAAGAAAACAGATAACGTCTTCTTCAGTTTAGTACTTTGGACAAAAAAAAATTCATTTATCCCCAAAACACTTTTCACATTCTTCCTAACATTACAATTACTGCATACTAAATGTATCCTCCAACTGCAAAGAAATCCTTCTAATGATTTAGACTAGTTATAATCAGCAAAACCATTGTATTTTGGAAAATTGGATTGAAGAATTTATATATGTAACCCTTCGTTTTAATTATATAAAGAATCATGTTAAAATGGGGATTAAGGAGTACACTTATTGTGATGAGCACTGGGTAATGGAGAGAATTGTTGATTACTATATTATACACCTGAAACTAATATATCACTGAATGTTAACAAGACTGGAATTAAAATTAAAAACTCAATACATTTTTTTTTGAAAAACATACTGGATGGGAGTGTTAACATTGTGGTTAAGGCATGAAGTCCTATAGGAATGTCATCTAACTTTAAATCTACTACATTGTCATTATTATCTACTGATAACCAAGTCAGGTGCCTTCATTTCCCAGGGTTTTTTGGGTGTTTTGTTTTTCCTTCATTTGCTTTTATTTTGCTCTAGCTCAGTATCACCCTCTTCCTCAATACTCCTGCCTTAATTCCTTAATTTCAGTATTCTGGCCAGTGATACTAGCCCATCATTTTCTGGAATTCCTTTTCTGAGTCAGCTTTTCCTTCACTCCACCTCAACTACCCATTCCTTTAATCCTACCTCATACTGTTATCCAAACCTGGAATCTACTGATAATTTATTTGTTGGCATATTTCTGGAATTCCCAGAGTTCCAGCTCACTCCCTCTGGCACTCTGACCTCAACAATTATTTAATTCCACTGTCAAGTCAATCTCACATTTATATGAAAGCACATATGGTAAAAGTGCAAAAATTAGAGCCCACATACCGTATATCTAAATATTTAAAGTCCTATATCCATTAATATCCTACTAAATTAAGGAACTTATCTCCTCCTTCCTTATACATATATTTTCATAGTGACTAAAAGGTTTTATGTAATTCGAAGTTGAGTACATTCAAACATAATTTCTCATGTCTGGATATTCTTTTGAGGGTCAGCAATGTTTATATAAATAATAATTTAAAGACAAATACATTTTTTGTATGTGTTTATTTCCTTCTGGGGGCACCTGGGTGGCTCAGTCAGTTAAGCGCCTGATTCTTGATTTCGTCTCAGGTCATGATCTCAGGATTATGAGATCCACACTGAGTGTGGAGTCTGCTTGGGATTTTCTCTCTCCCCCTGTCTCTGCCCTTTCCCTGCTTGTACTTTCTCTCTCTCTTTCTCAAAATAAATAAATACACATTAAAAAATTTAAAAAAACTTTAAAAATCATTTACTTTGTTCTTTTCTACAAAAATGAATAAATATGTTGTTTCAATCATGACTTCTTACATAGTCTTTCTGATAACAGTGATATAATTAACTAAACTTTAGAATAAATTTTCATTTAAAATTTAAAGTACAGAAAATTCAAAATTTACTTTTAGAACAATGCAAAAATAGAAAATATAAAAATAAAATATTGCTGCCATAGATTTGCTAACAGTATTTTTCTAATGTATTTTAAATTATTTAATTAAAAAAAATCTTTCTGATCCTGACTTCCTCTCCCTACAGTAACCTTGTTCTTTTATAGAATTCCCAGGATATTGTCTAGACTCACTATATTTCTATTCATTCCTCTCCACCCTTTCTCTTTTAACACTTCTCCGTTATGGCTTTCAAATCCACTTTTCAGTGGAAACTGCTCCTGTCAAAGCCACCAATGAGCAACTTGTAGTTCAATGCAAAGACCATTCCTTATTAGTGCCATGTTAATGACATTTGAAATGTTGACTGCACCCTGTTGATACACTTTTTGTCTTGGCCTTCCAGGACACTTCACCCTCTTTTTTTTTTTTCCTCTGAGATTTTTGCTGGTTCCTGTTTATGGAAAACAAATTTTAAGTTATGTAAGTAACTCTAGATGAGGAAATATTTTATAGCTAAATAGAATCTGTTGCTTAATGATACTTGAGTTCTAGCATGTCAGCAACTGGTTCATCACAAGTTTTCTACACAAAAATCTTTATTAAAAACTGTTAATAGATAAAAAGAAAAGGATAATTAAATAGTGAAGAATAAATGTTCACTCTTTCATCTTAATACATATAAAATAAACTGAATTATTAAGATGTTTGTGTTATGCATACTCTAATTTATTTATAGAGGTTTTATGCCTTAATTGACATTGTACAAAATAGATTTACATCACTGGGCTTTAAAATGGCTTAAATACTAATTAGATTATTTTGTTTTTCAGGGTTCTAGAAAAGGCAACATAACTTATTTACCATAAATGACATTGGATAATATTTCCCCATAGTTTTATAATCAGTTGATTGGAATTAATACATAAGACAGTTTGTGTTGCTTTAAAATGTATCATTTTATAGGGAAAGTATAATTTAACTTGTTTATCTCAGACCACCCTATGAGAGAAATGCATAGGAATAGGAAAAAAAGGCATAAATTCTGAAATAAGATCATCCCAGATTTAATGTGAACTTTACCACTTATTAACTATGGGTCCTAGGCAAGTTTCTCAAAAATTTAAATCTTTTTCCATCATCTGAAGAAAGAGTGTAATAAAGCCAACTGTACAATATTATTATGACCATTAAATGTAGCAGAATGAAAAAGAGCACAGTGCTTGACATGTAAGAGTAATCAACATCAGGAAAAATATGGAAGAAGCCCCAGAACACAGAATTTAGTCCCATATTTCAATATGCATGGATATAACTGAAGAATCTACCTAGAAAATATAATACATGATATAATTTACCTACTATTTCATTTAAACCTTATCTAGAATAGAATGAGTAAAGGAATGAGAAAGAAAATTGCCTTTTCTCTATCCACGATCTATGCAAACCCCTATTTTTTTAAGAAATGAAGGAACATTCTCCCGATTTTAGTTTATGCATATTTTTTCTAAGTATGTAAAAGTCCCTTTCTACACAGTTCTGAGTAAAAATTAAATGCAAGTGGAGTGATTGTGTGTTTTATGTGTATGTGTAGAAGAGGAAGCAAGAAAGACAAATACAACTATGTATCTTTGGAAATTCAGGAAGAATGTGAGTTTTACTCAGGTGTATTCTAAAATATATAATGATACAATCAAGAGATTTCTTTTAATACTGTGTGTGTTATTAAAAAATTCACATTCCCTATAATCATGTCTGTTTTAACTCAACTGTTTTCATCTACCTTCTATTAGTTGATATTCGCAATTATTAATATGGAGTTCTATCAATATAATACCTACAGACATTTAACCCTATAGCTTGCTGCATAAAATTAACTTATCTTTCTTTGTTTTTTCTTTATCTGCCCTTGAGTTTCTTTGTAAGATATTTATTGTGGCAAATATTTTAGTTCTTCCAATTTCTAACAATAGATTCAATACAGACTCACTGCCCCCCCTAAACAAACAAACAAACTAAAATTAGAAAGCCCTTGGGCACCACAATCAGATGAGCAAGGTAATTTTTCTGACATTATGAAGTAATTGAGCATTCCACATAGTTTGTTTCCAAATAATTGAAATGTGACAGTCTAACAATGAAAAAAGAAAGTATGTAAATGATTAATTGCTTGGTTTTGTTTTCTATTGCTGCTGTAACTGATTGCCACAAATTCAGTTGCTTAAAACATCCCAACTGCTCAGCTAGTTTCTCTGCTTTGTGCCACACAAGGGCAAAATCTATGTGTCAGCTGGCCTGCCTTGGTATCTGGAGGCTCTGAGAGAGAGTCCGCTTCCAAATTGTTTCAGGTTGTTGGCAGAATTCGGTTCTTTTTGATTGGAGGACTAAGGTTCCCATTGTAGCCAGAAACCATTCTTATCAACTTAAAGGAACCTGTATTCTTTATCATTCTTCCCCCTGCATCGTCAATCCAGCCATGGCAGTAGAGGCTTTCTTGTGCTTTGAATTTCTTGGGCTGCTTCTGCCATATCTCTCTCACATTAGCCTGACAAAGCTATCTGTTTTCATTTTATTTACTCATTTTTTGAAATTTGGCTCTTGTTGAGAATGCTGTTATAAACATCAGGATATGCCCTTTGAATTGTTATTTTTGTATCCTTTGGGTAAATACCTCGTAGTGCAATTGCTAGATCATAGGATAGTTCTATTTTTAACTTTTTGAGGATACTCTATACTGTTTACCACAGCGACTGCACCAATTTGCATTCCCCCCAACAGTGTAAGAGAGTTCCCCTTTCTCTACACCCTTGCCAACACTTATTGTCCTGTGCTGTTAACTTTAGCCATTCTGACAGGTATGAGGTGATATCTCATTATAGTTTTGTGTGTATTTCCCTGATGATGAGTGATATCGAGCATTTTTTCATGTGTCTATTAGCCAGCCATCTGGATGTCTTCTTTGGAAAAATGTCTATTCATGTCTTCTACCATTTCTTAATTTGATTATTTGGTTTGGGGATGTTGAGTTTGGTAAGCTCTTTTTACTCTTTATTTTAGATATCCCATAAAACCTTTTTATATATTGTACATAATGTATATAATTAATGTAAATAGGTATATCAAAGAGTAAATCAATTATGTAGCAGACGATTCTTTAGCATCAGCCTCTCTATTGGGCTATGCCATTACTTTATGCTTTTTTTAAATGTTTGTTTATTTTTGACAGAGAGAGAAAAAGACAGAGCATGAGAGGGGGAAGGGCAGAGAGAGAGGGAGACACAAAATCCGAAACAGGCTCCAGGCTCTGAGCTGTCAGCACAGAGTCTGCAAACCACGATATCATGACCTGAGCTGAAGTCAGATGCCTGACCGACTGAACCACCCAGGCACCCCACTTTTATGCTCTTTAAATGCAAAAAAAACCCACCCAGAAATGAAAACAATGAACATTTTGTAAAGTTCTTATCAAGAAATATGTAAGTTGAGCTCAAGGCCAAGACACTTCATAGTATAAGTAGCTACTCACACTACATTTGACTCTGAAGAAAAATATGATTCCCAAGAATTAGAAGAGTATGTTTTTCAGTTGCAATTGTGGAAGTTTATATGTCATTTTCCTTGGAAACATCAATGTTTCCTAAAATTTTCCACATGACAGAAATTAGGATTATGGAACTCATTTAATTTACTCTATTATAAGGAACAATGTTAATGTGTGCTCCTGGAAGAATCTGAAACTATTCCTTTTAACTTTAAATCACAAATGTTGTTCATTTGAAATTCCATATCAGTGTTTTCCTTTTATTCCTTTTTTATCCTTCATATATATTTGTCACTTACTCTTACATATTACCATCTGCCGTTGGAGTGTAGATTAGAGCAAAAAAGTCAGCTAACTGTACCTTTCTAAGTTGCTTCTTCTACTGTAATTATAAAATAGAAAATGTGTGAGCCTAGTGCTTTAACTATGAGTCAGTAGAATTTATAAAATAAAGCAAGAATTCTTCTAAAGTCAAGGTCTTTGTGGCAGCCATTTCATTTCTGACTTAACCAGCATGTTATAGGACTGAGATTTTTGGAGTATTTTTAATATGAGGAATTCTTTCTGTTCTTTTCACTAAAATTTCAGCAGAGAAAACTTATGATAACTCATTTTCATTTTCTAGTTTTCTGTTATTTCAACAACTGAACATCAACATTACTACATGATGGAAAACATTGTCTATTTCCCATAATTTTTAGCATTATTCAAAAATACTGATAGATTCTGTGTGCCAAATATTCTGTTTTCCGTTAATATTTTGGCAGTAGCACTAAGTTTGACACTAGAACATTTTCACTTGGAATCATAATAGTGTTTATGTATTCATAGGCTTAAAATTATGCAGAATACTTCAGATAAAACATATCCTAGCACAATTTCATTAAATTTGGTTCTAAAAGCATAATTCAGATGATTTTTCTAAATTACTAGCAGGGAGCCACTTTCCCTGACTATTATTTTTTTATGTAAACTTTTTCATGAACCTGTACTCAATTACTTTTTTAATCTTCACTGAATGAAAATTCTATAAAACTTATGAGAACATGTGTCTTCCTTCCAAAAAGCTACAAGCAGTGTCTGAAACAGACTGGAATCACTGAATTTAGTTAGGGCAAAAAAAAAAGTTGAAATTCTGTCCAATAATTATGTCCACAGTGTCAAATTACTGTTTCTAATAGTTTTTTTAATGTGATATGAATATTGAGTCATCTTTGCTTCATTTAAATGAAATTAGGAAAAGGAAAATATATAACCTCTTTGAGAAAATATTAAAATATTTATGGAATACAAATAGAGGGCCATGATTTAGTAAAATAAACATAATTCTAAGTACACACATAGAATTCTAGGTATGCATGCCCAAATTCAGATATGCATATGATCCATTATATATACATAGTAATATTAATTTTGAATTTAAGAACCTATTTCCCCATTAGTTTGGCAGGAAATTCCAATTTACCATTATGAAGATTTCTTCCACACTGCCCAGGAATTGAACAGGTATGGGTCTGGGGTATGGACTGGAGAGGGCTCCCAGTCAAAGCAGGGCATTCACAGAGTCTTGGTATTGGCCCAGGTAGGTGACTGCGGGAATGTAAGGAAGTTCATCCTAACCCAGGGGCCCCAGGAAGTCCGCAGAAAAAGCTGACATTCATTCAGTGCTCAGGGTTTGTATATCTTTTCCCAGACTGGAAGGCTTGGTACCCAAGGGTCTGTCTTCCTACCGGACAGTATATTCATTCTCTTCTGAAACCTTGACTCTAATTTCAGGATTTCCGGCAGAAGGTGTTACGTAGATCACAGTTGCTATAACTACACCAAACCTCCCTGGTCTTGTAGGAATCTCTACTGTTATCTCAACTTCAAAAGCCCCAGTATTCAAGTCAC
Organism: Prionailurus viverrinus; assembly: GCF_022837055.1. Classification (NCBI taxonomy): domain Eukaryota; kingdom Metazoa; phylum Chordata; class Mammalia; order Carnivora; family Felidae; genus Prionailurus; species Prionailurus viverrinus. The sequence continues at coordinate 127,579,896 of NC_062565.1, read as the reverse complement.
TAACCTATCTTTATCTCTTTTTCCTAGAAAACTCTGTATCATCAATCCCAGGTTTCTATTGTATAAGCCAGAAGGAAGTTGTCCTCTGGCAACTTCTAATTTCAGGAAAATAAATAGGAGATGGAAAATGTTAAGAAAACAAAACACAAACTAATACCTTAGAATATTACACTGACAGTCTTCTGATTTTGCTGTTTACATCCAGCCTATATATATTTCGTTTCTATAATTTATGTATTTATATTCCACTCTCTTCTACAAGGAATTGAATGCATCCATTCTATCTAAAAGAAATTTCTAGAGGAGCCTGGGTAACTCAGTCGGTGAAGTGTCCAACTCTTGGTTTATGCTCAGGTCCTGATCTTACAGTTTGGCGAGTTCCAGCCCTGGGTTGGGCTCTGCATTGGCAGTGCAGAGCCTGCTTCAGATTCTCTCTCTCTCTCTTTCTGTCTCTGTCTCTCTCTCTCTCTCTCCCCCTCTGTCTGTCTGCCTCTCTCTGCCCCTACCCCACTTGTGCTGTCTCTGTCTCTCTCAAAATAAATAAGCAATAAAAAGAAAAGGAAGAAATTCCTAAACTAAGACATAGTCGAGAAACCTTTCATGTTTTCAAATAGGAGAACTGATGAAGAAGTTCCAGAGGTAATTTATATTTATGGGAGTGAAATTGTATCTACAATTTGAACCCCAAATATAAATTTTTGTTATTTACATTCCTCATATACTAAAATACAAACAACAATTGGAATGAATACCTTACCAAAGGAAAATAAATTTAGTCTACAGAGAATATAAAAATAAACTAAAATATAAAAATAAATGTCATGGTAAGGAGGCAAAAGCATTGTGTCCCAGACTTATTTTTCCATCACACAAAGCAAACTAGAAGTTTGGTAAAGGTACTTTCCATAATATCACTCTAATTATGTTATTCACTTTTTAGAGATTTTTAATGAGTGATGGGATTTCTCAGTGTCAGACTCAGCTTTGTTCAGTATCTAATTATAAATTTATCTTTGAGAGTGAATATTCCTGTCTCACACTCAAAAACATAGCAAGGGCTGGCTGACCCTTTATATAGTGGAATAAAGCATATTTATTCCACTAAAAATGATGACCATAATGGTGTAAAATTTTCATTACAATTATTGTTTCTATTGTAATATATCAAAGTGTAGACTAACAAAATTTATGATTGCAGTCCAAACTCTAACTTCAATTTCACTCCAATAAATTTAAATTCCTGGCTATTTCTTTATAAGCCTAATGGCTTAGAACAAAACAACTTGCTTCATTCTTAAAAACAAAATTTTATCCTAAAATATTTCTGACATGTAAATGCAGGTAATAGTCACATATAATTTTGCTGATAATAATAATCATCAGTGGGCCCAACAGCAAACTTGAGAAAAATAACTTTGAACTTCTTTCATTTCTATATAGTTTTATTAAATAATTATCCATTCTCCAAAAATATTATACTTTACTTTGACTATTTCACTTAATATTATCATTTATCAGAAGAATTTATCAATGGTGTTTCCTACAGCTATAGCTCTTTCATTTTCATTGTTATATGATAATCTAGGATTTGAATATGGCATAAATTTTCTTCTGTTGTCTCCAGTTTTAACCCTTTGAAACAATGCTGTTACTTTAAAAAATACTGCAAATGTTTCCTGTATTCATATGTATGAGTTGTCTCTCCTGCATGTGTACATATTGGGTTACAGAGTGAACATTATGTATATGTTTATAGGATGTGTATTCCTTTTCTGAATAGGAGTTCTTAATTTTTATGTGTTACAAATAACTTCAGTACTATGCCTTACATTTTCAATTTCTTAATAGTTTTTTTATGATGAACAGATGGTTTTTAATTGAATTATTCAAATATATCAACTTTTTCATTTCTAACTCTTCGTTTTGTGTATTAAGGAAACTTTTCCTACCATGTATTTGTTAAGAGTATCGTCTATTTTAAGGTCTACATTATTGATTGATTTTCCTTTTACATTGAAATCTGCATTCTATATATAAGAATTTTTATGTGTGATGTGAAGTAGAAGATGAGGCTGAATTTTTTTCCCATATGGATGGTCATTTTTTCCCAACAGCATTTATTGAAAATATTGTTCTATTCTCCACTGATATGCAGTGACATCTTTTTGCTTTCATCACTCTTTTTTATGTTCTGTTGATGTGTCTAATCCTGCACCTATATAAAATATCTTAAGTGCTGTAGATGTTTAACAATTATTAGCAACCAAAGGAAGAAGTTCATCTCCATGTTCTCCTTTGAGTGTGTTGCTAATTCTTGGAGGTTTGCATTTATTTATACTTTCAAATAAGCTTAAAAATGACAACCAACACACACACACACACACACACACACACACACACACACATGCACACACACACAACCCTACACCTTTGGAAGTATCTTTGGGTTTATGTAGAATCTACAAAATTTTGGAGAAAAACATACATACACACGTGCACATACACGCATTCAAACACACTAATTTAGACCTTACAATACATTTACAGACATGATATATCCCCCAACTTATTTGAATATCTTTATTATTCCCTATGTTTAGTTTTGTTGATTTATTATAGTGGTTGGTCTCTTAGTACAGTGCTTGGCAGTCATAGTTATCTTTGTTTTCTATTTCAAGAGTTTTCATTGGTATAGATACGTTAGTAGTTTGTTTAACATTACATAACCTTACTGATTTTAGTCTATTTTAGTTTTTCAATTTTATATATATGTTGTATATATATGTTATGTATATATATGTTATATATATGTATGTGTATATATATGTATATATATATATATATATAAATATGTTACTTTTCCCATTGTAAATGTATTTTAGTCTCTAAAATTTTGCTTTATATAATCTGATATTATGTTATTAGGAATATTTAGATCTATATTTCTTCCTGGTAAAATTATTTTCAATTTTAAGTACACTTTGGTATTAATATGACTACAACATATTTATTTAGGTAACATTTACCTAGTATAGTTTTCTCCATCATCTACTTTTCTGTTATCACCAATCTTATATTTTACAGTTATTTCTTGCTAAAAGGATATCATTGTTTTTTGTTATATTTTGTTTTGTTTTCTTTTAATTGGATTAATTAATGCTTTTATATTTATTGTATTTACTAACATTTTTAGGTGCAAATTTCATAAATTATTCTGCTTTTCTATTTGATTCAGTGATCTTTTTTTTCTTTCACTATCTTTTGTTGCATTATTTTGGAATAAGTGAATATTGTTTAAACATTCCTTTTATTCTTGTTAGTTACTCTTTTTTTATTTATTTTTTTTGGTTAATGTAGAAATTATAACCCCAACACTGACTGATCAAAAGCTGCTGTTCAGACACCATACCAAAAGAGACACACAGGGTAAATTAGCATATGAAAATGTTTTCAACATCACATGCCATTAAAAATTATAAATTAAAACAACAATAAAAGATCACTACATACCTATTAGAATGGCCCAAATTCAAAACCCTGACTACACCAATACAAGGATGTGAAGCAACATTTCCATTTCATGCCAATAAGAATGCAAAATGGTAAAACCACTTTGGAAGACATATTGGTGGTTTCTTACAAAACAAAACACCCTCTTGCCATAAGATATGGCAATTGTGCTTTCTGGTACCTACCTAAGTAAGGCAAAACATTGCTTTCACAAAAATTTGCACATTAGCATTTATAACTGATTTATTTAGAATTGCCAGAACTTTGGGGTGAGGTGGTGGGGAATATCCTTTAATAAGTGAATGGATAAAGAAAAGTGATTCATCCAGACTCCGGAATATTATTCAGCACTAAAAAGAAATATGCTCGTGACTTGTAAAGACATGGAGGAAACTGAAATGCATACTGCCAAGTGAAAAAAGCCAATCTGAGAAGGCTACACGTGGCATGATTCCAGCTATATGACACCCTGAAAAAGGCAAAACTATGGAGAATAAAAAGACCAGTGGTTTTCAGGGGCTTGGCAGTGTTTTCAGAGAAACATGGATAGATGAAGCCTAGGGGACTTTTAGGGCAGTAAATCTAATCCGTGTGAGACTGTAAGGGTACATACAGGAAACTACATGTATGTTGAAACTAATAGAACTGTACAACACAAAGGATAAACCCTAAAGTATGGATTTAATACTATATCAATATTGGTTCATCGATTGTAACAAATGGACAACACTAATGCAAGATGTTAATAATAGGGGAAAGTATGGGGAGGAAGATGAGGAGAATTCTCTGTATTTGCTGCTCAATTTTCCTGTAAACCTAAAACTGTTCTAAAAAATAAAACCTATTAATAAAAACGAACCACGGTTAAGAACTACCTTTATTCCAAAATAGTAAGAGCCTTAGTCTTCTTCCCACAGATATTTCAAATTCATTATATTGAGATAAAATTTATATACAGTAAGAGTATTCATTTTAAGCATACAATACACAGTAGTGAGTTTTGCCCAGTGTGTACATTCATGGAAACACCATCACAACTCAAGATATAAACATTTCCCAAACCCATAGGTTTGTGCTCTTTCTCGCTTCCACTGCTGGCCCCAGATAATTATAGATAAGCTTATATACTATATATTAGAGATATAAAAATTATTTTATAAAAGGAATTATACAAAACTCACTCTATTGTATCTGGCTTCTTATGCTCAGCTCAACGTTCATGGTATCTATCCATAAAGTTATGTATACCATTTGTTCATTTGTTTTTATTAGTGAATATACTATCATAAAGATATAATTTGTTCACCCATTCATCTTATGATACACAGTTGTTGTGTTAAAAGCTTTTGACTATTATAAACAAAGCTATGAAGAGTAATTCAGAAGTCCTTGCAGAATATGTTTTCATTTATTTTGGGATACACTTTAGCTTCAGAATTATTGATTTGTATGAGTGTTGGATTTTTAATATTCATCTTCATTAATTTTATTCTCATTGAGTATACAAAGTTTTCTGAATCAAATATTTCTTATTAATTTCTTCATAGCAATTAATAAGTGTATTGCTCTCTTTCCCTTACTCTAGGCTTATACCTGATTCAATACAATGAAAACTTATGGCAATTGTTCCTACACAATTGGCCAGACACTTCATATATGCAGAATGAGAAAAAAGTGACTTTTTTCTTTCTGCTTATAGAGAAGGAGGCAGCTATCCTTCTGGCCCCTGAAATGGTCATCACATTACAATTCTTTGGTATATAAATCAAAGCTAGTCTATGGCCAGACAGCCCCGAGTGACTCATTTTTTATGAATTAGAGATATCTACAAGGTCTGGGACCAAATCCCTCCTTGAAATGTCAATATCTAGGAATATAATGTTTCAGTCTCTATGGCATGCCAAGAATTAACCTAGGGGACTATCACTGGATGTAAACATTTGACTTTGGGAAACAAAGGAGAAGTTTTTATTATCGCTCTGTATCAGATAAATTAATTCTGTCATTAGGGAAACAATTGACTACAGATCTAATTCTTACAATATGTGAAAATGTTTCTAGGAGAACTGAAAGCAATAATCACTGTGTCATCTGTTTCTATGTCTCAGGAGGCTAAGACTCTTTTCAGGAGCACTGAGAGATGCAGGTGTAATTTTTGAGAAATTACATGAATGCTTAATTTTACTAGAAATTGCAAAATGTTTTCCAAAGTGGTGGTACCATTTTATGTTCCCTATAGGAATGGATGAGAGTTCCAGTTACTCCACATCTTCATTAGGGTTTTTAATTCTTTTCTGCCAAAGGGAAAATATCATTTTTTAGTCTTCATCTTCCATTGTTGCTGTTAAAATGTCAGCCAAGTCCATCTAATTCTTTTCAAAGTAAGACTTAATTTCACTATACTTTAAGATTTTCTCTGTGTTTTACTATCCAATGTGGCAATGTACAGTAATTTTTGTCCTGCTTTGGATTTGGTGACTTTCTGGAATCTAATGTTTTCCATAGTTTTTGAGCAATCTCAACTACTATTCCTTTAAATATCTTTTACTGTCTTCTCTTTCTTCACTTCTGCAATGTGTGTTAAATTGTATGTCAGTCCTTTCCACTGTACCCTAAAGATATTTTTAAACTTCTGTATTTTCATCTTTTTTCCTTTTTTTATTTTTGTTTTTTTTTTAATTTTCTAAATTTTTAATTTTTTTAACTTTTTAAAAATTATTTTATTTTTTAAATTTACATCCAAGTTAGTTAGCATATAGTGCTATAATAATTTCAGGAGTAGATTCCTTAATGCCCCTCACCCATTTATCCCATCCCTCCTCCCACAACCCCTCCAGTAACCCTCTGTCTGTTCTCAATATTTAAGAGTCTCTTATGTTTTGTCCCCCTGTTTTTATATTATTTTTGCTTCCCTTCCATTATGTTCATCAGTTCTGTGTCTTAAAGTCCTCATATTAGTGAAGTCATATATTTGTCTTACTCTGACTCACTAATTTTGCTTAGCATAATACCCTCTATTTCCATCCATGTAGTTGCAAATGGCAAGATTTCATTCTTTTTGATTGCCAAGTAATATTTCATTGTGCGCGCGCGTGTGTGCGCGCGCGCACACACACACACACACACACACACACACATATATATATATATATACACATACCACTTCTTTATCCATTCATCCATCAATAGACATTTGGGCTCTTTCCATAGTTTGGCTATTATTGATAGTGCTGCTATAAACATTGAGGTGCATGTGCCCCTTTGAAAAAGCATACCTGTATCACTTAGATAAATACCTAGTAGTGCAATTGCTGTGTCGTAGGGTAATTTTATTTTTAATTTTTTGAGGAACCTCCATACTGTTTTCCAGAGTGGCTGCACCAGTTTGCATTCCCACCAACAATGCAAAAGAGACCCTCTTTCTCCGCATACTCGCCAACATCTTTGTTGCCTGAGCTGCTAATGTTAGACATTCTGACAGGTGTAAGGTGGTGTCTCATTGTGGTTTTGATTCGTATTTCCCTGATGATGAGTGATGTTGAGCATTTTTTCATGTGTCGGTTGGCCATCTGGATGTGTTCTTTGGAGAAGTGTCTATTCATGTCTTTTGCCCATTTCTTCACTGGATTATTTGTTTTTTGGGTGTTGAGTTTGATAAGTTCTCAATAGATTTTGAATACTAACCCTCTATCTGATTTATCATTTGCAAATATCTTCTCCCATTCTGTTGGTTGCCCTTTAGTTTTGCTGACTGTTTCCTTTGCTGTGCAGGACCTTTTTATTTTGATGAGGTCCCAGTAGGTCATTTTGCTTGCCTCCAGAGACATGTTGAGTAAGAAGTTTCTGCGGGCAAGATCAAAGAAGTTTTTGCCTGTTTTCTCCTCAAGGATTTTGATGGCTTCCTGTCTTACATTGAGGTTTTTCATCCATTTTGAGTTTATTTTGTGTATGGTGTAATGCATGTTGCTGCATGTTGCTGGCCAGTTTTCCCAGCACCACTTGCTGAAGAGACTGTCTTTATTCCTTTGGATATTCCTTCCTGCTTTGTCAAAGATTAGTTGGTCATATGTGTGTGGGTCCATTTCTGGGTTCTTTATTCTGTTCCATTGATCAGAGTGTCTGTTTATGTGCCACTACCATACGGTCTTGATGATTACAGCTTTGTGGTACAGCTTGAAGTCTGGGATTGTGATGCCTCCTGCTTTGGTTTTCTTTTTCAAGATTGCTTTGGCTATTTGGGGTCTTTTCTGGTTCCATACAAATTTTAGGATTATTTGTTCTAGTATGTGAAGAATGCTGCTGTTATTTTGATAGGGATTGCATTGCATATGTAGATTGCTTTGGGTAGTATTGACATTTTAGCAGTATTTGTTCTTCCTATCCAGATGCATGGAATATTTTTCCATTTTTTTGTGTCTTTTTCAATTTCTTTCATAAGCTTTCTATAGCTTTCAGTATACAGATTTTTCACCTATTTGGTTAGATTTATTCCTCGATATTTTATGGTTTTTTATGGTTTTTCGTGCACTTGTAAATGGGATCAATTCCTTGATTTCTCTTTCTGTTGTTTCATTGTTGGTGTATAGGAATGTAACCGATTTCTGTGCATTGATTTTATATCCTGCAAATTTGCTGAATTCACGAATCAGTTGTAGCAGTTTTTTGGTGGAATCTTTTGGTTTTTCTATATAGAGTATCATGTCATCTGCGAAGAGTGAAAGTCTGACCTCCTCCTGGCCGATTTGGATGCCTTTCGTTTCTTTGTGTGGTCTGATTGCAGAGGCTAAGACTTCCAATACTATATTGAATAACAGTGGCGAGAGTGGACATCCCTGTCTTGTTCCTGACCTTAGGGGAAAAGCTCTCAGTTTTTCCCCATTGAGGATGATATTATTGTTGGGTCTTTTGTATATGGCTTTTATGATCTTGAGGTATGCTCCTTCTATCCCTGCTTTCTTGAGGGTTTTTTTTTTCAAGAAAGGATGCTGTATTTTGCCAAATGCTTTCTATGCATCTATTGAGAGGATTATACGGTTCTTGTCCTTTCTTTTATTGATGTGATGAATCACACTGATTGTTTTGCAGATATTGAACCAGCCCTGCATCTCAGGTATAAATCCCAGTTGGCTGTGGTGAATAATTTTTTAATGTATTGTTGGAGCCAGTTGGCTAATATCTTTTTGAGGATTTTGGCATCCATGTTCATCAGGGAAATTGGTCTATAATTCTCATTTTTAGTGGGGTCTTTGTCTGGTTTTGGAATCAAGGTAATGCTGGCTTCATAGAGAGAGCTTGGAAGTTTTCCTTCCATTTCTATTTTTTGGAACAGCTTCAAGAAAATAGGTGTTAACCCTTCCTTTAATGTTTGGTAGAATTCCCCTGGAAATCCATCTGACCCTGGACTCTTGTTTTTTGGGGAGATTTTTGATGACTAATTTGATATCTTACTGCTTATGGGTCTGTTAAAATTTTCTATTTCTTCCTGTTTCAGTTTGGTAGTGTATATGTTTCTAGGAATTTGTCCATTTCTTCCAGATTGTCCATTTTATTGGAGTATAATTGCTCATAATATTCTCTTATTTTTATTTTTATTACTGCTGTGTTGGTTGTGGTCTCTCCTCTTCATTGTTGATTTTATTTATTTGGGTACTTTCCTTTTTCTTTTTGAGGAAACTGGCTAGTGGTTCATCAATTTTGTTAATTCTTCCAAAGAACCAGCTTCTGGTTTCATTGATCTGTTCTACTGTTTTGTTTTTTTGTTTTTTGTTTATGGCTTTTGGTTTCAATAGCATTAATTTCTCCTCTAATATTTATTATTTCCTGTCTCCTGCTTGTTTTTGGTTTTTTTGCTGTTCTTTTTCCAGATTAAGGCATAAGATTAGGTTGTGTGTCTGATATATTTCTTCCTTCTTTAGGAAGGCCTGGATTGCTATATACTTTCCTCTTATGACCACCTTTGCTGTGTCCCAGAGGTTTTGGGTTTTGGTGTTATCATTTTCAGTGGCTTCCATGAACTTTCTAATTTCCTCTTTAACTTCTTGGTTAGCCCATCCATTCTTTAGTAGGATGCTCTTTAGTTTCCACGTATTTGTTGTCTTCCAAATTTTTTTGTGTGTTTGATTTAGAGTTTCATAGCATTGATGTCTGAATATACGCACGGTATGATCTCGATCTTTTTGTACTTGTTGAGGGCTGAATTGTGTCCCTATGTGGTCTATCCTGGAGAATGTTCCACGTGCACTGGAGAAGAATGTATATTCTGCTGCTTTAGGATGAAATGTTCTGAATATATCTGTTAGGTTCATCTGGTCCTGTGTGTCATTCAAAGCCATTGTGTCCTTGTTGATTTTTTTATTTGATTATCTGTCCATTGTTGTAAGTGGGGTGTTGAAGTCCCCTACTATTATGGTATTACTATCAATGAGTTTATTTATGCTTGTCATTAATTGATTTATATATTTGGGTGCTTCCACATTTGACACATAAATGTTTCAAACTGTAGCGTCCTGGTGGATAGACCCCTTGATTATGATATAATGCCATTCTTCATCGCTTGATACATTCTTTATTTTAAAGTCTAGATTGTCTGATATAAGTATGGCTACTCCGTCTTTCTTTTGTTGATCGTTATCATGATAGATTGTTCTCCAACCCCTACTTTCAATTTAAAGGTGTCTTTCAGTCTAAAGTGGTCTCTTGTAAACAGCATATAGATGCATCTTGTTGTCTTATCCATTCTGTTACCCTATGTATTTTTGTTGGAGCATTTAGTCCATTGACGTTTAGAATGAGTACTGAAAGATATGAATTTATTGCCATTATGTGGTTTGTTGAGTTGGAGTTTCTGATAGTGTTCTCTGGTCCTTTTTAGTCTTTATTGCTTTTGGTATTTATTTATTTGTTTGTTTGTTTATTTATTTTTCATCTTTTCTCCCCTCAGAGAGTCCCTCTTAGAATTTCTTGCAGGGCTGGTTTAGTAGTCACAAATTCCTTTAATTTTTATTTGTCTGGGAAACTTTTTTATCCCTCCTTCTATTTTGAATGGCAGCCTTGCTGGATAAAGAATTCTTGCCTGCGGGGCGCCTGGGTGGCGCAGTCGGTTAAGCATCTGACTTCAGCCAGGTCATGATCTCGCGGTCCGGGAGTTCGAGCCCCGCGTCAGGCTCTGGGCTGATGGCTCACAACCTGGAGCCCGTTTCCGATTCTGTGTCTCCCTCTCTCTCTGCCCCTCCCCCGTTCATGCTCTGTCTCTCTCTGTCCCAAAAATAAATAAACGTTGGAAAAAAAAAAAAGAATTCTTGCCTGCATTTTTTTCTGGTTTAGCACATTGAATATATCCTGCCACTCCTTTCTGGCCTGCCAAGTTTCTGTGGATAGGTCTGCTGCAAACCTGATGTGTCTTCCCTTGTAGGTTAGGGACTTTTTTTCCCTTGCTGCTTTCATGATTCTCTCCTTGCCTGAGTATTTTGTGAATTTGACTATGATATGCCTTGGTGATAGTCAGTTTTTGTTGAATCTAATGGGAGTCCTCTGTGCTTCCTGGATTTTGATGTCTGTGGCTTTCCCCAGGTTAGGAAAATTTTCCACTATGATTTGCTCACATAACCCTTCTTACCCCTATTTCTCTCTCTTCCTCTTCTGGGACCCCTATGATTCTGATGTTGTTCCTTTTTAATGAGTCACTGATTTCTCTAATTCTTAAATTGTGCTCTTTTGCCTTCATCTCCCTCTTTTATCTGCTTCATTATTCTCCATATGTTTGTCCTCTGTATCACCGATTCTCTGTCCTGCCTCATCCAACCTTGCCGCCGTGGCATCCATCTGTGATTGCAGCTCAGTTATAGCATTTTTTATTTTATCCTGACTAACTTTTACTTCTTTTATCTCTGAAGAAAGGGATTCTAATCTATTTTCGACGCCAGTTAGTGATCTTATTATCATGATTCTAAATTCTGGTTTAGATGTCTTGCTTGTCTGTGTTGGTTAAGTCCCTGGCTGTGGTTTCTTCCTGCTCTTACTTTTGGGGTGAATTCCTTCATTTTGTCATTTTGAAGGGAGAAAAAGAATTAATGAGGTAAAAAAATTTAATTAACATTTAAAAATATTAAAATTAAAAAAAATTAAAAACACACACACACACACACAATTGAATAAATGATGCTAGATCCTAGGTGTGTTTGTCTGGGTGTTGAAAGGGGCTTGCTAGATTAGAGAAAAAAGGGGAAAGAGAAAAAAAAGAAAAAGGAAATCGTTCAAAATTTGAAAAAATGAATACACCGAAGTAGACTAAAATGAAATGATGGAAATAAAATAGAATTTGAAAAAATTTACAAAAAGTAAAAAATATAGAAAAAAATTAAAGAAATATTTTAATAATAATTGAAAATAAAAATGAATTTTTTCTTTCTGTAGTCAAGAAAAAGAAAAGAAAAAAGAAACAAAGGAAAATGAAAAGAAAAAAAGAAAGAATATTGAATAGATGGACTGGCAAACGGGCTGAAATATGACTGAAATTACTTCGTTTTCTCCTAGAAGTCAAACTATGAAGTGCCTTATAGTCCATAAACTAAGCAGGCAGAGAGGCTTGTGTTCCTGAAGAGTGAGGTTGGCCCAGTTGGGCAGTGCATAGTGTAATGGCTCTGTTCTGCACTAGATGGTGCGCTTAGCTTACTGGGGTGGGTTGTTGTGGCTCTTGTAGTTGTGTATGTACATGCGTAGGGGCTGTGAAAATGGCATAACCCACCTACCCAGTCCCTAGTATTGGAACTCTGTTCTCACAGATCAGCAATTGCACACCCATCCTTTGGCTTCAGCTTCTGTCCACTCCCCGCATTTACACTGTCTGTGCCCAAGCCCCAGGCAGAACCTCCCTCCTGATTTTTATCTCAGATGCGGCTGTTTTTCCCAACCCCTTATTTCTGAGGGACTGTGCCTTTGACCTGTTCTGCCCTTCTGTGGGAGGGTCTCACCAAGCAATGGCTGGGTAGCTCCACCCAGGAATGTTTGCAGGACTGTGCTGGTACCTATGCCCTAAGACTCCGGCTGGGTGCCAGCCCACCCCAGAAGTTCACGTGATCATGTAGCACCATGTTTCAGGGATTGTGGCTATCACAACACGCATCTGGCATCAGGCTTCACCCCCAGCAACCTTGTTCCAGCACCAGCGAATGTGGTTGTTCTCCTGGGTCCACTGGGGACTTAGCCTTTGGGGGAGTCACACAGCCTCTACCAGGCATCCTCCCAGCAGGGGGACCGGCTCTCTCCGTGTTGCCCAAAGACCTCTGGACTTGACTCTGCTCCTGGGGATTCGCCCTTCTCACCAGAGCACCGCCATGTATGGAGCTGCAGTTTTCAGAATATGCATTCCCCCTGTTTATAGAGTCTTAATGGAATTTAAACCCTCTCCTTTCTCTTTTCTCCCTTTTTAGTTCAGTCCCTGTGGCTGTTTCCACTTTTCCACTTTCTCTACAGCTGCTTTTGGGGGGTTGCTTTTTTCTCCCCCACCCCCATCTCTGTCTTCTTTCTGCATACAAAAGTGGCTCCCTGCCCTCCACGTCTTCTCTCTCCCCCAGTTCACCTCTCCATACCACATACCTGCTGAATTCTGTGGTTCAGTTTGTGACATTATTATGTTAATCCTCAGATCAGTTTTCTAGGTGGGCAGGATGGTTTAGTGTTGGTCTGACTGTATTTCATGGATGCGAGACACAAAAAACTTCCATGCTGTTCTGCTATCTTGGCTCCTCCTCATCTCTTTTTTTCTTAAAGCTTCATTTGGATAATTATCTGTCCTAACTCCTAGATACCATTTTTTTAAAAAATTTACAGTGTTATGCTCATTTCAGGTGTACAATATAATGTGTAATTCTTTTTTTTTAATTTTTTTAATGTTTATTTATTTTTGAGGGAGAGAGACAGAGAGACAGAGACAAAGCATGAGCTGGGGAGAGGCAGAGAGAGACACACACAGAATCCAAAACAGGATCCAGGCTCTGAGCTGTTAGCACAGAACCCAACATGGGGCTTGAACTCACACCCCATGAGCTCATGACCTGAGCCAAAGTCCAACGCCCAACCAACTGAGCCACACAGTTGCCCCTATAATGTGTAATTTTATATGTTTCTCAGTGCTCATCAAGACAAAGGTACTCTTAATCCTCATTTTCTATTTCACCTATCCCCACACACCTTCTGTCTGGCAACCACCAGTTTGTTCCCCTTATGTAAGAGTCTGTTTTCTGTCTCTTTTTTCTTTTTTCTTTCTTTTTTTATTTCTTAAATTTCATGTATGAGTGAACTCATATTCTATTTTTCTTTCTCTTATTTCACTTAGTATATACCGTCTAGATCCATCCATGTTGTTGTAAAAAGCAAGATTCCATTACTTTTTGTGGCTAATATTTCATTGTATGTATGTATGTATATCTCACATTTTCTTTATCCATTTGTCTATTGATAGACAGTTGGGTTGTTATCATATCTTCACTATTATAAATAATGCTGCAGTAAATATGGGGGTGCACACATCTTTTCCAATTAGCATTTGCATTTTCATTGGTAAATACTCTGTAGTGGAATTACTAGGTCATATATTAATTCTATTTTTAACTTTTTGAGGAACCTCCATATTTTCCACAGTGTCTGTACCAATTTACATTCCCACCAGCAGTGAGTAAGGGTTCTTTTTTCTCCACACCCTTGCCAGCACTTGTAATTTCTCATGTTTTTCTTATTTTAGCTATTATGATAGGTTTAAGATATCTCATTGTGATTTTAATTTTCATTTACCTGATGATTAGTGATGTTGAGCATCTTTTCATGTGTCTACTAGCCATCTTTAGGTCTTCTTTGCAAAAATGTTTATTCATGCCCTCTTACCATTATTAATCAGATTATTTGATTTTTTTTAGAGTTGAGTTGTTTAATTTTTTAAATATATTTTGGATTTTATAAAAGGGATATTATAATAAAAGGATATTCCCTTATTGAATATATAATTTGTAAATATCTTCTACCATTCAATATTTTACCTTTTTGTTTTGTTGATGGTTTTCTTCTCTGTGCATAGCTTTTATTTTGGTGTAATGCCAATAGTTTTATTTTGTTTTTGTTGCACTTGCCAGAGGAGCCATATCTATAGAAATATTGCTTAGGCTAATATCAGAGAAATTATTGCCAATCTTTACTTCTAGAATTTTATGCTTTCAGGTCTCATTTTAGGTCTTTAATCCATTTTATTTATTTTTGTGTATGATGTAGGAAAGTGGTCCAGTATCATTCTTTTGCATGTGACTGTCCAGGTTTACCGATACCATTTGTTGAAGAGATTGTCTTTGCCCCATTGTATAGTATTGCCTCCTTTGTCATAGATTAACTAGCCATATAAACATGGGTTTATTTCTGGGCTCCTGATTCTGTTCTGTTGATCTATGTGTCTTTTGTGCCAGTACCATAGTGTTTTGATTACAAAAGCTTTGTAGTATACCTTGAAATCTTGGATTGTGATACCTTCAACCTTATTGTTCTTTCTTGAGATTGCTTTGGCTATTTGGGGTCTTTTGTGTTTCCATACAGATTTTAAGATTGTTTGTCCTATTTCTGTGGAAAGTGTTTTTGGTATTTTGATAGGTATTGCATTGAATTTGTAGGTTGCTTTGGGTACTATGGCTTTAAAAAATGTTGGTTCTTCTAATCCATGAGCATAGAATATCTTTCCATTTGTTTGTATCATCTTCAGTTTCTTTTTCAGAGTATAAATCTTTCACTTCTTTGGTTAAATTTATTTGTAAATTTTGTTTGTTGCATTGTAAATGGGACTATTTTCTTAATTTCTTTTTCTGCTACTTCAGATTTCTATATATCAGTTTTGTATTCTGTGACTCTACTGAATTCATTTATCTGGTAGTGTGTGTGTGTGTGTGTGTGTGTGTGTGTGTGTGTGTGTGTTTGCGTATGTGTGGAGTCGTTAGGGTTTTTATATGTAGTATCATGTCATTTGCAAATAATGACAGCTTAACTTCCTCCTTACCAAATTGGATGGCTTTTCTTTCATTTTCTTGTTCAATTGCTGTGGCTATGTTGAATAAATGTATGGGAATGGATATTTTTGTCTTATTCCTGATCTTAGAGGAAAAGCTCTCAGTATTTCACCACTGAGTATGGTGTTAACTGTATGCTTTTCATCTATGGCCTTAATTATCTTGAGGTATGTTTCCTCTAAACTGGGTTGAGAGTATTTATCATAAATAGATGTCGTACTTTGTCAAATGCTTTTTCTGCATCTATCGAGATGATCATATGTTTTTATCCCTTCTCTTGTTAATGTGATATATTCTATTGGTTGATTTGTGAATACTGAACCACCCTTGTATCCCTGAATAAATACACTTGATTGTAGTGAATTTTTAAAAAAGTATTATTGGGTTTAATTTGCTAATATTTGACTGAAGGTTTTCATACCTATGTTCATCAGAGATATTGGCCTATAGTTTTTCTTTCTTTTTTTTTTTTTTTGCTTTGTTTTCTTTTCTTTTCTTTCTTTCCTGTGTCTTTATCTGATTTAGGTAAGAGGATAATGCTTATGGAGTAAATTTGGAATCTCTTCTCCTCTTCTATTTTTTTTGAATAGTTTGAGAAAAATGGGTATTAACTGTTCTTCAAATGTTTGTTAAAGTTTACCTGTGAAGCCTATACTTTTGTTGGTTGGGAGTTCTTTGAATTCTGCTTCAATGTCATTAATAGTAATTTGTTGTTCAAATTTTATATTTTTTCCTGATTTAGTTTTGGAAGATTATATGTTTCTAGAAATATATCTGTTTTTTTCTAGGCTGTCCAATTTATTGGTGTATAATTTTCATAGTATTTTGTTATAATCCTTTGTAAATCTATGTTGTTGATACCATAGAAATCTTGCTTTTTTTTCAATTTTATTTATCTACTGATAGTTTTTTCATTGAGTCTTAACTGTATTGTATTTTAAAATTCTGGAATGCCTATATTTTCCAAATTTGTACTGTCACTTTTCATTATAAATACTTTATTATTAGATTTATGTGCTTAAACAATGTAATCATTGGTGTTTTCTGGTGGCTCAGTGATTGTTTCTCTAGTCTTTTTATTTTTCAGCTGATTCTCATTGGTATCTTAAAGTATGTCATCTTTGCATATGCAAAATTTTGCATTGCAAAATTATTTATTTCAATAATGTCAGACATAGGATGATGTTTTTCCCTGCCAGGAAGAACTTTTGTTTGTCTCTGCCTAGTTCTTGGGTTACTGGTTTGGGACATCTGAGTGCTGGAGGTGTTATGGCATCCAGATAATACAAAGTCAAATGTATTGCTTTCAGGCACATTTTATTCTTATTTACCTTACTTGAGAGCAACCTTTTAGGATTCCCACCCAAAGCAAAGGATGATTACTAGTATTTTCATTATTGATTGATCCTTAACCCCAAGAAACTCACAAAAGCCCTCACTAACCTCCTTGGAAAATAGCAAACTTCTTCAATAAAAAAAATAAAAAAATACTTCCATATGATGACCCATCTACCTGGCTTCCCTTTCTATTCTATATCTCAGTCCAAAGAAGCTTGCTATTTTAATACTTCTTACATGCAATTAAGGACATGATTTTCAGAACAAAAATAATAATATATCTTTAAAATATAACATATAACATATATTTTTCCTGATGATTATTTTTATCAGAAAGGTTTGTGTGAGGTACTGAGCTAGCAGTTGACAGATGTGAAATTTATATCAATATTAGTTTTTTGTTTCCAAATAAAAGCATAGATATTACCTATACAGCTATTTATCTTATCCCTAAATAATATATTACTTAGCATTTTCTTAAAATTCCATTAATGAAATCATACTCTGCATACTTTCTGGACATGTTTTTTCACCCTTTATTTTGTTTGAATACATCTTTTTTGATATATAACTATTGTTCATTTATTTTCATATGTAATATTCCCAATGTCTGAATATACTAACATATATCTGTGCATTATATTATTGATAGATTTCTTCCATTTTTTCACTGTTATAAAAAAGGTTCTCAGTTGTTTTAAATGTACATATAAATATAGCTATATATTTTATACAGGATAAAATTATCTTGCCTTGAAGTGTACATATATCCACTTTAACTAGATATTGTCAAATGGTTTCCCACAGTATTTATAATAATTTACAAAACCACCAGCAGTTTGAATTCCTGTTATTTGTATCCATGACAACATTTTGTATCATCAGCCTATTTTAATTTTTACCAATCTCGTTCTTTAATACGATATCTCATTATGGGTTTAATTTGCATCTTCCTGTGAAGAAGTAAGATGAAACATATTTGTATATTTCCTTTTTTCTATGTACATATTTGTCCATATTTTCTATAGGATTGGGTGTTTTTCTTATTGGTTTGTTAGAAATATTTTTATAGCTTAGAAAATAATCTTTTTCTACACTCCAAGTTAAATATATCTCCTGCTGGTATGTAGTTTATCTTTTACTCTATATGTTTTAATTTTACTGTAGTTGACAAACTCATTAAAATTATTTAAGACACACTTTCCTCTGGGCTTTATTTTGATGCTATGGGTATAAAATTCCCTCTTTTAATAAATGTGGATTACTAGGGTACCTGGGTGGCTCAGTTGGTTGAGTGTCAGACTCTTGATTTTGGATCTGGTCATGATCTCACAGTTCCTGAGATCGGGCCCTGCATCTGACTCTGCACTGACAGGCAGTGCCTGCTTGGTATTCTCTCTCTCTGTGCCCCTCCCCCAGTCACATGCATGCGCTCTCTCTCTCTCTCTCTCTCTCTCTCTCTCAAAATAAATAAATAAAAAAAATTTAGATACCTAAAATTCATAGGACCCTTTGTTGAGATACTCAAAATGTTCTAATAACCAATATAACATCAGTTAAATCTGTATGGGTAAGTCTATTGATCCTCTCTCCTTTCTTTTTACTGTCTATTTATTAATCTGAACTTAAACAGTTCCCCTTAATTATTATGATTTTATAATTATTCTCCATATACAAAATGTCCCCTTCCCCGACATTATTATTCTCCTTCAGTGTCTTAACTTTTATTGGTTCTTTTCTTCTCCATTTTTATTTTATTTTATTTTTTTTAATTTTTTTTTTCAACGTTTATTTATTTTTGGGACAGAGAGAGACAGAGCATGAACGGGGGAGGGGCAGAGAGAGAGAGGGAGACACAGAATCGGAAACAGGCTCCAGGCTCCGAGCCATCAGCCCAGAGCCCGACGCGGGGCTCGAACTCACGGACCGCGAGATCGTGACCTGGCTGAAGTCGGACGCTTAACCGACTGCGCCACCCAGGCGCCCCTCTTCTCCATTTTTAAATCCACTTTGTCCATTAGTACTTTTTTATATTTTGGTTGGAATTCTGTTGAATCTTTAGATGCATCTGAAGAGAATATAAATCTTTATGAAATGTGTTTTTATTTGCGAGTACAGTATTTTCCTTTTTAAACTTACGACTTTCCTTTTTAAAGTTTATTTATTAACTTTTGTGAGTGAGAAAGAGAAGATACTGAACAAGGGAGGGTTAGAGAGAAGGAGAAAGAAAACCCCAAGCATGCTTCACACTGCCAGCATGGAGCCCAACGTGGGGCTTACCCACAAACTGTGAGATCATGGCCTGAGCTGAAACCAAGAGTTGGGGACCCCTGGGTGGCTAAATTGGTTAAGCATCTAACTCTTGATTTCAGCTCAGGTCATGATTGCAGGGTTTGTGGTTTCCAGACCTGCATTGGGCTCCACGGCGGCAGTGTGGAGCCTGCGTGGAATTCGTGCTCTCTTCCTGTCTGGCTGTCCTTCCCCTGCTCACGGTTTGCCTCTCTCTCTCTAAATAGAAAGAAAGAAAGAAAGAAAGAAAGAAAGAAAGAAAGAAAGAAACCAAGAGTCGGATGCTCAGTAGACTGAGCCACCCAGGCACCCTCTTACAACTTTCTTAATATCTTTTAACATATTTAAATACTTTTCCATAAAGCTTGTTTGCATATTTTTTAAAATTTTACTTATAAGTAACTCATACTGTTTTGTCATAAATGAGATCTTCCAAAACATACATTTTCGTTGCAAAAAAATCTAGGTGAACTTTTGTATTGAAATTTCTGTGAATATAATGTTATTTGTGAATACTGAGAGTTTTTTTCTTTCAAGTCATTGCAGCTCTTTTTTTTCCTTATGTAAATATAAAATCTAACACTTCTCCTAGTAAGCAGAATAAGTGTCATAAAACTGGGCATTTAGTATTGTATTGTTTCTGATTTAATATCAGATAATTTACTGGGAGTTTTTGGTACTGCTGTTCCTGGTTAAAGTTTTGTTTATTTCAAGGTTAATATGTGTTTCTATCCTGAATCGTTCCTGAATTTTATGAATGATATATTTTTGTTCTTTCTAATCTCTAATATTGCATTTATGTTTTATTTTTTCATTCAATGTTACAGTGGTAAGCTGTTTCACCTTATGACCATTTTACCTAAAATAACGCTAATTTTTTTTTTTGAGTAAGCTAGAAATCCAACATGGGACACCCAGCATGAGTTCAAACTCATTTCCCCAAGATCAAAAGTCGCATGCTCTACTGACTGAGCCAGCCAGCTGCCCCTATCTAAAATACATTTAATGGTAATATAATATAATCATAATTTAGATAGAAATATTTATAGGCAGGTGAGAATGATTTCACAAAAATTTGGTGCAAGTAAAGATCTTCTTGATGACCAAAAACAGAATATAATAACTAAAAACCAATTAAAATCAAATTAGTCAGAGGTATAAGTTGGTTTATCCTATTTAAAAATATTTGATTAAATTGAAACTTTAGCTTCTTGACATGCTTTATGAGTTATGTTTTTCGATAAAAGTTCAAATGTTACTGTACATTCTCACATTTAAAAAAAAAATCAGCCACAAACAAGATAGTCTCTTTCATAGCATCTCTAAACACTATTTAATTCATATCACAGAAGTAGGGAATACCATTATTAATATACTATTTTTTTTCTTTATCATTGATAATTCTTAAAAAGAAAACTAAGAAAATTCTAAACTGTGCTCTTGATGACTGCTGAATAAAAACAAACTCATCTCCTTTTGACTCAAAGATAGATTAATCAGCACTTGAGTATACTGGTATTTGTGAAACACTTAATAAAAAGATGTATATAACGCTCTGTAAAAGACACTGAGAAATATTTTTGCTTCTTTCAATTTCCAAATTATTGTGAGCACCTCTTCTTACCTTGCTTTTAATTTTCTTTGTCAGCCAATAGAAATTTCTACAAAGATGGAATGGTTCTATAATCTGCACTGTGCAGTGTAATAGACATTGGCCACCTAAGGCTATTGAGCACTTGAAGTGCTTTTAGATTCTATTTAATTTTAATTAAATGTAATTTAAATTTGAATTGCCATGTTGCCAGTGACTATCATAAAGGGCGGCACAAACTGGCTTATCATGTACTTATTTGTTTATGTGTGTAATTTCTCTCTCCCACTAAAATTTATGTTTCAGAATAGGGTTTTTGTCTTGTTCACTATTGTAACCCAAGTGATTAGAAAAGTGCCTGTCACACAGTTTTTTTGTGTGTGTTCTCTAATACTTTGAAAATAACAAATTCAAAAGGTGCCTTTTTAAATAAATAATGTAGTATTCTTTTTAAAGCAAGAGTTAAAGAAATTTTGAAAGTTTTAAGCTTTAAAAGCTCTTGAGACAGGGTTCCCATAATATATAATTAAAATAATCTTTCCTAAATGTATCAGTGATTGGTCCATACTTTACTTCTGGTTAGATCTGGGATTGACCTAGCGGTCAGTTTATATGTAGGAAAGTCAGCTTTGGGGTTAGAGAAGGGAGTAGAAAACAAAACACAATTTTTACTTCTGGGTTAAACCCAAAATCAAGAATTAATCATACTTTTCAAACAAAATATCAGTTGAAGGAGATCAACCAAACAACCGAAAGAACTCCAGACTTGAGCAAAAAACATTTGAAAGGTGGACAGAAAACCGTTAACGGGGATTTTCCCCAAGTTGATTAAGAATAAAAGCAGGCACTTGTGAATGTCTTGATTAATTATTGCTGACTGCATAACATACAATACCAAAATCTGGCATCATAAAAAACAATCATGGTCTTATTCTCACAACTTTCAGAATCAAGGATTTGAGCAGGACTCCACAGATATGGTCCATCTCTGATGTGCAAACACTGTGTCTCTGGTTAGAATAGCTTGGATGGTTGTAGACAACAGCTGAGGACTAATCAGGCATCTATCTGTCCCCCGCCCCTCCCACACACATGGCCTCGACCTTAGGTTAGTCTTTCTTACAGCCTGGAGGCCTCAGGTCAATCAGACTTCTACATGGTGGCTCAGCACACCAAGGGGAGGCAGGCAGATCCTTCTCTTAAAATTTAGGGCCAACACTGTTACAGCATTATTTTTGCTCTATTAGTCCAAGCAGTCAGAGCTGAGTCTAGATTCAAGGGAGGACTCAGACCTCACCTCTCATTAGAACTAAGGTCACAGTTTTTATAGCCATTTTTAATCTACCACAGAGTAAAGCAGCCTTCATCCACAAATAGCTACTGATCTAACTGTTAAGGATTCTGAATTATTTTCATCTAAAATGTACATAGAAATTCTGAGTTGTACATCTACAAATATCCTCGGTGGTTTGCTGGAAATTGGCTATGTGTTGAAAAAGTTGTATATTTGGAAGGATTCCATGTTGCTTTATCACCTGGCCACTACCCACTGTCTACTCTGCCACTTAGAGAGGCAACTCGTACTCTGCTTAATTTAGGCATTCCAGGCAAATCCACCAAGCTGTTTCCAAGGAATAACTAACTGAAGGTGTCTAACTTCAGGAATATATGTTGCTCACTTTATCAGGATGTCACGAAATTAGTAACGCAGAAAACTGATGAAGTGATATGAGACTCTAGAACTTTCAAAAACATTCAGTTCAGAAAATGTATCATTTTGCCATATAAATTGAGCTGCTCTATACTTTTGCTTAGGTCCACATTCCAACGTTAGGATAGATGTCTAGTCTAGTAAACAAAATGTGCCCATAAATTCATACTGTATTGCCTTCTCTTCTTATTCCAGATTACCACCAAATAGTAGCGTAAATTTCCATAATTCCTCTTTCTAGATCTTAAAGGCATATAAATGGTTGAAATGCATTATTCAGAATTAAGTCTTGTACCCAACACCTTCACTCTTTATAGCTAAAACTAAAATTTCTTTTAACTTTTTACCTGTTCTTAATTACTAGGTTGTATGCCAGGCAGAATAATGGCCTCCCAAAGGTGTCCATACACTAATCCCTGAAATTTGTGGATATATTACACAGCAAAATAGGTTCTGAACATATTATTAAGTATCTTGAAATTGAGGGCTTATCCTGGATTATCTAGGTGGGCCCAAAGCATTTCCAAAGATCCCTATAAAAGCAAAGTGAGAGGATCATAGATCGAAAAAGAAATGTAATGAAATAGATAAGTTCAGAGTGATGTTACTGCTGGAAAGCTGCCACAAGCCAATAAAAAAGGCAAAGAAATGGGCTTTCCCCAAAGAGCTTCCAGAAAGAATTTAGCTCTGTTATATAGATCATGCTTTTAGCCCAACAAACAATTTTGGGCTTCCAACTTCCAGAACTATACAATAAGAAATTTTGTTCTTTCAAGCCACCAAGTTTGTGGATATTTGTTATAGCAACAAGAGGAAATGAATTCATAACCAAATGATTGTTAGATAGTCTGCAACATTTTTAAGCACATGAGAAAAGACTATTGATCGTGACAATGGGACAACAGCAAAAACTTGGGAATGTCCTTGTCAAATCGGGGTGAATGTTTATCTACAAAGCCACTTTATCTTTGCTATGAATTGAGTCAACTTTCTTGGTAATTTCCTTTCCACATATAGTATGAAATAGCCTGATATGAACTAATGTAATGTTTATGTGAGTATAGAAACATCCTGAAGTGTACAGATCTAAAGCACCATTGAACACTTAACAAACTTGGAACTTCCTGATCACCTTTTTTTGGAGGTTATTCTCCCTGGAGGCCATTTCTCAGGATAACTTGGTGATAAGCAAGGAAATCTAAAGTGATTATTACACCAAGGCCAAATAAAACACTATAATCCTACCAAAAACACATTACCCAATTCTAACCATGAGGGAAACTTCAGACAAATCCATACCAAGGGGCATTTGACAAAATTCCTGAGCAGTAATCCTGAAAACTGCCAAGGTAATCAAAAACAAGGAAATTCTGAGAAAGTTTCACAAACAAGAGTAGCCTAAGGAGACAGGACCATTGAATGTAATGTGGTATCCTGGGTGGGATCTTAGAACAGAGAAAAGACATTAAGAAAAATTGAGGAAATCTGAGTACAGGATAGACTTTAGTTAATAATATAAAAATATTGGTTAATTATAAAAAATGTACCATATTAACACAAGTTGTTAATAATAGGGGAAACTAGGTGTGAGGTATACTGGAACTCTCTTGTACTACCTTTATAATTAATTCTGTGAATCTAAAAACATTTGCTTTAAAACTCTATAATAAATATAAGTTAAAGCACTTTAATTAAAAAGTATATATAGGAACACTGAAAATGCAAAGGTAGAATATAATGCTTAGGAGATACATGTCCGAGATATTTTATTTTTATTCTGACTCAAAGTAAATTTCATATTCATGTCCTCTATAATCAGTATTTTTCTTCTTCATAAGATGACATATTGATCAAGATAGCTTTTATTTCCCCTTCTTGATCTGACTTACTGTGACTTTATGACATATCCAAATGTTGAGAGGCCAAACTTTGAAGACCGTAGTCCTGTACAATAGAGAAAACCTTTGGTTTTGTTTATGCACATACATGAATACTAATAGAGCATATGCACACCTACATTGTATTTAGTTCCTTACCAATTTTAGCTACATAGATTGGGAGACTCAATCTATAGCCTCCTGGAGGAACTCATTGCCTGCCATCTCCCCAGAAAGCACACACACACACTCAATGGCTCAGGTACTTTCTGTGGCATACTCACTCATTCACTTCCCTCTCTAGATTCCACTCAGAGGTAGACACCTACAGAGAAGGCCATCTGTTTTACTACAGGTGGGAGCTTCCAGTGAAGTAGAGATGGGCCTATCCTGGGATCTTTTTTTCATAGTCTTTGGATATTTCTTCTCAACAAGAAATGCCATGTTTTTCATGTGAAACAAAGATAAAGGAGCCCAAACTAACTATTTGATTCTGATCTTATGTCTGAGAAGATTTCATAAAGGTTTGGAACAAAGGCCTTGTTGTGATGCATAGTGTGGATTCACTTGTACCCAATTTATATTTCTCTCAAGAAGTTTTGATCACAGTATGTAGCTTATCAAATAATTGGGGTCTTAGTCATCTCTTTGTCTTTCCATAACAGCCAAGACTAGCATTCTCTATCTGGGAATACTTGCAATACAGAGGTTTTTTTTTAATTATCAAATTCAAAAAAATTAATATAGGCTTAAAAAAGAAAGGAATGGAACTTTATGCATAAATATGATTTATAAAACTTTCCACAGTTACTTTCATACCTATGTATTGCATTCAGCCTTATTATGTATTAATATCTTAATAAAATGGACAGAAGAGTAACTTGGATCCTGAATAACTTAAGAATATTTGGAATTATAGGATCTTGGTAACCTGGAAGCTTGAAGGACAACCTGGAAGCCTGGATAGAACAAGAGTTAAGTCTGAATATTGCAAGTCCTGGAGACAGTTTACTCTTCAGAGAGTTTTGGGTTATTGGAAATCATGGGGAAAGATTTACACTAGCTCCATAAATGTCCTGAGTCTAGGTATGCCCCCAAGAATCTGAGGAGGAACTTTATATTTGAACTGACACTTCTCAATCATCATCTTAGGCCTTATTGTTGATTTTATGTTTTTGAAGGTAGTATGCAGAAAAGGGTGTTTGAAGTTACCAATTGCTCTATTTTATACCCAAATGCAGATATGCAGGTGTGCATATGTGTGTGAATATATGTACAGAAAACTACACTAAAAAAAAAAGAATAGGAGTATATACCCTAGGATTTTAGCACAGACCACCTGGGGGAAGAGAGGGAAATAAAATGTTGTGCCCATAAGTAAACTCAATTTATGTAAAATTATATTTGCCTATGTGTATGTGATTTAATAGTAGATTGTTTTGAAAACCTGTTAAATCTTTCTCTTCCAACTTATGGGGAATCTAATTTTCAGTGACAATGTTACTGGGAACTATTTCTGTAGTATATGCTTTAATAACAAAATACTGGATATCCTATATGTGAATATAGGATATATTCTTGTATAAATATTTATGAGCAAAACAAAGTGAAAGCATACATAGTAGGCTATTAACATTAGTTATATCAGTTAGATGATAAAGAGAAGCAGAGAAAGATAATTAGCTTGGCCTTTATACATTTTATAATGTTTCACTTGTTGAAAGAAGCACATATAATTGTTACAATGTGAAAAGTTATATAAATTTTTACTTTTGAAGATTAATATGAAACAATGTTTATGATAGCATTCATGTTAAAAAATAGATCACAGTGCAATCTGTATAGTAATTTCCGTTAAAAAAAATAAGTGTGTGTGTGTGTGTGTGTGTGTGTGTGGTTAAGTAAAACTTTGCCTATTGTCTCAGAATTGTGCTTAAGGTGCAAAGCTAAGTTCACAAAGTTGCTAAGTACACATTTTCTAAATTCACATAGCCAACAATGAACTGATGACAATTGGGACCTGACACCTTTATCACTCAGGGTTGACAAAGCCTGAGGAACAAATAGAAGAGGGAAGATGAAGAAGCATTTAGTGCAAGACTGTGACCTTTCTTTTTTACTCCAAGGATCTAGGATCATTGATCTGCCTATGTTGAAAGACAGGGACTAAAATTTTGGATCAATTTTGAGTTTGCATAATAATTTCTCAATTATAATATTCTAGTAACTAAAGGTACTTGAAAAGTATGTGATCAGAGTAAGATGCCAGTAAGAAATGATTATGTGAGTTGTGTGTAAGGAGCCATGAGTGTGAGGGCTGGTTTAAATGTTGTATTTCTTGTAATTATTAGGAAAACTGAAGACATTTAATGTTATAACTCCAATAATTGGAGATTTCAATGGCATATATTTAAATGGCTTGAAGAATATACGTTATGTGATAATGATGGTTACATCTGGTTGGTAGAATCATGGAAGGGTCTTATTTTATTTTTGTTTATGTGAATATTTTACATTTGCTACTAGAATATGACTTTAATGCAGTAGAATTTTTTTTAATTCTGTAATGTTTATTTTTATTTTAGAGAGAGAGACAGACAGAGACAGAGCATGAGTGGAGAAGGGGCAGAGAGAGAGGGAGACACAGAATCCAAGGCGAGCTCCAGGCTCTGAGCTGTCACCAAGGAGCCCGACATGGGGCTAGAACCCTCGCACCTTCAGATCATGACCTGAGCCAAAGTCAGACGCTTGACTGACTGAGCCACCCAGGTGCTCCTAATGCAATAGAATTTTTAAAATACTTCTACATGTAACGTAAACATCACTCCCAACAACATATCTGTTATCTGTTTACTACGTAATATAATCTAAGTCTGATCTCTATGCAAAATTTCTGGAAATCTTGAAGGACTTCCAGCACGGGTTTCACATGGTAATTATGAGCTTAGTAGAGAGAGGATACTTTCAACTGTTTTTCAAGAGTGGCTTTTTCATTCTTGCATCCATTTAACAAAGATTGACTAGGAACACTTGAGCTGAGACTAGTTAGAGACAGTTTTCCCCTGTACCGGATAGCCACCATTGATTATCTCTCATCTTCTTGGTCCCATCTTGTTAAGAAACTGTTAGGTTGTGGAAATATTTTCCTCATGACATCTTATAGCATCTTCCGGAAAGGATATAATAAATAAGTCAACAGATTCCCAGCAAAACCTAGTACCAGCTCTCCTTCCACTCGGCTAATCAGTAGACCTTCAACATAGAATATGTTTCTTAGCTTTACTGGGCTTGCCAATCATTCCTAATGCTGTTTATTATTGGGTATATTTGGTCTCTCCTAACACTAGTATAAATCTAAAACTGATCTTTTTCACCTCTAAGAAGTTTAAGTTTCTTCTTATCCCAGAAATACTTTTAATGTGTATGAAGTAATGCATGCAGGCAATCATTACTGTATGTGTTGAAAATCCAGCTCCTTTTAAAACCCACATAAGTATATATTACCTCTATAGCTAAGTAGAGGTTAGAACTATTGATCTCTTTTTCTACCCTCTTTATGACATTTGAAGATAACTAAAAGATGAACAGATTTATAAAAGAAAATACTGCTAAGTATACATCAGTATGATTCATTTGTGGACACTTGTGTTTAAAATATTTATAATATATTGCACAGATAGACTGAATCATTGATGTCAGATAAATTAAAATATCTATTAAAGGAATGATTAATTCAGGGTAAATATTATAATGTTACATGCTTATTTGTAGACTCACTACTCTACACTAAGTTACCAGAGAGTCTAGTTGGATGTGTATTTTCTGACATCATTTCTTAGTCTATCTACCTGAGCTGTAGTCTGCCACCCAATTGACTGTCTTTTTGTCATTAAGATGTAATAGGTCTTGGGGTGCCTGGATGGCTCAGTCGGTTGGGCATCTGACTTCAGCTCAAGTCATGATCTCATGGTCCATGAGTTCGAGCCCCGCATCGGCTCTGTGTTGACAGCTCAGAGCCTAGAGCCTGCTTCCGATTCTGTGTCTCCCTCTCTCTGACCATCCCCCACTCACACTCTGTCTCACTCTCTCTCTCAAAAATAAATAAACATTAAAAAATTTTTTTAAATGAAATACTTCTTATTCATGAAAAAATTGGATGTCATCCAAAAGCTGTTTTTATTGACTATGAAAAAGGTTTCTGAGAGGAAAACCTTTTGAGCCAGTGTAACTCTAATGGAAATTTTTATTATGATTTTGCTTACTAAACATACCACCAAATCATCACTTAAATGTTACTTCATAATCTGAGAAATTATCTTAAGTATAACACAATTTTTTTTTTCTGTTGGAGAAGACAGAAGTAGGGCTACACAAATAAGTTACATTTCCTCTACTACTGGTTCCAAAGAAGGCAAAATAGTACTATTTCAATTATTGAAATAGTACAAAAGTTGAAATTGAAATTCTTTTTCAAATGTTATTAATAACTTGATTGTATTGCCTTTTGTTCCTGATTCTCTAAAATATATGATGTAATTTCACTAACTAAAATGTGGCAAATTCTTTTAATTTTTGTTTTCCATAATAGTTCTGCCCTTTCCACAGCTCAGAGGTCATGTTTTCTGTGAGATAGAGAATGATGTCATTTCATGTGGAGAATAATTTACCACCTGCCAGAAAGAGGAGGTATATGGGGGCAGCTGCATCACAGATTTGAAAAAGCAGCAAAATATAAATGTATAGATGAGTATGTCAGTCTAATGGGTGGGGAAGTGAAACATGCTTTCCTCAACAACAGCTGGAAGATTATACTGAGCCCAAAATAGTATCTTTTGGCTTCAAACCAAATGTTTCTGTCACTAGTACTATACAGAGCCAAAACACTACTCACAAATGAATCCCATATTCTGTTTACAGAAGCAGCATTTCACTGCAAGGCATATTAGATATTGGTGAAAATGGTGAGAAATAAGGAAAAGATATGCTTTATGACCTCATTCATATTCTTGTAAGACTCACATCTTCAAACAAACAAGCAGGAAAAAATAACCCTCAAATTATTACTGCTTCTCTTTAAGATTGACTTAAAAAAAAAAAGTATGTTTTTTTTTTTTAAAGAAATGTTGAGTCTCTTTTGGAGCTTTGTAAAATGGCTGAAATAACTTCAAAATAATCAGTCTCTAAATAACAAATTTAATCAATTATGAATGAAAAGAAAGCTCTGTGTGTTCATACACCATTTAATAAATACATGAGTTTGTGCAGCAAATATAATCAAATTGTATGAATATCTGTAAATGTTTTCTTATACAATCTGTAATCAATGGTTAATGTAGACATTTTCACTTAGAAATAATCACAAGGTTTTTTGTTTTGTTTTGTTTTGTTTGTTTGTTTTTTATTGTTTTTAAGAACAGAGGAAAGAACACCATTTAAGGCATGCTACAATGGCAGCAGACATTTTATATTCACTCTCAATTATTTAGTCAATGACACATTAAGTGGCATATTTAAAAAGTAACACATTGTTACTTCCATTGTTTTCTTCCATTCTTCTTCATTGACTTTGGTTATAAAAACTTTCCACAGTTACTACTATGATTTAAGACACTTTAATAAGGGGCGCCTGGGTGGCTTGGTCAGTTAAGCATCCAACTTTGGCTCAAGTCATGATCTCACGGTCCGTGAGTTTGAGCACCGCATCGGGCTCTGTGCTGACCGCTCAGAGCCTGGAGCCTGTTTCAGATTCTGTGTCTCCCTCTCTCTCTGCCCCTCCCCTGTTCATGCTCTGTCTCTCTCTGTCTCAAAAATAAATAAACGTTAAAAAAAATTTTTTAAAGCACTTTAATAAGAAGGATTGATTTTTAAACATTGGCTAGTTAGATTCTTTTTTCCCTACTGGTAGAATGTTGACTATGTACATAAAGGTTAAATTTATTTAAAGTTGGGCCCAGGTAGCAGATTAGTACAGGATCAATTCTCTATCAGTGTTTACACTTGATATTTTAGATAGGAAAACATCATTTTAGTAAATGAATCTTCTGCTGGTGTTCTTTGAGTCAGATATTTTCATGGATAATTTCTTTCAGTTTTATGCCTATTTTATAGTGTATTGAAAAATATGCATTAAAAGAAAATGTAATCTTCTACCAGACATTTTAATAATGGATAATTGGGTTATTTGAAATCCCTACACTTTTTTTCTCTGAATGAATCTTTGTTACCTAATGATCTATTGTCATTTTGTCAGTTTTAAAGCATGTCTACAAATCAAACCTTCACAAATCCACCATCAAGAGGTAAGATGTCTTTCTCCTTTTCTTGAGTTTAAGTGAACTTGTGACTCCCTTGATGGATGGATTATAGTGAAAGTGCCACTATGTGGCTTGTAAGGGTAGGCTATACAAGGTGATAGAGCATCCTTTTGGTTCTCTGGCACATTTAGTCTAGGTGATACTGCTACCATGTAAACAATGTCCCTATCCTGATACCAACGTGCTGGAAAAGACCACCTATAGAAACACTAGTCAACAGTCCCAAAGAATAAACAACTTAAACTGCTAGCCATGTAAATGAGCCAGATTAGATGTCCAACCTAAACAAGCCTTCAGATAACTCTACCCCACTAAACATCAGACTGAAACTCTATGAAAGAACCCAAGTAAGAACTGCCTAGCTGTTTTGAAATTCCTGATCCAGGTAATTATAAACAAAATAAAATTATTTTTTAACTCCTAAATTTTGAGTTAAACTGTTATTCAGCTATAGAA
Source organism: Prionailurus viverrinus (assembly GCF_022837055.1). NCBI lineage: Eukaryota > Metazoa > Chordata > Mammalia > Carnivora > Felidae > Prionailurus > Prionailurus viverrinus. The sequence continues at coordinate 127,548,772 of NC_062565.1, read as the reverse complement.
ATTGGAATAGTCATTAGTTCCTTATTATCTATCTAGTATGAAAGGTCTTATTAATTTGAGATATTTGGTGAACATTACTCTCCATCTGGCATGGTGCTGCACTGTGTAGATAGTCCCACTAAGACTATCCTTATGTCTTTTATTGTTAGATGCTTGAGCCATTGGTTGAAAAGTTAAAAAAAATAATCCTGTTGCCTGACAGAAGTGCAGAACCTAAAAAGAGGAGGGTCTCTGCATGAAGGCTGCAGAAGTACTACAACTTTGGTCTAATAACAGTACTAAATCACGGAGTCATTTCATTGATCACCATGAAGCATGGAAGAACACAAAGATTGTAGGCCAAATTAACAATAGATAAAAAGGTTTGTTGAAGTTGGGATTTGTATTTGCTTTACAGACGCTTAGAGTGAAGAGTGCATTCACCTAACTAGTCACTGGTTCTGTCATCTTCTTTGTACAAATCCACTTTTGTTGCTATTGGATGGATTCTGCATCAGTGCTGCGTCCTTGCCCTTTGCTGTTCCCAACTCATCGCAAGCAAATTCACTGAGGAGTTTTCACACTGAGGGATTGCTCCAATTTCCAGATCAATTCAGAAAGGGACAGATTTTTACTCTTCAAAATCCAAGACCCGTTGACTGATTTCTGTTCCTTAATGTATCTCCACAAATGCTATTGCAGCTAATGAAATCCAGAGCCTCTTGAGAGGGCTTTAACCTACTGAGATTACCCTGTGTGCTGTGTGCTGTGTGCTGACCAATGTGCACACATCTGAAGCTTTGATTCTCTGACCTGCATTCTGATTGGCTCCCTTACTTTCCTTTATCCAGGACAGAGATTTTACCCTAAACATCAACCCATTTCATTGGGACTAATGCTCTGCTTATACTTTGCCATCCCCACCTCCAAAGCTGGATTTTCACCAGTACTTCTCACTTATGGACTAAAAATTGTTCCATCTACCTAGTTTTCATGTATTCAGTGGTATGTTTTATAGTTTGGGGACATATAGGGATTTTAGCAGTATTTTAGTCATTAATTTCTGAGTTCAAATGTGGTCAGAGAACATAGTCTGTAAGAAATTGATTCTTCAAAACTTATTGATGATTTTTTGAGAGTTAGGATATGATGTGATTTAAAAAATAAATGTATGATTAAAATGAAACTATGTTCTGTAATGTATAAAGTTGTTTATATTATAGCTAGTTTATTAATCACATCAATCACATCCCTTATACTTTTATGTTCTATAAATGTCCCCTCTTGTTTTTCAAGAATAGTATATTAAAATTTATGACTTCAGATACTGATTTATCTATTTCTTCTTTTCATCACTTCTTATTTTGGGCCTATTTCAAGGCTATAAGAAGACCATATAATATTACTGTTATAATAAAAATTGATCTATTTTTTCATTGAGAGTATGCATTTTCAATTTTATTGATTTTTTTTAATTTTAAAATCTATTTTACCTGATTTTTCCCAGTCTAGTACTTGTGTCTTCTATTTGTAATATTTCAGCATCATTATTTTTAAGTACACCTTATAGAAAATAATATTGCTGAATTTTTGCAAAGAGGAATTGATCTGCACATATCTATCTTTTGGTTAGTGAATTTGACTTATTTAAAATGATCACAGTTACTTTCATATCAGGATATATCTCTCCTAACCTATTACTATGTTTAAGTCTTTCTTCTAGAATTTTTCCTTTCATAATTTTCAGTAGATCAATTTTTTCCTATTGTGTTAAAAAGTTATAATTCTAATATTTTAATGTTTTATACTTAATTTTATAATTCATATCTAAAACTGAATAATATCTATATTTTATTTTCCAATAAACATATACTTTTGTAAAATGCTAATGACAATTCATTTCTTCTAATCTCCTTCCAGTCTAACCTATATTGATGTAATCTGGAATGTCAGTTCCCATTGAGTGACTGTGAAATTGGGAATGATAATAGTATTTATCTCATAGGGGTGTTGTGGAATTTTGAATATACATATGTGATATATTATTACTACCTATGCCTTGCACATAATTAACACTATCTCTAATGTTAGCAATAAATACAATAATTATTATGGATTTTTTAAATTTTTTTGCTTAATTATATGGTAAATCTCACTATTTTAATTGTCTTCTTGTTCCAGTCAGTCATTCAGATGGTTGGTAGAGAAAGGCCAATGTGTGATAATATGGCTAAGAATATTTACATTTTATATTTAAATGCTATTATTTCTGGATATAAACTTATGATTTATTCCATGTAATATAAATAGATAAAGTCACCTGTGCCTTCTTGTTCTTACTATTGCAACTGGGAATTTGGATTTTATTCAATGAAGTATTTCTCTTTGAAGGTGTTCTGCTTTTACCTATCTGGAGACTTAGAAACTTCTTTTTGCTTTTGATATTCTTAAATTTTACTGTGCTAAATCTGTTAGCCCTTCAATCTTTTCTATTTAGCATCTTATGGATCTTTACAACTTGAAGATGGATATATTTCTTCAATTTTTAGATATTCTCAGTCATTGTATTTTCAAATACATCGTGCTTTGATTTTTTTTCTTTTCTTCTTGAAATATTCTTGAAGTATTTAAATTAAAGCTCACAGTAATTATAGCAAATGTATTAGAGTAACAAGAGATTTTTTGGGGGGGTTGTATTTTTTTTATCATTGACGATAGTTAGAATTGGCAGTGCATTACGAATATGAAGCAGATTAGTTTTTAGTCAGTTTTATTACTGTTTTAAAACTTTCTCTCTAAACTCTACTTGCTTATTTCCTGCAAAGTAGAACTGCTCCCTTCATCCTGCTCATCCACCCTCATTTGACACTGATCAGGACAATTTGTTTCTGAAAAAACTATGGTATGATGGACAGGTAATTTATCTTCATTATAACTTATTACAGGGGCAAATTTAGGAAATAAAATTCACAGTAACATTGGAATTTAAGGTAAAACACAAACTAAGCTTATGTGAGAATAATGATTGTACTTTGTGAATAAGTCTTATGATTTCTAGAAAATTCAAGGCTAAAAAGCATCCCCATGTTAAAAAGGCAAAAGTTCATATTGTAAATGCATATTATTTTTAATAAGCAAAAGCTCATTGAAATGAATGAGACCTTTGCACTATTTTACCCAAAGCAATTTTGTGTAATAAGAGAAATTCCTTTGAGATAGTCTGTTATGGAATTTGACTTTAGCTCAGTAAATTGTTTCTCTTTCTTTCAAAATGAGAATTTGAAGAAAGTGAATGCAATAGGAGGCATAACAAAAAAACAGTGAACCTGTTGTTAATGACAAATCATTTTTAAGTTGTAAGAGAAATTTAGTTGTATGTTCACATCAAGTCATTTGCAAAAATGTCAAACTCTCTATGACTAAAATATTTAAAAGCTATAGCTGATGATGTATTTATTTGGAGCAATACTAACTCTACTAAATAAAGGAGAAAACTCATCAATTGAAAGAGGTTATGCTCTATACTTCCAACTTCATCTGTCATTACTGCTGTTTCTGTTTCCTGCCCCTAAACTTATATTCCAGCCACTCCAGACGCTTGCTTATCCCCAAAGAAGCTATCTTATATATCTGTGTCTTGATTTATTCTCTTCCCTATGAAATGTTCTTCTTTCCCATTATATAGGCAGTTAAATTTTACCTTCCTTTCAAGGCTTACATGAAATCTCTGTCTCTTTGGGGCAGAATTCATTATTCTTCTGTGGTGGAAAGGGGATTGTTCCTTGTTTTTATAGCACTGCATTATATACTTAGTATATGTGAATTAGTATTGGTGTATATATTATTAGTATACATGAACTTTCTGGCCTGAAAAATAAAGATTAGTTTCCATTTTAAATCTTCTCTTGGCTCTCAGGTATGTGTGGCTTTTTAATGGATCTACACTAGAACCAAGAACACAATGTGAAAGCATAAAAGGTCTCCCATGAATAGCTACTGCTGTGCACGATGACGCAGTGCTCTCCCTGATCAGGACAACAGTGCTGGCTTTAATGCTGTTACATCACAATTTAGCTTCCACAGTATAGATTTAGACTCTGTTGTCTAATTTGTCATTGTCCTTGGGGGTGTTGTGTGTGCATATGCCTGTGTATGGTTGTCGTCGCTGTCGTGTTTGATGCAATTGTTGCTTCTTAGTCAATCCATAGCAATTAGTAGGCATATTTTCCCAACCTGTCAGAGAATACTGGAGGTGATAGGACTTAGGGTAGCCAAACATACCTGTGATTATGCTGTGTTATTATTTTAGACTGAATAGCACAGTAGTAAGGCTATCACATATATTTTCTAGCTCTTAACACAATATTGGAGTTAATTAGTGTTAAATATGGGATAAATGATAGAAAGAAGAAAAAGGAAAAGAAGAAAAGGAAGGAGGGAGGAAGGAACACAGTCACAATGCCATTAAATTATGTGCTATTATTTTGAATTCCATTACAATGGAGTTTATGCATTACATGTAGAAAATATAATCTGATATTTTGTCATTTGCTTGAAAAAGCACGGCATAGAGCAGTATAAACAAGGAGAGGATCAAAAGAAACAGAGAAACATAGTTTTGTATTTTGACTAAAGGCTGTATGCCATTTGTTTTCCCTGGGGATTTATTCCACATTTTTATCTAGGCCACTGGGGATGTATACTACTTTCTATCCCACTTATATTTTGAATGAAATTATTTAAATTGTTCTACTTCCATTTTCTTCCTTATTTTAATCTATCAGTTAAGTAACAGTTTCTCCAAATCTGTTTCTTTTTCTTTCTGCATGTCATTTTGTATTATTCCAACAAGATTTAGCCATTAAAATACTTAAGATGAATTTCAGTCATTTGCCAAAAACAAAAGAACTTTAAAATTTATAATGGTATAGTTTATTCCCTGCACCCTAAATGACAGCCACATTTTATTATGTTGCTTTGTTTTCTATCTAAATGATGTTTTGCGACTCTAGAGTTTCCAAATATCTATATTCACAGTAGTTACAGGTTATTATTAATATTTTCTTTAAAACCCAGTTAAGCAATTGTCTATTCATTGCATGGAAAGATAATGATACTGATAAACATATTGATGCAGTTGTGCTACATTTCTTTTTTTTTTAATATAATTTATTGTCAAGTTAGCTAACATACATTGTATAAGTGTGCTCTTGGTTTTGAGGGTAGATTCCCATGATTCATTGCTTACATACAATACCCAGTGCTCATCCCAATAAGTGCCCTCCTCAATGACCATCACTCATTTTCTGCTCTTCCCTGCCACCCCCCACGCCCACCATCAAACCTCAGTTTGTTTTCTGTATTCAAAATTCTCTATGGGTTTGCCTCCCTCTCTGTTTGAAACTATTTTTTCCCTTTCCCTTCCCCCATGGTCTTCTGTTAAGTTTCTCAGGTTCCACATATAAGTGAAAACATATGATATATGTCTTTCTCTGACTGACTTATTTCACTTAGCAAATGGCAGGATTTCATTCTTTCTCATTGCCAAGTATTATTCCATTGTATGTATAAACCATATCTTCTTTATCCACTCATCAATTGATGGACATTTGGGCTCTTTCTATGATTTGGCTATTGTTGAAAGCGCTGTTATAAACATAGGGTACAAGTGCCCCTATGAATCAGTAGTTGTGCTAAATTTCTTCAGCTCCCACTCTTTACTGATCAGGGTGATTAGCTATTCATCTATAGACAGGCAGAGTTGACCCAGCCTGGACCATAATTACTGCCCCAGATGAGCTAGATAGTAAGTAGGAATCAGTCCTCCCCATCCTGAAAATTAAGAGAAGGGACCAGGACCCAAACTGAGAAGGTGCTGCTGCTCAGCCCCCTGTCTTCCTCAACAGCATTACAAATTTTAAGCAAACAGAACCTCTGGGGAAGGACCATAGCAGGTGCTTGTCACAGATACGTACACTAAAGAGATATCGATGTAGTTGTTTGAAAGTGTATTTAAAATAAAAAGTTTCATCCATTTTTGGATAAGAAAGAACTAAGAAGTTTTCAAAGAACTAAGGTTTCCTTGTATTACATTCATTCTTATAGTTAGTAAGAAAAATCCCTTCTGTCTTTCAACTTAGCTCTCCATAGTTTCTTTTTGTCCAGATAAATAAACTCTATTTTATTTTGTCTCCCAACTCTAGCCGTGATACCTTCACCCACATAGTTAGCTTTTCTGAAATCTCTGCTATCATTTCAATGGAAAATGCTATTTAAATAACGTCTATTAACTACATGTAGTCTAGAAACAACTATTTTCCTGTCAGTGAATTATATCCTGAATCTAGGTCTGTTTACTTCCTATGATGTAAGAAGCTTGACGGGATTCAGGGGAAACACAACATTTTGTCCTTCTCCCTTGGTTTGTTTCTTTGTCTTTGAAAGCGTAATTTGATTATATCTCAATTTAGTAGTTTGAAAAAAAGAAACTTTTTTGTTTTGGCAAGAAAAATAATTCATATATAAATTTATTAATTGATAAATATGTGTAGAGCCTGAAAAAACAAGGTCTACATCTAACAGATTCAGAAACGTTGGGATCTAGCAGTGGCAGAAGCAAATACAGGGAGATGGTCATATTTCTGGATCATATTTGTTAAAGTGCTTTAAAATGTGTCCTCACTTCAGACAGATGTACACAGAAATGTTAAATCTCTCCCAAAAAAGTTACTGTTTGTTTTTAAGCAGGAATGTTGTTTTTCAGAAATGTTTTCTTTCCTGTGAGGCAAAATATTAAATACATAAACTTATTAAAAAATAATGATAACTGTTTTTAATTGAAAACCTGAGTAGTTAACTTAAAATGTTGTGTGTGTTCTAGAAAGAGAACGAGAAGTAAACAATGTTTAATTTATTTTATAATATAGAAAAATTCTGTGTCTTTTCCCCTAGTCATTTCTACAATCAGTTTCAGTTTCAACAGCCCTTAAATCCTCATTAATATCCAAAGCACACATGCAACTAATTGATCTGCTGAGTTTCCCATAGAGAATCCTCAGTCTCTGATGAGAAATAAGGTCAGAAATAGAGTACTTATTATATTGAAAACGGTCATTGTAGTCACTTTTTATATACTATACATAATAAACTTGCATAATATAATATGCTAATTTAATGCAATTTCCTCATAATTAGAAATTACATATTATTAAAATAAAAATTTCTTTTCTAATTGCCTGTGAGTCAGTCTTCTAACCACATATATTTTATGAACTATGAAGAAAATCTATCCTTTAGGAAATAATTAAATACTTTCATTTCCTTCAAATAATTTTCTAATCAGTTTTTTAAAAAGCTTAAACTCTTAAAAGAAACATCCTAATTTAATCTTCCTGTTGATTTTAGTGTTGTTAGTTTTATACAGGCCACTTCACCTCAGAAAAATAGCCAATTCACATCTCATTGTTAAGCATATACTGTGTAATTCAGATGTTAATTAAAGTCAGTTAATGTCACATAAAAACAATTACCAACTAGAAAGTTGAATTTAAAATGTTCTACTATTAAACAAAAACAATTGAGTACGATTAACATATTTGTTGATATAAGCAACATTTCTTGACATTATCATTTTCATTGGATTATAAGACAAAATGCTATTATTTCCTACCTTGTGATTTATTTATAATATCCGTTTCAAAGGATAGAAACAGAAGGGATAGTTCCTAATTCACTCTGTTACTCTGTTATAAAATCATACAAATCAAACGAAGACAATACAGGAAATCTATGTTAATAAAATCAAACAAAGACAATACAGGAAAACTACAGACCAATATCTCTCATGAACATAGAGATAAAATTTTTCAACAAAATATTAGCAAATCAAATCTAACAATGTATAAAAAGAATTATAAGCCACAACCAAATGAGATTTATCCCAGGTATTCAAAACTGCTTCAACTTTTAAAAATCAATTAATGTAATCCATCACATCACAGGCTTTTAAAAAATCATATGATCACACCAATAGATGTAGAAAAGCATGTGACAAATCCAACATCTATTTGTGAAAAAATTCTCAGTAAACTAAGAGGGGAACTTCTTCAACTTGGTAATGATTATCTACAAAAACCTACAGTTAACAAATAAGCATGATACTTAATGGTGAAAAACTTGAAGTTTTCCTACTAAGGTCAGATAAAAGGCAAGAATGCCTCCTCTCACCACTCCTTTTCCTCCTTTACTGGATGTTGTAGCTAATTCAGTAAGACAAGATAAAGAAATAAAACATATGCAGATTGGGAAGGAAGAAATAAAACTATCTTTGTTTGCAGATGTTATCATTTATCTAGATAATCTAGACGAATTGACGAAAACAAAACAAAATGCACTTTTGGAACTCTTAAGTGAGTATAGCCAGTTTGCAGGATACAAAGTTAAAATACAAAAGTAAATCACTTTCTATAGTCCAACAATGAACAAGTGGATTTTGCAATTAAAAATTCAACACTATGTATATTAGCTCTCAAAAACATGGAATACCTAGACACAAAATCTAACAAATATGTATGTGATCTATATGAGAAAAGCTACAAAATTCTGATGATTGAAACCAAAGAACTAAATAAATTGTTAGGTATTCCATGTTCATGGATAGGAAGATTCAGTATTGTCAAGATGATGGTGTTCCCCATACGGATTTAATGCAATCCCAATCAAAATCCCAGTGAATTTTATTATGGACTTTGGGAAACTCACTGTAAACTGTATGAGGGTAGATGACAGACACAGAAGACCCAACACAATATTGAAGGAAAATAACAAAGTTTGAGGACTGATACTACCCAACTTCAAAACATACTAAAGCTTCATTAACCAAGACATTGTGGTATTGGTGAAAGAAGAGACAAAATAGATCAGTGGAATGGAATAGAAAGCCCAGAAATAGACTCCCATAAATACAGTCAACTAATTTTCACAGAAGAGCAAAGGTAATACAATGAGTTAAACATAGTCTTTTCAATAGACTTAGAACAATGGGATACACACAGAGAGACACACACACACACAACGAAACTAGACACAGACCTTGCACTCTTTATAAAATTAAATCAAAAAGAGTTAGAGACCTAAATGTAAAATGCAACTATAAACTCCTACAAGATAACATAGGAAAAAAACTGGATGATATTGGATATGGCAATGACTGTTATTATTTAATTTGGTTTTCTTTTATGTTTATTTATCTTTGAAGACAGAGCATGAGAGGAGGAGGGGCAGAGAGAGACACACACACACAGAATCTGAAGCAAGCTCCAGGCTTTGAGCTGTCAGCACAGAGCCTGATTCAGGGCTTGAACTCACAAGCTGTGAGATCATGACCTGAGCTGAAGTCAGACACTTAACCTACTGAACCACCTAGGCGCCCCTTGGAATGACTTTGTAAGGTACAACATGAATGTACAATTCATGAAGACACAGTTGGTAAATTGGTCTTCATTAAAATTGTCTTTTGCTCTGCTAAAGACAACATCAATAGAATGACAAAACAATTCACAGACTGGGAGAAAATATATGCAAAAGACTTCTCTATTAAAGTACCCACAGTATTCAAACAACTTTTAAGCTCAACAATAAGAAAACAAACAATCTCATTAAAAAGTGGTCCAAAGACCTAAAAGGGCCCTTACCAAAGAAAATGCATAGATGGAAAATTAGCATATGAAAAGATGCTTCATGTGATATGTCATCAGGGAAATGCACATTAAAATACTGCGATGCCACTACATACATATTAGAATGACCAAAATATTGAACACTGAAAACACCAAACACTTGTAAGGGTGTGGAGCAAGAAGAACTTTCGTATATTGCTGGTGAGCATGCAAAATATACAGCCGGTTTGGAAGTAAAACAAAATACACTCTTACCATACAATCTAGCAACTGTTCTTTTTTGGTATTTGCCCCAAATGGTTGAAAACTTATGCCCACACAGAATCCTACATGCAGAAATTTATAGTAGTTTTATTCATAATTGCCAAAACTTGGAAATAATCAAAATGTCCTGATGTCCTGCATGGAAAACCAAGCTCTGATACATCCAGAAAATTGAAATTGTTCAGCATTAAAAGGCATGAGCTATCAAGCCATGAGACGACATGGAGAAAACAAAAGCACATTAAGTGAAAGAAGCCAATCTGAAAGGACTATATACTACCTGATTACAGCTACATGACATTCTGGAAAGGGCAAAACTAAGGAGACAGTAAGAGATCAGAGATTGCCAGGGATTGGGGTAGAGTCAGGGCAAGAATGAGTAGGTGGAGCACAGAGGAATTTTAAGACGGTGAAAATACTCTGATAGTATAATAATGTCATGTAATTATACATTTATTCCAAATTATGGTATGTAAGATACCTAGAATGAACCCTAAGATAAGATATTGATTTGGGGTGAAAATGGTATGTCAATGTAGGTTCATCAGTGGTCACAAATGTACCACTCTAGGGGAGAATGTTGTTAATGGGAGAAGATTTGTAGGTGTGATGGCAGGGACTATATGGGAACTATATTTTCCTTCCTTTAAATTTTACTGTGAAGCTAAAAGTACTCTAAAGAAATGAAGCCTTAAAAAATGTATATCAATGAATATTTTTACACTTTAAGAACATCTGTTTTTTTGATAAATATTTCCCTGTGTTGTGTTTTAACTGTAACACCAATATTTACTTTAGAATGGATTAAAGATATCACGATAGAAAAATGACAAAAATTTAGAAAATTATTATAATTGTAAAGTTCCACTAGTAATTTTTAAAACTTGTTTGCTAATTTTTTATACTTCTTTGAAAAATAACCAATGGTGTAACTATCCTGTTGCATTCATGAACAATGGTGCCTCTGAAATTGAGTTTTATTTTATATTCTGAGAGCAGATTTGCAGATAATATTTATGCTGTAGCTTTTATCCCTTTTCTTTTTGTTATATTATTTATCTTGTGTCTTATTCCTAAACATTTTATTTGAGAAGTCATACATAACAGAATATTTACTATCTATGTATTTTAGGAAATTGTAATCTAATGAAGACTCATTTACCCACCTTTTCACTTGAGAAATAGCATGTTACCAATGCATTCTGCCTCTTTCAGATTCACATCTCTCCCTCCCACCACCAATAACCGTATACTGGATTTTATCTTATTCTTCCTGCTTTTCCTGCTACTTTTGTCACATAGGTATCTATTCTTTTTTTTTTTTTTAACATTTTTTTTTTTGGATAGAGTGAGACATAGCACGAGTGGGGCAAGGGCAGAGAGACAGGGAGACACAGAATCCAAAGCAGGCTCCAGGCTCTGAGCTGTTAGCACAGAGCCCAACATGGGGCTCGAACCCATGAACTGTGAGATCATGACCTGAGCCGAAGTTGTACACTTAACTGACTGAGCCACCCAGGTGCCACTTTAGGCATCTATTCTTAACATATGACTTAGAGTTACCTGTTTTAAACTTCATCTAAATGGCCTCATACAATATGTATTCTTCTGAAAAAAAATGTATGCTTCAAATTGTTTTTTCATATTGATATATATATATACTTGTGCTTTATTTTCATTACTTTCTAATTTGGCATTATATGACACCATTGCAGTTTATCCATTTTACTTTTGATGTACATTTGAGTTATTTTTTATTTTTTAACTTTTTTTTAATTTTTGCCATGATCATTCTTGTAATTTCTGTAAATAAATATGTTAAATGAGATGACTAGGTTATAAAATGTGTATATACTTTTAACCTTATTAAATCATGGCTAATATTTTCAAATGTGGCTTGAACAATTTGCACTCCTATGTGAGGTGTATGAAAAATTCTTTATTCTTCCCAGTACTTACTATTGTCAGTGTTTTTATTTGTATACATCACATGGGTTAGGTGCCTTTGGGTACTAATGGGAACAAACAACTTTTTATTCTCTTATATGCCATCAGTGTTCCCTCTTTTTAATATAGTACTGTTTTTTTTTTATTTTTTTACTGAAATTTTATGCTAATATAGTCTCCATACTAAGTTATTTTTAATTTAGTATACAAAAGGAAAATACCTTTTTCACGACTATAATTTGTCTTTTCACTCTCTTCATGAACTCTTTTGTCAGAGAGATTCTTAATTTTAACATAGTAGTATTTCATCAGACCTAGTATATGAAATGGCTTTTGAGTTTTCTTTAGAGTAGTTTATTCTATAAGTTTGTCCATGGCTTCTATCAGATTGATTCAAAAGAAACCTGTGTTAGTAGCTCTTTACATGTATGGAAAGTCATATGTGAAAAGAATGTTATAAAAATAGATGAGACTCCTTGGTAGATGTGGATAAAGAAATAAACTGTATTATTTAATGTCAAATAAGGTGAAGTGAGCTAATGAAGGTATCCAATTTTCCTTATCCTACATAGTAAAATACATAGCTTATTTTTTCATTAGCAGACATATGATGAAGTGTGAATCAGGAAAAAAATAGCATTTCAAATGATGAATATAATTTGGTAAGCTTAATAACGGAATATGATTAGAACAGTGTCTTAATAAGGAAAAAATTGTTTAAAGGAATAGGCAAACATTAGTGTAAACAGTGGAAATTATGCATAAACAATGGCTATATCCTTCTGGCTAAGGCTTTTAAGCTCTCCTTCTCTGCTCAGTCACCAGAGTGCCTCACATAAGGCATAAGTAGAAACATGGAAGGCCATCCACTAGCCACAATGATAAAAGGGTGAAATATCATAGCGATGGAAAAAGTGCAGAGAAATTTGTTTTAGGTAACACAGACCAATAATGATAGAGATTCCTTAGTTTTCATTTGTATGTCTTTTCCATTTTATTGTGAAACTACATAAACTGGATTCTTATCAGCCACTGAACGATAAAATACATGTTATATCTCATAAAAGAACCATCACAGAGTGACCTCTGAGAATGAATAGAGCCAGTTAACTAAATAGAACTTAAATTTTAAAAAAAGGAATGGGGTGCCTGGGGGGCTCTGTCGGTTAAGCGTCCAAAACTTCTGCTCAGGTCTTGATCTCGTGGTCTATGAGTTTGAGTCCTTTGTCCAGCTCCGTGCTAGCAGCTCGGAGCCTGGAGCCTGCTTCAGATTCTGTGTGTGTCTCTCTCTCCCTGCCCCTTCGCTTCTGCATACTCTCTCTCTCTCTCTCTCTCAAAATTAAATATTTTTTTAAAAGTTAAAAAAAAGAATGAATAGAGCCACATGATGAGACCCTTGAACTCCTTTAGAGAGAGTTGATGCAGTTTTTGGCATTATTAATACATAAATTAGACCCAGGAAAACCTGATAACTGGTCAACCAATAATGTAAGATTGTGTGCTTATTTCTGGCCAAAGACTGTTTCCATTTCAAATGTGTTAAGATCATGAAATATGGTGAATATGTTATTTGAGGTTTAAGAAAAAGGGTCATCTTGCTTTGTGCTGGTGATTCCTAACTTTGGTTAGGATTTCAGAAGTACATAATTATAGAGAGAGATGTTACCAAATGAAGTCACCAAACCTCAGAAGTGCTTTTGATAACAATTGTTCTTATAATTACTGTCAGCAGATATAATCTTATAAGTAAAATATTAATATAAAATAATGATAAGATTTTGACTGAAATTAGTAGAATTATCCAAGTGGCAATTTCACCCATTTCTTATATGAAATCTAACTACATAATCATACATGTTTATAGTACTCTCTTGTACGGGGCGCCTGGGTGGCGCAGTCGGTTAAGCATCCGACTTCAGCCAGGTCACGATCTCGCGGTCCGTGAGTTCGAGCCCCGCGAGCCTGTTTCCGATTCTGTGTCTCTCTCTCTCTCTGCCCCTCCCCCGTTCATGCTCTGTCTCTCTCTGTCCCAAAAATAAATAAACGTTGAAAAAAAAATTTTATAGTACTCTCTTGTTCTATGTTTATTTATATTGAGGAATATTATGGGGTTATTTAAAAACTCTATTCCTACTGTCTAATCATTTTTCTATAGGAATATAGAATTGTATATTCAAATTTAGAGTAGATAATGACTTCAGTACCCCCAAATCTAAATTACTTGGTTACTAAAGGGACAAAAATCCTTAACCAAAGAAATGGATAGTGACTGAACACAATACTGAGGTAGAATTGATAAGATTTTTTATGACTAAGTCTCTAAAATTTCTCTACAAAAATAGTCACCCTGATTTTACCTTATACTGGGGGCAGTTTTGGGTGAGGGGAAAATATCTACCAAGCTTAAAATACTGGGTACCTAGGACTAAAATTTGTGGAGGTTAAGCATGGGTCAGTAGAGTTATAGACGTTGAGATTAATCAAGTTGAGTCCTGGAAAATGACTTACTTTATAAAATAACCATGGTCAGGGAAGATCAAGCTGAAAAACAGTGCTAATTTAATGGCAGAAGTCAGGATGGTTTTAAATGTAGGACCCTAGGGGCGCCTGGGTGGCTCAGTCGGCTAAGTGTCCTATTTCGGCTCAGGTCATGATCTCACAGTTTGTGATTTCGAGCCCTGCATCGGGCTCTGTGCTGACAGCTCAGAGCCTGGAGCCTGCTTCACATTCTGTGTCTCCCTCTCTCTTTGCCCCTTCCCTGCTCATGCTGTGTCTCTCTCTGTCTCAAAAATAAATAAACATTAAAAAATTTTTTTAAAAATGTAGGACCCTATTTGAGCTAGAGACCACTAGGTCACAGTACTATTAGAGGTAATGAGTTAATTGCATAAGAAAAGATTTCTATGATAAACCTTAGATGTTTTTAAGAACACTTAAATATAAAGTAAGTCAGGGTAACACCTGAGATCTTTACTGTGCAAATTTCATTAACAGGTAAAGTTAGGGAATTATTTTACACTTTTGCTTTAAATCTTTAAGCTCAGAACACTTCTACTGATCTCATGGGTGTTTTCTTTTCATCATTAGATCAATTCAAGTAACAACTCCTGAAGGAAAATTTTTCCATTCCCAGCCAAAGCTGCTTCCCATTTCCCAAGTCACTCGCTAACACATCCTCTTTATATCAATTATATAGCCCACTGTACCTGGAATGACTCACTGAATGGTTTCTTTATTAATTTTGAGTCTTCTGCCAGTAGGATATAAGTTCACTGAAGGCACATTTGCTTTTTTTCCTTCTTCATACCTATACTTCAGCACCCAGAACAGTAGTTCACACAACACTGGCTCTTAGTGTATTTGGTATTAAGGTAGGTTTCTGCTCTCTGTTCAAATGGCCATATATCCTTTGGATTTAGAATAGCATGTCTTTGAGAATTATCAGCATCACTCTCTTCTGTGTATTATTCATTCTTGAAGGCCAGGTTTTATTTGTTTATTTGTCTTGGTTTTACAGTCAGAGATCAACTCAATATTACCTGAGGTTCTGACAAATATGAATAAACAAACGCTAATTATAATTATTATTCATTTTTACTAAAAAATTACTGCTTTCTAAAAAATATCATTCTGATACTATTTCTTCAATACCCTAAAGTGTGAAATGGTACTATTTCTTTAATACCCTAATGGACTTTTTGCTAGTTTGTTATGCCAAGGTTTCAGTTCTTCTATGCCATGGTTTTCATCTTTTATGACTCAAACTGCATTTATAATAACTACTTATCAGAGAAGCCAATGCTGCATGATTTGCAGTTATATTTCAATTTGCATTCTTAATTTCATTTTTACTTCTAAGGCACCAAGGCTATTGCTATGTTATTCGATAAAATTCAATAAAACTCAAAAATAGTGAGTTTTCACAATCTTTTCAACAAAATTATTATTGATAGTAAACAATTTTGAGCTGCAATTTATATCAAATACTTATTCCAAGCCAAAAACTTTGGCCAAAATATTTATTTTAATTTATTTTGTCAATATTATGGCTGTCAACACATATGTTTGTGTTTAAGTAAACAGTTTTGTGGGCAGATGTCTACAAGATATTAAAACATAGATTGTTTTGATTGTCTCAACTTCTGCATTCTAAGTTAATTGAAGTAACTTCATAGGCATTGGGTAGTACTACCAAATGGCTTGAGTTCTCGTGATACTGACCAGAGGTAGAGCCATAATCTGTGGTTTAATGTTCTGTAAACTCCTTCTTCGCATATTCATGTTTTACAAGAGGTATTCAATTCCACCAGTGAAGACTTGTTGCTTGTGGCTAAGGAAATGGTTTTAATCTCAGAGTGATTAAAAGTTATTATTATTTACTAATAGCAGTGGTAGTAGTAGTATTATTTAGTATTTTAGTTAAATGCATCAAGGAGAATAAAAGAATTGAAAACAACATCAGTTTGGAAAAATTTAGTCATGAGATATTGTTCCAACAAGTGTTTAGACACTCTGCAAAGAAATGTTCTGTAGCTGCACATACCTGCCAATCAGCCTAAACTGTTGACAGTATTAAAACCTGACATAGTAATATTAAGCCTTTATTTAAAACACAATGCAAAATATAGGGCATATTGTGTTGGGGGGGATGCAAACCAGATTTCATTTTCTTTACTTCTTTACTTGCTCCATTTTGGATGACACATTTATTGTATATAAAAGCTATTTAGAGCATCGGAATAAGGATTAGTTTAATTATTTTTTCCCTTTGTCTTTTATATCCAAGATCTTTTAGACTGTGACCTAGATTCAGATTCAGTGGCACTAATCAGCAATATTTAAAAGGAAAAAATAAAATATGAAGTATGCTAATGTTAATTCTGAGTATTCTACTCCTGAGGATTATTTGTTTTTAATTTTCCTTACTGTATAACAGCACTCCTAGGAGAAATTAAACAATAGTTATTAAATAAAGATAAGTTTGTTGAAAGAATAATAACAAACTTAGGAAGATAATTTTCACATCCAAGGATACAAGTCAAATATTGTGTTTTGCAAAGGATAAGATTTATTTTAAATGAAGCAAACAATTTTTAAAGGGTATAATAGATAAAGGCTTTTACTCTAGGACAGCTAAATATAAAGAAAATTACTGGCTATTTTAAGTAAAATAAAGAACATTTTTCTTTTGCATTTTGTGGACTTGTTGATTTAAATTATTTTAAAATATTTTCTTAGACTTAAATATTTTCTTTTAAGACATAAATTGTAAGCAGTCAAATGATCTACTAGAATAAAGTATAAACTATAAATCATAACAATTAAACTTTTGGTACATCTATTTTACCAATGTGCAATAAGTTTAATCTAATTGTTTCAGATATCTCAGGGATAAGTACAAAATCTCATATATACCTCATTATCATATCCAAAAATACTTAATTTTGTCATTCAGAAACACATTTAAAAACTTACATATTTTTCATACACCCTTCACAAGAGAAATAAGGGATTGGCAGAATTCTGATTAATTTTGAAATAAACCACATATTATATGTAACGGGAATTGAAATCAGATTATATAATTTCCTAAACTTACCTGCATTTTCTGTTTATATATCAAGTAAAATTAAAAGGGGAATTTAATCTCAAGAATTCTATTACTGGACATTATTGCTAAAAATAGACTTGGCAGATTATTTCAACTTTGAAATGTAGAGGGCTAAAAGAAGCACCATTCCCATGCTTAAATTAAAGAAAAAGCAGGAGAAACTTCAAAAAAAATTTTTTAACGTTTTATTTATTTTTGAGACAGGGAGAGACAGAGCATGAACAGGGGAGGGTCAGAGAGAGGGAGACACAGAATCCGAAACAGGCTCCAGGCTCTGAGCTGTCAGCACAGAGCCCGAAGTGGGGCTTGAACTCACGGACTGTGAGATCATGACCTGAAGTCGGCTGCTTAACCAACTGAGCCACCCAGGTGTCCCTACAGGAGAAACTTCAAAACAATTACTTTCTTGGACACATCAGAAAGCTAGTCATTAAAGGTAATCAAATAACTAAAACCTGGGAAAGACAGTTGCTAGGAGTAAAAGAATTTACATATATACTTACCTTCAGTAGACACTTTTGGACACTATATAAGCTGATAAGAAGATAATTAAAAGAAACAAAACAATAAACTGCCAAAGGTGAGAGAGGTGTATTAGTTTTCTACTGCTAATGAAGAAATTTATCACAAACTTAATGGCTTAAAACACATTTGGGTGGTCTAAAGATCAAAATGATCCTTAGTGGCTAAAATCAAGGTGTCAGCAAAGTGGCATTCCTCCTGGGATTTCTAGAGGAGAACTAAGATCCCTTGCCTTTTCCTGCATGACTTGACTCATGAGCCCTTTCCTATCTTCAAAGTTCTCCATGCTAACCTCTCCTTTTTTCATCACATCCTACTCTCAAGTTTGATCATCTTTTCTCTCTTTTGTAAAAACCTTTGTGATTACATTGGGCCTACCTGGAATATCCAGAATATTTTCCCAGCTCAAGCTTCTTAAGTTATAAAAACAATCCCTTTGCCATATAATCAACATATTCACTTTTAGGGATTAAATCATGGGTGTCTTTGGGAAGCCATTATTCAGCCTACCACAGAAGGCTAGTGTGAAAGTGTGAATCCCAATATAAGGGTTTTTTCACCATCTTGCAAATTTATCCTCCACTAACCCCCACCAGACACTCACAAGGAAATCAGGTGGAGTTTTAACAAAGCTTTTCTTGTGGTGCTGGCTGAGGAAGGAAAAGACCAATCACTACAGAAACTGTCCAGACCCATGTTTTCTCTATATATAACAAAACAGACATATTAATCTACAAGGGTAGGAATAATAAAACAAAACAAAACAAACAAACAAACAAACAAAAATTGTGGCTTTAGGGAAACTGTAGGAAAAGAAAAAAAAACAGAATGTCCCTTTTAGAGAGGCAGACATACATGTTAGTCTCAGTACCACAATTTGAGGAAAAGCAGGTGCACTTATAAAGGTCACACCATTGAGACTAAGGAATATTGTGCATGCCTAAGATTAAGACTTAATCAAAACGTTAGAAAATGACCCCCTCTTCTGTTTTTATCTCCAGGTTATCAAGTATTGTGTAAAATAAGGGAATAAACCTTTGAGAGTTTCAAGAGATAGATTCTCTTTGCGTACCACATAAAGGAAAGACTAAAAAGGAGGAAGAATTCAAAAAGTAACCTCCAGAAAAGTAGTCCACAGCATAAAGAGAAAGATTACTAGGAAAATTTTAAGTCTATGGAACATTCAGAGTAACCATAGCAACAGCAAACCCCAACCCCAACATAATTCCTGATAGAATAACACAAACTATTAAATAAAAGGTTAGTGGGAGGAAAATATGTTTGAAGCACACTCTCTAATGTCCTACACAAGTTTGCTTTCAACAGAAAGTAAGAAATATATTAAAAGGCAAGAAATTACAGTGAAAAATCAAAGAAATGACACATAATTTAGATATGACATAGAAGCTGGAATAATTAGATAATGTAAAGTAATTGTCATTAATATGTTAAAGGCTCTAATTAAAGGTCACAATTATGAAAGATCAGAGGGATACATTCAGCAATGTGATTACTATAGGAAAGAACCAAATGGAAATTCTAGAAGTCAAAACATAATGTCATATAACCTAACATATATATAATAGAACCCCAGAGAGAGAAGAAAGATGAAAAAGAGTTGAAGAAATTTTGCTATATGAGAATTTTTCAAAATCAGCGTCAGACACCATACTGCAGAGCCAATAAGCTTAGACCACCAAACATAATAAAAACAGACAAAACAACCCCCCCCAAACTCATCTAGATATGTCATGTTGAAATTGTCAAAAACGAAAAATGAAGAGAACTTCTTGTACAGTCAGGAAAAAACCACATTACTTAGACAAGAATGGGGTAAGATTTACAACTGATATCTCATCAGAACCTATGCAAACGAGAAGATATGGAATGTCTCCTTAAATGCTGAATAAACACACACACACACACACACACACACACAGATAGACCTGTGTTCTACATTCGGAAAGGATATTTTTTTTAATGGAAAAGAAGTAAAGATTTTCTTAGATAAATGAAAGCAAACGATGCATTCTATTTATATAGTACAAATAAAATTAGAATATGACAATTCCACAAAATGTAGCAGGAGACATTTGAGAATATACTAGTGTAATGTTCTTACATTACATATAAAACAGTATGACTTATATATAGACACAGATTAATTAAAAATATATGTTGTAAACCCTAAGGAAAACACTAAATTTTGTTTAAAAGAGCTGTAAAATTTTAAAAAGTTTTCAATCCATGAAAAGAAGAAAAAGAAACAAAGAACAAAGAAACAAATAAAAAAAATAGCTTTTTTGTTAGATTTTCATCTAGCTCTGTCAAAATTCACTTTAAATGTGAACGTTCTAAACACACCAGTTAAAATAAAAATGTTGTAAAACGAGATAAAAATGCATGATATCATATATGCTTTCTGCAAGAAAACCACATTAACCGTAAGTACATAAAAATGTGAAAATTAAAAGGATAAGGGAAGTTACAACATGCAAAAATAATCAAGAGAAAATTTAAGTAGTACTATCAAAGTGGATACCAGAATAGAGAATATTAACAGAGGTAAAAGGAAACATTACTTCATGATAAAGAGACTGATTCTTCAACAAGACAAAATAAGCTTAAGTTTTTTAACAGAACTTTAAAAAGTACGAGGCAAAATAGAATTTAAAGAAGGCATAGGGAAGTTTGTAATTATATGTAGAACATTCAACACTTCTGTCTCAGTAATAGCAGAAGCAGGCATAAATCGTGTAAGGATATGATTATCTAAATAGCACCATTAACTATCATGATATTATTGATGTTTCTATATATTCCATGCATCCACAACAGAATATGAATTCTTCTAAAATTTATATGGAATACTCCTCAGTACATACCACATTCTGGGACCTAAAGTGAACTTTAACAATTTTAAAATAATAAAGATTCCACAAAGTATGTTCTCAAACCATAATGGGATTAAAGAATATCAACAATAGAAAGATACACAGAAAAATCCCTAATATTTAGTGATTAAGCAGAACATTCCTAAATAACACATGAATCAAAGAAGAGATCTCAAGAGAAATCAGTAATTCTACCCCTATGTATTTATTCAAGTGAACTGAAAACATAGTCACCCAAAAGTCTACACAAATGTTTACAGCAGTTTAATTCATAGTTTAGTTGGAGAAAAAAAAAAAAACTTGCAAACAACCCAATGTCTTTCAATAGATAAGTGGAAACACTCAGATACACATCCATACACTGGACTATTACTCTTTGATTTAAAAAAAAGTGAGTAACTGTGGATTTACAAAAAATATGGGAAAATTACAAGGCATTTTACTAAGTGTAAGGAAGGAATACTGCATGATTTCAATTACATGATATTCTGGAAAAAGAAAACTATAGGGACAGAAAATACATCAATAAGTTCCAGGATTGGATGGGAAGGGTAGAATTGACTACAGGGAAACAGCAGAAGGGAATTTGGGGGATTATGGAATTATTTTGTATGGAATTCCAGTGATAGAAACATGGCTCAATGCATTTGTCAAACCCATGGAACTCTACACCACAAAGAGTGAATTTTACTGTTTGCAATTTTTTGGAAAAAAAAGTCAAATTTAACATTCAAAAACCTTTAAATCCAAAAAGTTTCAAATCCAAAACATTTCAAAGCAACCAGATTGACAGAATGAATCAGAGAACCATTATGAAATGTAGATTGTAGCAAATGTAGCTAAATACACTACTAATATGTGACATAACTACAATGAAACTAGTGGCTTATAAAAGAGCTGACTGAAATAACTCATGAAACGTTTAGACTATGGGGGGCCTGGATGACTCAGTCAATTAAGTATCTGAGTCTTGATTTCAGCTCAGGTCATGATCTCACTGTTTTTGGGATCGGAATCGGCCCAGCATCCAGCTCTGCACTGACTGTATGGAGCCTGTTTGTAATTCTCTCTCTCTCCCTCTCTCTCAGTCCCTCCCCTGCTGTCTGTCTCTCAAAATAAATACATAAACATTAAAACAAAATGTTTGGTGGGGCACCTGGGTGGCTCAGTTGGTTAAGTGTTCGACTTCGGCTCAGGTCATGATCTCAAGTTTTGTGGGTTTGAGCCCTATGCTGGGCTCTGTCAGACAGCTCGGAGCCTGGCCTTCTGCCCCTCCCCCACTCATTCTCTCTCTCTCTCTCTCTCTCTTTCTCTCTCAAAACACAAACATAAATAAAATAGAAAAAAAAAGGTTTGGTCTAGATACTACAACACAAAAGATAAAAATAAGTGTACCCAAATAGTAAAAAAGCTTGAAGGTTTAGCAATTCTAAAACTACTCTGCGTGTGTATTATCTTTGAATAAACAATACACATATGATGGGAGCCAAGTTTCTTACTGTAAAAGAAAGAAGTTGTGAATAAGCAAAGGAAGAAATATCAGATGTTGGAGATACAAAAAGAACACATACTGGTTATTATATAGAGATACAATATATATGGTACAGAGATGATTATAGATGTGCATATACATGGCATACTGCATACATACGTACCTTTCCTAATGCTGTACCTAATGCTCTCTCTTCCAAGACAGCCTGGAAGCACTCTCTGTTCTAGCAAAGAAAAACACGTACACCCATATTTTGGTTTCTAAATATAATTCTCCAATTAAAGAAACCAAGACTTCCTGGAGAAATTGCTGTGGTAGGAAAAATAGAAGATGATCCTACCATAGCTCGTAGTGCCAGAAAGCAAGATAGTATTTTAAATACAAACCATAACAGCAACAACAATAATAACAATAATAATAAACAAAATAAGATGAAAGAGAAAGAGTTGAAGGAGAAGGAGGGGGAGATAATGACACAAGAGCCAATGAGAAAAACCTTCCACTGGCTACAACTAACACAATTGTGCTGCAGCTGGAACCATAAGATAAACAGTGATACACTTGGATTGTAACTCAGAGAATAAAATTGTCCTTGAATCTATAGTAATATGAGTAAATAATTCAATAAATAATTACATGGAGGAAAAAAGACACCTAGTTATTACAGAAGAACTCCAGTTAATACACGTAGAAGAAACAAAAAAAAGTAGAAAAATCTCCTTTAAAACACCATGGTAATGATTGCTACAACAGGCAAGATGCATTGAGGAATACCAAGAATGGTAGTAGAAACTTAAGGAAAAATAGGGAATGTTCATAGTCTGAAAAGCTTCTCTTCCAAAGTATCTATTAGTTCCTGTGGTGTTTTGTATATGTTCATAAGTTGTTTGAAACTCCTTCCTTCAAGAAGTGAGCTTAATTTCCTCCCCTTGAATGTGGGATGTACTTAGTTTCAGTACTTGCATCTAATAGAGTGCAACAAGTGAGGAAGAAAAAAAAACCCAATTTTACACTGAGAAAGAGAAGCTTAATAGACACTACCCTAGAGATTGAGGTTAATATCACCAGTAGTAAAAATAGTGATACCATGTATTTCCTGATGCAATGTGATTAGAGGGACACATAACCTCCCTCCTATGCGTCCTCAAAATCCAAATCCTCAGTCTAATCATGAGAAAACACCATATAAAATCAATGAAAGGCATTTTGTTAAACAATTAATAGTACTTTCAAAAGTGTCAGGTCATAAGAAAGATGGAGTCACAGATTTGAGGAAATAATACGTAACAACTATATGCAATGTGATATCCCAGATTTGGTCTTGAAACATTAAAATAGAAGACCCATAAGTGGAAACACTTGAGAAGATCTGAATAATGTCTGTAGTTAATATTATTGTATCAATGTTAGTTTCTTAGTTTTGACTATTGTACCCTGGTTAGGTAAAATATTACCATTAGTGGTAGCGAATATGGGACTGGGTAGGGGATATGTGGGACTATCTTTACAATCTTTGCTATCTCCTCTAAATCTAAATTTATTTCAAAATAAAAAGTTAGGGGCTCCTGGGTGGTTCAGTTGGTTAAGCATCTGACACTTGATTTCGGCTCAGGGCATGATATCACTGAGTTCGCGTCACATTTTGTGCTCCATGCTGACAGTATGGAACCTACTTGGGATTCTCTCTCTCCCTCTCTCTTTCCCTCTGTCTCCCTCTCTCATCCTCTCTCTCTGCCCGTCCCCTGCTCACGTGTGTGCAATCTTTCTCTCTCAAAATAAATAAACTTTGAATACAGAGAACAAACAGGGTGGATGGGAGTGGTGGGGAACAGGGAAAAAGAGTGATGGGCATTGAGGTGGGCACTTGTTGGGATGAGCACTAGGTGTTGTATGTAAGCCAATTTGACAATAAATTATATTAAAAAATAAATAAAAAGTTTAAAACTAAATTTTACACTTGAAGTTTTCCAGAATTGTAGAAAGAGAAGCAGTGCTTCAGACATATGTACTTAATATATAAAATCAAGTGTGTATTGGAAGCATATGCAGAATCAGAGTGTGTATATCTGTGTGTGTGTGTGTGTGTGTGTGTGTATAGTATATATACTATATATATAGTTTATATATTTCCTTAAGCATCCCTTTTTTTTGGAACTATTGATTACAATATGCAAATGGTTTTTCTTTAATTTTTTTTATTCTTTATTTATTTTTGAGAGAAAGACAGGGTGCGAGCAGAGGAGGAACAGAGAGAGAGGGAGGCACAGAATCCGAAGCAGGTTCCAGGCTCTGAGCTGTCAGCACAGAGCCCCAGCAGGGCTTCAACTCATGAGCCGTGAGCTCATGACCTGGGCCGAAGTTGGACACTCAACTGACTGAGCCACCCAGGCACCCCTACAATATGCAAATTGTTGAGGAAAATTTCACATACATTGTAGATGAGTGTGATAAGGAAAGAGAGTCACATGCAAAGACTGGCCATTTTCGGGGTGCTTGGGTGGCTCAGTCAGTTAAGTGTCTGTCCCTCCGTTTCGGCTCAGGTCATGATCCTGAGTTCAAGCCCTGAGTTGGGATGTGCTGACCATGCAGAGCCTGCTTGGGATTGTGTCTCTCTCTCCCTCTCTCTCTGCCTCTCCCCCGTTCATGCTGACTCTGTCTCTCTCAAAATAGATAAACTTAAAAAATTAAAGAAAAAATTTTAAAAAACTGGCCATTTTGACACTGTATTTTTCAGAATATATCTTGCAATAGTATGTGAGAAATATACAATTAAAGTAAGTTATTTATTGTACTTTAAATAAGAAAAAATTACTAGCCTGCCTTCTCAATACACACTGACGATTATCTGCGTGAGTCTGAGTATTACGCAGAATTAGTGCAGTACGTTTTCCCACACGTTCAGTTTCCCTGTAGTGTAGAGAGCAAGATGTAGCTGCCTGTCCTAAAAATAGATAGATGCAAAGCTGCTAGTGCAAGTGTGTGCAATTTTTGTTGCTTGGTATGTAGAGTGTGCAAGGTAAGGCAAATCATGAATATATTTCTCTTGCCTTTGTGTCAATTTCTGCAGAAGTAGTGATATGTTAGTTTTGAACAAGTCTGTCTTTTTTCAACAATGTCAAAATATTCATATAGACAGGTGTGTGTGTATATATATATACATATATACATGCATATATATATGTATATATATGTATGTGTATATATATGCATATATATATATATATATATATATATATATATAGACTTTTTTTCAGCTTTAAAATACGTTATATTTCAAGCTCCACTGGTGTATAGATAAAGTCTTTTATGGACACAGAATATATTGTTTTCCATTTCAATATATTATATAATTCAGAAAAGTTAAGTTGAACTTATTTTAATATTTATTTTTAAGTGATCATTTACTCATTCAATAGACAATTATTGGTCGCTAGCTTTTGGTATTTGTAAGAGGAGTTCTGACTTCACATACATTGTAGATGAGTTGAAGACAGAAGGACATATACATTGCAGGAAAATTTTCATGATTTTGAAGCACAAAAGAGTGGAAAACCACTGAGAGGAAAAGGCACCTCAGGTGAAAACAGTGTCTATTAAATACATATAAGTCAGCCTTTCTTAAACTTCAGTGTAATTGCAAATGACCTTGTGATCTGTTCAGTAGACCTGCTTTGGCAGCTTTGACATCTCTACTCAAATGGAGCCAAAGCTGGTGGTGTGCAGGCCACTGCTGGAATAGCAGGGCTACAGCATCCCCATGCTGACAAATGCTCCAGATCAGTCCCCGGAACACTGACAGCAAGGCACCCCAGCTTTTCACACAAGGCAAAAGAACAGAAATGCTTAGAGAATAGGTGCCCCCATTAGGGTATATGCTCCAAAAGAAAAGGGGGTATTTTGCCTGTATTGTTTATTTTTGCTACGATCCTGGTTCCCATAACAGTGCTTAGCACATGATAGGTATTCAATAATTTTTTCAGTGAGTGGTTAATTGAAATGTATTATCATATGGAAGACAGGAAAGATTTTCCCATGTAATAATTGTACATATTTGTGTTTTGAAATTATGGAAGTCAAATATGAAAATCAGAGTTAATAGGTTGAAAGCATATGTCAGTCTTTTGACAATATGTGAGAGCTAATTAATGAGCAATCAGATAGGCTTTTACAATTATAAAATTTTTCAATGTGGGAAAACTTAGCTAATTTCAACCAGGAAAAAGAAGATAAAGGGGGTAAGAAACTGTCAATAGACTCCACCACAAAAAGTACAATGTGAAGTTTTCTCTTTGTTTGTACATTAGGGAGAATATGTGTATATTTCTGAATGTATTTCTGTATGTAGACAACTGATTTTCCTAACTTATTTTTAAATGTTTATTAATATTTGAGAGAGAAAGTAAGAGAGACAGTATGCAAGTGAGGGAGGAGCAGACAAAGACTGAGACAGAATCTGAAACAGGCTCCAGGCTCTGAGCTGTCAGCACAGAGCCAGATGCAGGGTCCAAACTCATAAGCCATGAGATCATGACCAGAGCTGAAGTCGGACACTTAACCAACCAAGCCACCCAGGTGCCCCAATTTTTCTAACTTCTTATGTTAGACATTTTGAAGAAATGGTGTCTACATCAGGATATTGTTATGGTTGATTGAAATAATTTACTTAAAGCAATAAGTAAGTGCCTGGTATATAATGATTGTTCAGTAAATCATCATTATTATTGGTAATTACAGTTAAGTAAAATAATATAAAATAATTCAGTGCATAGGTAAATAGGTAACTATAAGGGGTAATGGATGGAAAGGGCAAGGCATTTCAAGGAAAATTGTGTGAACTTGAGGAAGCCCACATGTTCTGGATATTAAATAAGAAGGAGGAGGGTTTTATAAGTTCTGCAGTGCTAAACAACTATTAGTTTGCATAGTCCTAGAAAGATATAAAATGTTTCTTAATATTTTAAATTTCATGACATTCATTCCAACCTATGAAGATTTACTGAAAACCATACTGAGTCCAAAATATATTATGCTAAAGCTCTCATGTTCAGGCTTAACAGGTTCAGAATCTCCCTGCCAAACAGTCTTAAAGCTAGAAAAAGCTTAAAGAAAATTTAGTAGTGAATGTGAAACTGCATGCAGGGCACATGAAGAGTATAGGTTGCACTTATGTGTGTGGTTTTATTAAGGTATAAATCTTCCATTATTTTGCCAGCGAAAGGACAGATGGTTGCCCTAAAATGGAATCTGGATGCAGCATCCACATACTGAATGTCATTATACACAGCAACAGCTGTGTTTAGCATATCCTTCATTTGAATTCTAGTTCAGAGGAAAGACAAAAAATCATAGCCTGTCTATTATCACCAGGCACTATGTCCAAATGATAAAAACAGAAGTCTTTTCTGAGGAACTAAAATTTAAGGAGAGCTTAGCCATAGTTGCTAGGAAATCCAAGGTTGGAAAAATGACCAGTCCTGGACCTGTGGAATATCCTGTATTTAATTGTACCCAGGAATTAAAAACTTAAGTCCAAGGGAACGTAAGAAAGATGATGCAAGATTAAAAAAAACAAAAACAAACAAACAAAAACCCACTAGCATAAAACAGAAAACAGGAGAAAACACTTGATCTGTATGAAATTTTTGAGTTTTTTTTTAATTGTGTTTACTCAAATACAGTTGATACTTCTGAGAATGAGAGCAACACTCTGAATTAGCTCAGGCTACCCTAAGTGCAGCTTAAACAACAGAGATTTATTTTCTTACAGTTCTGAAGGTTGGAAGTTCAAGATCAGGGTCTGACAACATCAGATTCTGGTGTGGTTCTCTTCATGGCTTGCAGAGGGTTTCTGCATGCTGTTGTCTCACATGACAGCGGACCTGGAAGGAGGGTGGAGAGAGAGAAACATGGACCTCTGGTGTCTCTTCTTATAAAGGATACTAATCCTATGAGATCAGGGCACAAGCATACGTCCTCATTCAATCTTAATTACTCCCTAAAAACCCTATTTCCAAACACAGTCACATTGGTAGTTAGAGCATCAACATAGGAATTTTGGGGAACATCATTAAGTATACAACAAGCTCCTGAACAAATAATATTGTAATATGTGTGGCCATAAATTTTCCTTCTGAAATTGCTTTGTTTACAACTTGGTGGGCAAGGGCTGTGACCACCACCAAGTATCAAGTGTGCATCCTAAAATAGGTGACTACTTAGCAAACTGCGTGACCTTTGGCCAATCACCTCTCAAAAACTGTTTTTTTATTTGCAAAGTGAGGATACTAATGATATCTAGCCTAAAAAGTTTCTGACGGGCATGTACAATAAGCCCTAATTAATAACAGATCTTATGAAATAAAATTGCCCCGAAAATAAAATATCCCTTAAAATGTATTTTCCTTAAAATTCCATTGAAATATCTTTCTTTAGATGATAGCATTGTGAACAGCTAACTTCCCAAGGAATTTTTACAAATATCTGGAATCTCTCCAAACTTTCAAAACATTTATTGAAAAAGATATTTTAAATATGCATATTCTTGTTGGCAATAATGATTGACAAAGTTTTATATGAGGAAATGGTTTATATTTAATTCTTTAATTCTTTATTTATTTTTTGCTGTGGCTTAAATGCATCATGAATGCATGAATGGAAAGTGATGGGTGCCACAGATGTAAAAAGAAAAAAAATAACAACTCACAATTTGATGAAGTAAGTTCTATAATAAGTCTGATTTATAAATAGCTAAAATAAGACATAGTGAAGTTATTAAACAAAGCCACACAGCTAGTAAGCCATAGAGGCAGGATTTGAAACTGAGGGATATGGCTCTGGTGCCTATTGATTTAATTGTTATAATAGGTTATTTGAGATTAAACTGGCCACTCTAGCATGACTTCATTGCATTCAAAAATTTTGATGAGGTTACTAAAGCAGTTCCAGAAATGTGATTATCAGTGTACTCAAAAGTGATTCATTCCTCAGGGCCTGATATGCTCATCAAACAGAACATATTCATTTGAGAATAATTGTAATTTATTAATTACCATAAAAATAACTAGGGATAACCTAAATTCTTATGTCAGCTCTACAACAAATCTCTGTCTCACTTGCTATTATTTTATTGGTGAAACTTTAGTATTGTCATTAAATTATTATGCATGGATTTTATTTTGGGGATGTACCTGTTAAATAATCACTTTTACCCATTTTGACTCTTTGGGGTTCACTCTTCCTGTTTAGTGCTGTAGATACCCTGACACATCCATTTTTATGGTTGAATATGGCTCATGTCCTAATAATTCACTGATAGATTTTTTTCTTCAAACGTAATACTCTACATTTTTTTTAGAGGTGTGGATTTTTAGTTACAATGAAAACCTATTTACATCCCTTTGAGATCATGATGTATTCATCTTTACTGGTTGTGAGTGCTCCCTAAGTTTCTCAATCCCAGTTTATAAATAAGCTCTTGAATTTCTTAACATTGTTTCATTTCATCAATTATTTAATAATCTTATTAGCTTACTGCTCAGAAAGAAATATGACCTAACCTGAGGACTCTTCAGTCTTTCCAGGGAAGAGTAAAGGAGTAGTAGTCAACGTATATTGCCAATGTGGTTAAATAATTTCTCTGAAAACAAATGTGATGTTATTGAGGGGGGAAAAAAAAGACAACTAACTTTGAGTTCAGTTAATGCTGTGATTTAAATTTTTCAAAGTATGTAAATGTGTTAGAATACCTGCTCAAATTAGGGGTCTCTAATCATAATAAAAAGTCTATTAAATAAACAAATCAAAACATCATTTTGAACACAATTGTGAATCTACATTAATGAATATTCTCCTTTAAATGCTGATCAAATAGTAATCCTTGATGTTATGATAAAAAATATGATGTGGTTTCATCCTTGTCAGGCTCTCATCAAATGGAACAGCAGACAGACATGACAAGAAAGATTAAATTCTGATTCTTGTTCCTAATCTTAGTCAGTTCTTCTCACCCATCAACTAGGTGGCTTCTCTTGGAGTGTTCTTAGAGAAAGAAAGCAATGAAAAGAAATGGGAAGGCCTGGGAAATGGGGGGAATTAAGTGTGGCATGTTCTATGTGAAATGAGATGAAATTTTCCAACGTTTCAGATTAGCTTTTGTTGTGGAAAATTTTAAAAATACAAAGAAAAAGTAATGGTAAAATGAACTCTGTGAAGCCAGTACCCAGCTATAATAACCATCATCTCTTGGTTTTGGACATTTGTACTTCTATCCATGTTTACTGGTATCTTCTATTATTTCAAAACAAATGCCAGATATAATATTTAATTCACTATTTCAATAAAATTTTCTAAAATAAAATTATTCTTTTAAAACTGATACCAACAATTAATGTATCATCCCTAACAACCCAGTAATATCTAACAATATTTTCCGATAAATGACATTCAAATTTCTTAATTATTTCCCTTTTTCAGTGGATTGGTTAAGATCTAAACATTGTGTTTAGAAAACATCCTCTTAAATCTCTTTTAATGTGTAATTTATCCTACTCTTTTTCTTTTTTCCTTTCAAAATGTTTTAAAGAAATTGTGCCAGTGGTTTTGTATTTTTCTCACTTTCTGTTTTTTCTTGACTGAGTCCTCCTGGCACTTAAAGGAAATCAAAAACAAAATGAAAACTGTTGCTCTTCCCCTATATTTCCTGAACACTGGTAGATAGTTCTAGAGGTTTGAAATGATTCAATATAGAGTTTTGGGGAAGGGTTCTTTATATATGGTGGTGTGTACTTTTATCAACGAGCATATGACATCTAGTTGTTTCTGTTTTTGTGAGGTTACAGTGGCCATTGAGAAACTTGCCAAGATGCTTTTTTTTCTTTTGAATTAGGTGTTTGTAAAGTGGTGATATTCTAGTTCTATTATTTCTCTTTTTATTAGCTGGATTACTTCTATAGGGAGAAACTAGCACCCCTCATCTACTTGGGTTGGTCACCCTGAGGTACAGTTCATAAAGATAAGAAATGCTTGATTCTTTCCCTCTATTCACCAGTTTTCAGAACAAGGAGTTACTATGTAGCGTCTTGAAAATATGTTTAAAGAAGTTTTTTGTTTGTGTTCTTTAATTTGATTTTTGAATTACACATCGTAATATTTAATGTGCTTCAACCTATTACTGTTAACATTGTATTGAAATTAAAACTCTTCTGTATATTACCAATGCAAGCCTCTTCAGGTTAGTTACTGAATCTTTTTTACAAGCATGGAGTAATTTTTGGTGGCTTCCTTGTTTTATAATATGCTTAGTGTCCAGGTTCATCTTTTCCACATCCTGCCTCAGAACTGGGCCGTATCTCCAGCAAACACAAGTTCCTCTGGTGTAACAGACAAGAGCCTTTGCACTTGGTTCTTGATGGCAACTGATTTGTTCCCTGCTTCTTGGCCTTTTCAGTGGTTAGAGTAAAACGTTTCTGTCAGAGAAATTTCATCCCAGATTTATACTGATACTTTCGAATCAAATATGATAATTTTAGCATTTTTACCCAACTTCTTTTATTTTGTATTCATTTCTCTTTTCTTTTTGGTTAA
This sequence comes from Prionailurus viverrinus, assembly GCF_022837055.1. Classification (NCBI taxonomy): domain Eukaryota; kingdom Metazoa; phylum Chordata; class Mammalia; order Carnivora; family Felidae; genus Prionailurus; species Prionailurus viverrinus. The sequence goes on along the minus strand of NC_062565.1, from coordinate 127,516,804 downwards.
TGACTTTAAATAATTACTTGGTTCTTAATGACTTTAAATAATTACTTGGTTCATATGTTACATATGTAGAATAACTTTTGAATAGTACCAAAATTATGACCCAAAATGTGTTTTTATTGAAAATAGTTCTAGATTTGTTTTCACCATATTGAGAAAATGTAGTTGTGTAAAATACTTACATGTTCTGATATAAAATCTAGAAAATAAAGTCTATACTGTTGGGTAGATAAATAAATAATACATAAATTCAGAAAAGTCTAGCTGTTGTTGTCCCTGACTCATTTTATACTCTCCCTCTCATGCATAAATAACACTATCATTCACTGTATGATGTAGGCTTTCATTTTTAAAACAAATAAGAAAATACAAATGTATTTGAATTTATGCATAACTTCCTTAGATAAATATTGCTAACCTGTATACATTTTTGCTGTCTTGTTTTTCTTTTTTACATGTATAGCTATGCAATTCTCTGTTATGTGAATGAACTATGCTTTATCCAACTGATGCATATCAATGGATATTTGGAATATTTCCAGGCTTGTCAATATAATTTCTACCCTAAGAGATTCTTCACAGTGTGTCTTTGCCTGGACAAGAATTTTATTTGCTGAGTTGTGTGACTTCATAGCATCCAGAAACCTCAGCAACATCAATTTTGCTTGACCTCACTTGTACTTTTCCCTCTGCATTGAACTGCAAACTAAATCTAGAACTTTAAATAATTCCAAATAAATGATAAACTGCAACCTAAATCTGGAAAACTCCATTTCAATTTCTTCCAAGATCAACTTACCAAATTATCCATGGAGTACATTTGAGTGATTTTTGGGTTTTCTAGCTCTCCAGACACTAGAAACCTCTTACATATTTTCCACTTTGTCCTGTAAAGAAGTGACACCATAAAAGTCTTGGTTATATTTGTGTCTTTTTTTTTTTCCATTTTCTCCTACCTTATCACTAGTTTTGTTGTTGTTGTCTGTGTCTATTTGGGTTTGTTATCTGAGTTCTTTAGTTATTTGTTGGAGAATTTGTAGAAATTCAAAATTATTACCATCTCTCCTGAATGCTGTATTTTACACTGGTATAGGATGGTATGTATTATCTCATATATAATCTGATATATAATTGTTTATCAAATATATATCTTAATTATATGTATATGAAAATCTTTGTAGAAAATTACTTTGACCTCATTATAAAATTTGATATAGTTACTTTTAAAACATTCTTCATGCTAAAAGAATATTCTCCATGCTAGTGTTTTGCCTACTTTTATAACTTAGGACTAAGACCTGCAAACTTTAATGTCTCCTTTATTCTCTATAAAATGAGGCATGAAAATGACAAAGGTATGTTTTCAATGACAAAAATATGTTTTTGAATCATTTGCTTTTCATTCAAAAGCTGCCATGCCCAAATGTGTTTATGATAGATAATTAAATAACGTTACTCAGCAAACATGGAAAACCTTGAAGAACTTCAAATATGTTTTAAATTCTATTTCTATGTATTTTTATATACAATATCAGTTTTTTTACTTTTTGAAAACCATAGTGCTATTTAGGTCTAAAATTGTGCTATGAATTTTGGATCTTAAAGCAAAGTTAATCAGTCAGTATGAATATTTTAAGAACTTATGTTAGTGTGAGAACATATCTTCTTATTCCCAGATGATAGCTCCTTCATCATATAAATCTTAACATAAATCTCTCTCTTACCGTATGAAATTCAATTTAATTGACTGAGTGACAAATTGGTTTAGTCTGTCATTATTAAGTAGTTTTTAATAAGTCCCATTGTGTGGGTGACCATATGCCTGGCATTCAAAGTGTGTTTTCTGTGTAAGCATGTCTTTACCATTTCATGTCCTTTGAAACTCTGTAAAAGCACCTTATACAGTTCTGGTTTTATTTTTTTGAGGTGACATTGCATAGAGGTGTTAGGGAGGGGAAAGATACAGTATTAAAGTGATATAAAAACTAAAGTCAGTACCCCAAGATAAGCTAAGACACTTCTGAGCTACTTTAATAAAAACCAAATGCAGGTGACATTAATTACTGAAAAACATATCAATAAAGAACACCAAAAAATCATGCATGAAATGCAATAAATCATATTTCAAAGAAATGCTCAAAGAAATCCCTAGTGGTCAAAAATAGAGAACAGAAAATAAAGTGGGTAATCAGACACTACTTTTGTGAATCTTGGTAACAGAGAAGGTTGAGTATTAAGAGATCCATAGAAAGAGATCAGCCAGGCTTGAGCTCTGCAATTGAGTCTCCTATGTAAAATGTTCAAAATGTAATTCCTCTAATTCAGCAGTGGGAAAGAAAACATTTTAAAGAGCCAAAGTAAAAAAAAATCTGAAAAGAATTATCAGCTATAGCTTGAATTCTGAATGAGGTAAAAATACTCATAACACCTATTTTTAACTAAAAGAAGCATATCTTCATGCAAATCTGGAGTTTAAATTTATGTAGTATATATTCCTAGGATTTTTTAAGGCAATAATTTTTCTACATTATGACAAATCTTAGAAAAACTGCAGAACTCACAAAGACAAAAACAATATTTGAATATGGCCAGGAAAATATCCCCCCCCCCACATTTTTTTACACTGACAGCATACTTTGTAAACAACAACAGTAATAGCCAGAGTGTAAAAATCCTATACTGAATGTGATGACACAAAAATAGCAGTCAACATAGAATTTTATTATCATACATAAAGTAATTTAAAAATGCAGCCAAAAGAAAGACATTTTCAGGCAAACAAAACCAGAGATTTATTACTAAAAAAACCTCATGGAGGAACTTCCATTGTGTACTTTGGATGGAAGAAATTAAAACCAGAGGAAGAACTAAGATGTAACATGATCAGCTAATAACAACAAAAAAATTGTAAACATATGTGTAAAATTAAACCAAGTTTCACTAAATGAAACAAAAATATGGTTATTTTTGCAGGTAAAAATAAGGTGAAACTGAAATAGTGGCTTAAGGTGCTATGTAAGTTGCCCAAGAGTTACTTGCAGTTAAAGATTTCTAATTTTCTATGACTGTTCAAGAGAATAGTATGGGAATATATTAACTATAAACTTGCTTAAAATAATAGGGATATTAATTAATTGGAGATAATAATTAAAATAATCAAAGTATAAAATATAATATCCCGAACACTAGAGAAAGGAAAATGATAAATCCAAAATCCAAATTCAGAATGATAAAATCCAGAATGAGGAATGGGAAAGAATATGGAAAAGGCAGAGTGAATCGCAAGAACAAAGCAAGATATTGGCATAAATTCAAAATATCAATAATTATAGGAAATGCTAGTGGAATTAATTCACCACTTAAAAATTTTAGATAGAATTTTTAAAAATATGTGTTCTTTACATGAAACACACTTAAAATTTACACAGGATAAAGGAATACATATATACAATATATACTATATCAAAATATGATAACATTACTAAGTTGTAAATAATATTAAATAAAAGATGATCATGTAACAGAGTAGAAGGCAAAACTTTTACTAAATATAAAGATCACTGCATACGTTAAAAATTTAATGCTTTGGGAAGAAACACCAATTCTAAATTTGTCACCATAGGGGAGCCTGGGTAGCTCAGTCAGTTGAGCGTCCGACCTAGGCTCAGGTCATGATCTCACAGCTTGTGAGTTCGAGCCCCACGTCGGGCTCTGTGGTGACAGCTCAGAGCCTGGAGCCTGCTTTGGATTCTGTGTCTCCCTCTCTCTCTGCCCCCAACACACTCGCTTTCTGTCTCTGTCTCTGTCTCTCAAAAAATAAATAAATAAATAAATAAATAAATAAATAAAATAAAAAATAAATTTCTCACTATAAAATAACATGACCTTAAATATATATAAAGCAAAAATTGAACATGTATACGTCGAGTTTTGAAATTCACCAATATTGTGGGAGATTTTAACACCTTTCTTGAAGTCACAGGTTAATCATGCCTTTTGAGGATACAAATGCCTTAAATAACATTAGTGATGAGCTTGACTTAAGGGCTACGTATTGGATCCTGAATCTAGCAATTCAGAAATTCTCATGCTTCTTATGAGAACATGGAATTTTTTTTAAATTTTTTTAACGTTTTATTTATTTTTGAGACAGAGAGAGACAGAGCATGAATGGGGAAGGGGCAGAGAGAGAGGGAGACACAGAATCAGAAGCAGGCTCCAGGCTCTTAGCCATCAGCTCAGAGCCCGACGCGGGACTCGAACTCACGGACTGCGAGATCGTGACCTGGCTGAAGTCGGACGCTTAACCGACTGAGCCACCCAGGCGCCCCAGAACATGGAATTTTTAAGAAAATTTACCATATGCTAGCTCATAAGACATGTTTCAAACTTTAAAGGATTACTATTGTGAAAAGTGCTTTCTCTGGCAACAGTGTGATTGAGATAGAAGTAAAAATAACTGATAATTACTGAAAATGTAAGGATATGCTTTTGATTAAATCAGGAGTGAAAGAAAGAATCATACGGAAATTAGAAACATTAGAATTAGAAAATACTTAGATATAAGCATTAAAGAAAATCGTTTAGAACGGAATTAGCAGGATACAGGGGAAATAAATTGAAAGTGACATTTGTGGCATGAATGTTAAACTTAAGAAGAAAAAAAAGAAAGAAAGAAAAATAAAGTAAATGTCACATTTAAGAGGTGTGAAAAAGATTATAGAATAAACCAAAAAAAATTTTGCAATAGGTAATATGATAAAGCGGTAGTCAAATAAAGCAAGCAAACAAAAAAAATAAAGATACAGTGGAGAAGGTAAGGCCAGTGTTTGAACTGATAAGACCCTAGCGAGATGGACCAAGAAAATGAGAGAGAGAAAGCAGAAGTAATAAAATTACTAAAAAATAAAATGAAGACAAAACTATAAATGGGACTAGTAAAATAATAAGAAGTGAATACTAGTAATTACTTTAGAATAATTAACTAGAAACATGACAAATGGGCTTTTTCCTAGTAACATATAACTAAGCAAACTTGCCTTAAGATGAATTAGCAAACATCCGTATGTATATATACAAATATATTAAAGAATCTGAATTCATATAAGAATCAACAGAGAAAGAAAAGAAAGTATTTGCTCCAGATAGTTTTGTTAATGAATTTCACCGAAAGTTTAAGCAAAAGATGATGCCAATGTTAAAATATTTCTGGGAATAGAAGAAAGGAAAATTATAGACTCTTCTTATTTATGAACACAGGAGGCAATGGAAAAATTTTTAAAAAGAGAAATAAAGGACATTTAGTAAAATAGAAGCAAATGTAAAAGCACAGATTGCTTGCCTTTTGAAATATGTACTAATGAGTTTATCACATTAAGAAATTAAAGAAAAGGCGTGTGGTTATCTCAGCAACTCAGAAAAACCGCAGAATGAAATTCAAAACCGATTTATTATTTAAAAAAGAACAACAAAAAACAAGCTAAACATAGAAGAAAACGTCTTACAGGATATTGATCAAAAACCTACTTTGAACACTTTAATAAAGTTGAAATGTTAAAACCATTTCCTTAAAAAATGAGAATCAGACAAGGATGCCCGCCCTCAATGTATCTGTTCAACATTCTACCAGGTAGCCTAGTAAAATTGTAAAATAAGAAAATAAAAGAAACACAGACAAACTGCATTTCTTTATTTCACATAAGATATATCCAACTCCAGTTGGATACTAAAATTGGAACGATACAGAGAAGATTAGCATAGCCCCTGCGCAAGGATGACACGCAAATTCATGAAGCGTTCCATACTTTTTAAAATAAAATAGAAATTACTTGTAAATTAGAAAACATTTCACATCGGGACATCTGGGTGACTCAGTGGGTTAAGCGTCCCACTTCAGCTCAGGTCAGGATCTCACAATCTGTGAGTTCGAGCCCGCATCCCTGCTTTGGATTCTGTGTCTCCCCCTCTCTCTTCCCCTGCCCTGCCCATGCTCTCTCTCTCTCTCTCTCTCTCTCTCTCTCTCTCTCTCTCCCTCTCCCAAAAATACATAAACATTTAAAAAATTAAAAAAGAAAGTATTTCACATTAAAAATATATAAACCGAAGAGTGATTAATCTGAAACTTAGTACAGTCAGAGTGAAAGTTTCTTCAGAATAAAATCAGTCTCTACATTGTGCAATTCTTTCCCTAAAAGAAAAACAGTATAAATAATTTTTGTTATCTGAAGAACAATTTTAGTTAACTACTACATATTTTACATTAAAGTTGGGATTTAAAGTAGAATAATGTATAGCTCACAAATTCTATTTATACATTTTCCAACAAATTCTCAATAGAAGAAATCATTTTTTTTCAATCCAGAAATAGTGCCTCAAATCTAATTTTCCAATTATCCTTAATAAAAAAAAAAAAAGATGGGTATACAATAGATAAAGAGCACTGGCTTTTTAGTTATAAAAACCTAGATGGAAATTCTATTCTAACACGAATTAAAAAAAATTTTTTTTAATGTTTATTTATTTTTGGGACAGAGAGAGACAGAGCATGAACGGGGGAGGGGCAGAGAGAGAGAGGGAGACACAGAATCGGAAACAGGCTCCAGCCTCTGAGCCATCAGCCCAGAGCCTGACGCGGGGCTCGAACTCACGGACCGCGAGATTGTGACCTGAGCTGAAGACTGATGCTTAACCGACTGCGCCACCCAGGCGCCCCTCTAACATGAATTAAATTGTGACTTTGGATAAACAAACAAGCAAAAAAAGATATCTCCAACTCCATAGTTAAATATAGATTATATATAGATAATTTATTAGAATTAATGGAGTTCAGCAAAGTTTCATGTAAGATTAGTATATAACTGTCAAATTCCATTTCTATAGTTCAGCAGCAGATGATAGATTTAAAAACTAATAACTTACAATAAAGCAATGATAGGTATTTATAACTGAATTACATTAAAAGTGAAGAAACATGGTGAAAATTCAGAATTTTTTATTAAAGTCTTTCATTAAATTTTGGAGAAATTTGTAAAAAAAGAAAAGTTATATAATGTTCATGGATAGAAGGAGCGAAATGTTAAGATTATTAATTTTTTTCAAGTTATCTTTAGGTTTAGGAATCTGACCAATCTCGAATTTGCGATTAATTCTAAATTTGAATTGGGAGGTTATGGACTTTGAATAGCTGAGAATATTTTGAGGAATAAGAAGTTGTGTGGGAACTACTCCTCAGGTATCAAACCATCTTATAAAGTTATGCAACCAAGACGTTGTTTAGTCAGCTCATGGATAAAGACCAGTGGAACTAAACAGAGTATCGATACCAGTCTGTCATACATGAAAATACAACATGAGAGAGCTAAGGAAATGACAGATACAAAATTAAAAGACCTGAACAGTTGGTTCTCTATGAACAAATGAAATTGAACCCCCCAATTTACGCAACATATAAAGATAAATGTGTAAGTATAAGAGAATCCTCTTTTTTTAATGGCCATTGGTGAAGAAATATATTGCAAACAATACACAAATTATCCTTAACGCATTAAAATTTAAAATCCTAAAAAAATAAATAAAAGAAAATGAAATTCTTGTGCAACATAGGAAAACGACCATGTTACAGGTGGGATAGGAAATCTACAATGTTTATAACTCTCATAACATTAGTGCAGATTATATTAGGGTCACTTTAACATCATTATAAAACTATCCAGTCTATAAATAGCAAGATAAGTAAATAATATTGAGACAACTCAGCGAGGAGAAACCTGATTAGCCAATAAAATATGAAATGAAGTTTCGATAATAATCAGGAAAATCCAAAGTATAGTAAAAATAAGAAACTTTTCATGCTCATGAAATTAATGGTCTAGTTTTACAGAAAACTTTTTGTTACACATGCGAATGTTAATTGCTTTAATCACTTGGAAAGACCAATTTAGGAAATAGTGCATATGAAGGTGGTGATGCCCTTTCCATTCCACTCAGTTATACTCTAAATCTTGTGCATATTGAGATGTGTAAAATGTTCAGAGCAGTGACGTTTGTAAAGGAAGAAATTAGAAAATATTGAAATGCTTGCAAAAATCAAGACATTTTTTTATCCATGCAGTGGTGTGTAATATGTAGAAGTGAATGAACTAGAGTTACATGTATCAACATGGATAAATCTCAAAAACATAAATTTGAGTGAAAAATGGTATAAGAATATGGAGAGTATAATGTAGTTTGTATAAGTTTTAAAATTATGCAATTTGATTAATGGTATTTTGTCTTAAGAACATAAATAACTTCAGTAAGGTGAAATTATGTACATAGAATTAAGTATCAAATTCAGCATAGTGGTTAGCTTGTAATAGGGAAGCAGGTTGATGGAGGGGCTGACACTGGTTTTCATTGCCTTTTGTAATGCCTTTTCATAAGCTGGAGAGCAGATACATAGGTGTTGATTATTTCATTCTGTATGCCTTTGGTGTAGTTGAAGTGGTTTTTAATCTATTTAGAAAGTCAACTTCAGATTTTCTACTTTGGGTTGTAAAAGGAAAATTCTTGCCATTTTCTTGACCCAGGCATGAACTGATGACTTTTGAAAAATGTCTTTCTGTAGCCCATCTGAATCCTGTCTGTAATATTTAAACGCCAGTACTTGTAACAGATAACAGAAAGCAATGGCATATATCATGATAAGCTGACTAAAAATACTTATTTGGTTCTAGAGCATTATGATGTTCTCTATAAAGTCCCTCCTGTGTTACCACTGTGATCTCTCCCCTACTAATATGAGTATCCTCAAAATCTACTCAGGAACACAAAGTTCTAGGATAAATGATCTTAGATACAGATTTTGGGATGCTTTTTGTTACCTCTGAAGGCATGCATCTTTTTCTGATTACTGATGTTAGAAAGACCTATGTCTTCAGGGGTACTGGCCTCCATAACTCTCAGGGACAGTTCAGAAGATAATATCTGAAAGCCATATGCTAAACTCAATATCTTTCCTGTAATATACACACCTTTGGGTGAGTTCTTGGGTTATTTAATATTTCCCAGCCAAAAAAGATGGAACTAGTAAATAGCCTTAGTTCCTGCTCAGATTCATCTATAGAGTTCCAGAAAGAAAGGTCAGGCTCTGCGTTTTGATTAACACTTGCTTTTCTACTACCACAAAGCAATATTTTTTGGTCAGTGGGTCACATCCACGTTCTAATTCTGAATTCTTCACCTACAACTTATGAAAACCTGAAAAAAAAACCCTTGAACTATTGGGTATCAGTTTTTTAATTTGTGAAACTAGAAAGACTATACCTAATTCATAGAACTTCTATGAGAATTAAGTGTGTGGAACTCTCTAAAATACTGGTTATTATTATCAATTTATTTAAAATATGTATAATCTCCAAATTCACCCATTCTTCTATAGATCTTTTGTTTTTGAAAGCTCAAATAAGTTTATCCTCTGAAATCCAAGATTTCAGAAGAAAATAATGAAGACTCACACTACTTAAAAAAAAAAGAAAAGGAAAGAAAAGGAAATGGTTGCATTTCCAAATTGAGATATTTTCAGTCCGTACTCCAGTAACTCCTTTCGCTTTACCAAGGAAGAAGGAATTCAGATCGGAGTCAGTATCCACCGTTGTATGCCTGCTCGCTGCAGATTTCTCTTTGTTTTGTTTCGTTTTCTTTGTTTCTTAAATTGGGTGCAGCTCCTTGTTAAAAGCAGGCTAAGTTTTCCAGTTTGTGTATACCAGGAAAAGAGGTAGGACAAATATTTCTGAGATCTTGGAGCACATAATAAACTTTTAGAAAATCATACTTACACTTACTGTGCAATAGGGGATACAAAAAGATCTAATTAAAAACAAAGCTAACCTTTCTTAAGTATTACTAGACAGTGTGCTAAGTCTCTTACAATTTATGTCAGGTAGGGCACACCTGAGGTTTGTCCTACGAAGTAGGGGTCATTATTAGTCATTTTACAGATGGGTAAACTGAGGCAATTCTTACGATCATTTGCACATATGATCTAAGTGGCTGGAGTAGGATTTGAAGCCAGCTCCTTGCCTACTAAATCAATGTTCTTAAACTAGCACCTCCACATTCTGGCCTATTTTCCACTGGCCCTGAAAACGACATAACTTTCCATTCAAAGAATATTCTATAATGACAAACAGTGGAAAGGCGGTAAAGCCCGAAGGTCTCCGAACTGCAGCAATAGCTATCAATCACACAGCAGATAAATAGATTTCAGAAGTTTTGTGTACAATATGTTCTTGAATTTGGGCTTAAGCTCAGACTGACATATAGTATTTCACTGCTAATGTGATCTCTTTCTAGCAGAGGGAACATTCTTTTTTTAAATTGTATTGCATAACTTGTTTGCTTCCTAGCAAAACAATTTTTGAAATTTCCGTATAATTTCTGTTAAATCTATTTTTAAAGTTGAAGCTTAGGTCAAATGCGAATATGAATATAGATTTATCCAGCATGCATAATTTGTAGTCTGTGTGGAACTGACTCATCTGTCTTCAGTATCTGGCAGTCACGTGAAGAGCTCTCCTGCTAAGAATGACCTATTCATCCTTCAAATAAACATCCACAAGAGGAAGAAAAACAATATGAACAGTTCCAAAGAAGAGACAACATATCATGCATGAGCCGATGTACTTAAGTCAGTTCTGTCAACAATCTTTGGAACTAAAATTCCTCATTCAGAAAGCACTCGGAGATGCTGAAAAATTCTGAGTGTAATCAATTTAAAAAACATTAGGGCTCTTTTCTTTTTAAAAATATAAGTGAGTGACCAAATTAGTGAACACGTTTCTTGAATATCTGCAGGATTATTTCAGAGCATAAATTATTAAGAAGAATATAAAAGTCTATGTTACATAAAGACATTTGTTATTCTCTATTCCTCTTGTTTGATCAGGAAATATATCTGGTTCTTCGTTATTATCTATTTTCTTCTCAACTTCATCTCTGTCCAAAGAGATATGCATAAGGCAAAATGTTTCAAATACTCTGTTTGGTCTATGAGGGAAAAAATAAACCACCACTTCCACAGTAATAGATTTTTTTTGGAATGCATATGTCATTTTCAGCAAAAATGTAGAGTAATACCAACTACAGAATAAAACTGATATTTTTGGAAGATTTTACACATTTTTAATATATGGTCACTAAAATAAGGAGGATGAACAGATAATCTGAAAACTCCATCTAGCTTGAAAATGATAAATGGCCATTTGCTCATTGTGTACTGTTCTGACAATAATTTTAGGATAGGATTTGAAGGAATGGTTTATGAACTTTAGGGAGTGTGAAAGTTCTATCCCTAGATGTGACATGACTTCTCATAGTCTGCCATCTGACATGACTTCTCATATTTGTGTGAATTTTCATAGTACCGGAAAATTACATCACTTTTCTGGCAAAAATGTTTACAGAAAATGGTATAAGAATATGGAGAATATAATGCATTGGGTAGAAGAACCTTAAGTTATGTGTAGGATTTCAAATAATGGGGTTACAACCAAAGAACTTAACAGCCTATAAACATTTGAAAGATCATTTCTAAGGATTTATTATTGCAATTGGTCACTTTTCTTTTAGGGTTATTCCATCTTTTAACAAAAAATTAAGAATTAAAAATTGGAATTCCATACTGTGATAGCAAGATTACCTCCCGTTCGAATTTCCTGATCCAGGATTTCAGGAGTATTATACTAATTTTTCCCTATAACATTAGCTATTTGAGATAACCAGGACAGTTGTTTTATAAAGAGTCATCTGTGGGACAAAAGGGTAGGGGAATGAAGGGATCTATTCCATACTTAAAAGAAAGGGAAAGTATGTTAAAAAATTACAATGTGTCAACCACAAAGTCACTCCTGCAACAAAGGATAAAATTTGAATATGAATAGATGGTAGGTCTCAATAGACTTCCAGCCTCTAGAACTGTGAGAAATAAATTTCTGTTGTTTATACGTTACCCCATTTATGGTACTTTGTCATAGTAGCCTGAACAGACTGAGACAACACCCAAATTGAAATACAGCAGTTTCCCTTTATCCACAATTTTGCTTTCTGCAATTTCAGTTACCTGTGGTTTACTCTGGTCTGGAAGTCCAGGAACCTCCTTTTGACCTATCCTCAGAAGGTCAATAGTAACCTAATGCTGAATTACAGTGCCTGCGTCATTCACCTCACTTCATCTCATCACCTAGTTATTTTATCATCTCACATCATCACAAGAAGAAGAAGGGTGAGTACAGTAATAAGATATTTTGAGTGAGAGAGACCACATTCATATAAATGTTATTATAATATGTGGTTATAATTGTTCTGTTTAATTATTGTTGTTGGTAATCTTGTACTGTGCCTAACATAAATTAAGCTTTATTGTAGATATGTATGGATAGGAAAAAACATAGTAGGTATAGGTTTTGGTATTCTCTGTGGTTTCAGGCATCCATTGGGGGTCTTGGAACATATGCCCCACAGGTAAGATGCATTCACATGTGTGAGTCCAGTTGGGAAGAGGTCTGAGCTGGAGACCTGCATTTGGAAGTGATCAGTCTCTAAAAGGCATTTAAAGCCATGAGACGGATGACTGATGACTCAATAGTAATAATAGCAGAACAGAGACATGGCTCATAGTAAACAGATATATTCTAATCATTTTTCTAATTGTGTATTAATTCCTCTAGTCCACAGAATTCTATGAGATTGGTACAGTTACCCCAATTTACAGAGGGGAAGCCAAAGCACAAAAAAGTTAGGATATTAGCCAAAGATCATACAGAGATCATCGAGAATGTAAGTATAAATAGAAAGGAGAATTCTGAATATACCTCTGAATGCACGGAGGTTAAAAGTTTAGAAGTCTAGGAGAAGAAAAAAAAAAAACAAGCAACTATTATTCCCAGAAGCCAAATGAGAAAAGTTTGACAATGAGAAGGGAAAGAAAATTTTAGGATAAGAAAAAGAAAAAAAAAGGGATACAATTTGGAAGTAAATGGTGACAGAAAATTGTTTTAGTGATGTTTGTGAGTAAGCAAAAGTGAATTGATAAATTACATGAGTTAAATATTGTTAACTACAATTGTGAATTCAGTGTGTTTGATTATTTCAAGAGGTTAAATTTCTGACATGGTGTATAAACAATTCTCAAAAATTATATTCCCTCACTAAACTTGTATACATTTAATAAATATTCTGAATTATAAAATTACTTGAAATAATATTCTCTATATACTTCAAATTATAGCCTCTTTCTAAACTTAATTACAAATTTATAATGCAAAAAATAAGCATGCTAGGATAAGAAATTATGTGAGATTTTTAAAAATATTAGAGATATTTAAAATATTAAAACTTACAACCTGTTCTTAAACACAATTGGTGTACTTAATACTATGGGAAGGACACATATATATGTGTTTATGTGTGTTATAATCTATTCTATTATGTATTATTCATCACATATTTCAATATATATCTGGGGTACAGATTCATTTGCATTAAATTAAGGTAAGTAAATCTAAAGACGCATGGATAAGACGAAATTTCTACATGAATATTGGAAGCTGTATGCTGAATATGTGCAAAAATATTTTGCTCAAGACACTACTAAACACTTTGAATGTAAGCTTCAGCTTTGTCTGCCATATTCATGTTGGGCCATAATCCTAACCTTCCATTTTAGAAGGTTTCACTTTTATTTTTTTATTTTTATTTTTTTAACGTTTATTATTATTGAAAGACAGAGAGAGACAGAGCGTGAGTGGGGGAGGAGGGCAGAGAGAGAAGGAGACACAGAATCTAAAGTGGGCTCCAGGCTCTGAGCTGTCAGCACAGAGCCCAATGCGGGGCTCGAACTCACAAACTGCGAGATCATGATCTGAGCCAAAGTTGGACGCTTAACCACTGAGCCACCCAGGCGCCCCACAGAAGGTTTCACTTTTAAAATTCAATATCCCACATTCCATGGACGTATATCAAGTTTCAACTTTAGCCAATTATTTTATCTCACTTTCATCTTTTAATGCTTGATCTGGGTAGATGAGACTCCTTACTCTAACCCAGCTTGAAAATACTTTCCTTCACTTCTTGATTTTTGTTTCCAATTTACTACTGCTTATTTGATTTCTGAAGCCTTTTGTCCTTTGTCTAACTCTGCATGACAATGTTAGAGTCACTTTTTTGAGTAATGACCAATATTTCTTTTTTTTTTAAGTTGAAAAATATAAAGGAAAAAAATTAAAAGTGAGGGATGTAACAACTACACTGTGTAGAAAGTGAAGCGATAATTTAGTAATTATGTTATAGAGGAGTAAAAAAGATAGGTGAATGGGAAAATAAAGTCACATTTAAACATTAGAAGGAAATTCCTTGAATAAATAAATAACTTCCCTGTGTCAGACCTCTGGTCTTTAACCCTTGTCTTGCTTCAAAGTCAGTTGGCAATACTCTTCTTGCTACCAATGATGCTGACTCTTCTCCAGTCCTCTCTGAGCAAAGAAAAGAACTCTCTTCTTCCATATATTTCTTTCTAACCTTTAGTTTGGCATAAACTTGCTTTTTTTTCTTTTGTGGGGACTCTTTTGACTGACAGAATCTCGGTGTCATGACCCAGTATGTAAGTGTGTGTGTGTAATACATATATGAATATCTACTTTGTTTTTGCAGCCCTGATAGAGTAGATGAATAATTCTAGAACAATATAGATGCCTAAAGAAAAGACTTACGATTTATAAATTTCTGGACAAAACCAAACATAATATTAGTATTTCAAGTTATAACCTCAGTGCTTTGACAATGGTGGGAAGTAGAGACGGGGAAATAGAATTGTTCAATTATGCTAAATTCTTTTTGGGAAAAAGCAAACAAATATATTTTTGTTCTTAACTTTGACAATTGTAGAAACATTTTCATTTGTATTTTTTACTTTAAGATAACTATTAGTTAAATGAAAATGCACTTCAATAGTAAAAAAAAAAGGAAAACATAGCAAATAAACCAATATATTAACAAATGTGCATTAAATGGTTAAAACCAAGGCTATACAAAGTACAACAATATATTTTTTTTAGAAAACGTGCAAAAATTGAGAAAAGGTTAACAATGAAAGCATGGACTAAGATAAATTATAATTAAGATGGTGTTAGGATAAAAGCAAAGATGGCAATTTATATCTCTAAAATTAAATTTTGGGACAGTAATTTCTTTGATGAAAGGAATAATCTGTGGAACATTTATAGTCATGATTTTTCATGTCTTTTGTTAAACCACCAAATATGCAAAATAAAATATGTTCAAAGGTAGAGGGAATATGTCAGGGGTACAGATTTTAATTTTTTCAATAATTTTTTAATATTTATTTATTTTTGAGAGAGACAGAGACAAAGTATGAGCTGGGGAGGGGCAGAGAGAGAGAGAGAGAGAGAGAGAGAGAGAGAGAATCTGATGCAGGCTCTAGGTTCCGACCTGTCAGCACAGGGCCCTAGGAGAGACTCGAACTCATGAGCCATGAGAGCATGACCTGAGCCAAAGCTGGCCACTTAACCGACTAAGCCACCCAGGTGCTCCCCAGGGGTAGTCTTTAAATGTTTTAACATTCCTAATTAGACAAATAAAATTGTTTAAAATATGAATAATGAGGCTGATGTAAAATATGTATTTTAAAAATTTATTGTTTATTATGTATTAGACACTCTTTTTTCTGTGTTTCAATTTTGTATTTAAATTCTAGTGAGGTAATATAGTGCGATATTACTTTCAGGAGTAAAATTTAGTGATTCATCACTTACATATAACATCCAGTGCTCATTACAATAGATGCCCTTCTTGATACCCATCACCCAGTCAACCTTTCCCCTCACCCACCTCCCCCCAGCAACCCTCAGTTTGCTCTCCGTAATTAAGAATCTTTTTTATGGTTTGCCTCTCTCTTTTCCCTTCCTGTGTACATCTGTTTCATTTCTTAAATTCCAAATAAGTGAAATCCTATTGTATTTTTCTCTGACTTATTTTGCTCAGCATGATATACTCTGGTTCCATCTGAGTCCTTGCAAATGGCAAGATATCATTCTTTTTTATGGCTAATATTCCATTATCTATCTATCTATCTATCTATCTTTATATCTATATTTGAATATTTATATATATGATGGAACACACATACACACACACACACACACACACACACACACACACGTACCACATCTTTATCCATTCATCAGGTGATGGACATTTGGGCTCTTTCCACAATTAGGCTTCTGTTGATAATGCTGCTGTAAACATTGGAGTGCATGTGCCCCTGTGAATCAGTATTTTTGTATCCTTTGGGTAAATATCTAATAGTGCAGTTGCTGGGTCATCAGGCAGTTCTATTTTTAACTTTTTGAGGAAACTCCATACTGTTATCCAGAGTGGCTGCACCATTTTGCATCCCCACCCACAGTGTAAGAGGGTCCACTTTCTCTACACACTCTACCAACAGTATCAGACATTCTTCATACTGGGGGGATAGAACAAAAAAAATCCATGCCCCGAGATAGCTTCTTGTGGGTATTCTGATCAGGAAGATACATGTTGTTGACAAGAGGCCAGATGCAAGCAAACTTTCTCCTCTTATTAGCTGAGTAGACCTTATTCAAGTTTGTTATCTTTTTTATTTAGTTTCCTCATCTGAAATGTAGGTTATTTTGAGGATTAGGGTTGTTTTGAAATTAAATATATCAATATGTGTAAAGCACTTAGAACAACATCGGACACATGGTAAGTCTTGCATAAAGGTTGGCCACCATTATTAGCCCTCTTTTCATTCCTCATAATGTTTCCATAAATTGCCCATATATGAGGCCTTAAACTGAACCTGTATGATTCAATAATGTTGAAATGCATAATTCATATCTTTTCCACAATGCATTTAAACTGGGGATTAATACAAAGCAACTTGAAACAAATCTTTATAATTGCCTACTGATTAGAGATTTTAAGATGCTCTTCTTTAAAATATTTTTATTTATTCCTCAGATACGCCTGAAATGCTGAGCATAGGTCTCCATTATTTGCCCTCCATAATTATCTTTTAATATTTTCATTATTTGAATATTTTTCTATTTTCCCTGGCTTACATCACTGGTAAGATTTTTGGTAACATCTGTTATATGTTGCTTCCCTTGTGCATTTAAAAAATTCTTTTGTTTTAATCTTCATTTATTTTTGAGAGAGAGAGAGAGGGACAGTGTGTGAGCAGGGGAGGAGCAGAGAGAGAGGGAGACACAGAATCTGAAGTAGGCTCCAGGCTCCAAGCTGTCAGCACAGAGCCCGACACCAGGCTCGAACCCACGAACTGTGAGATCTTGAGCTAGCCGAAGTCGGACATTCAACCGACTGAGCCACCCAGGTGCCCCTCCCTCATGCATTTTAAATAGGATAATGCATTTTAAATTCCTTGCAATATTTCCATGTTCTATATTCTTCATTAAACTTACCCAGTTAACTTTTCACTTAATTTTGATCTCTCTTTATGCATCTCTTCTACTATTTCATTGTCTGTGCGTGCTTACCTTTTATTTGTGATGTCTATTAATTCCATAAAGATTCTTATACAAAACAGCCTAGGGGACTATTTACCTTCTTCAGAGTCTTCGGTATACCTTTCTATTCTCCTTATTTTATAGTATCTTTTCATGCCAAATATTGTTACATACATATTTGTGAGTGAATATATAACCAAAACAACACTTGAAGTTGGAGATCAGGGGCAAGGTTTAAGTTCCATCAGAATGGCAGCATTCTTGTATGATGGGTTAAGGTTGGAAGCAAAACCCTGCAATAGACAAAATCATCTTTATCTAATGGGCTCTAGTGATAGTAAATGTTGTATTTTCTTCAGACTATTATGGGATTATCTGAATTCTATTATAATTGATACATGTAGAGGACTCTGATAATGAAAATAGGCCAAGGGTTTTCCAGGTATTCTATTATAGCCACAGTGACTTGCAATTTCAGATCTCTAGTAGCTCTAGAAACTGAACTGTTCCATGAATCCCCTGTGACACAATAAATGATTTCTATGACAGTGCTATCAAAAATCAATTTCTCTAATTCAGAGGATAAATTGGGGCAAAAATCTAAGGCTTGGGTGGATTTTTTTTCTCTCTTTTTGTGAGAAATAATCCACTTCATTATGTCGGGGATCAAGAGTGGTATTTACCTAAAGTTTAATATTTGAAAATAAAAAATATACTAATTTGTGACATCTTGGATGATGTTATACCTAGCTATTGAATGTTGTTTGTACAGTAGGCGCTCTTCTAATTACTAAGTAGTAATATTTATTACCCAGTTTGCAGGTGGTGACATTAAGATACACATATGTAAACTAATTGGCCTGAGATACACCAAGAGTAAATGTCAGAGATGGTACCTAAATACATGCCCTCTGGTTCAGGTTCTATGTTCTTAAGTTATTCTAGTAAAGGCTCCTATGAAGGATGTCAGCCTGATCTGAGGGGAAAATAGCTGAAGCATAATCACCATAATCAGTCAATCAGAACCACAGCTTGAGATCCCCATTTCCCTTCAAGCATATGCTAGTCTGGGGGCAGCTGGGTAGCTCAGCCAGTTGGGCTTCCTGGTCATGATCTTGCAGTTAGTGAGTTCGAGTTAGTGAGTTCGAGTCCCAAGTTGTCGGGCTCTGTGCTGACAGCTTGGAGCCTGGAGCCTGCCTCAGATTCTGTGTCTCCCTCTCTCTCTCTGCCTCTCCCCAACTCACACTCTGTCTCTCTCTTAAAAATAAACAAAAAATAAAAAAAAATATGTTTGTTCCTTGAGTCCTATAATTTGTTGTTGGAAGTATACTCTGGACTCTAAAGCAGTGACATTGTTGACCAAATGATTACTGATGTAACTTACCAAAAACATTTGGTCATTTGTCAATTTTAATATTTTTAGCATATTTGAAATACACACACACAAAACTTACAGTATCTTTAATTGTGGAAACTTTTTAAAGCACTTTCACTTTTGAAAAATAGAGAACCCCTTTTAAAGGTTTCCTTGGTGTATGTCCATTTTATCAGAAAGTATTATAATGATTCTCTAGTGTATGTCGAGGATATATTTTTAGAAAATTTACCACACTGATAAAATCATGTAACAATTCATGCACTTATGGCTTTGAGTTTTTGCAATCTTGCAATTGCTGCCTCATAAAACATACTATGAAAAATATTTTCACATGTGGAACTATTTTGCTAAACTTATCTCAAGTACAAAATAATAAAGCTCAATATACATTTCATCAGGGGTTATACATGCCCATTTTTTACTCTAATATATAGATAGTACATTGAAAATAAACCAAGAATATATTTTATTTAATATACTTTTTTTTAAAAAGGGGCTGGAAGCAGAGGGAGGGAGGCAGAGAATCCTAATCAGGCTCCGTGATCAGTGTGGAGTCTGACACAGGGTTCTGTCTCATGATCCTGGGATCATGACCTGAGCTGAAATCCAGAGTTGTTTGTTCAACCAAGTGAGTCACCCAGGTGCCCCAATATATCTTTATTTCATTGATTAACAAAGGATTTTCTGAAATATTTCCTAATTGAGGGAGAAGCTAGTAAATATCCTAGACTGGAAATATTAGGAAATCTACACTTTAATCATACTGTATATGTTTTTTTTTTTTCAATCTTTAGCATTTCTTTCTATGTAAATTAAAAAAAATTAAGGTTATTTATTTATTTTGAGAGAGACAGAGGCAGTGTGAGGAGGGGCAAAGAGAGAGGGAGAAAGAAGATTTCAAGCATCTTCTGCGCTGCCAGTGGAGAGCCTGATGTGGGGCTTGAACCCACGAACCCTGAGATCATGACCTGAGCCAAAACCGAGAGTCAGACGCTTAACCCACTGAGCCACTCAGATACACCTCTATGTAACTTTTAATAGTGTTTGCTGACATGGGCGTTCATTTCCATGTGATCAAATTATTAACTGTATATTATATCAGCCATTTTTATCAGAAGAGTGTTTCCCCAGTGGTATATGTCTTTCTATCTATCACTATTATAGAAAAATATCCACAAAGAGCTTTAAACACACCATTATATTTAGTGACATTTTGCAAATACTGCATTACCATTAGATTTTTTAAAAATGTAATTGTGGTAAAATACATATAATATTACCATCTTAACAATTTTAAATCTACAGTTCTGTGGTATTAAGTATATTAACGTTGTTGTGCAACCAATCTCCAGATCTTTTTTTTCATCTTGCAATACTGAAATTATATACTCATTAGGTTATAATTCTCATTTCTCATCCCCCCGCCCCAGCCACTGTCAGCCATCATTCTGTTTTCTGTCTCAATGAATTTGGCTGCTCCAACTACCTCATTTGAGTGAATAATACAGTTTTTGCCCTTTTGTGATTGATTGGCTGTTGTAGCATATGTCAGAATTCCCTTCCTTTTTAAAGGTTGAATAATACTCCATTGCATGGATATACCAATTTTATGTATCCATTCAACCATAAATGGACATTTGAGTTACTTCCACTTTTTGGCTATTGTGAATAATGCTGCTATAAACATGGGTTTAAAAATATTTCTTTGACATCCTGCTTTCAATTATTTTGGGTATATATGTAGGACTGGACTATAATAATTATATTTTAAAAATAATTTGAAGAACCACCATACTGTTTTCCATAGTGACTGCAACATTTTGCATTTCCACCAATAGTGCACAAGAATTTCATATTTCCGTGTCTTTGCCAAAACTTGTTGGTTTCTGTTTGTTTGCCCGTTTTTTTTTTCTTAATGGCTATCTTAATCTTTGTGAGGTAGTATCTAGTATCTCATTATGGTTTTTATCTTCTTGTCCCTAATGATTAAATGTTGGTCATCTTTTCATGTGCTCATTGGCTATTTGTTTACCGTGTTCGGAAAAATGTCTATTAGAGTTCTTTGCCCAGAATTTTTAGCCAAGTTTTGTTTGTTGATTTGTTTTGTTTTGTTTTTGACCATTGGATTTTAAATATCAGTTTTAAAAAGTTGTAGAGATATTTTTTTCCTAAGGCTTAATTTAAAAATATTCATATATAAGTGACAAATCACTAAATTCTACTCCTGAAGCCAATATTACACTATATGTTAACCAACTAGAATTTAAATAAAAACTTGAAACCAAAGTAAAATAAAATAAATTACAATAAAATAAAATGAAACATTCTGATAATTTTGATAGTTCACATATCTCAAAGAACAAAATAGCTATAGGGCAATGCTTTTTGTTAGTATTGGATTTATGGCCATATTATCAAATGATTTTGTTGGTAGTTTTTATATTTGGCTTTCATATGTAGATAGAATTTTATTATAAAATCATTCATTTTTACCTAATTATATAGGTGACAATGAATCACACCACAAGTAGAGGTGGTGTATGTGCTGTTTTCTTAACTGTTAGAATTCCAGTATTGACATTATCTTCACTTGTGGCTTCCTGTAGGAACATTTTAAAATTACTTGTTGATTTTTCCAAACTAAACTCAGATATTAAAATTAATAAATCTACTTAAGTATATACTTTCTTGTTTACTTGATTTTGAGAATTGCTCCGTGGACCCCAACCCCTCAAAGTTGAGGATGGTTTTTTTTTTTTTTAAGTCCATGGTGTTAGAATATTTAGGAGTAGAAATACCAATGTGTTCAAGATGGAATTAAACCTCTTGAGTCCATGGGACATACTAATTTTGTTTTCTCTTCAGCTTTGAATTCCCACTATTTAGCTACCAGGTAAATGTCATTTCTTTTTCCTTTTTGGAATGTTTCTTAGCATCATCATGAATCTGGTGTAGCAAAAGTGACACAAATACTGTGTATTGGGGCAACCTAGGAATGGTTGACTCTGCTCCAAAATTTAGATAAAATTGTTCTTTCTCTGGCAGAGCTTTCCTTTATTTTATTTAATATTCTTATATTTGAAATGATAGCAACACAATCCCAAAAGAGCAGTGAAGCTAGGGGGAAGCGGCCAAAGAGGCCCATGCAGTGTCTCTTTTGACCTTCAGTCCTGTAGATTTAATCAAGTTAGAAAAAGGTTTCCTAATTTATATTTAATCTAGTTCATCAGTTCTGTGGTTGTAGAGTATCACTGTAACTGGCAACTCCAAATTCTCAGGTGCCACTTCAACTTAGAAGTGGAGTGCCATTATCTGAATCCTGTAAGATCTCTGGGCAAATTTGGTGCACGCGAATGATTGGAACTACTGGAAAGTCTAAGTCACCAGGACTAAGCATAACATAGGGGTTTTATGTTATACAATTAGAGAATAAATAGAGTGATTTATTTTACTGGATTGTTGCTGTTGAATAAATACTTTACATGCCAATTTTTGGCAGTAGTTATTAGTTTGAAATCAAGGTTGTTTTTGGAGGTTCAAAATTATGACCATTTTTTGGCCTCCCTTTCAGGTGTAATATAGCCTCATTACCTGTGAATTCCAACTTTGTCAATTTGCCCACTTGCTAAAATTTCTTTATTTTACTACCCCCAAATCAATTCTGTGAACAATAACAGACATATACAGAATGATAAAGGTTTGAGTGGTCCAACAGACTCATTCCCAGCTGAGGTCAGACATGGTGATGCTCTTCCTTCTTGTCAGCTCTCATACTGTAAACAAGAGGACTTTCAGTCTCTGAGTGATGTATTTTTTTTTGCATTTTTGTACTTTTTGTTGGTGATGTCACTGCTCAAATGCCCCCAAGCCTAGTGCTAAAGAGGTATTTTGTTCCTAAGCACGAAAAGGGAAGAAAAAAGAATGTGACTTATGGAGAAAAAGCTCTTTTCAGGTATACATTTTAGTGTTGTCGACTGTGAGACCAATGTTAATGAATCAACAACGTATACTAACTAAGGTGTCTTTAAACAGAAACACTCAACACGAGATTGTATATTGATCGGCTAATGAAAATGTTATGACCAGAGGTGCATAGAAACCTAACCCTATGTTTTCACCTGAGTAGTGTTTCAGCCTTCACCAATTTATTGTTCACATCTTTATAGAACATAAATGCTATGAATAGTAAAAATCAATGGTATATGATTTCACTTTTTCAGGTCTCTACCACTTTGCAAAAATAACAACTCCACCTAACGCTGGAGAGTGTTTTGTTTTCGGTCGACCTAATCTTGTATGTCCTAACTCATTTTAAGATTGACTTAACATCCGACTTTCAAATATTTCCAGGGAAATCTTAAATAGCTTGTTCAAATCTTGTTTCATTTTCCTCTAGTGATTGTATACTTCAGGACAAATTTCATGTTCCGGAAATATTTACTCCAAAAGATTACAAACATATCTCTGTTATTTGATAAAAATGAACATATTCTAATTCTGATTTTTGAGGTACATGGAACAGGTATAATCTACTCTTAAAATATGGTTTAGCTACACTAGATGTTTTAAAGCCAAAGTTATTAAGAATATAGATTGATGGAAGAATAGGTTTTGTGAAATTATCTAAGCAAAATATAAATTTTCACCTTCCTGGGTTTCAAATGAAGACCTCTGACCATTTTCTGCCTATTTTTATACATATGGACCTATACTGTTTATTTCCATTAGGTAATATAAAGTAGTATAAAGCAGAGTTTATTACAAGGCTCTATCCAAGCCACATGCTTTTGACATGTTTTTCCTTATTTTTTTTATTTTTGTTTATACAACCTGAGTTTATTGAAACTGTGAACAAGGAAAACCATGACCTTGACAGAGTCTACGTAGGGTCTCTAAAGAGGGAAGTTAGGGAAGGACGCTTATAGAGTTTGAAGGACTGGACTTAGGTCAGGATGGACAGAATTTGTAAATCTGGCAGGTTGCTAGAACTGTCCGTGGTGTTTGGAACACATAAATCCATGTGAAGTTACTGTTTCTATGGTCTTATCTTGGAATCTAAGAGTCTGAATGAATTAGCATTCAAATAATATAAGTTTAGATAGTTTATATTGCATATTATGATTTGGTGCACTTAATCTATTTTGAAAATCAAAATACAGGTGTTTTTGTTTTTTGTTTGTTTTTACAAATTGTGGTTTCCATTTCTTTTCTCACTGTAGTATCTAGCATAGTGCTTGGATGGGCACTCAATGAATGGTTGAATGAATCAGTAAATTATTTTTTTTAATTTAAATCCAAGTCAGTTAACATATAGTATAATAATAATTTCAGGAATAGAATTTAGTGATTCATCACTTACATATAACACCCAGTGCTCATCCTAGAAAGTGTCCTCCTTAATGCCACTCACCCTTTTAGCTCTTCCCCCCACCCAACACCCCACCAACAACCCTCAGTTTGTTCTCTGTATTTAAAAGTCTCTTATGGTTTGTCTCCCTCTCTGTTTTAAAGTTGGAAGCATCACAATTCCAGACCTCAAGTTTTATTACAAAGCTATAATTATCAAGACAGTATGGTAATGGCACAAAAACAGTCACATAGATCAGTGGAATAGAATAGAAAACCCAGAAATGAACCCAGAAACATATGTCCAACTAATCTTTGACAGAGCAAGAAAGAATAGCTAACTAACATTTAGCAAATTCCCAAACCATTTAGCAAATGGTGTTGAGAAAACTAGACCGCGACATACAGAAGAATGAACAGGAAGCCATCAAAATCCTAGAGGCAAAAACAGGCAGCAACCTCTTTGACCTCATCTGCAACAACTTCTTACTTGACAAGACTCCAGAGGCAAGGGAATCAAAAGAAAAAATGAACTATTGGGACCCCATCAAGATAAAACCTTCTGCCCAGCAAAGGAAACAATCAGCAAAGCTAAACAGCAACCAACAGAATGGGAGAAGATATTTGCAAATGACATATTAGATAAAGGGTTGGTATCCAAAATCTATAAGGAACTTATCAAACTCAACACCCAAAAACAAATAATCCAGTGAAGAAATGGGAAAAAGACATGAATAGACACTTTTCCAAAGAAGACGTCTAGATGGCCAAACGACACATGACAAAATGTTCAACATCACTCATCATCAGCGAAATACAAATCAAGACCACAATGAGATATCACCTCACACCTGTCAGAATGGCAAAAATTAACAACTCAGGCATCAACAGCTGTTGGTGAGGATGCGGAGGAAGAGGATCCGTTTTGCACTACTGGGTGGAATGCAAATTGGTGCAGTCACTCTAGAAAACCATATGGAGGTTCCTCATAAAAATTAAAAATAGAACTACCCTACAACACAGCAATTGCACTACTAGGTATTTATCTAAAATATACAGGAAGCCTGATCCTACGGGGCACATGCACCACAATGTGTATAGCAGCACTATTGCCAATACCCAATTATGGAAAGAGCCCAAATGTCCATCGATTAATGAATGGATAAAGAAGGTATGGAATATACATAGAATGTAGTATTATTCGGCAATCAAAAGAATGAAATCTTGCCATTTGCCACAATGTGGATGGAACTAGATTTTATTATGCTAAGTGAAATAAATAAATCAGAGAAGACAAATATATGATTTCACTTATATGTAGAATTTAAGATACAAAACTATTGATCATAAGAGAAGGGAAGCAAAGATGACATCTTTTTCCTTATTAACTATTAATATATAAGTGTATTTCTCACTTTAATTCTTGGAGAGTGTTTGAGTTTAAGTTTTATTTGAATTTATCTTTTATCAACTAGAGATTGATGTAGGGCAGCAGACCTAAAATAGCTAAAATGTTTATTCAGTTGAAATTGTGGATTGTGAATTAACGGAAGCAAATTGCCAAAATAATAGTCACTGTTTCCACCATTTCTTTATATAGCTGTAATATAGGAAAAACTCTTGTTTGTTAATCATTTAGCTTTATGATGGTTATCAGCGTTTCTTTTAAGATGCCCAAGGGAGAATCTGCTATTACTAACTTCTTTCCTTCTCACAGATGTCCTAAGGGGAGGTAAACAGGTTAGATGGCCTATCTATGAGATTTGTGGTATTTTTAATTCAGTTTATCTAGGCATACATTTCCTTATTTTTAATGGTGAAAGGTAAACATCTTATGATTCAGTTATTTGTAAATGCTTCATAGATTAAGTATTCTATAACAATTTTGGATGATTTACATTTTAATTTCAGAATATCCTTTGGCTTCTCATAATTTTATACGTAAAAGTATATATGCCTAATTTATTTGTGATAGTTTTATTAGAATATTTACTGTAACTGTAACAAGAAAGATCATAAAGGGTGGCTAAATGCCACAATGTTTAAATTGTAAAACTTGGGGATATGGCAAGTTATTATTGTTATATCAGCTCTAATGGCAACTCTCTTATTTCTTGATTCAAAACAGAAGTAAAATCCCATAATGAAGTCAATAAGAATAGTGTTGATAAGGGCATTTAACTTTTTGTATTCTAGTATGTTTTTAATCAATTAATTATTTTTTTTTCTCTTTCAAAGAACAATTCAAACAATAAGGTTCATGGTCTCAAGTCCAAAGATCTTATTTTAATATTATATATTGGATTTGATTCATCAGGATCCTTTAACTTCAGATGATAAGTGTTTGAACCACATGGTAATAATATTCCCTTTGTTACTGCATTATCAGAAATAAGCATATAAACAAATTCTGGCCAAAGACATGCTAGAGAAAGGAAGTTTTATTGAAAACTACTTCTCGTATCTACATGAGAACCATAATAAAACATAACTCGTTAGCTTCCTCTGGATCATTGGTGCATTTATGGAGTAGCTTGAATGTTGGTATCTGAATTGCCACCATCTTGATACAAAGTCAATGTCAAGCTTGGAGCAGGGAGAGGGGAAAACACACTCTTAATGAAATATTGAGACACTAAGTCTACTAATGCTGGACACTGCCCAAACTCTAAACAGTGTAAGTACAAGTCTATTATTTAGAAATTAATGTAGGGGATTCTAAACATTTTCATCAAAATCATCTCAGTACATTTTAACATCAAAATATTGGTTTCCAAGGACTAAGATCTGTTACTTATTTCAATATAACCATGCTTTATAAAGATTTGGTCCTCTAAAAGCAATTGTATAGTCTATATTTTTTTCCATAAGTTTCATCTAAAGTAATGAACAAACTTCCCACCCAAAAATGTAGTGTTTTCCAAGAGACATCTTTTTCTTTTTCCTTCCACCACCATTTAGTGGTTAGATATTAACTTGTCTGTTTAAAACTCCTAACACACTCATCCAATTCTCTTGTGCAGTAACACTTTTCTATAAATATGTGGTTCAAATAGAAACTACGTTTTTAAACTATATTTCCCTCTTCACAGCTTATTGCTCTTGGGATTTATACCCAGTGCAATAAATATGCGGCTAGACTATGAATTTTGGACTTGAGACCAAGTAGAGCATGTCCGAGCCTATCTTTGATGGTAAATATTTTTGTTGTGAGATAATGAAGCCAGTAGTCAGAGAGAAGCAGAGACAAGAGAAGGAGAGAGGTTGTAGTGATTTTTAAGGAAAACCCTTTCCTGCTAAAACTAGGCAAAAAGTATGAGGGGTAGAAATACAATTTTCCACAAGAAAATCCTTTTCCCATATCCCTACACCTTTCTTACTCTCTACACCACCACATTTCCTAGTAGACATAGAGCTTCAATGTTCTTGATGTTCAAAGTATATTTAATATATCTCTGGTTTATCTTCTGTCTTTTCCCTTGTTCTGTGTCTCGACTCTCATGGAACTCAGAACAACCTTGTGGGGTGGGCGTCACGACCGAGGAGGAGGGAATACAGAAGCAGCAGTGACAATATTAGCACAAGATTAGGGGAAGGGGAGGAAACTGACAGTATCCTTTATTCACACTGAGTTTCTAACTTGAAGGAGGTCCACGCTGGGGGAAGGAAGAAAGAAAGTTCAGCTGCAAAAGGCAATTTCATTACTAAAATGTGAATTTCCCTGGAAAGAAAGTGCCTGTGAGACTTATCGTTCTAGAGTAAGCAGAAAATGTTAGAAGACTGTATAAGATTTCTCTCAGAGAATAGAGAAAAGAAGTGACATAGTGAATTTCCAGGCTGTAATGGGAAAAAAAAAGTTGTTTCTTTTTTTGCTTGTATTCTAATGAGTTATGTGTGTTCAATATAACAGTTATGGTTGTATAATGGGAACACTGGCATGCTACAATTGTTGCCCCAGAAATTGAGAGCAACAGACATATAGCATGGACTAAGATATATAGATAGTTAGAAATACTGGTCAAGTTTATGATAACAGTAGAACTACAGATCAGAAATCTGATACAGAGTAAGTTGCAAATAAGTATACTTATAGGTTTCTATTAACAAACAGAATGAAGGGTTTAAATGACATGCCAGAAAGAAATAATTAAAGAATAAATTTTGATAATGATGACAGGGATATGTCTTTTAAATCATTTTATGTGAGCAGTAATTTTAGCATTAAACATATCACATACACACAGGGACACACACTTAATTCTTTGAACCATAATGAGTAATGAACTAATAACACAGTTTCATTCATTTATTCCACACACCCTCAATTCCTCCTATATTTTCGGCCTTGCACTGGGATCTAGGGGCATATACTGAATACACATGCAATGACTTCACCCTCAAGGGGCCTCCCTCTTGGGGAATCATTTAACTAACAAGGTTAATATGATGCAGTTTGGCTGTATTCTCTAAGGGAGGGCATTTATAGAAGGGCAAGTGGGCAGAACGGGGGTGAAGAAGGATGAAAGGGGGCTACTAGATCAAAATTATGCCTCGCGAACACTTGGAGGATATTTAGGAGTAAGTAAATTAAGAACTGAAGAAAAGAGAAATAAGCAGTGAGAGCCACACGTTGAAGGCCTGGAAAGCTGGAACAGAATGAGCAGTAGTGAAGGGGGAGGAGAAAATAATTAGACAAGAGAGATGAGCAGGGCCCAGATCAAAGCAGATTTTGCCATGTAAGGAAAGGAATTTGTAATTTCAGAGCAATGTGGTCAACGGAACAGTTTCAATCACGGAAACAGGACTAATTTTAGTTTGTTTCATTTGTTTGCTTTGTAGAAAGAGCATTGCGACTTTACATCTGTAGATGCAAGAAGGAGATTCCTATGAACTGAAATAACAGAAATGCTGAACATAAAGCACACAAAAACCAAGCTTTTAATGTATCACTGAAATAATGAGAGAGGAAGAAATCCATAGATATCAAAAATACTTTGAAACTTCTAAAATGGAGATAAGACCTTGTTTTAGCTCTGTTTTTCTGGGAAGATGATCCACTTCTTCCTCTTTGAAGACTATGTAGGATAGAGATTGTGACCAATTGACAAGAAGGAAAAAAACCAAAAAACAAACAAACAAAAAGCATCTTCAGGGCACCTGCGTGGCTCAGTGAGTTAAGCCTCTGACTCTTAATTTCAGCTCTGGTCATGATCTCACAGTTCACAGAATGGAACCCTGCATTGGGCTCTGCACTGAGTGTAGAGCCTGGTTACGATTGCTTCTCCGTCTCTCTCTCTGCCCCTCCACTGCTCTCTCTCTCTCTCTCTCTGTCTCAAAAATATAAATACATCTTTAAAAAGAAGACATCTTCATAAAGATCAGTTCTTAAAGAACAATGGTGAAATAGAAAACACTGCTTTCCAGAAGTGACACAAGAAAATTTGCCTTTCTCATTTTTGGATTGGGGCACAGGGAACAAAATGAAATAATCAAATTCATCAGCTAGTTAGCACAAGAAGTTGCATTATGAGCTTGTGGCCATCTTTAGAAAATATAATATGTCACATATAACAGAATTAACTAGAATACCATCTATGTGTCAAGAAAACAAATTATAGGAGGAGAATTCAAAGTGGCCTTAGGTAGCTAAAAAACTCAACATTTGGGGTTGCCTGGGTGGCTCAGTTGGTTAAGCGTCCAACTTCAGCTCAGGTAATGATCTCACAGTTTGTGGGTTCGAACCCCACGTCGGGTTCTGTGCTGACCGCTCAGGGCCTGGAGTCTGCTTCGGATTCTGTATGTCTCTCTCTCTCTGCCCTTCCCTCATTCATGCTCTGTCTCTCTGTCTCAAAAATAAATAAAACATAAAAAAAAAAATTAAAAAAAACCTCAACATTTGGTAAAAACAAATTCAAATTCTCTCCTGAAGAATGTTAAGAAAACTTGGATTATAGGTTAGAAGTAGGTTTTATTATGCTTTTTGCTCCCTTAACATTCTCAGGTAGTTCTATATCATGCTTTTTATTTTGCATTTTAATGGCTCTTGTGTTTTATACTTGTGTCTGATGGTTCAGTGGGATGATCTGTGAAGATAAGATATGAAATAAAGAGGATTCAAGGCTGGACCCATGGACACTGCTGATAAGGTTGGCCATGAAGAATGGCAAACTTCTAAATCATGCACCAGTGTGGAAAAAGATTCACAAAATGTCCTTATAATGAAAGCTTTATATCAGTGGGTTACATGGACTGATATCCAAATTGGTATGTTTCTTTGTGAAATCTGTGGCAATTCAAAAGGCAACCATATTTCCAGAAAACAATTAAAGACACTCATTTATAAATCACAGTCATTTGACAAATGCTGGAACTGATTATTTTATATGGTTTTAGAATCTAAAAATAAAGTTTTTCATAAAAAGTATATCCTGTAAAAATGAACCAAGTTATGTAATACCAGAGAATATTGTCCAGAAAAGGATAAGTCACACAGTTGGAAAAACCTAATAATGCCAGCTTGTAAAATTGTAGTGAGGAAATTGCTAAGACAAGATGCTGAATGAAAATTTGAAAAGGTGTCACTCTCAGGGAGTATGATCGTCAGTGTGTTGATCATATGTCCCAGAATACTGGAAAGGTTTTGTCTAATAAGCTGAAAACAAACGCTTCACATTCCAAGTTGGTGAGTCTAGGGATTTCACCAATAAATGCCATTCTGTGGCATTCGTAACATGTTTAAATGATGATGAAATTCATAGTACCTTTTCCTGTGCAAACAGTGGCCTGACACAAATAAAGGACTACTTTTATTTAAAGTTCCAACTTCATACCTTTAACAGAAATTCTGTCTTGGAGGAATTGCATTGGAACATTCACCAAGGTTCCCCATCAACTATTGGCTGCTTGATTTCACTTCTCTTATAAAACCAGAGTCCCAGCATCATCATAATACAATGCTTTGTTCACAGAAAGTTTCGGTTTAAAAAAAACCCCAAAATGAAAAAAAAAAAAAAAACAAAAAACAACTCATGGAAAGGAAATGATAAGTTTAGAATGATGCCGCATATAATGGTCAATTTTATGAAACCAAGAGACTAACCCAAGAATCTGTTTAAAAAACTGTGTAAAATCCTATAGGCAACAGGCTTAAACACACACTTCTGCTACACAAAGAAATCCAGTGGTATAATGGAGAAAGAGTTCCCAACAGGATGTATGATATGAAAGGGAAATTATAGGAGCACTTTCAAGAAAATTGTAGGCCAGACTTGGCTGAGTGCTTTGAAGATGAAAAAAGGCTGCAGAAAACAATCTAATTGGCAGACAGTTTTTCATCATGTGATCCATTTTAAGTCCTGAGTATATATTTTTTACTTCAGATGACAAGTTTTTTTTTTCTTTTTGTATTTGAAATTAGACAAATCATTTTTCTTTAAAAATCATTTTACCAAAGGAAATCTTGAAATATTTCCACTGCTGCTTGGGTTTGCAGTGAGGAATTATATGAGCAAGGCCCAAAGCTTATTGAAAAACATCTGGAGAACTTCAGAACATTGAACAGCGTTTTTCTTCCCTCTCAACTCAAATATGTAACATAATGATAGACCTTTACCCTGTCACTTCTGTGCAGCCTGAGAACTCGACTTTAAAAGAACAAGACATAGTTTGTGAACTGCAGTCTGATCATATTTTCAAAATTTGAGTTATTAATCTGCCTCTGGGCATGTTATGTATTTCTGTAAAAGAATACCCTCCAACCAGAAGAAAGCACTCATCATTTTGATGCAGTTTTTAACTTCTTATTTCTATATGCAGACTTCTGCTTGTTTAACAGTCCTTCAGCTTAAGAACAGAATTTGTTCCACTTCAATTAAAAATGAAAATCATGTGAAGGGGGCCTGGATATACTCTTTTACAGGATATACTTTTTATTTAAGTGTCTGGCTCTTGGTTTCGGCTCAGGTCATGATTTCATTGTGGGTTAGAGCCTCACGCCAGGCTCTGTGCTGGTGGGCCCAGAGATTGTTTGGGATTCTCTCTTTCCCCCTCTCTCTGACCCTCCTGTGTTCTCTTTCTCTCTCTTAAAATAAACTTAAAAAAATGAAAATCATGTGTGTTTATTGTAAGTTTGACCTGGCATTGAGTAAATGTGCAGCAAAAAAAAGGCTCACATTTCATACTTCATAAATTTCATTCTTTATATCTATCTGACTTCAAAATAACTTTTATGTGTATATTATAATTACGTGAAAGATCATGGAACATAGGTGCATAATAGTTTTATAACTCATACATTGAGTCTGATCATGTCACTTAGAATATTGCTTTTCAAACTCTTGTATTATATCTTAGGTTATAATTTTAATCAACTGGCTTTGATTTATGGTTTCAGTAGTTTTATCATTCAACCATTTCAACTCATTTCATGTTGTAATGCTATCAAATAATATCAAATTAGAATGTTTATTTAACTATTTGTTTTATGAGAGACTCTTTTTCAACATTTATTTATTTTTGGGACAGAGAGAGACAGAGCATGAACGGGGGAGGGGCAGAGAGAGAGGGAGACACAGAATCGGGAACAGGCTCCAGGCTCCGAGCCATCAGCCCAGAGCCTGACGCGGGGCTCGAACTCACGGACCGCGAGATCGTGACCTGGCTGAAGTCGGACGCTTAACCGACTGCGCCACCCAGGCGCCCCGTGAGACTCTTAATGACAGAGAACAAACTGAGGGTTGATGGAGGGGAGGTGGATGGGGGGAATGGGCTAAATGGGTGATGGGTATTGAAGAAGGCACTTGGTGTGATGAGAAGTAGGTGTTATGTGTAAGTGATGAGTCACTAAATTCTGCTCCTGAAACCTATATTGCAGTGTTAACTAGCTAAAATTTAAACAAAAATTTGGGAAAAAAGGAAATAAATATTTGCTTTATGAGTTATACAATATTTAAAAAGGAAAAAGAGATATTAATATCAAGAAAGATACACTAAGCTCAATATTTGCTATTTATTTTGAGTATTAAGAAGGGAAAGTTAAAAAGGAAAACTGTTTTGTATGTATTACAGTGCCTACCTTAATAGATTTCTAAATAGTAAAATTTATGACAAATCTCTTAGGTCAGCCTGGATTGGGCTAAAAAAATAAATAGGGAGTTAATTTTTTTTTTAAAGGAAGAAAAACTGTAGTGTCAGGTGTCTACATTATTAACTTACTTGAGTAGTAGGGTGGAAAACCTATACAAGAGAAGTATGAATATAAAAGCAAATCCACAGGAAAATCACTCTATTAAAAATAATTGATAACTATTATTGGATTATTATATCCATAATTTATTAATCATGTTTAATATACTATACAGTGTAGATATAATAATTTTTAAGTAGGAGTTCCCTGAGATTTGGAAACTTTTTCAAAGTTTTCTCCAAGGTAAAAAAAGATTGGGAATGGCTGGTAAAATATAGATATACATGAGATATATCAGTAATCAGAGTATATTAAAATGAAATAAACTCTTTTAAAAATCATGACATTCAAATTGATATAAATATTAACCTATGGATATACTATTTTCAAGAGACAAACCTAGAAAGTTAAGGTGTGGAAATTTAATTTCAAAGATTAGAAAGATATATATCAAGCAAACCCTAAGTAAAAGATACTATTGTAGATAGTATCAGTATAAACCACAAAATAAAACTATGATGACTAAAGATATAAAGTATCACTATATAATGATTAAACTTTTAATTCACAAGTGAGTATAACAGTCTGAAAGTTGAATGTAGCTAATGGTATAACTTTACAATACTAAAAGCAAAAATTTGCCAGAAATTCAAATATAACAATTTAGTGACTGCTTTTAGGTAATATATATTTAAATTCATAAATAAATGAAATTCATAAAAATAATCATAAATAATAAATTTTAACAGCAAAACTAACAATACTAAACTAATGACATTCACCAATTAAAGAATATACAAAATCAAAGAGCAACCAGAGAACCTTTATGAAAACTGGTAATGTAATAATCCATAAAACTATCATCAACAGTATCAAGTAATTTTGCAATATATAGAATATATTATTTGAGTCTATATATTTGAGCCTCAAATATATTATTTGAGCCTATATATTTGCAATATATAGAATATATTATTTGAGCCTATATATTTGAGCCTCAAATATATTATTTGAGCCTATATATATTTGCAATATATAGAATATATTATTTGAGCCTCTTATATATATTTATATTATTTCCCTATATATGTGTGTATATATATATATATATATATTCGCTAAAATTAAGAATATCTCAGAATTACTGAGTTAAGCAACAACATTAAGAATTTAGAATAATTCAAATTAGGGCATTAAAGGTAAGGGGAATAATAACATAAAAAAGTGAAAAGCATATAATAGTAATGATTAACAAAGGCAAAAATTATTCTTTAGTAAAAAGCAATATAGTCAAAACTCTGTGTACCCCTATATTTATTGCAGCATGATTTACAGTAGTCAAGATATGGAAGCAACCTAAATGTCCATCAATAGATGAATAAAGAAGATGTGGTACACACTCACACACACACACACACACACACACACACACACACAGAGGAATATGACACAACCATAAAAAAGGATGAGATTGTGCCATTTGCAACAACATGGACAAACCTAAAAGATATTATGCTAGTGTAATATGTCAGACTGAGAAAGACCAATACTGTATAATTCACTCATAAGTGGAATCTAAAAAAAAATGAATAAACAAACAAAATACAGAGAACAGCAAATGGTTGCCAGAGGTAAGATGGTGGGAAGTTTGGCAAAATGGGTGAAGTAGAGAGGAAAATAAAGGCTTTCGGTTATGAAATGAATAAGTCACAAAATAAAATGTACAACATAAAGAAAAAAAAATTATCAAAGATCCCAAAAAGCTTTTTGTTCATATGAGTGATATTTTTAATATTTACCATATTTGAAATTTAAACAGAAAAATTTGAAAAACATTTTATAATCATAACAAGAAGTAATAAGATTTTTAAGACATTTTAAAATTTTGGATAGTGAAATTATAATCATACACAGCAATAAAAATGAATGTCAATAATATAATAAAATGCACAAGTAAATTCATACCTGGTCATTATCCTGCTAATTTAACTAAATACAAATAGAATGAATATAGGTGGTCTAAATGATCTAATATGGCTGACTAAATTTTCCCTTCCTAGTTTTTCTCTTCACTTTGTATCTGATAAACTTAGTTACAAAGTTACTTGTTTATAATTTGAAGTGAGATATTTTTCATGATTCTCCAGAAATACTAATTCCTAGGGAATAAATATCTTTTTAAAATATTATTCACATATGTTCTCAAAATTTTGTGATCTACTGACAGAATATTTTTATCCACTGAATAAAAATTTTCTTGTTTTAAAAAACTCTAGAGCAATTAATAAAAGAACAAAGACAGAAGTATTACTAGGAGTAGAAAAGGATATATAAATTTAAAAAGCTACAGAGAATAAATACAATAGAATGTTGAAATCCAATGTAGTAATTATTTTTTAAGAAGAAATGGTTTTATACACGGGAAAAACAATATAATTTCAAATTTTACAGATAAGGGTTAGCTCTATCACTCCTCTCTCTTTTTTTGTTATTTATTTATTTATTTATTTAATATGAAATTTATTGTCAAATTGGTTTCCATACAACACCCAGTGCTCATCCCAACAGGTGTCCTCCTCAATACCCATCACCCACCCTCCCCTCCCTCCCACCCCCAATCAACCCTCAGTTTGTTCTCAGTTTTTAAGAGTCTCTTCTGTTTTGGCTCCCTCCCTCTCTAACCGTTTTTTTTTCTTTTTTCCTTCCCCTCCCCCATAGTCTTCTGTTAAGTTTCTCAGGATCCACATAAGAGTGAAAACATATGGTATCTGTCTTTCTCTGTATGACTTATTTCACTTAGCATAACACTCTCCAGTTCCATACCCGTTGTTACAAAAGGCCATATTTCATTCTTTCTCATGGCCAAGTAGTATTCCATTGTGTATATATACCACAATTTCTTTATCCATTCATCAGTTGATGGACATTTGGTTTATTTTCATAATTTGGCTGTTGTTGAAAGTGCTGCTATAAACATTGGGGTACAAGTGCCCCTATGCATCAGCACTCCTGTCTCCCTTGGGTAAATTCCTAGCAGTGCTACTGCTGGGTCATAAGGTAGGTCTATTTTTAATTTTTTCCACACTATTTTCCAGAGCAGCTGCACCAGTTTGCATTTCCACCAACAGTGCAAGAGGGTTCCATTTCTCCACATCCTCGCCAGCATCTATAGTCTCCTGATTTTTTCATTTTAGCCACTCTGACTGGCATGAGGTGGTATCTCAGTGTGGTTGTGATTTGTATTTCCCTGATGAGGAGTGACATTGAGTATCTTTTCATGTGCCTGTTGGCCATCTGGATGTCTTCTTTAGAGAAATGTCTATTCATGTTTTCTGCCCATTTCTTCACTGGATTATTTGTTTTTTGGGTGTGGAGTTTGGTGAATTCTTTATAGATTTTGGATACTAGCCCCTTGTCCAATATGTCATTTGTAAATATCTTTTCCCATTCCGTTGGTTGCCTTTTAGTTTTGTTGGTTGTTTCCTTTGCTGTGCAGAAGCTTTTTATCTTCATGAGGTCCCAATAGTTCATTTTTGCTTTTAATTCCTTTGCCTTTGGGGATGTGTCAAGTAAGAAATTCCTGCGGCTGAGGTCAGAGAGGTCTTTTCCTGCTTTCTCCTCTAGGGTTTTGATGGCTTCCTGTCTCACATTCAGGTCCTTTATCCATTTTAAGTTTATTCTTTTGTGAATGGTGTAAGAAAGTGGTCTAGTTTCAACCTTCTGCATGTTGCTGTCCAGTTCTCCCAGCACAATTTGCTAAAGAGACTGTCTTTTTTCCATTGGATATTCTTTCCTGCTTTGTCAAAGATTAGTTGGCCATACATTTGTGGGTCCAATTCTGGGTTTTCTATTCCATTGGTCTATGTGTCTTTTTTGTGCCAATAGTATACTGTCTTGATTATAGCTTTGTAGTAGAGGCTAAAGGCTGGGATTGTGATGCCTCCCGCTTTGGTTTTCTTCTTCAAAATTACTTTGGCTATTCAAGGTCTTTTGTGTTCTATACAAATTTTAGGATTGCTTGTTCTAGCTTTGATAAGAATGCTTGTGCAATTTTGATTGGGATTGCATTGAATGTGTAGATAGCTTTGGGTAGTATTGACATTTTAACAATATTTATTCTTCCAATCCATGAGCACGGAATG
Organism: Prionailurus viverrinus; assembly: GCF_022837055.1. Lineage (NCBI taxonomy): Eukaryota > Metazoa > Chordata > Mammalia > Carnivora > Felidae > Prionailurus > Prionailurus viverrinus. Next base: position 127,479,217 of record NC_062565.1, on the reverse strand, counting down.
TTTTTCCATTTCTTTATATCTTCTTCAATTTCTTTCATAAGATTTCTTTTTTTTTTTTTTTTTAAATTTTTTTTTCAACGTTTATTTATTTTTGGGACAGAGAGAGACAGAGCATGAACAGGGGAGGGGCAGGGAGAGAGGGAGACACAGAATCGGAAACAGGCTCCAGGCTCTGAGCCATCAGCCCAGAGCCCGACGCGGGGCTCGAACTCCCGGACCGCGAGATCGTGACCTGGCTGAAGTCGGACGCTTAACCGACTGCGCCACCCAGGCGCCCCCATAAGATTTCTATAGTTTTCAGCATACAGATCTTTTACATCTTTGATTAGGTCTATTCCTAGGTATTTTATGATTCTTGGTGCAATTGTGAATGGGATCAGTTTCTTTATATGTCTTTCTGTTGCTTCATTATTAAGTATAAGAATGCAAATGATTTCTATACTTTGATTTTGTATCCTGCGACTTTGCTGAATTCATTTATCAGTTCTAGCAGACTTTTGGTGGAGTCTATCGGGTTTTCCATGTATAATATCATGTCATCTGCAAAAAATGAAAACTTGACTTCATCTTTGCCAATTTGGGTGCCTTTGATTTCCTTTTGTTGTTGGATTGCTGATGCTAGAACTTCCAACACTATGTTAAACAAGAGCAGTGAGAGTGGACATCCCTGTCTTGTTCCTGATCTCAGGGGGAAAGCTCTCATTTTTTCCCCATTGAGGATGATATTAGCTGTGGGCTTTTCATAAATGGCTTTTATGATGTTTAAGTATGTTCCTTCTCTCCCAACTTTCTTTTTTTTAAAAAATTTTTTTTTTCAACGTTTATTTATTTTTGGGACAGAGAGAGACAGAGCATGAACGGGGGAGGGGCAGAGAGAGAGGGAGACACAGAATCGGAAACAGGCTCCAAGCTCTGAGCCATCAGCCCAGAGCCCGACGCGGGGCTCGAACTCATGGACCGCGAGATCGTGACCTGGCTGAAGTCGGACGCTTAACCGACTGCGCCACCCAGGCGCCCCTTCTCTCCCAACTTTCTTGAGGGTTTTTATTAAGAGAGGATGCTGAATTTTGTCAAATGCTTTTTCTGCATCGATTGACAGGATCATATGGTTCTGCATCCCAGGAATGAATCCCACTTGATCATGGTGAATAATTCTTTTTATATACTGTTGAATTCGATTAGCTAGTATCTTATTGAGAATTTTTGCCTCCATATTCATCAGGGATATTGGCCTGTAGTTCTCTTTTTTTTGCTGGGTCTCTGGTTTGGGAATCAAAGTAATTTGATTCAAATTAAATTCCCAAATCAAAGTAATTTGGGAATCAAAGTAATAGAATGAGTCTGCAAGTTTTCCTTCCCTTTCAATTTTTTGGAAAAGCTTGAGAAGGATAGGTAATATCTCTGCTTTAAATGTCTGGTAGAATTCCCCAGGGAAGCAATCTGGTCCTGGACTCTTATTTGTTGGGAGATTTTTGATAACTGATTCAATTTTTTCACGGGTTATGGATCTGTTAAAATTTACTATTTCTTCCTGTTTGAGTTTTGGAAGTGTGTGGGTGCTTAGGAATTTGTCCATTTCTTCCAGGTTGTCCAGATTGTTGGCATATAATTTTTCATAGTATTCCCTGATAATTGCTTATATTTCTGAGGGATTGATTGTAATAATTCCATTTTCATTCATGATTTTATCTATTTGGGTCATCTCCCTTTTCTTTTTGAAAAGCCTACCTGGAGTTTTATCAATTTTGTTTATTAAAAAAAAATAACATCCCTTGGTTTCATTGATCTGCTCTACAGTTTTTTTAGATTCGATATTGTTTATTTCTGCTCTGATCTTTATTATTTCTCTTCTTCTGCTGGGTTTTGGGTGTCTTTGCTCTTCTGCTTCTGTTTCCTTTAGGTGTGCTGTTAGATTTTGTATTTGGGATTTTTCTTATTTCTTGAGATAGGCCTGGATTGCAATGTATTTTCCTCTCAGGACTGCCTTCACTGCATCCCAAAGCATTTAGATTATATTTTCATTTTCATTTGTTTCCATATATTTTTTTAATTTCTTCTCTAATTGCCTGGTTGACCCATTCAATCTTTAGTAGGGTGTTCTTTAACCTCCATGCTTTTGGAGGTTTTCCAGAATTTTTCCTGTGGTTGATTTCAAGCTTCATAGCATTGTGGTCTGAAAGTGTGCATGGCATGATCTCAATTCTTGTATACTTATGAAGGGCTGTTTTGTAACCCAGTATGTGATCTATCTTGGAGAATGTTCCATGTGCACTCGAGAAGAAACTATATTCTGTTGCTTTGGGATGCAGAGTTCTAAATATATCTGTCAAGTCCATATGATCCAATGTATCATTCAGAACCCTTGTTTCTTTATTGACCGTGTGCCTAGATGATCTATCCATTGCTGTGAGTGGGGTGTTAAAGTCCCCTGCAATTACCACATTCTTATCAATAAGGTTGCTTATGTTTGTGAGTAATTGTTTTATATATTTGGGGGCTCCTGTATTCAGCGCATAGACATTTATAATTGTTAGCTCTTCCTGATGGATAGGCCCTGTAATTATTATATAATGCCCTTCTTCATCTGTTGTTACAGGCTTTAATTTAAAGTCTAGTTTGTGTGATATAAGTATGGCTACTCCAGCTTTCTTTTGACTTCCAGTAGCATGATAGATAGTTCTCCATCCCCTCACTTTATTTTTTTTAAATTTTTTTTCAATGTTTTTTATTTATTTTTGGGACAGAGCGAGACAGAGCATGAATGGGGGAGGGGCAGAGAGAGAGGGAGACACAGAATCGGAAACAGGCTGCAGGCTCCGAGCGATCAGCCCAGAGCCTGACGTGGGGCTCGAACTCACGGACCGCGAGATCGTGACCTGGCTGAAGTCGGACGCTTAACCAACTGTGCCACCCAGGCGCCCCAGTCGATCCCCTCACTTTAAATCTGAAGGTGTCCTCAGGTCTAAAATGAGTCTCTTGGAGACAGCAAATAGATGGATCTTGGTTTTTTATCCATTCTGATACCCTGTGTCTTTTGGTTGGAGCATTTAGTCCATTTACATTCAGTGTTATTGAAAGATATGGGTTTAGAGTCATTGTGATGTCGGTAAGTTTCATGCTTGTAGTGATGTCTCTGATACTTTGTGATCCTTGCAACATTTCACTCACAGAATCCCCCTTAGGATCTCTTGTAGGGCTGGTTTATGGGATGAATTCCTTCAGTTTTTGTTTGTTTGGGAAAACATTTATCTCTCCTTCTATTCTGAATGACAAACCTGCTGGATAAAGGATTCTCAACTGCGTATTTTTTATGTTCATCACATTGAAGATCTCCTGCCATTTCTTTCTGGCCTACAAAGTTTCAGTAAATAGGTCTGCCACTAGTCGTATGGGTCTCCCTTTATAAGTTAGAGCCTGTTTATCCCTAGCTGCTTTCAGAATTTTCTCTTTATCCTTGTATTTTGCCAGCTTCACTATGATATGTCACGCAGAAGATTGATTCAAGGTATGTCTGAAGGGAGTTCTCTGTGCCTCTGGGATTTCAATGCCTTTTTCCTTCCCCAGATCAGGGAAGTTCTCAGCTATGATTTGTTCAAGTACACCTTCAGCCCCTTTCTCTTTTCTCTTCCTCATCTGGAATTCCTATTATACGGATATTGTTCTGTTTCATTACATCACTTAGTTCTCTAATTCTCCCCTCATACTCCCAGATTCTTTTTATCTCTCTTTTTCTCAGCTTCCTCTTTTTCCATAATTTTATCTTCTTTTTTTTAATTTTTTTCAATGTTTACTTATTTTTGAGACACAGAGACAAGCATGAGCATGAGTGGGGAGGGGCAGAGAGAGACACAGAATCTGAAGCAGGCTCCAGTGTCTGAGCTGTCAGCACAGAGCCTGATGAGGGGCTTGAACCCACAAACCATGAGATCATGACCTGAGCCGAAGTCGGATTTTCAATCAACTAAGCCACCTAGGTGCCCCTATAATTTTATCTTCTAATTCACCTTTTGTCCCCTCTGCCTCTTCAATCTGTGCTATGGCTGCCTCCATTTTATTTTGCACCTCATTTATAGCATTGTTTAGCTCTTCATGACTATTTCTTACTCCCTTGATCTCTGTAACAATAGATTCTCTGCTGTCCTGTATACTTTTTTCAAGCCGAGCGATTAATTTTATGACTATTATTCAAAATTCTTGTTCTGTTATAGTGCTTAAATCGTTTTTGATCAGTTCGTTAACTGTCGCTACTTCCTGGAGTTTCTTTTGAGGAGAGTTCTTCTGTTTCATCATTTTGGGTAGTCCCTGGGGTGGGCCAAACTGCAGGGCACTTCCCCTGTGCTGTCTGGAGTAACCTGTGTTAGTGGGCATGGCCGCAGTCAGATCTGATGTCTGTCCCCAGCCCACCACTGGGGCCACAGTCAGACTGGTGTGTACCTTATCTTCCCCTCTCTCAGGGGAAGGACTCACTGTGGAGTGGTGTGACCCCTGTCTGGGCTACTTGCACACTGCCAGGCTTGTGGTGCTGCTTTGATGGGATCTGGCATATTAGCCGGGTGGATCAGCAAGGTGCACAGGGGCGGGAGGGGCAGGCTCAGCTTGCTCTGCGTTTAGTGGTCCCCTGTGGCAGGGGCCCTTTGGCACGGGGACGGAGGCAGATCCGTTGGAGGGATGGATCCACAGAAGCTCAGCATTGAGTATTTGAGCGGTGCAAGCAAGTTCGGTGATGGGAACTGGTTCTTTTGGGATTTCCTGGGGGATGGGAGAAGGAAATGGAGGTTGCCTGTGCATTTGTTCCCCACAAAGCTGAGCTCTGTCTCCCAGGGCTCAACACCTCTTGCTCCAGATGTCCTCTCACCCTCCCGCTCTCTGAGCAGAGCTGTTGACTTATAAAATTGCAGATAATAAGTCCTGCTGGCTGTCAGAACTCACGGAGTCCAGCCCCTCCACCTTTGCAAGCCAGACTTTAGGGGCTCTGCCTTGCTGGGTGGGCTGCCCCTCCACCACCCAACTGTCTCCTGCCATTCCATGTGCGCACCGCCTCTCCACCCTTCCTACCCTCTTCAGTGGGCTTCTTGTCTATGCTTGGCTCCAGAGAGTCTGTTCTGCTAGTCTTCTGGCAGTTTTCTGGGTTATTTAGGCAGATGTGGGTGGAATCTAAGTGATCAGCAGGACGAGGTGAGCCCAGTGTCCTCCTACACTGCCATCTTCCATGTTCCTCTATCACTCCTCTCTTTAAAAAGTTTATATGGATATCCAGTCAAAACCAATAGGGTATCTCCTTTGAAACACAATTTTAAAAAATATTTATTTGTTTATTTACTTATTTATTGAGAGAGAGAGAGAGCATAAGCAAGGGAGGGGCAGAGGGTGAAGGAGGGAGAAATTCTCAAGCAGGCTCTGCACTGTCAGCAGACAGCCTGATATGGGATATAACCCTACAAACCATGGGATCGTGACCTAAGCTAAAATCAAGAGTCCTGTACTTAAGTGACTGAGCCACACAGGTGCCCCAGAAATTCTTATTGCTAAGAAGAACTAATAATTAAATTACCAGGAAAAATTCAATTGACCAAAATGTATTCAAGAAGAATTCCAAAACCAAACTGATTTTCAATCAGTTATTAAGCTTTTTAAAGAAATAAATCATTGGTCTCAGAAAAATTTTAGGGGCTATCTTTCAAACACTGAAGAAATCAGTTATAATTTCACCTAAAATCCTCCAGGGAATGGAAGAAAAATAAAACTTTTCAAGTAATCTTATGAGATAAACAGAATATTGATATTAATGTTAGATAAAGACAGCAAAGAAAAAATATTGGTTAATTTAATGCAATAGTATAAACAAATTAACAAAGTAACTCATCAAAGCATTAAAAAATAATACACTATAATAATAATCAAGTTGGATTCACACAAGAGATTCCAGAAAATCCTTTAGTATTTTTATGAGTTGGGATCCAGTTAGGAAATAAAAGGTATACTAGTAATTGAAGCAGGAAGAATTTAATATAAACATTTGTTAACTCCTAGAAGAGTTAAATAAAAGTATCAAGTGGTTCTGAGGTGGCAAAAGCAGAAAGCAGTTATTACCTCTAGAAGAGTGAACAGAAAGGAACTAAGAACTTAAGACAAGGTCCTTGTCAATGCAGAGATTCAGATTTTCAGTAAGGGCATGGCTTTCATAAGAACATGCAGATTTCCAGTGGTTAAAAAAAAAACTTACTAGATGTCATAAATAATTCCATATGGGAGTGGGAAAACCTTGAATGCTGGGTGATGGAGAACCATCCTAGATTTTGGCCAGCCACAACTTGTCCATGTGAAGAGCTGAAGTGAGTGCTACTAGACTTCCAAAATGCTACGTGTTGGCTGTCCTGTTGAAAACCAACACACAAAATAAGGAAGGGAGCACGTTCTGACTTCTCTGGTTTTGGTGTTTTTCAAGGATCTTGTCTTAAGAGAGTTGGCAAAGGAGAAAATCTCTATGAGGTCCAGCTGTAGTACCACAAAGAAAGGAGAATGAATTATGAGGTGAGAGGCATTTTTGATAATGTGAGTAAACAACTCTTTTGCCTTTCCAAATACACCCTTCATACAATGTGAATTTCCACACAGCAAATAAATAATTTAATGACTCTATCGAATAAAGTAGTATCCTGTATACAAGTGTGAAGTCTTCTCTCTCTTACCAAAATGAGAATCACAATTCCAATAGGAATCACTGGCTGTATTAATCATTAATCAAATTCAGTCATAGTTGCATTAAATATTCTATTATCTGAAGACTATTCTAAAATTAACCACCAATATATTGTATATAAAAAAGAGGAAAAATAAAAGAGAAAATAGAATTAAAATGCACTAATAATTTTACATATGTATTTATAAACTATATATATAATATAATATAATATATAAACTATATATAATATAATATATAAACTATATATATATATATAATAAGCAAAGAAAAACTATAAAGTAACTATAGTCCATATTTCAGTAAATGTTCACAATCATTGTTAATACTTATGACTTCTTTGTTTTACAATCTTTCCATATTCCCTTACTCATAGAAAAAAAAAAGCCTCAGCTGGTAAAGATTTTAGTAGATGGGTGACCCAGTCATTTTGAAATAAATGAGTCCTCAAGATCCTACCATTTTGCTTACTATATCTTTACTATTAGACATAAAAGTACTAAAAGTTACCCACAGATACTCCCATGGGTCCCATGTATATTTCTTTTTGCCCCCATTGTAAAACTGAAAATTGATTTTATAATATAGCCAATGCGCCAAACTCCAAAAATAACACCCTTTTCCCCCAGCTTCACTGAGGAATAATCGTTAAATAAAAATTATACGTATTTCAGTGTGCAACATAAGATTTGATATTCATACACATTGTGAAATAACTAAAATTATCAATTTAAGTAACATATCCATTACCTCACATGGTTAATTCTTTTTTTTTTTTTTTGTGGTAAGCATACTTTAGGTGTACTCCCAACAAATTTCAAGTATGCGGTACAGTATTATTAACTACAGTGCCCCTGTTTTACATTAGATCCTCAGACTTTATATCTTGTAACTGAAAACTGTACCCTTTGACATGCATTACAGTGTAAAGATCACCCCTGGTAATCCCTTTCTCTATGTGTTGGGCCAGTATCTTAAAGAGTCACAAAATGTGTCACCAAATGGTGCAGTGGAAGTCTCATCCTCTAATTGAGTGAAACCAGTGTTGTGTAGCTGGGGAGTAACATTCTTCCATTAGGAAAAAAGAATCCACACTAGCAGAGCTTGAGGTTGTTGAGACAAGAAACAAAAATTCCACAAGTGGATTACTATATACAATACTGAGAAAAGTCCCTCCCACTCCTTGATTCTCAAACCAATGTGTTCTGGCAACAAGGGAGATGGCAACAGTTGGTCATTGTCTTCCAACTGGCCCTGTAACTGAATCTTTAGAAAGCCATTTCATGTTTTAGACAATCATTTCTCATTGATGTGAGAAAAGTGGATATTATGAGCATGAGTCAATCGCTTCACTTCTTTTTCCATGAAATGAATTCCTTAATAGGAACAAATGTTATGTGGCATATAATGATGGTATGAATAAGGTATCTCATGATTCCACTGACAGTGCTAGCAGAAGCATTATTGGGGGGTAAGGCAAATCTATATCCAAAAGGAGTGCATATCCCAATGAGGAGGCATCCTGGCTCCCTTTTTGAGAAAGAAGGCCAATTAATAAATCTGCCCCCAAGTGTCTGGTTGGTCTGTCTGGGGAATGGTGTCATATCTTGGGCTTGGCATTGGGTTCTCTGTTGGTGTATTAGGCACTCAGCATTGGGACAAGCATAGTCAGTTTTGGTATAGAAAAAGAACTTTTCTTTGAACCTATTCCTGAGCCTCTGTTCCTGACACTAAATATTTTGTTACAGCCCCGTTGATCAAGTACTATGGAGGCCTGAGAAAGAAGCTGACTAACATCCAAAAGTGTTGTTGTGTCTATTTGATTGTTGAGAACCTTCCCTGCAGTGTATGTCCTTCGGTGACTATTCATCTGAGACATAAATATCTTCAAATTCTGTGCCAATTCTGAAAGATCTATCCTCATACCTCTCCTCCAGGCTTCCAGTTTTCCAACCTATTCCTTCCAAGGCCCTGTTGTTCAGCCAAACCGTTAGTAACAGACTGTGAGTCAGAACACATTTGTACTTCTGAACAAAGTAGCCAGTGAAAGTGGAAAACAAGTTGTACTACTCAGAATTTTGCCCATTGGGAAGATTTTCCTTTATCACTTTGCTTCAGAATCACCCCCGAGTAGCATTTATTGTGGCAGCCATTCAATTGTGGATGACACATCTTTTAAACAGGCTCAATTTTTAATTCTTCAGTCAACTAATTGTGAAGACTATGAAGGCATAGATAGTGTTGCAGGGAGAGAAGGCACTGTAGCAGGAATAAGGGACAAGGAAATGCAATTTACTCTATGAATTTGCTTATACCTTCAAACATGCCTGAGCCTAGTCTCTTGCATATTATTTCCACCTGATAATACCTTCTGTGCATCCCCAACTTTTGGCTTTAAGTCAGATAGCATGCAGTTAATGATGGGTATATCAGGCTGACCGATCACTTGATAGTACCATGGTTATCACTCGGCTTCCTCTGCAATCCAGTAGCAAATATGAAGCTAGCTCTCCATTTCATATCTCTATAATTTTCATTTGATTTTTGTACACATTCCAATTCTTTTCTGAAATTATCCAACTAGTTTCTCTATAATATAAGGCATTTTAATTTTGGTCACTGTAATTTTGTGTCTATTACTCAGCTTTGGACATTTAGAATTTGAAGACCATGAAATATCAAAGTAGAAACCTTCCAAGGCTGTTAGATACATGTCTTTAGTTGTGTAAATAGAAATGAATAGAAGCTATCGATTATCAAGTCATCCAAATGCAGATGGTAATTGAGGCCACTGAAAGGAATAAGATCTGCTAGAAAAAAAAAAGTGTGTGGAATAAGAAGAAAAGAAAACCCGAGAAACAATTTTGAGAAACACCAGCATTTAACAACCAGCAAGAAAAAGCTTAAAAGCAATAATCAAAGAGAGAAAAGATCAGGATAGAATAAAATTTCATCAAAATTTAGGAAGTAGAATATTTTTTTGTAGGGGGAAATATTCAATCAAAATGTTAGACCTGGAAAGAAGTCACATAGATCTTTTCTACCCTTTGGTGACCGTCACTATACTCTAGTGGTTAAAAGCATGGGCTTTGTAGCCCACTTACTGAATTTAAGTCCTGACTTCCACACTAATTATTATGTGACCTGTTTAAGCTCTATGTGTTTCAATGTATTCATTCAGGGAGTTAGTCGTGGTTCTTATCTCAGAGTTACCGTGAGTCTTAGAGTAAAAGATGTGGCTTCAACTACAGGTACTTAAAATAATGCTTGGTACATGAGAAGTGCTCAGTAACATGCTATTTTTATTGTCATTATCAGGATCATTTTTGTAATTATTCATATTATTTTCATCTAGGCAAAAGTGATGCATTATAGTGATATCTATCGGGTAAGTCAGAGGCAGTGGGTTGAAGAATAAGTGAAAGGCTTAGTGGATATGAAATAGTAGCCAATGCTATTATGTGTTTGTGAATGATGAGAAATGAAGCAGTAATGAATGTAAAAGAATGTGTTTCTGTGTGTGTGTGTGTCTAAATTTTAGACAAACTTGAGTGTCTTTTTTTTTTTTGAAGGGAAATATTCAGTGGAGGAAGGGTTGAAAATGGAGAAGGGTAAAATACTCTGTAACAAATAATTTTGTGCAAACATAGGAAGATGGAAAATCCAAATTACAGGGGAAGGGATTTATTTACACCCGTGAAAGGATGCCTTTTTATTGTGGCTACAGAGGCACATGCCAAAATGATTTGATTGTACACAAATGAATTATTAGTAGCAAATTAACATTACTGAACATTCTTATGTACCAATTATTCTGCAGATCCATATATATTTCATTTAATATTTCCTTTTCATATTTACTCCGTTATAGTTCATCATCAAGTCATTCATTTAGCAAACATTTCCTAAGTACTTACTGTGTTTCCAACATGGTACGAGCAAATGAGAATTCAAAAACCATGGTGGCTTCTGCCTCTGAATTTAGGGAAGGGCCAACCTAGCTGGAGAGAAGTAAACAAAGAATAAAATCTGAGATATCGTGAGAGTAATGAGAGAGAGATACACAGTGTTGTGGAAACCTAGGATGAATTGGGTGCATTGGAAGTAGACTGAAAGGCAGGAGAGGACAACAATGCTCCTTTTCTCAGTTTATTAACCAAGAAAATACAATTAAAAAAAAGTTTGACAACTGACTCTGATTTTACAAAGATGTTTTGTGTATCCTTGGGTTAGTTTTTGATCTTCACAATCTGCTACAGAGAAAACTAGAAAACTTCATAGTGAAATACAGCCTTCTGATTCATCCAGAGCAACCGTACTTTGATCTTCATAGATGGAGTCCTGTTATGTAATAGGTATTTCTGATATTTAAAGAAAGACATACTTTAACACTTCTGACTGAATGATTTTTTAAGAAGGAAAATCAGTTACAGAGGCATTATTTAATACATTCCAGAGATACATCTTAAAAGAGATTAGATGATTATTTTTGGCTTCTTTTTTTTTAAATTTTTTAACATTTATTCATCTTTGAAAAATGAAGAGAGACAGAGCATGAATGGAGGAAGGGCAGAGAGAGAGGGAGACACAGAATCTGAAGCAGGATCCAGGCTCTGAACTGTCAGAACAGAGCCTGACACAGGGCTCGAACCCGTGAACCACAATATCATGACCTGAGGCCGAAGTTGGATGCTTAACCAACTGAGCCACCCAGGCACCCCTATTTCTGGTTTGAAATCATACATATGGTTACTTCATATGGCACAAATAACCAAAGTTCATCTTTCTTTACATACAGTGTACAAATTTTAGGAAAACTGAGACTAAGAATGGGAGATAGATTTTTCAATATATTGAGTTCACTTTGATTATGTTGTCCATTTAAAATAAATTGTAAATGCATATGAATAAAAGTGAAAAATACAATTCTCTAAACATTTCTAAGATACAAAATGTTTGGGAGTTTTAGCATTCTTCATAAAAACATAATTTCTTGAGCAACGAATGTAAAATACAGCTGGAAAGTTATTATCCTGAAATGTTTGAATGTTTTTAAGAGACAAAAATAAAATAAATGTGCTAACTAGGAAATAGTGTTAGCAACATCCCAAGAACAAGGAATGCGATATGCAGAAGAACGTGATAATTAGGAATGTGAGTCATTATAAGGGTAAAATTGAAAATTGAATCATATTAAAGTTATTAAAGTCAAAAGTTATGGTTCCTTAGTACCATTATCCAAGTCATATTACCCATATGTACTATTTTCTTTTCCTGTTTGGTTTATTTTGCCTCTGGTCTTTAGCCATTAAGGCAATATGAATTAAAATTATATTGTTCTGTTTTTCAAAGATTGTTTTTTTTTTTGCTTCTTCATTAAAAATGAGATTATAAAATGTTTGTCAGACAATTTATCCTTCAGTTCCTCAAATGCATGTGTTCTGCACATACTGTATGGAAGAACTACATTTGGAAGGCAAGTTTTTTCAGGAGGTACTTTAGATTTTTTACTTATACTTCGAATGAGCAAAAATCCAGGAGTCACAGGCAGGAGATACAAATGGCTAAATAAGAAGGGCCTGATCACCCTTTCCACATTAGGAAAGACACTGACATTGTCTCACGTGGGCATTTTAACAGACGCAAAAGCAAACAGAAAAAAAAAATACAACCAACTTTCTTTCACTACCCTCCTTAGGCTCCTTTCAATACTTTTTAAGCACTTGGTGGTTTTTCCTCTTTAATGTTTTTTGAGGAAGAGAATAGTTTTAACCTTAATAGTTCAATAAATAGTTGATTACTTCCTCAGATGCTTGAATCTTAGGAGAATAAAAAAGGATTTTTATAATACTTAGTAAATAAAGTAGCCCAGTTTCTACTCACATGTTGCTGAAATGCTTTAGGGACAGGCAAATGGTCACCCGCACACACAGTGACTCCCTTCCTCTGCTACATGCTTATCATGATTCTCCCATGTTGTGTATCTGATGAAGCAACAAGGGTAGGCATTCACAGTAGTGCATCTTAGTTTTCCTGTTTTCTAGGACTATGGTACGGAAGAGGCTTATCTCTCAACTCTTCTGAAGCAACAGCAGAAGGGAATAGAAAGGAGTGAATGGGAATATAGGAAAAAGAAAGAGGAATTAGCAAAGAAAAGGAGAAAAGATCCGGTGGCCATTCCATTAGGACTCTTAGTTCCTCTAATTTGCCTTTCTGTATCTCATTCAGTGGTCTGACATCAGAGACACAGGCTGCGTTTAGTTCAGTCTAAATTTCTCTGATGATGTAATCAGTTCCAGCAAGCGTAGGATTCTATGGGGAATTTTTTTTTTAAAGAGATTTTGAATTAGATGCTTTCTCAAATTAACCAGTCCATTCATTAAAAATGATTAATTGAATAGTTCAGTGACATGGTAATCACACACCTGGTGGGAAAATTACAGAAAAGGAGAAATTGACTGGTGATTTTATATATATGATGGCAATCATTGAACTTGAAGTTTAATTTGTTACTCCCTTCCCTGCACAATTTGCCAGACCCAGCTTGTTATTCTCCGAACAGGTAGACACGGATAGAGCCTGTCAAATCTACTTCAGATTTAAGTTTCAGAGATTAGTGACTGCAGCAAGACCTAGTTATTGAGCATGTATAGCATACTATTACAAGGAGCTCCAGATTTTAGGAAATACAAATATTCAATAAATTAGACATGGGCAGGCTCCTCAGTTTTCCAATGGGTAAAATAAGCAAGTACTTGTAAATAATTACCAACAACACTGAAAGGAAGAACGCATGATTTTAGTTGAAATATTACTGGCATTGTAGTCAATTTACAGTTAAATTCAGGAATTCCTTGTAAAATAGTCTTGACAGATGATCCTTGAGCATGTGCTTAGATGTTTGTAAACCAACACGATAAGAAAACAAACATAGGTGAAAAAGGAAACATTAGGGGAATAAAATACATCCTACCATTTATAAAATCCTTGACCCTGTGACATGAACAACACCTATAATAAAGACCCACAAGTTTTCTTTCTCCAAATAAAATGACAATTGGATGACCACAAAAGTATACATTGCTATAGAAATATTTTTGTGTGAATTAATGACTGAAAATAAAAGGCTGCATTGGGAAAATGCTCTTGTAGTATTTCTTGGAAATTTGACCCTCCAATACATTAATGATTGGAGGAATTGCTTTCTGTCAAATTGCTATGAGGTAATTCATTTACTGTACTTGTTTGCTTACCGTGAATACATTACATTCTGCAGTTGTTGAGTCTCAAGCTGAAAACTTACTCTCCATGAGCTCTACTCTAGGTCTAGTTTTTAGTTCTCATAATTATACTATGGCAGTGACTACCTCTGCTCACTTTTATGTAGTAAGTACTATCTAATCTATAGCATAAAATATGATCAATAGTTTCATGAAGAATGGAAGTACACACCAAGTGGGTATTTTAGAAGCTCATGTGGATAGTTTGTAAAAATCTTTGAGAGGATACAACATACATTTTATTGGAGAATTCCTGGTTCCTAGGATATTAGATGCCCAGTAGTAATGTTTAGGACTACTGTAAGAAAAATGAATAAAAAATTCCCAACAGCACAAGACCTTTGGTCTTGCCAGTCATTCATGCAAGATGGGGTGAGGAGATGATTTATATTATGTGAATCTAGAACAAAAGTATATTTTACATATAGACACAAATAGTTTCTAAACTGTGTTAAAATATATAGGATTTTCTAGAGGAAAATAATTATGAGCTAAATTTGGGAAAATTATACTTTGTTATTTGAAATTTTACCAAAAGAAAATCACATCATGGACAGTAATAATTCTATTATGTTTGAGAGAATAGTACCAAACTGTACTAGTCTGTATTTGGACATATTCATTATATGTATGATCTTCTGAGAACTTTATTACACTTCATATATTTTTATACTTTTTAAAATTTGTAAATGTATCAGGTTTTAAAGACAAAGTTAAAATGGAAATGAAAATCTGAATTCTATTTATTTCTTTTCTATTTAGGGATGTTTTATGAACATAACTACCATGTTTTAAGCATTTATAAAATTAGATAATGATTGCTCTATATATCCCCTTGTGTATACTCACAATGCTTGCAAGACTTTCATTTCAAGCAATGTGAAAAAAAAGATACAGCTGAAGGAAACATCAGCATGCCGTTTCCAATTTTTCTTTAGTGGAACAACATTCATTAAAAATTTAATTTAATTAACTTTAAGAATTTATGAGAATTAGAAACCAGCTATGAAACTTGAATTAGCCGTTGTAGTTTTCAATTTGGAGCTTTACCATCAGCCCATTAGATTCATTGATCCCCTTGGATTCACAAGTAAGAAGAGTTGTACCTGACTTAAATTAGCTTTCTCTTTTCTTTGAAAATAACAAAAACAAGAATGTAATGTTCAAATAAAATTGACCCCATGAAAATCTCATAAGGTTTCTCAGGAAACATTTTTAGCCACTTTCAACAGTATTCAGCTGACCCTCTTACAGGTCCTTTTATATAATAATCAATATACGCATGGAGAATTGATACCAATTCACTTATTTCAAGCCAGCCAGAACAACAGATCAATAAATCATGAACTTTTCTTTGCTTCTTCTCTCAACTTTAACAAAACAATTATTCCAACAACTAAGCCAGTAGCCAATATTGTGATAAAGCTGTTTCAGAGGTCAGAATGTTCTGAGATTGGGACAGACCCCAGAGTTCATTTATTTATCTCCAAGTACTAAGTGAGAAATACATTTAACTGATATTCTTGCACTCTCTTCTAACACTGCACATCTGGAAATGATGCATTTTTTTTTCAAAAAAAACACATTATGGTAATTAAGCAGGGGGAAGTAAGGTATTTGCATCACTCTTTTATTTTTTTCAGGAGAGTATGATAGCAATAGAATTCTTATTAGGCCTATTGTCAATAAATTAGATACATTAAGATAATTTAATAACCAGCCATGATCAATTTTCATATCTCATGAATCTGGTATAAAGATATGGGCATTTTCCTTCCTAAAACACAGGGTACTACAAATATTATGATATAGCTTGCTATGAACTAATGCCTAACCATGTTAAGAAAAGCCATTTCATTTCTGAGACTCTTCATGTAAACTTACAAGGTGGTGTTTGGTTAATTGGTCTGTAAATCCCTTCTCACTTTAATAAACCAGGGTCTCTGTACAGACTGAAATTTAGGTTATATTATAGTATAAGTTGATTGATGCTTGGTCAGTTGATCAAAACTTCTAGATTAACTGAGTTAATGTCCATTCTTTCTTTTGAAGGAAGACATATAAATAATGATCATCAAATTGGTAAGAGAGACAAAACTTTGACAAATGGTTAGAATAAGACATATTAAAAATGAGACTCTATGTGAACTCTTCATCAAAACCATATTTGAAAAGTATCATATGCTTAATCAATAAGGAATTTTTAAGTGTGGCATAAGGAAGACCTATACAGAAGAAACTGACTTATAAAGGGCCTAGAGATTTTAGTAGACAAATTCAATACTCATTAACAGTGTGATGAGTTTAAAAAGAGCAAATACAGGCTTAGGGTACACTTGGGAACATGCAATATCTGGGCTAATGTAAACAACAGAACCTTTATTCTCTGTGCTAAAGAGATAATTTGTAAAGGATGTTGATCTTAGAGTGTCAGGCTTACAGAGAAACTTAAAAGAACTCAAGTAATAGGTGGTAAATGTTACAGGAAATAGATATGATAGTAGATTTTAGCTCAACGTTATGCCAAACTTGTTTACATTTTCCTTTAATGAAACATATTACCTTGTGAAGTAGTTAATAGCAACATTCAAGATGAAATTCTATAACCTCCTATTAGCAATACTGAGAAAAAAAAGTTATGTAAGCAAAAAGAGAGACTGGAGAACCAAGAAATTCTCCCAAATCTGTTTCTATGCAAGTGGAGACTGAAGATGGATGTTTATAGAATCTGGAATTATGAAAATAAACTCATCCCCTCTATGAGTATTGTGTAGAGCAAAATATACATGTTTAATGTAGTATCCTGGCCACTTGGGAACAAGACCGGACTTAAAACACAACATGTTCATTGAACTCATATGAACAAGTGGCCTGGATTATCATCCTTTGGCTACCTGTTTCATGTAATGCATTTAACCATTTAACATATATGAAAATAGATATACTTCTCTTACTAATTTGTCAAGAGTATCATTGTTTTAGTGTTCTTGTATATTTAATTGATGTCACTAAACAAGAAAAGAAAGGAATGTTCTATTCTTCAGGTTCAGGTATTATCCTAGTACTTTCTTGGGCTCAAAGGAAGGCAGTAACTCTACCCACCTAGTAGGCAATATTCAAAAATTTTGCTTAAATACTCATAGAAAGTCTTTGGGTCATTTTCCATTTTAGAATTAGAATTCTAGATGCTATTCTGTTCCCTCTGCTTCTGCTTGAATATTTTTCCTGGTGCTGAAAACAATGCCAAAATATTTGCTTAAGTTCCCAATTGTGAGAAAAAAGTTATATATGTGAATATATGACCTATTTATAGTTGGAAGTAGTCTTTTCTGGTTTAGTCGCTCCTGCAATCCCTGACATAATAAAACAAGTCCCCACAGGAAGTGTGATGCTGACCCACCTTTCAAAATAATCTGTCAAATAACTGTCCTGATTTTCTGTGTGTGGCAATTATGCTGATGAAAATCTATTTTGGTCAAAAGATGCAAACCAGTTTTTGTATGTCTGTGTGCATTTAATTTTTGTTGATGTTTTAGGTATGAAAATAGCCTGGGTAATTTTTATTTCTCTGATTTTTAGTTTTCTTACTAACTGTCCATTAAGCAAATAAATTAGTTAAGTGCAAAGTAATATTATTAGAGGAACTATTCCAAGAATGTCTGTGAAATTGCATTTCAATACCCATTAGACATGGTTCTTTTTCTCTATAAACATCTCTCTGTCATTGAAGATGCAATTCTGCAACATTAAATAAAAAGCATATTTAAAATAAAACTTGATTTTCAATCGCTGAGCTGTAGCTACCTCAGCCAAATACCAGAATCCAATTAATGAGAAGTGAACTCTTCAGCTTGACCTACTGACAATTTCAATGATTTTCTTCATATTTTGAAAGTTTCATTAGAGAACACAGGACTTAATTTGAATCTGATTTGGGGGATCTGGTTGGAAATGGCTGGTCAGAAAATGTTAGGAAGATGGGAGAAGGATTGGCCTCTAGGAGACAGAAGGGGCAAAGAAACCAGTTACTGAGGGAATCATTTTCCTGATGTCTGCATATGTGAGGAACTTAAGTAAAAAATGAGGAAGGCAGGGGCGCCTGGGTGGCTCAGTTAGTTAAGTGTCCGACTTTAGCTCAGATCATGATCACACGGTTCATGGGGTACAACCCCACATCGGGCTCTGTGCTGACAGCTCAGAACCTGCAGCCTGCTTTGGATTCTGTATGTCCCTCTTTCTCTCTCTGCCTGTCCCCCATTTATGGTCTGTCTCTCAAAAATAGATAAATGTTAAAAAAAATGAGGAAGGCTGGATTGCTGTGGAAGGTAACCTGGTAGAGAGTTAGCACCCATCAGTCCAGCAAAGAGCTACCTTTCCCTGAGACTTTGGCATAGGCTCAACTCCAGAGAACCTCTGTCAACTGACAATAAGAGCTCTGGTGCTGACAGGAAGCATCATTTTTCAGGAAGCAGATGGCCTTAAAGTGGTACCAGGAAGAAACTAGTGTGTGGATCCTTTTAGCTGTTTTGTTTTGAACATGTGCCCTCAGAAGCAGGTGGTACAATACTGTTGCAATCCAGACCTGTGAACATACGACATTTATCTCCGGGAAATGATGTGCTTTTCATTATCTGCTATCCTGGTTGTACATGCAAGCTACATATTCCTACAGGGGGTTCAAGGGAGAGGACCTTCATATTCAGTAGTTGTAATCATTCATGGTTATTGAGATAACATTCTCATAACTCAGTTCTCTCTGCTCCAAGAGGGTACCCTTACTATAATGGCTAATTTGTGAGCTAAAATGAGAAATGTGAAACAAAATGTATCAAAAATATATTCCTAGGGGCACAGAGGTTCTGAAGGGGAGATATATTCTATATTGCATGCAGGGATTGATACCCAATTTAGCATGATCTGTCTACAACTGGATAAATCATAATTTTTTTTAGAAAATTTTCTTTGGCAAATACCAAAATGGAAGTTAGCACCGATATAGAAACTAGTTAAAAAAAAAACTGAAGGGTGTTTTCTCAAACTTTAAGGGGTACATATATGAGAGATTTGGCAATTAAAATGTTTTATCTGTCTGTCCAGATATCTACAAGAAACACCCCAAAGAATCAGTACATATGTCAGAGAATATGTCAACAGGAACTGTCAGTGGAAAAAGTACAAACCTCCAATAATAATAGGCCTGGGCATCAATCCTATGGGAGGTGGGTAGAAGGTAGGAGCTCCATTCTTAGGCCATCCTTTTCCAGTAGTTAGTTACATAAGGAGAAACCAAAAGACAAACAGAAAGCAATGGATAACATTACTCTACTTTGTGAGGTATAGGCGAGTCAGATGAGGAGTTTTAAACTGAAGGAAGACAGAGGCAAGGAAAAAATAAACTCGGCAAGCAAGTAACCTAGAATTTCTGCTCCTTTGTGTGGCTTGGTTTTATGATCTGCTTGACTGTGATTTACAGATAAGTTTTTTTGTTTGTTTGTTTGTTTGTTTTTTGTTGTTGTTTTGTTTTGTTTTGTTTTGGCAGGACTTAAAGGACCAGAGGCAGACAAATTTCAGCTTGAAAGTTTTTTGATTTGAGCCTCAAAATTTAATACAGAGATGTCCAATGACCATGTCAAGCTAGCTACATTGTTCGATGTAACAGTATGCATATTACTAAACATGAATGATTTAGGCACGTATATCATGAATGATTTAGGCACGTATATCCGCTTTCTACTTGCTCTGAGGTTACTCCAACTGCCCCTGATTTATGCCCGTGCATAGTACTCAAAGAATTTAAGCTTTATGGTGCTGTTCCTTTGTGATAATAAAAATATTATAACTCTGTACTACTGGATGTTGATTTTACTACTAGTTAGATTTCTACAATCACACTTCTACCCTCAAAACACATATCCATTACATCAGTGAGAAGGTCCCTGCTGGAGCTCAGGGAAACACCACCCACCAGGATAAGCTCTTTGGGTCTCAGAGAGTGGAGGCATTATAAAGGGGCTCCCTATCATCCAGAGGAGCAATGTATAAATTGAAGGCACAAGCCATTTCTGAATAAAGGATACAGCCCTGTGCTTTAGTAAGGTCAATGCTACTTGAAGTCACAGATAAACCCCATATTTCAATGGTGTGTGTGTGTGTGTGTGTATATATATATATATCCCATATGTCAATGGTGTGTATATATATGTGTGTGTATATGTATATATGTTTATATATGTATATGTATGTGTGTGTGCATATACATACATATATTTTTTAGGAAGAGAGAGAGCACTCACATGTGAGAGAGGGAGGGGCAGAGAGAGAGAAGAGAGAGAAACTTAAGCAGGCTTCATGCTCAGTGAGAAGGCTATTGCAAGGCTCGATCCCATGATGCTGGGATCATGACCTGAGCCATGAGCCAAATTCAAGAGTCTGACGCTTAGCCTACCAGGCACCCCTGCCAGTGGTTTAAAACATGAAACTCATTTATTATTCTAATGAAGTCAACCTTTGATAGTTATGTGCTAGAACTGGTTCATACCAGATCAAGGAGTCAATTAGTAACTTTTCAGGAATTGTGTGCACCAATTGCTAATCACAGTCATTATGAAATCAGAAATTGTACACTTATAATTAAATAAATTATATTAAAACAAAAGTAATTAATAATTAAAACTCATCCCATATTAATTATTTTACTATATTTTATTATTAGCTATGCTCTAAAGGTTATTAACTTTTATTGTATATGTATGGTAGAAATTCTATTAAATGGTATGACATACATATTTCATCCTAACTCTAACTCTGCATTCAGTGCTGAGACCTACAGGCTCAGCGTGCACATGGTTGGATGTAAAAGTCATAGAAAGTTACATATTACCAAATACTTTGCCACTATGTAAAATGGGACTTCATCTTTCCATCCTCCAGTATGAATTTGTATGTAATCTGTACCTGAGTGATTAGATCAATATTATAATTTAGGTTACAGTTAGCAATAGCACATCCTTCCTAATTTTCATATTAGAATAAAACCAGCTACAGTAATTAATAAACCTCAAAACCTCAGTGACTTAATAAATTAGAACTTTAATTCTTGCCCACATCAATTCATAAATCAACATTGATCATCAACAAGCTGTTCTCCAAATGGCTCTTTTCATCTTGAGACTCAACCTATCTTTGACACTTAGTTTCCAAATTACCCCCCTCATATCTAGCCAGAGTGGAAAAAAAAAGCAAAGGTGATAATATGCAAAGGGTCTATGGTATTGGCCTAAGAGTGACACACATTACTTCTCCTATCTTTCTATTGACTAGAACTCAGTCACATGTCACATCTGACTTCAAGGGATGCTGGGAAATATAGATTATTTGTGTGCATAATTAGAAGAGAACACAGTTCTGATGAAAAGCTAGAAAGACTCTGCATACCCTTAGATGTATAAATGCATTGTCACATGTGTTTAGTCTCTTAGATTCAGGTCTTCAACAAGATCTCATGGGATACCCATTGAGCCAACTCAAATAGGCATGGCATGGCATAAATACAATCATTATGAAATCCCTACAAAATACAATTATATACCGAAGAAATTGAGCCCAGAGAAATTGACTAGCAACAAGGTTTAACTGGTAAAAGCAGAAGAGCCTTGACTGTATTTACAAACAAATTTGGTTGAAGCTTTATCTACACTGACTCGGTTTACCCACTTCTTCCTCACCCAAGGATGATGGGAGTAATTTTAGCATATCCCTAGACTTCCAACTATGCTGGAATAATTCCATTATTTTATAGCTCCATATTTTATAACTCCATAATTCCAGCTATGGTGGAATAATGGCCATTCTGTATTATCTCTGGTTAAATTCTCCAATCTGACTCTGGACTCTTCAAACCTCTCTTCCAGCAGGACAAGCTCCTAGCACCCAAGACAGTGCAGGGGAGAAATCAGTAGGAAAGAACAGTGTAAGTATAAATCTTCTTCCAAATCATAAGTATTAAAATATTTTAAAATGGTTATCCTAACTTAAAATTCTATATTTTACACTAAGCAATTATAGGCCTGCATTCTGTCTCTTATGACATCAATTTCAAAGCCTTTACCTTTCTCAGTACCTTCTGAAAACATGGTACATTGAAGGTAATTTAATTTCCTAGGTGTTCTCTGGATGATAGATGAGGAATGCTCCCCATCATGGGATATGGAAACTTGTTTATTTGTTTCCTTCCACTGTGGTTGCCCAGTTAAAATGACTGCTCATTTTCTTCATATGATTATTATTTTAACATTAAACCTTCTTTCTCATTACATATTTTGCCACTAGTATTGTCTCAACATCATCATTCACAGTAATGAGTTCTATTGTAACTCACATAGCTAAATCAGGTTCTACTGTCTCTAGGTTTGTATTGCAATCAGTGATGTTCTTCCATAAATATTTCAAGTAATTCCAGTTACCCAAAGAAATGAATATGCATTTAATATTTCATTGTTTTACCAGTATCTGTTCACCATAATTTTCCTTTTTTTCAATTGAAGTATAATTGACATATAATATTGTATTAGTTTCAGGTGTACGTCATAGCAATTTGGTATTTTACACATTATGAAATGATCCTCACGATGTCAGTCACCATCTGTCACCATACAAAATCATTACAGTATTATTGACTACATTCCCTATGCTATACAGTACATCCCTGTGACTTATTTATTTTATAACTGGAAGTTTGTATCTCTTAATCCCCTTCATCTTTTTCATTGATCCCCCAATGCCTCCCCTATCTGATAACCAACTGTCTGTTTCCTGTATCTCTGAGTATCATTCTGTTTTCTTCATTTGTTTTCCTTTTTAAAATTCAAGTATAAAAGAAATCAATTGGTATTTTTCTTGTCTGACTTATTTCATTTAGAATAATATTCTCTAGATCCATTCATGTTGTTACAAACAACAAGATTTCATTCTTTTTTATGGGTGAGTAATCTTTCATTCCTCTTCTTTATTCTTCTATCGATGGACATTTAGGTTGCTTCCATATCTTGGATATTGTAAAAATACTGCAATGAACATAGGGGTACATATATCTCTTCAAATTAGTGTTCTTGTTTTCTTTGGATAAATACCCAGAAATGGAATTGTTGGATCAAATGGTGGTTCTAGCTGTAATTTTTTAAGAAACTTCCATACTGTTTTCCATAGTGTCTGCACCAATTTATATTCCCACCAACAGTGTACAAAGGTTCCCTCTTCTCCACATCCTCTCCAACATTTGTTGTTTTTGTCTTTTTGATACTACCCAAACCGACAGGTGTAGGGTAATATCTGATTGTGATTTTGATTTGCATTTCCTTGATGATTATTTTTTGTGCCTGCTGACTATCTGTATATCTTCTTTGGGAAATGTCTATTCAAGTCCTCTGTCCATTTTTTTTAAATCAGGTTATTTATTTTTTTGTTATTAAGATGTGTAAGTTATTTACATTTAAATATTATCCCCTTATTGGATCATGATTTGCAAATATCTTCTCCCATTCTGTAGGTTGCCTTTTCATTTTGAGGATGGTGTTTTTCACTATGGAAAAGCTTTTTAACTTGATGTAATCCCATTTGTTTATTGTAGTTTTTGTTGCCATTGTCTGAGGAGATTGGTCCAAGAAACTATTGTGAAGGTCAATGTCAAAGAGCTTATTGCTTAGATTTTCTTCTAGGAAGCTTTATGGTTTCAGGTCTTACATCCAAATCTTTAATCCGTTTTGAATTTGGTTTTGTATATGGTATAAGATAATAGTTCAGTTTCATTCTTTTGAAAAGACTGTTTTTTCCCCATTGTATATTTTTGCCTCCTTTTTCATGAGTCAATTGACCATATAAGCATGGGTTGATTTCTAGGCTTTACATTCTATTTTATTGATTTATGTGTCTTTTTTCATGCCAGTACCATACTATTTTGATCACTCTAGCTTTATAGTATAGTTTAAAATCATGGAGTGTCATACTTCCAGCTTTGTTTTTCTTTCTTGGGAAATGCCTTTGCTATTCAAGGTCTTTTGCAGTTCTATACAAATTTTAGAATTCTTTATTATAGTTCTGTGAAAAATGCCATTGGTACTTTGATTGGAATTGTGTTGAATCTGTAGATTTTTTTTTGGATACTATGGATATTTTAGCAGTATTAATTCTCCCAATCCATGAACGTGGAATATCTTTCCATTTATTTACATCATCTTCAATTTCTTTCATCAACATCTTAAGTTTTCAGTGTACAGTGTCTTTCATGTCCCTGGTTAAATTTATTCCTAGATATTTTATTCTTGTTGATGTAATTATAAATGGAAATGTTTTCTTAATTTTTTCTAAGGGCTTGTCATTAGTGTATATAAATGTAACTGATTTCTGTATGCTAATTTTGTAACCTGTGATTTTACTGCAGGTATTTATTAGTTCTAATAGTTTTTTGGTGGAATCTGTAGGGCTTTTATATATTGTGTCACGTCATCCGCAAATAGTGACAGTTTGTTTCTTCCTTTCCAACTTGAGTAACTTCTATCTTTTTTTCTTGCCTAATTACTGTGGCTAGGACTTCCAATACCATATTGAATAAAGTGGTGAGAGTGTACCTCTTTGTTTTGTTCTAATCTTAGTGGAAAAGCTTTCAGCTCTCTACCATGAAGTATGATGTTAGCTCTGGGTTTGTCAAATATGGCCTTATTATATTGAGGTGTGTTTCTTCTATACCCACTTTGTTAAGTTTTTAACATAAATGGATATTGAATCTTGTCAAATGCATTTTTGCATCTATTGAGATGATCATAAGATTTTTATCCTTTGTTTTGTTAATGTGGCATATCGTTTTCATTGATTTTCAAATATCTCTGATGAATATAGATGCAAAAATCCTCAAAAAAATTTGCTAACTGAATTCAACAATACAATGAAATGATAATATACCTTAATCAGGTGGGATTTATTCCAGTTAATCATGATTTTAACTAACCTGAACCCCTTTACTAATAAAGTGCAGGGAAAGAAATTTGCCTTAATCTTTGGTAACATCAGCATCAACATATTTGATTATGAATAACAATATATTTAAAGATAGAGATGGCTTCCTGATTTAATGCTTGATTCAATTTCCTCTCTAGACCCAGGAGGGAGTTATTTAAGAGATCCCAATTAGGAATGATTTGAATTAATTGGAGCAACATAATGTACACACTGCATTGCATTCCCAATTAAGTTAGAAAGACATAGAAGATATTCTGCTGACAGCACATCTTTATTGGGCTAATAGTCATTATTTACGTATCATCAATTCTTTATCTAATGTCAAGCATTTTGTTTCTTCTGAACACAAATATGCATTATTACTAAGAAACAAAAATACCAATGTATAATGGCTTGGTTTAGTGAATAGGAATAGGATTGGAACATAGAGCATACATTAATGATTCCTCAAGTACCCAAAGCTTCACCTCTGTATGTATGTATGAATTGGATGACCACCCCGAACCTGTTGTGACCTAAGGTAAGAGCCAGATTTATTGGGTCTTAATTGCTCTCCGTGTTATACTGAAGTTAAAATGTGTCACAAGCATTTAGAGATTCTTACTGTCTTTCGACTATTCATAAAATAAAATTATTCACAGGGGGAAAAAGTTTTAATACTGATATTTTTGAACAGTGAGTATTCTTTTAGTAATATAATCACTTGTTCTGAATCTTAAAGTATTATCCTTAAGCTGTTAATAATAGCTGTTTATTATTAATTATTAATTACTATTAATTAATAAAAACAGCTATTATTAGTTAATATTAACTAATGTTTTTTACCAGATTTTTATTGTGTTCAGGATCATGTTTGCTATTAATTTTTCCTCTGATTTTTTTGTTGTTGTATAAATATATGACGTGAATTCACAACACCCAGACTAATTGTTTTAAATCCCAGATCTGCTAATTATACCTGTGTGACATTGCGTAGGCAATTTAGACTGTGACATTCACATTTTACTCTTGTAAAGTTAACTAACTCTCATGAAGTGATTGTTGTTGGGTGAGAGAAATGGTTGGAGTAATGGAGGAGGGCTGTGGGGGGGGGGC
Organism: Prionailurus viverrinus; assembly: GCF_022837055.1. Taxonomy (NCBI): domain Eukaryota; kingdom Metazoa; phylum Chordata; class Mammalia; order Carnivora; family Felidae; genus Prionailurus; species Prionailurus viverrinus. The sequence continues at coordinate 127,453,132 of NC_062565.1, read as the reverse complement.
GGGGGGAAGAGAAGGAGAGAGGGAGAGAGAGAGGATTTTTGTTTTGTTGTTTTGGATGAAAATACATTCTTCCACAGGATATTCTTTGAACAAAAGCAAATCCCCATATGTAAGTGGCAGAATACCTTAAGAAGATACTGTGGTTTATAGGAAAAATTTAATCAAATAATTTAATTTGGTAATACATGCCTACTGTATGTGTGTAGAATTAGACTAATCCTTCCACGTGACCTCTCTGATTGAAGTCAATTCCAGATTCTAGCTGATACCTACAAAATGTGAATTCAACAAATTAAAAAACTAATTTTAAAAGAAACCAATTAAGTTTTTTAAAAATATATCTCAAGAGCCAAATTATAAGTTTCATTGATTCCCCCCACCATCAGTTCACCAGTTGACCAGTTGTGGTTGTCAGTTACGCAGACTCAGACTTAATTGAAGCTGAATACAAAGTCTTATTTCTAAGAGCAGATGAAGCCTTCCTGCATCCCAGAAGCTATTATAGTTTCATTACAAGTAGTTTTGTGAGGCAAGTACCCAGACTAATGAAGTCTAATTTCCTGTGGATTAAAATAGGGAAGCGATAAGATATCGCTGATGTTAGGTAAAGAAATTCTGATTATAGCACATTTATTCTGTTAAATTACTCGTGAACACATGAGGACATGGTTGTGGGCCAGGAGAGCCAATGGCATTTTCCCTCTATGGGAGCTATGGGGGTGTAGGGATTCAAGAGCCCGTTCCATAGTCTTAAAGCCTTTTAAGTAAAAACTCTGTGTGGGTGATCTCATTTCAAGATAAAGTTAAACTAATATTACAGGTTAAAACTTGCCAGCCAAGGAACCTAAAGAAAATATACAATTATCACTAAAAGAAACTCACACAATATTTTTAGCCAAGAAAACTGCGAAAGGGGAATGCTATTATTTGTAGCTTGGCCAACACTGCATCTATTTTGAACAAATGAATGATGTGGTTGTATAGTATAGATGCCTATATTCTAAAGCAAAAAAAAATCACACCTGAAAATTTATAGTATCTGGAAATATCAGAAGAAAATCAATTGTCAATTTACTAGAAATATCAGTTGTTTCAGAGACTGTCCTATGCTATAATCAGTCTTAAAAAGCACATTATTGCTATCATAAACCATTAATGGTGGTTTATAACCAGGGGAAAAATCCTTTAAAATCCCTCACTGCTACAATTCACAAGCCATTGCTACAATTCACAACTCGTTTGTTAGAGTCTTAACCGCCCTCAGCTTTGCCTTGGGCCATTAACTAACAAACCAATCATTAACTGCTAGTAATGACCATTTTTCCCAGGGATTATTGTTTAATTGAACTCTTGTGCAGGACCCATTATTTTCTGAGATGTCAAAATAACTATGCATTGCTATGTTTTTCTGCAATATCAAAACCTCCCAAAATAAACAATGCAAGTGTCAGAGAATTAAATTGTTCACTGTACACACTATTTAAAATACATTACTTTAATGAACAATTTTGATGTTTCAGAGGAACTTTCTAATTTTTTCCATTCTCCTGAGCATATCCATCATGTAACTCAGATGCAGAATTAATGTGTATTTCTCTTCAATAATATACACAATGTCGAGACATTTATATTAGTAAACTGGGTTATATATTCATCTGGGTAAGGCACATTTGATTATTAGCATTCTGCTCTTGAGAAACAAGGCTCGGTTGCTTGTCTGTTGCCATGGAAATAAATTAGGAAGGATAACCTGCCTACTTATCAATTTTTATTAATGCAATCAGCCTACCTGCTTAACCCATAAGTAACAATTGCACATTTAAACTAAGCCAATAAAGCACTGTAACTCTAGGGGTGCCAGTTAAAGTAAATAGAATAGAAAATTGCTGAAATAAAAAGTCTGAGTTATGTGTCATAGTTCTGATCTGCCCCATTAATATTACAGGATAAAGAATGTTGCCGTTTGAGAGGTCTTTAACAGTGGTATTACCATCAACTAATATTTATTGAGAGGAGGAGAGGAATCTAAGACAAGAAGTCAAGAGGGATATAATAAAACAAAATTGTCCTCCTACTGCGTTGAGACAGGTTATAGATGAATGTGTTAAAATTTGGAACTATGAAACCTCAATCCAGTGTTAGACAAACAAAAGGGAACAAAATAGATTATATTCGATGGAGCACTAATATGTAAACTCTAGAAATTCAGAATTTGTCTTATTTAACCTGAGCTAAATTTGTCTTGTTTAACCTGAGCTGAATGTAGAAGTTCACCTGTCTATGATCTAAGAAGAATAAAGGCTTTCTAAGTAAATTAATAGCAAGTTACTACACGATCAAAAAGATGGTTAACCTGTAAAGTATAATATATTTTTAAGGACCCAAGATCCACATCTGTTCATTACAGCAGGTCCAACAAGGCTTAAAGATAATCGGTGTTTTTTCCTTTTAATTCATACTGGTTTACCCATCAGTGCCTATAAATTATTGAGATTTTATGAAATCCATTACTATCAAGGAAATCCATGACAAATATACATACGTGTATTTTCCATAAGGAAAATAAATCACTTGAGTAGCAATATCTAGTAACTTCAAAGGTTAAGGAAACATTTTTCTCATAACAGAAAGAAAATCTAGTATTTGAGAAATAATGTTTAAGGTTTAGGTGTTAAGCATATGATAAGAGAAATTAACATGTGGCCTTAAATTTTTTTAAATAAATTATTTTACTGTGGTAAAGACAACATGAAATCAACTCTCAAATTTTTAGTTGTAGTGTACATTATCATTTTCTAGAGATACAGTATTGTACTGTTCTCAAGAGCTTACTCAGCCTGCTTAACTGAAACATTATGCCTATTGATTAACTTCCCATTCCCCCCAGCCCTTGACAACCACAATATTTTCTTTCTTTTTACTTTATTTATTTATTTATTTATTTATTTATTTATATTTTGAGACAGAAAGAGCATGATTAGGGGAGAGGGGCAGGGGGAGAGAAAGAGAGAATCTGGGTCCTGGGGCTCAATCCTAGGACCCTGGGATCATGACCTGAGCCAAAATCAAGAGTTGGACACTCAACCAACTGACCCACTCAGGCATCCCTACATTTTCTAATTTTTATCTTCAAATTTATTAAATTACTCAGTTTGTTATTCAAAAAAGCTAAAATCCATGACTAATCATTATTAGCAATAGATGAATAGTAAAAAATTAGAATTAAAGTTAGGATTAAAAAAGCCATTTAATTTTGCCAAACAAAACAAAACAAAAAAACCTAAAGCAAACAAAAGAAAGAAGGATACAGGATTATCCTTTCTATGTACCCCTATCTACCTAATCACATCCGTGCATAAATATGGCTGCCACATCATTGGTATTGAAAGCACAACGTGAGTAGACAAAGTTTATATTATATGCTAGACCCAAGGTGAAGTCTTAAACATGTATTGTCTCATTCACCATCAAAATAAATCCATGAAGATAAAAATCTGTATTAACTTTATAGATACTGAGTTTTAGAAAGGATAAATGACATAGCAAAGATAATAAATGGTAAATGGCAAAGGTGTAACTAGAATACAACCTAGTATTACTGTGTTGGATATTTGAGGATGTAAGTTCCCTTCCTGACTACTTTCTTTCTTTTTTTAATATTTATTTTGGGAGAGTGCAAGTGGGGAATGGCCAGAGAAAGGGGGACAGAGGATCCTAAGCAGGCTCTGCACTGACAGGCTGACAGCAGTGAGCCAGATATGGAGCTTGAACTCATGAGCCAGGAGCTCAACCTGAACTGAAGTCAGACTCTCAACCAACTGAGACACCAGTTGCCCCCCTCCCTAACTACTTTCTTAACAAACATGCAACAATATTACTGCTAGATATTTTTCGAAGAAGAAGAAACTTATGCAGAAATTATGCTTAACAGAGTAGAAGTGTTGGGGACAGAAAATATAAACAGGGTATCTATCATAGAAAAATAATAAAGGTATAATGAAATAAATATAAATATAAATATGGTTATCAGCCAATAAATGAATCTACCAAAAAAGTTTATATAGTTTTTGTTTTCTAAAAAGTTATATTGAGATATAACTTACACACCATTAAATTCACCCATTTATTTTTTTGTTGAAATTCACCTATTTAAAGTAGGGCACTTGTCAATGTATTTTAGTATTTTTAAAGAAATGTGGAACCAGCACCAGTTATTGAACATATTCACTACCTCAATACTAAATTCCACCCATTTAATACTACTGTTTTATCCCCCCAAAACTAAGCAATCACTAATATGGATTATGTCTCTATAGATTTGTATATTATAGAGATTTCATTAATTGGAATCATATAATATGTATTCTTTTGAAACTGGCTTCTTTCAATTGGCATAATATTTTTAAGGCTCATCTGTGTTATAGAATGTGTCGTTACACTCTTTTATTGCTGCATATTATTCTATCATATGTATATACCACTTTTTTGTTTATTTATTCAGCAGTTAATAGATATTTGGAGTGTTTCCAACTTTTGGATATTATGAATAATGCTACTCTAAACATTCATACACAGTTTTTGTGTGGACATGTGTTTTCACTTCTGTGTATATACCATCCTACTGGGTGGGAAGAGTTATCCTAGTTTGGTTTTGATATGCATTTCCCTCCCTCTTGACTTATGATGTCAAGATCCTTTTATGAATCACTGGCCTTTTGTATATCTTTTTTGGGAAAATGTTTACAATAAATGTTTGTTAATATTTTATTAGTTTGTTTCATTTTTTATGAGTTTGGGTTTATATTATTTAATTGTTCTTAATATAGTCTAGATAACATTCCAGATATAAATCAGATACTTATCAGATATAAATATATAAAAATATTTTCTCCCATTCTGTGGGTTGCCTTTTACTTTCTTGTTAGTGTCTGTAGAAGTACAAAGCCTTTTCAAAGTTGATGAAATTCAATTTATCTATATTTTTCTTTGGTTGTTCATCTAGGAATCCACTGCCAAATCTGAGGTCATGAAAGATTCTTCCTTGTATCTTCTAAGAGTTTTATATGTTATTACTTCTAGGTCATAGATCCATTTTCAGTTAATTTTTGTATGAAGTAAGGGTTCAATTATTTTTTTTTCTCATGTACCTATCTAGTTGTTAAAGGTTACTCCTTCCCCATTGAATGTCCTTGGCACTCTTATAAAAATCAGTTGACCATAGACACATGGGTTTATTACTGAACTATCAATATTATTCCTTTGAACTATATACATCTATCTTTATGACATTACCAACTCTTGATTTCTGTTGCTTTCTATTATGTTCGGAATCAGAAAGTGTGAGTCCTACCTTTTTCTTTTAATTTTTTTTTCATTATTTTAATCATTGCAATTTCACACAAATTTTAGAATCTACTTGTTGAATCTACAAATAAGCCATCTGGCATTCTGATAAGGATGGGGTTGAATCCACAGACCAATTTAGGGAATCTTGCCATATTAACAATATTAAATCTTTTGATCTATTAGCATCAGATGTTTGCCCAGATGTTTGAGATTATTTATATCCCCTTTAATTTCTTGATAATGTTTTGTAGCTTTTATAGTATAAATTTTGTTCTACTTATTTCTAAATATTTTATTCTTTCTGATGTGATTGTGAATGGAATTGTTTTCTTAAATTTCAGTTTTGGTTGTTCATTATAAGTATGCAGAAATACAATTCAATTTTGTATGTTTATGTTGTGTCCTGCAACCTTACTAAACTCATGTATTATTTCTGGTGGGTTTCTTGGTGGATTCTTTACAATTTTCTATATAAAAATCATATCATCTGTGCAGAATAAGAGAAAACCATTCATCTGTGAAAGTAGTTTTACACCAAAATGGATTTTTTTTCTTTTTTTCTTCACTAATTCTCCTGGCTAGAGCCTTTAGTACAAAGTTAAACAGCAATGATGAGAAAAGACATTTTAGTCTTTTTCATGATTTTCTGGGGAGAGTATCCAATCTTTTACCATTAAATATAACATTAGCTGTGGCTTTTTCATAGATGTCTTTTATCAGGGTGAGGAGGTTCCCTGCAGTTTCTAGTTTTTGTGGGGGAAATAGGTTCTATTTACATAAATGGGTTAGAAAAAAAGCTTAGGGCACAAAGCCACCACCAGAGGGTGAAAGCGCCCGAGGTTACGTAGCGAGCTATCCTAATGGGATCACGAATAAGTTGTTATATCACTGCAGAAAATTGCTTTCCATCTGATGCCAATATCACAAACTCCACTTGCCCCCTAGACCCTTTGCTTCTTACACATACAAGTTAATGATTACTATCTGATTGCTTTCTCCACGTTTACGTGTGTAAGATTTTGTTTTATTCACATTCACCACGTGGATAATATCTTGTGTTTTCTTCATGTTCACCCTGTGAGTAATATCTTGTGCTTTCTTCACATTCACCACATGGGTAATATCTTGTGAGTTCAATAAATATGGAGAAAAAAACCCTGTTTGGGGCTCTTGTCTTCTCCTGGACATTAGCCTCTCTCATATTCAATTCTGTATCCACGCTTTTGTTGGACAAGAGAGAAATCCAGACTCATAGTCTGTGACAGTTTATTCAATATTTTATTATGAAAGTGTGTTGGATTTGACCAAATGCTTTTTCTCTATTGAGATAATCTTGTTTTAAAATTTTAATTGGCATATTACATTTTTTTAAATTTTTTTAATGTTTATTTATTTTGACAGAGAGAGAGAGACAGAGCATGTGTGGGGGAGGGGCAGAGAGAGAGGGAGACACAGAATTCCAAGCAGACTCCATGCTCTTGGCTGTCAGCACAGAGCCCGAGGCGGGGCTCAAACCCACGGGCTGTGAGATCATGAACTGAGCCAAAGTCGGACACTCAACCAACTGAGCCACCCAGGCACCCCTTAATTGGCATATTACATTAAGTAATGTTTGATGTTAAACAGCCTTGTATATCTGGGACAGATTCCACTTGGTTGCTTGATTCATTTTGTTAATATTTTGTTGAGGATTTTTGTGCCCATATTTTTAAAGAGATATTGGTCCTTAGTTTTCTTTTCTTGTGATGTCTTTGGTTTAGGTATCAGGGAATAGATTCTTACAGTGAGTTGGGAAGTATTCCCTACTCTTCCATTGGAGAGTATGTGAATGTTTGGTGTTATTTCTATTTTAAAATGTTTAGGAGAATTCAATACTGCAGGCTTGTAGACCTGGGCTTTCTTTGTGGGTTGTGTTTTGATTATTAATTAAGTGCCTTCACTTAATATAGTCTAACTAGATTGTCTATTTCTTCTTTTCATAGTTTGTGTCTTTCTAAAAATTTGTTTTTATTTCATCTAATCTATCCAGTTAATTGACATATAATTTTTCATAGAATTCCTTTATAATACATATTATTCCTCTATGGTCGGTAGTAATATCCCCTCTTTTATTTCTCTTTCTCCATCTCTCTGGCCAATCAAGCTAAAGTTTTCTCTATTTGGTTGATATTTTCAAAGAATCAGCTTTTACTTTTACTGATCTTCTTTACTGTTTTTCTACTATTTCATTAATTTCTGCTCTAATCTTAAGGCTGGGTTATTTATTTGATATCTTTCTTCATATTATTCCTCTATGGTCGGTAGTAATATCCCCTCTTTTATTTCTCTTTCTCCATCTCTCTGGCCAATCAAGCTAAAGTTTTCTCTATTTGGTTGATATTTTCAAAGAATCAGCTTTTACTTTTACTGATCTTCTTTACTGTTTTTCTACTATTTCATTAATTTCTGCTCTAATCTTAAGGCTGGGTTATTTATTTGATATCTTTCTTCTTTCTTAATATAGACATTTATAGTCTTAAATTTCACTCTAAACTCTGTTTTATCTGCATCTTGAGTTTTGCTACATAGTCTCTCATTTCCATGCATCTCATTTCCCATTTTATTTCCCATTTGATTTCTTCTTTGACCTATTGGTTATTGTGTAGTGTGTTTGCACATATTTGCAAATATCTTAATTTTTTTCTGCTGTTGAATTATAGTTTCATTCCATTGTGGTTGGCTAACATATTTTGTGTTACTTCTTAACCCAAAGAGCTGGATCATAAGCAAATAGTTAGATCTTGTTTGTTTTTGTTTTTTGTTTTGTTTTGTTTTGTTTGTTTTTGTTTTTTATCCAGTCTTGCATTTCTTTATTTTTGGCTGGATGGTTTAATATAGTCACATTTAACATTATTACTAATGCAGGGACACATGAGTGGCTCACTGGGTTGAACATCCCACACCTAATTTCAGCACAGGTCATGATCTCACAGTTTGCTTCATGGGATGGAGCCTTGCTCTGGGCTCTGAGGTGACAGTGTGGAGCCTGCTTAAGATTCTCTCTCTCCCTCTCTCTCTGCCGCACCCCCACTTGCTTACACACTCATTCTCTTTCTCAATCTCTCTCTCTCTCTGAAAATAAATAAATAAACATTAAAAAGACATTAACGGGGAACCCGGGTGACTCAGTCTATTAAAAGTCTGACTTTCAATTTTGGCTCAGGTCATGATTTCATGGTTAGTGAGATCCCACAGTTTGTGGGTTCAAGCTCTGCATGGGGCTCTGTACTGAGAGCTGGGAGCCTGCTTGGGATTCTCTCCCTTCTCTGTCTCTGCCCCTCCCCTGCTTGCTCTCTCTGTCTCTGTCTCACTCTCAAAATAAATAAATAAACATTCTAAAAAATTAAATAAAAATTAAAAGAAAAATTATTACTAATGCAGTTGGATTTGTGGCTGCCAGTTACTGTTTATATTCCACATTTCTTGTACCTTTTTGTTCCTCTATTCCTTGTTAATGTTTTCTTTTGCCTTAAGTGGATATTTTTTTAATGTTGCATGTATATTTCTTAATGATTTTGTTCACTACATATTTTTAGTTACTTCTTTAGTGGTTCCTCTAGGGCTTACCATATACACACTACCTTATCAATATCAGCTTCAGATTTATACTACTTGATTCCAGTGAAACATACTCTTCTATATTCCCTTTCCTTCTTTTCTGTGATATTATTTTTCTACATATTACATCTGTAAATGTCACAAATCCAACAATACATTACTAATATAAATATTACATTATATAATTCTTATACATATATAAGAATTATATAAATTCTTTCAATTTAAAGAAGCTTAAAGGAGAAAAGAAAGCAAGTGTATTTTTATAGCTTTTGTTATGTTAACCTTTTGATTTACCATTTCTGTTTCTTTTTATTTGTTCTTATGGATTTGAGTACCATCTGGAGTCTTTTCCTTAGCCCAATACAGATTTGATCTCACCTGTCTCCTTTCTGCTGTTTTTGGCAAATATATTTTTATATGTTATATGTCCAACTGTGTGTGTGTATGTGTGTGTGTGTGTGTGTGTGTGTGTATACATATATATATGTATATATATATATATATATGTAATTGGTTCTTAAATCAATTAAGAGAGAACAGGAGAAGATACATGCATTTATACTGTCTTTTATAATGACACAATTATCTTTACTGGTGTTTTTTGTTTTGTTTTGTTTTGTTTTTGTATGTGGATTTAAATTATTGTCTTTAGTAACTTGTTTTTAGCCTGAAGAACTTCCTTTAGTATTTCATGTAAGGTGGGTTTCCTAGCAACAAATTTGCTCAATTTTTGATCATCTGGTAATGTTTTTACTTCACCTTCATTTTTGAAAGATAGCTTTGCTGTAAATAGGATTCTTGGTTGGTTGTTTTTATGAGCGCTTTGACTATAATATCTTATCTGCATTTCCCTCCGACCTCCATTGTTCCTGATGAGAACGAAGCTGATAATGTTATTGGAGTTCTCTTGTAAGTGATGAGATATCTTTCTCTTGCTGCTTTCAAGAGTTTTCTCCTTGTTTTTGATTTCAGCTTTTTTTTTTTCCTGTGATATGCTTGTGGATCTCTTTGCATTTATCCTACTTGGATTTTATCGAACTTCAATTTATTGTTTTCGATAAATTTGGGAAGTTTTCAGCCATTAAGTCTTTGAATATTTTTTCTGCTCATTTCTCTTCTTTTCTTCTTCTAGTACTCCCATTCTTCTTACATTAATAACACTCACAGTTCTCAGAGGTTCTGTTCATTTTTCTTTTCTTTTTTCTCTCTCTTCTTCAGATTGTATAGCTTCTATCACTCTGTCTTCAAATTTGCCAATTATTTCTTGTGCCAGCTCAAATTTACTCTGAGCCCCTCTTGAATTTTGCATTTTAATTATTATACTTTTCTACTCCATAATTTAGGAGTTGTTTTTCTATAATTTCTATCTCTTTATTGATATTTTCTATTTGATGAGACCTTGTCATCACATCTTCCTTTACTTCTTTAATCATGATTTTCTTTTATTCCTTGAACATATTTGCAGTGGTAATTTGAAGTCTTTTCTGTTAAATCCTGTATCTGTTCTTTCTCATAAACAGGTTCTCTTGCCTGTTTTTTGTTGTTTGTATGTTTTTATGTTTTATACTTTTTGTTATTAGAAAGTGGAAACTTTACATACTATATTGTAGCAACTCTGAGTACTCTGCCTCTTGAACTCATTATTTGTATTTGTTGTTGGTTAGTGAATGGCCGGGTTATTTTATTGGAGCCTAGTCCTCCCCTTACAAAGTTTAAACCTTTGATGTTGCTCCTCTTGAGGGCTGTTAGAGATTGAATTGTTTCTCTCCAAAACTTGTGTGTAAGAGTCCTAATCCCCAGTGCCCCAGAATGTGATTTTTTCTGGAAGTAAAGGTATTGTAGATTTAATTAGTTAATTTAAGATAAGGTTGTACTGAAGTAAGGTTGGTCCCAATCCAATATGACTAATGTCTTTATCAAAAAAGGAAATTGTGAGGCACCTGGGCAGCTCAGGTAGTTAAGTGTCCAAGTTTGGCTTAGGTCATGATCTTGCAGTTCATGAGTTCGAGTCCTGCATCGGGCTGTCTGCTGTCAGCGCAAAGCCTGCTTCAGATTTCTCTGTCCCTCTCTCTCTCTGCTCCTCCCCTGCTAGTGCTCTCTCTCTCAAAAATAAGTTAACATTAAAGAAAAGGAAATTTGGACATGACATGCACACAGGAAGAACACAGTGTCAAGACGAAGTCAGAGATTGGAATGATGCCTCTATGAGACAAGGAGCATCAAAGATTGCCAGGAAACAAACAAGAAACTACTGAGAAGTATGGAACAGATTCACTCTCAGAGCCCTGAGAAGAAACCAACACTCCCAACACCTTGATTTTGGACTTCTAGCCTCCAGAACTGTAAAACAATACATTTTTGTTATTTGGGCCCCTTAGCTTGTGGTCCTTTGTTACAATAGCCCTAGCAGACTAATATGGGGGCATTGGGTTTGCCCACAGTCGCTCTGGTATGGCAGTGGTTCTGGCAGGCCAGTATTTCACTATCTTTCTCCCTGACCTCATCCAGCTGTTACGTTCCAGTAATTTCTTTTTTTTTTAATTTTTTAATGTTTATTTAATTTTGAGACAGAGAGAGACAGAGCATGAGCGGAGCAGGGGTAGAAGAGGGGGAGACACAGAATCTGAAGCAGGCTCCAGGCTCTGAGCTGTCTGTGCAGAGCCCGACGTGGGGCTCAAACTCACGAGCTGTGAAATCATGACCTGAGCCAAAGTCAGATGCTTAACTGCCTGAGCCACCCAGGCACCCCTCAGTAATTTCTAACTAATTGCTTTATAATGTTCAACAATGTGCTGTTCATAAGTTGATCCACAGACAAAACTAATCAAATTCAAGCTCCTTTGAAGGGATAATTCCATAGATCAACGTTTAAACTTTTTTCAGACCCTAGTTAGGTTCCTCCCACTTGTCTCTCTCTGGTTCCCTCAGACAAGGTAATTAGCATACAGTTTAGTTTATATGCCCAATGACCCTAGTAATCTCCTAATTCCCTTTCATCACAACTTGCACTGTGTTTGTTCATTTCTTAAGCTTGAACTTTATTTCAAGTTCAATTCCTTTGGGAAGAGATGAGAAGCTATCATTTTTAAGACTTGCTTCTCTCTCCCTCCACATCTCCCTACCCAGGAAAAACTTCTGAGCCACATCTCTGGAGCTGGATATGGGGACAAGGGTATGTTTCTCTCTGAGTGACAAAGCTACTTCAGAAACTGAGGGCTGTATGATTTGGAGGGTGGAGGGTGGTAGCCTAAGGTCTTCTTACTGGATTCTCCCAGTGTGGAATCAACACCTTAAGAGTTGGACAAGTGGTATTTTCAGTGGTACTGTCCCCAAGGTAGAAATTCCAACCCCCAATTTTCATGTGAGTGGAAGAAGGGATGCCCTACCTCTGTTCATTTTTCTGGTCTATATTCACCTATAACTAACTTAGCCTCAGCACCTGTAGCTGGGTTCAGAATGAAACATTCTCATGTCCTATCCCTCCTGGGAAGATATATCCCTCTGACCAGGGGCTAGGGGAAGAGGTGGCCAGCTTTCTTGGTTGCATCCACCTGGACTAGGGCTCTTACCTTACTGAGTATGGATGAGCAAGTGAGGGAGTAAATCTCAGGGTAAATACCAGATTCTCTTCTTATAGTGTTTTAGATTTTTTTGACTAGAGTTTCTTCATTGTCTGTCACTGTGACCATTTCCTGACACTTTAATTTTTTTTTAAAGTAACACCAGTCATTCTGGAGAGCAGGTTCAGAGAGCTCCTCATGCTGTCACACTCTAAGTCCCTCTTAATATAATTTTCAATGTATGAAAACTCTAGTAACAGAGCTTATCATGAGATACTCTGAGACGAATGCTTTACCTTTTAAAAATATAGTCAGCAGTGTTCAAGGAAGAAGTTACTCTAGAAAGGAAGTATAGCCTCTGAGTCTGATAGCCACTCTATGACTTGTTTCTTTAAGATTTCTTTCACGATAAACCCAACATTTCGTAATTCACAATAATCTCTGCCTACAGCCAAACCTCTCCAATTGGTCTAACTTCCCATTTCCAAGTGTAATATGTTTTTGTTGATAAATCAGATAATTAAGTTTTGAATAATTGAATGATCAATTAAGATAGAAATTAAGACACAATCAAGTTTCATTGTCCGGTTGTTTTATTTGTTTGCTTATTTGTTTTATTATTTGCAGAAAGGAGAAGAAAAACAAGGATGACATATTATTTTCTTTTGAACAGAATTTAATTGGAAAAAAGCTAATGTTATGCCAAATTTGGAGATGGAGGAATATGTTATATTTATTAACATACACAGTAAATTAGAGGAATTTCTTTTTTTAAGGCTCATGCATCACTGCTTTTAAGCAATGACTCATTGGTTTTGTTTTCATACAAGTCATAATTTTAAAGTTTCTGAACAAGTTTGAAAATGTCACATATCTTTTTCTAATACCTAGAAAAGCAAGGAAATTTATTTACACTTAAAGAATAGAATAGCTATAATCATCATTTGGCTTTTAGGCTCAACTATTCTTATGCTAAATTGTTCCTAAAAAAAGTGTAATTGTTATTGTTGAGTCCACAGTGAGGAGCTGGGAGGAATAAGATGGGAAAAATTACAGAACAGCAGTATAGTTGTCTTAATGCCTAGATTTAATTAATATTTGAAAAGTGCTAGGCACAGGGCAGCAATTATATCAGTGGCAGAAAGCAAATCAGTATTTAATGACTTATGTCAATATAGTTGACTTTTGGCTCTTACTCATCTGTATGACTGTTTTCACAATCATTGAAAACAGTGATATTCTAATTATATTTAAAATCTTTGACATTGGCTTAAGAAAGATTTTCAGTAAAAGAGCTTTTATGACCCCTATTTTGATACTAAAAGAACAGAATGGCTTTTGAAAATATGGGGACTAGACAGTGACATAAAATAATTATCATAAATCCTAACAATATTATGATTATATTATTATACTGAACATGTATTGATATGTACTATACTAAACACTTTATATGCTTGTTATGAGTTAATTGTCAACAAACTTGTGATGTAGATAGTTTTCAATATTCTGTTAAGAAAATTGAGGTCTAGCAAGATTAAGTGATTAGTCAAAGGCACAAGATAATATTCAAAGGCACATAGAGAGTTCAAGACTTTCAGTGTGTATACAATTATTATTTATGTAGTATTTTAATCCATCTTGAAGATACAGGTATAGCATATTGCAAAAAATAACAACAACAACAACAACAAAACCCATGTAGCATTCCTCAGACAGTGCAGAGGCAACAAAAGAATGTGTGTATGTGCTGTGTGTATAATTAATGGGCTATTACTTAATTAACATTTTAATTTATAGCATATCACACTGCTATGCTGCCTCATTTTTTAAGCCTTATTATTATAAAAATAATCTTATGATATATTTGATCTTCTCTCTTCATGAGCTTGAGGAAATTTCTAAGTGCCTTAACGATAACATGAGATTTGTTATGGATCGTAATTCAATTTTATATAATAATTAGCTTTCAGTTTCCTACCAAATTAATCACATCATTTATTCTGAATATATTCAGATTTTAAAAATAGATTAAAATTATTGTTAATATGATTCATATTAACATGTAAAATGAAGTTTATCATACATGGGAGGCCTCTATGTAAAATTTAATAGATAAAATATTTGGAATGTTCTAAATACAAAAAATGAGAGGTTTATTAGTAATTAAACAAAGTGACACCCCAAAAAGTGGACAGCAGAAGCCCTGTAAACTGAATAACATGTGGCAGTCAGAATGCTAAAAAATAAAACCATAAAATAAAAATGTAAAATTATTTCCCATTTATTACCTAAAGGTGTTGCAAAGTTAAAATAAATACTTCATAATTAATTGATGAAGTTCAATAAGAAGACCTATCAAAAACAAATGTTCAAAAAAAACAAATTTCAGAATTTCAAATTTCCTATGAAGTTTGGATATTTATCTTTAGGCTCACCAGCTGTGTTGCGAAATTCTATATAGCCCTAGACATTATTTGCTTTATAGCAGACACATACACACATATAAATATTATACTGTGTAACAGATATTATATATAATAGATATAAAAATCAATCACAAAAGTTTTGATTAAATCTTGGCAACTAAATAAAGACTAAATGTCTTGTTAGCACTCAATGGGTCATGATTATGTGTCCTATTAGCAGAACTATCACTATTTCATAAAATGAAACCTTGAATACAGAAACAAACTGGCATATATAAGGTAGAGAGTACAAATAATCATGTGCATCAAAAACATCATCTCAGTTCTCACCATGGGTATCTATCTTACAGTCACCAGACCAAATGTGTTGATGAAAACAAATGTTCACATTTTCTAGTTCTCACAGAAATCCTAGAGATATTTTTAGAGAATGTTAAGTTTTATCTATTCTAAATGCATTTGCTTCAGCAATTCCTTCTTATTGGGTTCAGAATACCTTATAGAGTATCCCTCAGGTTCTTGAACTTAAACACGTGAGAGTCCTGTATTTCTCTAAAGGCATTGATTCTGTCTACAAAGATCTCTAGGAAGGAGCATAGGGTGTTTGATTTTATCTTGCCACCTTTGCTTTCTCACTTGCCAGTCAGTTCGCAGATATGGATAACAAGTTAGATGTAAGAATGACTTAAAAAATGTACTTGTATAAATGATCATATTCATAGGTTTGTGTTCCTATTTTTAGTTGTTTGATTAAAAATAGATGCACAAAGTAAAGTCTTGTACAAACCAAAAACGAATGTGTATGGCATCATACTGTCCTCTGATTCTCAATGCCATACACAAACTTTTACTCTGTACCTAGATTTCCTTGTTGTATGAAATGTTATATTTTGTTTCACGGGCTATTTAGATAGTCCAGTAAAATAGAGTATGGTAGTATATTTAGTGACCAAAACTGAAGCTGGAAGCCAGAGATATTATCAGATTTCTGAAACTCCCTCCATCACTCGTCAATGATCACCAAGAGGAGATTGAGGAAGGAACAGTCTTTTCAATTCCTGTTGTGAGGATAAAACTAGATGCTGATGGATATGAAATGATTGCATAGAAAACAAATTTCAAGTCAAAGCGCTCATCTTAGGCTAAATACAGCTTGATTTACCCACAGATAATAGATATCCTAAGGTGGGGATTCTGTTATTGTTGATTTGTAGTCACTAAATATAATTTATATCAAGTATAATAATCACTAATATTCTAAGTCTTCTTGTGATATGATAAAATATTATTAACCTATTAGAAATATAAAGATATTTTAAAAACTATACAGAGTTGTGATCATATGTTTGTAAAATTATCATGTCAGAATGGTATTAAGTCAGATTTATCTCTTGCACTATATTACTGTGTTTTTAATTTTTTTGTACAATATTTTTATTTTTATTTGTTTTTTTTAACTTTTATTTATTTTTGAGACAGAGAGAGACAGAGCATGAACGGGGGAGGGGCAGAGAAAGAGGGAGACACAGAATCGGAAGCAGGCTCCAGGCTCTGAGCCATCAGCCCAGAGCCCGACGCGGGGCTCAAGCTCACGGACCGCGACATCGTGACCTGAGCTGAAGTCGGACGCTAACCGACTGCGCCACCCAGGCGCCCCTGTACAATATTTTTAAGAATTACTCAATGATGATTACTTTTGGAGATCTCTTTAACTGTAAATTATTATTTCTATCTCATCATCGTTGAGATTTAAATATATATTTGTTACAGTTGCTTGGTTTTTCTTTTCTCCACACATAGTACATGAATATATCAGCTGCACCATGGTACTTAATTTTATTGCATTTACTTATTGATGAACTACATGCGTGCTCAGGAAAGTATTTTTAGAAATATGTTCACTGAAAATGGTCTCTCATCTATAATTTCTACCATAAGGCAACTAAAATCCCCTCTTGAGTAAGATACATGTGCAAATTTAGTACTTTAATGAGAAAGTTTAAATGAACACTTCACTTAGCTGAGGTTATTTTGAATGTGCATACATACAAGCACTCAGTGTTTCAAAGGGAAACCACTAGTTGATTATAGTCCTGGGATGTAGGTAGTCAGTTTGGGTACAATATAACCTTCCCTGAAGATCCCCTGATTAAGATTTACTCCAGAACATGTTCTTTATATTTACCTTTGCTTGAACTTTACTCACCTCTGTATGACCTCTGTTTAGCTTGTGCACAATATCTTTTGGTCGGTCTCGGGAGCTGGGCTGGTAAATTACAGAGGAAGAGCATCCAATTGCCCAAGTCCTCTCTTGAGAGTTTAACTCTCTGGAGAGGTGCCTTATTCCCAGGGGCAGGGATGTAAATACTTGACCTAAACATTGTACAGGTGGTTTAATAAAGCCTGGAGGCTTAACAGTTGGGTTCATCACTCACTGGCAGAATCCACATGAAATACCAGTGTGGAAAAATTTCTATCTCTTCCATTTATGCTAGTGTTTGAATACAGTTTCCTCTATCCAACAATTACATGTTTATAAATAGTATATAAAATGAAAACTAGAAGTGTACACAAATGTATAAAAACAGACAAAGCATATATTATTAGATAAACTGTTATAATCATGATTTTTTGTTGAACTGATTTATTGTCACAAACAAAAAGGAGAATTATATAGAAGTTGACAGGTAATTATACTTAAATTACAAAGACTATCCCTAGATTGGATTGAAAATGATGGTTCCTATATGCCATCTGTCTGCTTGGATCAAAATAGCACTGAACGGACCGATTAATAAAAGAAGAAAGAAATAAACAGATAAAACTAGGAAAATATAAAGGCAAAGTTTCTGTACATAGAATTATATATATGAAATTATGCATGTATGAATTATATATATATGAAATTATTTTCTTCTTTAAGAAAGGTTCATGTTCTGAATTTGAGATATTGACTCCCTCTGGACTCTGAATCCTTGATGAGGAAAACACAGGAGACACTTATTATAACAATAACCTTCCAGAAACAGATGAACTCCCCTTCCAATTAGCACTAGGTCAAAACTATTTTTTCATGGAAAGTTTCTTGTTTATTTGCCCTTATTTTTTATCTCTAATGAAAAGGAGAAATAGAGCCAAGTAAGACCAAATTTCTTTTATAGTATCATCAAACCTTCACAACACTGAATATATATACATACATATATATATATATACATGTATGTATATATATATGTATGTATATATATTTTCACAACACTGAATATATTATATGTATATATATATATATATATAGTAACAATGAAAGTTAATATTTTCTATATCAAGACACGTTTCAGAGGATTTCCCATCACCATTTTCTGATTAAGAAAACTTTCAAGCATATATAAGAGTGGCAAGATGAATATGGTAAAACACTGTCATGTACTGTCACTTACCTTTAACAATTATAAATTTATGGCTAAATTCATTTTAATTATACTCCTTTTCACAACTCCTTCAAGAAACTTTGGAGCAAATCCAGGTACATATTTTAGCATACAGCTATAAAAGATAAAACTTCTTTGTAAAATAGAATACAATATCAATATAACACACATGAATTACAATCTCAATCTATTATTGAATACACATTCACTGTGAAAGTTTCATTAACTTAAACATTTTTATTTTTGCTTTTATGTTTGAATCAGATATCCAAATAATGTCCATATGTTCAAAGTGGTTGATATCCCCCTTCCATGTCTTTTTATCTGTAAGTTATCTTCTATCTCTCTGTTTCTTTGTTATTTAGTAAAGAACAGGGTTGGTTTTGTCCTGTAGAGTCCAGTGAACCCAGTTCTATGTCTCCTATTATCTCTGCAAATTGCAGGTATATCTGGAGGATTTATCAGGTTGAAGTTTTGTTTTGTTTTGTTTTTACTTTTGATAAGAATTGCTTATAAGTCCTGTTGCATTCTCCCATCAGTAGGCACATAATATCTAGTTATCTGGTTATCAGCAATTGATAGTCATTGCCTATAATCAACACACTAGAGATTTGAAAATTGTGCTATAAAATTCAATTATTTCTTCATTGATTGTTAGCAGAATATTTTTCTAACCTGAAACTCCCATTATTAACTATTTGGTGACAGTTAGATATAGTTTGTACCGAAAATACAGGATGTATGTTTGGTTCTTTCCCTTTATGTTCCTGTTTTGTTTTACGTTTTTTTGTTTTGTTTTGTTTTGTTTTGTTTTATTTTGTTTTTACTTTTTAAATGTTGTTTGCCAACATCCTAATGTGACTGTTCCAGGTATCTACTGTTGTGGTAAAAAAAAATTGTGGGGGCTTTAAACTGTGGCAATCATTTGTTAACCCCTCATCTTTCCATGAATCATGAATTAGGGAAGAGTCAGCTGAGCAATTCTAGTATTTGAGATCTGTAGTTAGAAAACTAAATAGTTGGAGATTGGCCTGTCACCTGCTGTGCGTGAAAAATTAGGCTTCTCCATGTGATATTTCTATATGGACTAATTTGAATTTTCTAACAATATGTCAGTCTGAAGTCAGGTGCTAGAGACGGAATGTTTGTGTCCCTCTGAAATTTATATGTTGAAACTTAATTTCCAATGTGATTGTATTTAGAGTTGGGGTCTTTAGGAAATGATTAGGTGATGAGGGCAGAGCCTTCATGAATAGGATTTTGTGCCCTTATAAAGGAGACCTCAGAGAGTTCACCCATTACTTCCATCATGTGCAGACACAGCAAAAAAGACAATTATCTATGAACCAGGAAGCAGGTCTGTCATTCACAGACTGAATCTATTGATGCCTTGATCTCTAGCTTTCAGATTTGTGAGAAGTAAATTTCTGTTGTTTATGAGCCATTCAGTCTTTGATAACAGTCAAAATGCTTGCATGATGACTGATTACCTCTAGAGAAAGTGTTCAAAGAGAAAAAGAGGAGGTGTGCATGGCATTCTAAAGACAATCTTGGAAGTTACACAGCTTCAGTTTGGCCCTATTCAGTGGGTAGAGGTAGCCAGAAAGGTTCACCTAGTTTCAACAGAAGGGTATTTGGACTCCACTTCCTAAAGAAAGTTCACTTGTAAGAAAAGAATGTAGAAAGAGAGATATTGTCGAACTATCTTTGAAATAATATCTAAAAAAGGGGTGGCTGGGTGGCTCAGTCAAACATCCGACTCTTGATTTCAGCTCAGGTCATGACCTTAGGGTTTCGTGAGTTCAACCCTGCATTGGGCAGCGTGGAGCCTGCTCGGGATTCTCTCTCCCTCTCTCCCTGCCCCTTCTTCACTCACGCTCTGTCTCTCTCAAAATAAATAAATAAAACTTGAAAAAATTAAAAAAATAATGTTTAAAAACACATTTAAAATATATTGTATGTAAACACATCTGACATGTTCTAACCTGTTGATTCATATTGATGTTATGATTCATATTGATGTTCATATTGTTCCATCTTTGGCATATGAAAGATTATTCAAGTCGGTTTCAGATTCTCTAACATGGCCTAGTTTACCCTGATAGCTTTTAATTTTCTTTGCTTTCTGTGATGATTAGGTATTTTGAGAATGTCTTGTGTATTTTGTGTCCAATCACGGCTCATTGTTACTAGGTCAGTCATTTCTAGACACTTTTATTCATGGCTACAACTAGAAAATATTTTTCCTTCTTTTTTTTTTTAAGAGAAAATAAATTAGGAGTTCATACTTCTGCACTCAGTACAAATTAAAGATGACAGAGATTTTACCTAACTCATCAATCTTATATCTCTACAGCCTTTGTCCCATTCATAAATCCTAGTTCTTAATGAGACAAGTATAATTACTTATTTTCTTTCCCATAATGCACACTCAATCTCTTTATTCTCAGAATGAAAATATAGATACTAAGATCAACTATAATTATTGAGAAGAGATAAAAATATCTTGCATTTTTTTTTGTCCTGCAAGTAAATTCTACTTGGAATATCTAATCAAATTATTATATTTTAAGTCATATAGGACACTTTTCTCTGTGCTACCACTTTGATACATTTGTTCTTTTATTTTGCTTTCAGTTTTAATTTTAATTTTGTTTTTATACCTATAAACGTTCTTATAATTCCAAAATATAATCAAGTTATACATATTTTTTACACACATATCTCTGCTTTATTCCACCTGTAGATAGTTTTTAGGATGTTACAATTTATTCTGCCATTTTTATCATTTAAGTAAACACACACACACATTTATTCACACCCCCTTATACTTGGCAATATATTATGGAGAACTAATAAATGATGGTTATAAGTAAATTCATCCTTTTTAATTTCAGCTGCATAGAACTCCACTATATAGATATTATTTAGTTTATTCATTGAATTTCCAGTTAATTGTCATTGTGTTATTTATGGTCTTTTGCTATGAAAAATTGTGCTATAATAAATAGTAATTTCCCATCTTAGACTGGGAATGCATAGGTTTTTATTTTACATCTTCTCTAAAACTAATATTACACTGGTAATCCTCATAGACAGAGCTAAATTTTTACTCTAAATATTTTGACTAAAAAATCACATTGTGCATTTTATAGTATACTTAATATTTAAGATCCTACTTGAATATTTATTTTTATGCAAAATTATAGGCAAAACAGAAGCTTGCAGGGGTGAAAAAGACACCAAAAGTGTAATCACGTACCTGATCCAAGGTGAGCATATCACAGGAAGGGAAATACTCTTAGACAGAGGTTGCATTAAGCCTTTTCTTGTGTGATGTATCACATTATAACTTCATTTGTATTAGGAGATCTATTTACACCAATGGTTTTCACAGGTACCTGTACTTAACAGGTGCC
This sequence comes from Prionailurus viverrinus, assembly GCF_022837055.1. Lineage (NCBI taxonomy): Eukaryota > Metazoa > Chordata > Mammalia > Carnivora > Felidae > Prionailurus > Prionailurus viverrinus. The sequence continues at coordinate 127,431,350 of NC_062565.1, read as the reverse complement.
TGATTTCTTTTGAACTGCCCTAGTCTTTCCTAAAAGCTATGTGCTAAACCAAAACCAGACCCTTTTAAAACAGATTTACTAGCATCAAGAGTCTCCTAGCAATATCCAATATATCCAGGCACAATAAAATTTTACTTGTCATACCAAGCACCAGGAAGATTGAAACTTGAAGGAAAATCTAAACTTAACTCATGCTCATACCAGAAGAGTCAGTTGTTAGAACTATCTAACAAAGATCTTAAAGCAATCACCATAGTATTGTTTCAATAATAATTGTGAATTGTCTTGAAGCAAATGAGAAAATATAAACTCACAGCAAGGAAATAAAAGTCATAAAGAAAAGAAACAAATAGAAATTATGGAATTGAAAAATACAAAACAGAAAGAAAGAAAGAAAGAAAAGTAAGAAAGGAAGGAAAGAAAGAATGAAAAGGAAGGAAGGAAGGAAGGAAGAAAGAAAAGGAAGGAAGGAAGGAAGGAAGGAAGAAAAGGAAGGAAGGAAGGAAGGAAGGAAGAAAGAAAAGGAAGGAAGGAAGGAAGGAAGGAAGGGAGACAGACTTGTTATATGAGCACCATAATAGAGTGGACATTACAGAAAATAAAATCACTGAACTTTAGAACAGATCAATAGAATTCACTCAGAAAGAATAATACAGAAAAAATAGACTTTAAAAATGATAAGCAGTCTTGGGGCCTTTGTAAGAATAATAAAACAATATAATATATAATAAAATAATAATAAAAGATTTAAAACTCATATCCCAATTTAAAACCCATATCCCAATGTAGAGAAGAAATAATATGTGGCAAAAAAATATTAAAAGAAATGGCTGAAACCTTCACAAATTTGACAGAAGATATATACCTACATATCAAAACAGCTGAGCAAACTCTAAATATGACACAACCAAAGAAATCCAAGCCAGCTCATCAAAATTAAACTTCTAAAAACTAAAGATAAAGAAAAATATATTTATAAGCAACCACAGAACACATTCCCTAGAGGAGAACATTGATTTGAAGGGGAATGGACTTCTCATTTGAAACAGTAGAGGCCAGCAGGAAGTGGCACCACATTTTTCAAGTGTTGAGGGAAAAGATCTATCAAGCATGAAATCTGTATGTAGCAAAGAATCCCTTCAATAATTAAAGGGAAATAAATGCATTTTCAGACAAATGGAAACTAAACTATTCTCTAGAACAAAAATGTGTAGGTGTGCCTGGTTTGCTCAGTCAGTGGGTGGGTCTTCAGCTCAGGTCATGATCTCATGGTTTGTGAGTTCAAACCCTGTGTCGGGCTCTGTGCTGACAGCTGAGAGCCTGGAGCCTGCTTCGAATCCTGTGTCTCCCTTTCTCTCTGTGTGCCCCTCCCTGACTCGCGCTCTGTCTCTCTCTGTCTCTCAAAAATGAATAAACATTAAAAAAATTTAGAATAAAAATGTCTAAAGAATACTTTCTAAACAGAAAGAAGGTAATAACAGAAGAAACTTGTAACTTTAGAAGGATAGAACAACACAATATTTTCAAATAGGAGTACTATATTACACTATCCTTATTTCTCATGTTCTTCTGAAATCGTATTTGATGATTCAGGCAAAAATGATATCGTCCTATGTGTTCAATGTATACAGAGAACATTCTTGAGACAATTATATTTTAAAAGTGGTGAGAAAAAGAAACCCAAAGGAAAGGAAAATTTCAGTACTTCACTCAAAGTAGTAAGATATCAATATTAGAAGTTTTTATTAAGTTGCATATGTAAATTATAATACCTAGGGCAATGGACTGAATGTTTGTATCCATCCAAAACTGAAATCCTACCCCCCAGTGTGATGGTATTTCATGCGGCCTTTGGGAAGTAATTAAGCCTAGATAAGGCCACATGGGCAGAGCCCTCATGAATGAAATTAGTACCTTTGTGAGAGACATGAGAATGCTTGTTTGCTCTGTTCTGCTCTCTACCCTGCCAGGATACAAGGAAAATGTGGCATTCTACAATCCAGAAAACCCTCAGCAGAATTTGACCTTGACCCCTGATCTCATACTTCCAGCCTCCAGAACTATGAGAACCAAATACGCTACGTCATCTCTGGTATTTTATTATAGTAGCCTGAACTGACTAAGACACACTAAAAGACAGAGATTGACAAGAATAAATTGAAAAACATGACCCACTTTTATGCTATCTATAATAAACATAGTTCATATTCAACAACATAGGTAGGTATAAAGGAAAAGGGCAAAAGAAATAGTGCTAACTATAATTTTAAACAGCAGTAGTAGCTATATGAATAGCACATAAAGTAGACATCAAAGTAAAATTATGAGAGATAAAGGCCATTACTCAATGATGAAAGTATACATTCACCAAGAAGATTTAATGATCCTATAATATGTATGCATTAAACAACAGAATTCATGAAACAAAATATATGAAATATAAATTGATAGAAATTAAAGTCAAATAGTCATATCTACGATCACAACAAAAGAATTTAATATCCTGTTCCCAGCATTTGATAGAATAACTAGACAGAAAATTAGCACATAAATGGAAGAAATGAACAACACCATCCAACAAGATAATCTAATTGACAATTATAGAACACTCCATGCAAGCAGTAGAATACACATTTTTTTTCAAATATCTTTGCAATATTTACAAAAACAGACTATATTCTGGGTCTTAGGAAAAACCTCAACAAATTTAAAAGAATTGAAATAATATAGACTAAATTTTCTGACCATAGTAAAATCCTAGAAAACCCTCAAATAATTGTATTCAAAAACACACTTTTAAACAACCCATGGGTCAAAGAGGAAGTCTCAAAGAAATTTTTAAAAATACATCGATACAAGTAAAAATGAATATGTAACATATCAAAATGTGTGGAACATAGCCAAAATGATGCTGAGAAGGAAATTTATAGTGCTAAATGATTACATTAGAAAAAGTAAGGTCTTAAATCAATTATCTAAGTTTCTACCTTAGGATAACCATAAAAGGAGAACAAAATAAACCCAAATCAAGCAGAAGGAAGAAAATAAAAAAGAACAGAAATTAATGAAAACAGGAAAACAAGATAATGAAACCAAGAGTTGGTTCTTTCAAGTCATCAACAAAATTAATACACCTCCAGCAAGACCCACAGAGTAAGAATGGAGAACACAAATGTCCAAGTTACTGCTGAACCCAACATACTGCTTATAAATTGAGGATGATATGACCTACCGAACATTAAGTTTGGGCATGCACAGCAAAATCTTATTAACACACTAAAGTGTTGATTATAAATTGGGCTCTAGCAGTTCCTAAAAAGCACAAGGATATTACATGAGCATGTGGCTCATATTCCCATGGCTTCTACTTGTTAAATTGCCTCCTTTCTCTCTACCCACACCTATAACCCTAGAGGAAGTTCCCTATGTCCAGGTGATGGAGGAGGTGTGATATGGGGCCTCATTTACAAATGGTTCTGCACAAATGCAAGGCTCCAGTCAAAGTTGAACAGAAAAAGCATGACAGTTCAACTCAGAATTATTCTTAAATGACACTGGACCAAAAAGTTGTGCCGTGAACTGGATAGTCCACTTTACCTGAGTGTGCAGATGGTCAGAGTACATAGTACTCTGCTATGGTTAGTACAGGGCTTTGTACTAATTCATAGATGATTTAATGGCTTAACTGGATAATCTGCTATTTGGAAGAAAAGTGATTCAAAAGTTGAGAAAGGGACCTAGGGAAAATGTATGTACATGGACATTTCTAAATAGGCAAAAGGTAGGAAAAGATTTGTGTTCTGTGTAAATGGACACACAAGTACAATCTTACTTTTCGGATGGACAAATAACCTGTTTTGTGTACATGAGTCAGGCTCTTTCCCTAGTCACCTCTGTTCTTACCTGATGGGCTTATGACAAAATAGCTTGCATCTGAGATGAGGGTTATGAATGGGATAGGTTCCATGCACTTTGCTTTCTTTACTATCCCACATAACCCTGAGGTAGTCTCCCCTTTTAAATGGTGGGAAAGCTGTGGAAGACTCAGTTATGATGACATCTAGATGACAACATGTTGAAAATCTGGGTAGCATCAACCGGGACATTTGCTTAATATTAGAAATGAATATATTTTACTATTTTTTATGAAAAAGATTCACAAGTCTGAAAATGAAAAAGCGGAATGATTGTCTCCTCTCATTACTTCTAAGTATACACCAACGAAGCTTTTGCTTTTTCATCCCTTTAAATTTGGTCTTTGCTGGTTCATAGGCCTTATATCTAAAAGAGAAATACTTTTATCAGGGTACAACATGATTTTATTAAATTAAAAGTTGAAACTGCATTTAGCCATTTATTTGATTTTTTAATTTTTTTGTAATGTTTATTTATTTCTGAGACAGAGAGAGACAGAGCATGAGTAGGGGAGGAGCAGAGAGAGAGGGAGACACAGAATCAGAAGCAGGCTCCAGGCTCTGACCTGTCAGCACAGAGCCTGATGCAGGGCTCGAACCCACGAACCGTGAGATCATGACCTGAGCTGAAGTCAACTCAACCGACTGAGCCACGCAGGCGCCCCTAGCCATTTTTTTTTCCAAATTCTTTTACCATTTAATCAATGGGAAAGAAGGTGCTTAATCTTCTGGCTAGTATGACTGATTATATCTTGTGAAAATTGGATTACATTTAAATACGTGTGAGACCACAAGTAGTTTGTAACATAAGAGATCCTCTGAGTTATATGTCAGAATTACTACATTCTCCGATAAAAGTTACAAAAAAGTAACTTTTAGTTTTTTCAGAGTTTCTTTTCTGTTTACAATTTCTTAAAAAAAAAATCAACCTAAAATAATCCTATGGCAAATAGGCATATTTTGGGTGGCAAAATTTGTTCCCCTTCAGTATAGTCCTTTCACACTTTTTGGAGACTAAAGAACTTAGTTTTCCTGCAGAGACTTAAAAAACTTGGAGATCATCCAAAAATGTATGCTTTTTAACTACTTACACTGATTTATTTATTGGGTATAAATTCTGTATTTTGTAGCTAAAACAGTAGCATTGTATATAAAAATACTTCTTAACTTGTTAATGTTATAATGTTGAATGTTATATTTATCTAAAACTTTATTAAAGGAGATTTTTTCTATGAAAAATTACTAAAAAGTTACCTGTACACTGTGTGAAGCAACAACCATCCTTGAAATATTCCTTCCAACTAATGGTGAAAACAACAGTATTGGTTGTAGTTTTTTGGTCTTTGTTGTCTTTAATTTCACTTAATAAAACAGATTATAGGATTCATTGATTTGTTATATGTTATATTTAACTTACTAGTAATAGCTTAGATATAAAAAAGTATTCATCAGGCACAATAAAGCAAAATAGATCAAAAGGGTATTATTTTATATCTTTTAGAATGTTAAAGACTAGAAAGTCGAATACTGCCACCTGTTACCTGGCATATGGGGATGTAGTAATTGTTATGCGTTCCTTGTAGGTGTATATATTGTCCAAGCATTGAGTGAAGCAATCTGATATTATTTCACCAAGTTAAATATATTTGATGCTATTTGCTATTACACTGTAATTCCACTTTGGAGTATATTTCTCAGTCTCACAAGAATTTTCCAAGGATGTGTAGGAAGATACTTCCTTATTATAGCATTATTTTTGGTAGCGGTTCATTGCTTGAAGAATGGATGTAAAATATAATAAATCCACATTATAGAGTACTGTTTATCAGTTAACCAATGACTCTTAAAAGTAAAATGGTGGGAGTGCCTGCGTAGCTCAGTCGGTTTAGCATCCTATTTCAGCTCAGGTCATGATCTCATGGATCATGAGTTTGAGTCTCACATTGTTCTCTGCACTCTCAGCACAGAGCCTGCTTTGGATCCTCTGCCCCTCCCCTCTCTCTGCCTCTCTCTCTCTCTCTCTCTCTCTCAAAAATTAATAAACATTAAAAAAGAATGAACGATGGTGACGAGTAAGAAAAGTATCAAGAGGTATGACAAAAACATTTATGTAAATTAAGATATATGTAAAACAATTTAAAATTGATTACAAAGATGAAAAAAATCAAGTAGGTACGCACATTAGAATGTCCAGTTATAGAGAGATGGGGGTAAGAGTAAATGGAAATAAGTATGTATAAGAAGAAAAGGACCTTGAAGAGACCAATAATTTTAATCTTCCATTACCAAAGAAGTGCTATTATATCAACCCCCTGTAGCATAGTCTTATCATCAATGCAAATATTAAAAATATATATTTAACAACTGATGTAGCACAGTTACCAACAAATCAAAAGATTAGCCATGTGGGCACTAAATAATCACAAAGAACACTGGCTATCAAAACCATTTTAGTCACAGTAATGTGCACTAGCTAAATATCAATGATGCCTATTGCCATAAAATAAATTGAGATACTAAATCAACTATTCCCACAAAGAGAATATTAGGGTCGGTTTGATTAAGAGGTATGTTCTACTAACATTCAAGTAAAAGAAAATTTCAATCATACAGAAACTTTCCAGAAAATAAGAAAAAAATAATATTTATATAGGGGAATAAGTTATAGACCAATTTCCTCATTGGGATAAAGATAAGATATCTTAAAGAAAATATTAGCTAATCAAATACAGTGGTGCATGAAAAAGTAAACATGTCAGAAGCAACTTGTATTTTCCCATTTTTAAGTTTGAATTGATAAGTAAAATTGATTAATGTCATTTCATTAACAAAATAAAAGAGAAAAAAATGCAATGAGATTAAAAGAAATGTTAAAATAGTTAATATCTATATTTAAAAAATTAAAAAAAAACAGGAATAGAATGAAACTTGCTTAACCTTAAAATAGATTATATAAAAATAATCAATGTCAAATTCAATATATTAATTGTCAAATGTTGAAAGAATTTCCTTTGTGGCTGAGAAATGACAAGGATGTCTTCAATTAGCACTTCTGTTCAACATTGTACTGCAAATCTCAAGCAATTACATAAGACAAGAAAAAATATGAAGTAGAAGTATTTGAAAAATAAACAAAGTCATTATGTCATAATATTTAAAAATACAGAGTTATTCCTAAATGAAGACAAGGGGGCATTGACAAGGGACAAGCCCGCATCTTTAGTCATATGAATTATAACAGAAATACCACTTCAAATAGTGGGGGAAAAGATGGCCTTTTCAATAAATGGCATCAGGCTAATTGACTATACAAAATAATAAATAGTCTTCTACTTCATACCATATCAAACATTAATACCAGATAAACAAACAAGCCAAAGTTGTTTTCATAATGTAAAAATTCTAGAAAATAAATTACAAAAATAGTAATGATATTAAAGCAGGGAGAGATTTCTTAAACCAAAGAAAAACTAAACAGAAATAGATTAACAAATTAGATATCATTAACCTAATAACACTGTTCATCAAATATTGCATTAAGATAGTGAAAAAACAAGCCCTGGAGTGGAAGAAGATATTTGCAAGATTTATATCAGGGAAAGAGTCCTATTACCAATGTAAAGGATTCATATAAATAAATAAAAATTCACACAATACCAAAATGGTCAAATGAATGGACACGGACACTTCACAAAATAAGGTTATCAAAATACCTGAATAATATAAGAAATTACTCTTACCTCCTTATTAGTGCAAAGAAAATCTAAATAATAATGAGGTAACACCATTTCAACCACCAGACTGGATAAAATAAAAAGACTGTCAATATTGTATGTTGTTGAAGATCTAGGAAAATGAAACTTTCATACTCAGCCATTTTTTTTTCTCAAGGAGCTATATAGTTCTTTTTTGATGGAGAATAATATTTAAAAAAATAGTATCTTGGTCCTGTATGTGTTCACCTCCACTGAAAGTATTGTAATTTCTAGGCCCGTTTCATAGATTGATCTAGAAAATATATCAGTATCTGCTTCTACCTAACAAATGGATCCCTCCAATTTCAATGTAATACCATAAATCTTTTCCTTTCCATATAATTTCACTCCTCAAATGGTTAAAACACAGGCCTCTCAGGTTTTGCTTCTTGTCTAGTTCTTACCATCCCTAGAAAGCAGTTGCAAAGAAAAACTAGTGCCATGGTAAAAAAATAAAAATACTGAGAGTTTAATAATGTTTATGGTTATTTTAGTCTTTAGTCTTTTCTATAGTCAAAATAATATACAAAAGACACTTGGATTAATTCTGTTTTTATTCATTTGAAACATTTATTTATCCCTTTTAATAGTCTATGTTAACCATTTTCCTCTTTACCAGTTTTTTTTTAATTTTTAATTTTTATTTTTGGACATTAACATTAACATGGTTGCAAAAATCAACACCACACTTAAGAAAAAAAAAAGGATTCAGTAATTTCCTGATCCCTTAAACTTTTTCCCATACAACTAATCTCTTTGATTTCTGATCCATGCTTCCTATGTTTCTTTTTGCAAAATAAATAAAGTCATGTATATTTTTATGTTTTCCCATCATTCTTACACAAAAGTTAAAAAAACTAAAGGAATTCTTTTGGAATTTGCCTTTTTTGAAGTCATTCCACATAAGTCCACAAATATCATTCTTCTTGTTTTTATGGCTGCATAGTACCTCATTGAGGAAATACACCATACTCTCTTCAATGAGTATGAGCATTTAAAGATTTTACTTCTCAATATTGTACAAGTGCAGGGGTGCCTAAGTGACTCAGTCGGTTGAGTGTGAGACTCTTAATTTCGTTTCACGTCATGATCCCAGAGGCCTTCGATGGAGCCCCACATCTGGCTTGGTGCTGAGCCTGAAGCTGCTTAAGATTTTCTCCCTTTCACTCCCCCCTCTGCCCCTCTCCACCCCTTGCTTGCTCTCTCACTCTCTCTCTCTCTCTCTCAAATAAATAAACAAAAAATAAAGTGTACAATTGCAAATAATGCCCCAATGAATTAATTTGTGCATCGGTATTTTTGTATAGAATAGATTCCTCAAAACAGGTTGCAAGGTAAAGAGATAAAAACATGATTTTCTTACATACTGCCAAATTCTTCTCTGGTTATTTCAGTTACATTCTCATTAGCATTGTTTTGAGTAGCTGTTTCCTTACAGCCTTACCAACAAAATGTTTTCAAAAAGTTATAATTTTGCCAATCTGATAGGAGAGGAATGGTATCTCAGTGAAGTTTTGTTTTACATTTCTCATTATGATTGAAGCTGAATATTTTATTTTTATTTAAGAACAATTTTATTATATTTATTAATCATTTTCATGTAATTAATTTTTCAATTAAGTTATTAAGATTTGGCCCACACTCCTTATGACTTCTTAATAACTATGTCATTCCTTTATCTGTGGTTTACGTTACAAATGTTTTCTCCAACTTATTTGACTTTTTATTATCTTTATGGTATTTTGTTTTCTGTGCAATCTTAATTGTAAACTTAAATTTGTCAATCTTTTCATTTACTGCATTGGGTTTAAGTCACAAGTAGTTTTTTGTTTTGTTTTGTTTTGTTTTTTAACATCTGTTTGTAGAGGAATTCATCCTGTTTTCTTCTAGAACTTGTACAGTTACATTCAAGTTTCTGACCATTTGAGGCTTCCTGTGTATTATGTGATGTATGTATCATTTTTTTTAATGTTTATTTTTGAGAGAGAGAGACAGAGTGTGAGCAGGAGAGGTGAAGAGAGAGAGGGAAACATGGAATCCGAAGCAGGTTCCAGGCTCTGAGCTGTCAGCACAGAGCCCGATGTGGGGCTCAAACCCACGAACTGTGAGATCATGACCTGAGCCCAAGACGGACGCTTAACCCACTGAGCCACCCAGGCGCCCCTCATTTTTTTTCGCACAGCCTTCCAGTTTTCCCAGCACTCTTTATTTCAAAAATATAGGGGGCGCCTGGGTGGCGCAGTCGGTTAAGCGTCCGACTTCAGCCAGGTCACGATCTCGCGGTCTGTGAGTTCGAGCCCCGCGTCAGGCTCTGGGCTGATGGCTCAGAGCCTGGAGCCTGTTTCCGATTCTGTGTCTCCCTCTCTCTCTGCCCCTCCCCCGTTCATGCTCTGTCTCTCTCTGTCCCAAAAATAAATAAACGTTGAAAAAAAAATTAAAAAATATATATATATATTGGAGTGCGTGGGTGATTCAGTCGGTTAAGTGTCTGACTTTAGCTCAGGTCATGATCTTGCTGTTCCCGAGTTCGAGTCCCACATTGGGCTCTGTACTGCATGCTCAGAGCCTGGAGCCTGCTTCCAGGCTCAGAGCCTGGAATCTGTGTCTCCCTCTCTCCCTCTCTCTCCCGGACCCCCCCCCCCCCCACTCACACTCTGTCTCTCTTTCTCTCCCTCAGAAATAAACATAAAAAAAATACATATTAAATTTAATGATTTAGATTCCTTTTTTTAAAATTTTATACCGAGGTTCTCTTCTACTGATTAGTATGCCAGTGTCGATTTATTTTAATTGTTGAAGGTTTATACAACATTTTTAATACCTTGTAGTTAATGTTCTTTCCTTCTCTTATTCAAACTTGTTCTTGCTGTTCTTGAGAATTAATTTTTCCAAGCATATTTTGAAATCTCCATAAAATTCGGTATTTTTATTGGGATTATGTTGAGTGTATAAATCTACTTAGGGATAGTAGATATCTTTATGATGTTGTTTCATTCTACCCAGGAATAAAGGAGGTCTTTACTTGTTCTAGTGTCTTTCAGGAGTTTTGATAGTCATCCTTATGTAGATTTTTCACATTTCTTGTTAAATTTATTTCTAGTGTTCTTTTGTGTTCTACTGTATATTTCTTTAGATTGTATTTTCTATCTCATTAGGTATATGAAGGCTATTGATTTTTAAATGTTTATTTTTATATTCTGCTATCTTACTATAAAATGCTTTATTTGTAGAATTATGCTAAGCCATCCATTCTCTGGAGCCCTCTAGGTATACCTCAGATGCCCCCCTTCAGGTTCCATTACTTCAGTAGCTGGGAGTGATGGCAGATGATAGCTCCTAGCTGAATCCTATTCCAAGAATTTCTTTCAGCCAAAGAAAGAACCCTGTCCAAAGTCACATATGCTCTTTGGTGATACCCCGTATCCAAAGACTGCTGTATGTTGGTGTATGAAGCCACAGGCCCCCTGGCCTGAAGATAGGGCATCTCTGAAGCTCCATCCCAGTTCAAGGACTCCCTGGAGAAGCAAAATCAGCTGAGGACTATGTTGCTTTAGTTTCCTATAGCCAATCCTGATGAGTATTGATCCCAAAGATAAACCCCCGCTAAAATAAAGACCATTCTAAATGGAAATCTTCCAGTCCGTGTCTAATTCTGCGAGAACACAATCTAAGGCAACATTCAAACAGAGATAATTTTGGATATCTTTTTTCTATTGTTAATGGCTCCAATTGATTTCTCTTGCCTCATTGTCTAAAAATCTGTGCAGTGTTGAAAAGTAGTGGAGATAGTGGGCACTTTTGCTTTTTTCTTGATTTTGGTGAGCATGCCTTTTAGATTCCCTATAAATGAGATGTAGTTTTGTGACTGGGCTTTATTTTCAGAAAAAGAAAGTATCCATTAATTCTCATTTTATTGAGTATCTTTTTTAATTATGAAAGGATGTGGAATTGTGCTAAAAGTTATATGCATATCTATGGAGGTAAGCATTTTTTTAAATCTTAGATCTATTAACGTGGTGAGTGATATTACTAGGAATCATAACTTTCAACCAGCCTGCATTCTGGGAATAAAGCCATTCTGAAAATGGTGTATCCTTTAAAAAGGTGTTTTTTGGCTATTTTTGCTTATGTTTTATAGCATTTTGTATAGATTTTTATAAACGGCATTGCTCTACAATTTTGTTTTGTACAAGTTTTAGTACCACTTCTCTAGTTTTAAATTTCTAATGTTTTCTGTGTTTCTACGCTGCAGGTGTAGAATGCCTGTCGTTTCTTTTATTCTTAGGTTGATCGTTGTAATTTTTGGATACTATGTGGAGAGATATGTTTTTACGCCATTAGCTCAACTATCTGAAAGTCCAAATGGTTTATTTCATGACTTATGATGCTAATATTGATAATCCACTTGGTTAAAATTCATGGAAGTGTGTACTTATTATATATGCACTTTATTCACAGTACATATATTATAGTTAAATTTAAATAATTTGCTATAAAACAAAAAGAAAAAGAAATGGGTTTTGTTGTGGGAGTTAGGCCAAGATCTAATCTGTGAGGTCAGTTAAGTGCCTGTTGTAAGGGTGAACTAAGTTGACCACACTATGATCAACTATGACAGTAATAGTTGATAACATACATCACAGGCTTAAGAAAAATTATAGGCAGGAGATGTATAGATGCTTCGATGCCACTACATTCCAACACAGCACACAGGGATCTTTCAGGTTTGGATATCCAGCCCTAGGAGAGGGACCCTGACCTTTTTTACTTGTGGGCTTTTTAGACTGCAAGATTAGGGAACACACCCCTCCTCTGGCATCATGGGTGCTGAGATCCAAAAATAATATTATATGGCAGCATCCTAGTCTGTGGCCAGATTCTCTCACTTCAGCATTCACGGTTTAGGCATATCCATGTATCCCCTGGTTCGATCAAGAGATGATGTTCAAGATTTATAAATGTAGCTTCATGATGTGGTGTACCTTTGGCCTTGGATCCTGTTCTCCCATATCTTTAGAGATCTAGGGAGTTCTCTGAAAGGCCAGCTCTCTTTCTGGAAGGCTAATTTGCAAGGAATCAATCTTGAATAAGTTAACTCATTTCTAGGCAGTGTGCAGCATGATAGATCAGAAGGCATGTTCAGGTCATACTGGTAATAATTCATTTTTAGCTCCCAAAGACCTGTGGAGAGGGTCAAGTGGTAGGAAAGTGGAGAATAACATGAGAGAGATATTTTCTATATATCATATATATATATATATATTTAACTCGCTCTCTCTCTCTCTCTCTCTCTATATATATATATATGTATATATATATATACTTAACTCTCTCACAATCAGCCCAGGAAGTAAGGAGTAAGCCTGAATCTTCAGGACAAGGCATAATTCTGTGTAACACAAAGGCAGAAGAAATAAAGCAAGAGACAATTTTGGCAAATATGCCAGGGTCTCACTATTTTCAAAAGTTAAAAAAAAAAATAAATTAAATTAAAAAGAGCTAGTGACCAAAGCCCCACATATAGATGGAAGAAAATGATTTTAATGTTTTTCGTAGCCCACACAATGTATTTCCACACTCTGTCATTTTCAATTGTTCTTTTTGCCCCACTTATTCTGCGTTGCCGTTGTTTTGTTAGTTTCCTAGCTTAATACCACTAATGTCCTTTATCCTTTTTTTCCAGCTCTTTTTGTTTTCTTAGATATATATTCTGTTGCTTTGAATTCTTAAAAGACTTTTTGTGTGTCTGTGTTTAATTTATATAATTTCTCTCGAGATAACATCAGGTGCACAGGCAAAGAGCCAGATGTGCGATTTTGGCAGAGTTCTGAAAATCGTGTAAAAGCAAGGGAAGGGATAAATTTGTTAGACTTGCTCTAAAATCATGAGAATGCATGGACCTTCTGCAAAGAATTTCGAGTTTTAAATAGCACGCTTCTGAGGGAATTTTATTTAAACATGATTTTTAAAAATTTGAAGACAAAACTTTATTCTTCAATATGAGAGAGATTGTGGAAAAGAGATAAGTGGTTTTTAAATCGATAATTATAATGTAAATTTTGTATTTTGACTCAGGATATGGTACTGTCACCGTTGATGTGGGAAGGAAGCATTTCGAGACTAAATAAAACCCCAATTTCCCATTGTGTTACAACTCTCTTAATATATGTGCTTCTATTGTAATTAGCTTGTACTCTGACTTTCCCCTTCCCCTCCCATTGGTCATTTCCTGTGCAACAGTTTGTATATAGTAAGTAGCACTCACCTCATGAGCAGACACTAAATGTCTGGACATAGTGCTATTTCTGAGGTACTCAGAAAGCCATTATTACTTCAAAATAATGCCTCACCCATCACATCACTGATGCCACTGATAAAACATTATTCCATGAACTTCATGAAATGTAAATCTCCCTGGGAAGGATAACACCGACAGTTTAAATGAGTCTTACAGAATGTAGTATAAATTATTATTATTTTTTTCTTCTGAGAGGAGAGGTTACTAGGTAAAGAGAGGAAGGTGACATAATATCACCAGATAGCTAAGGAAGGAAAGCACAGTGAAGAGGCCAGGGAGGTCAACAACTAATTCTCACAACTTTCAATTTCACACAAGACCACAGTTTAGAAGGACTTAATCATAATTTTCTTGGGGATTCATCATTATTAGACATATTATTTATTCATTTATTTATTTACTTAGTTAGTTATTTTTTTATTTTTAATGTTACGTAAATCCAAGTTAGTTAACATATAGTGTAATGGATTCAGGAGTAAAATTTAGTGATTCATCACTTACATATAACACCCAGGGCTCATCCCAACAAGTGCTCTCCTTAATGCCCATCACCCATTTAGCCCATCCCCCAACACAACACCCTTCTGGCAACCCGCAGTTTGTTCTCTTTATTTAAGAGTCTTTTTGGTTTGCCTCCTTCTCTGGTGCTTTGTTTTGGTTTGGTTTGTTTTATTTATTTATTTATTTATTTATTTATTTATTTATTTATTTATAATAATGTCAAGTTAGCTAACATACAGTGTAGTCTTGGCTTCAGGAGTGGATTCCCATGATTCATCACTTGCATATAACACCCAGTACTCATCCCAACACCTGCCCTCCTCAATGCCCATCACCCATTTTCCCACCTGCCCACCTGCCCACCCCCATCAACCCTCAGTTTGTTCTCTGTATTTAAGAGTCTGATGGTTGGTTTTCCTCTCTGTTTGTAACTTATTTTTCCTTCCCTTCCCCTACGGTCTTCTGTTAAGTTTCTCAAATTCCACATATGAATGAAAACATATAATAACTGTCTTTCTCTGACTGACTTACTTCACTTAGCATAATACCCTCCACGTCCATCCACATTGTTGCAAATGGCAAGATTTCATTCTTTTTCATCGCTGAATAGTATTTTATTGTATATGTATACCACATCTTCTTTATCCACTCAACAGTTGATGGACATTTGGACTCTTTCCATAATTTGGCCATTGTTGATAGTGCTGCTGTCATCGTTGGGGTACATGTGCCCCTACGAATCAGCACTCCTATATGCTTTGGATAAATTCCTAGTAGTGCTATTTCTGGGTTGTAGAATAATTTTATTTTCACTTTTTGAGGAACTTCCACACTGTTTTCCAGAGTGGCTGCACCAGTTTGCATTTCCATCAACAGTGCAGGAGGTTTCCCCCTTTCTTCACATCCTCAACATCTGTTATTTCCTGAGTTGTTAATGTTAGCCACTCTGACCAGTGTGAGGTATTATCTCAACGTGTTTTTGTTTGTATTTCCCTAATCATGAGCAATATTGAGCATCTCTTCATGTGTCTGATAGCTATCTGGATGGCTTCTTTGGAAAAGTGTGTATTCATGTCTTCTGCCCATTTCTTCAGTGGATTATTTGTTTTTCAAGTGTTGCGTTTGGTAAGTTCTTTATAGATTTGGGATACTAACCCTTTACCTTTACCCAATATGTGATTTGGAAATATCTTATCTCATTCTGTTGGTTGCCTTTTAGTTTTGTTGACTATTTCCTTTGCTGTGCAGAAGCTTTTTATCTTGATGAGGTCCCAATAGTTCATTTTTGATTTTGTTTCCCTTGCCCTCAGAGACATGTCAAGAAAGAAGTTTCTGTGGTCTAGGTCAAAAACATTGTTGCCTGTTTTCTCCTCAATTATTTTGATGGTTTCCTGTATTACATTTAGATCTTTCATCCATTTTGAGTTTATTTTTGTGTACTGGGTTAGGAAGTGGTCCAGTTTCATTCTTCTGCATGTTTTTGTCCAGTTCTCCCAGCACATTTGTTAAAGAGATGGTCTTTTTCTTTCTATTGGATACTCTTTCCTGATTTGTTGGAGATTAGTTGGTCATACATTTGTGGGTCCATTTGTGGGTTTTCTATTCTATTGCATTGGTCTATGTGTCTGTTTTTGTGCCAATACCATACTGTCTTGATGATTACAGCTTTGCAGTACAAGCTAAAGTCCACCGGGATTGTGATGCTTCCCGTTTTGGTTTTCTTTTTCAACATACTTTACTATTCGGGGTCTTTTGTGGTTTCATACAAATTTTAGGATTGTTTGTCCTAGCTCTGAGAAGAATACTGGTGCTATTTTGATTGGGATTTCTTTGAATGTGTAGATCGCTAGGGAAGTATCGGCATTTTAACAAAGTATCGACATGTTTAACAATTTTAACATTGTTAAACAATGTTTAACATTTAAACAACATTTTAACATTTTCCAATCCATGAGCATGGAATGTTTGTCCATTTCTTTGTGCCTTCTTCAATTTCTTTCCTAAACTTTCTATAGTTTTCAGCACACAGATCTGTTACCTGTTTGGTTAGGTTTAATCCTAGGTATTTTATGGTTCTTGGTACAATTATAAATGGGATTGATTTCTTGACCACTTTCTGTTACTTCATTATTGGTGTATAGAAACGCAACCAATTTCTGTACATTGATTTTATATCCTGCGACTTCGGTGAATTCATGTATCAGTTGTAGCAGTTTCTTGGAGTCTTTTGGGTTTTCCATGTACAGTATCATGACATCTGAGAAAAGTGAAAGTTTGACTTCTTTGCCAATTTGGATGCCTTTTTTTTTCATTTTGTTTTCTGAGTGCTGAGGCTAGGACTTTCAAAACTATGTTAAACAACTGGTGAGAGTGGACATCCCTGTCGTGTTCCTGATCTCAGTTTTTCGCCATTGAGGATGACATTAGCTGTGGGCCTTTCATGTATATGGCTTTTATGATGTTAAGGTATGTTCCTTCTATCCTGACTTTCTTGAGAGTTTTTATCAAGAAAGGATGCTGTATTTTGTCAAATGCTTTCTCTACATCTATTGAAAGGATCATATGGTTCTTATCCTTTCTTGTATTAATGTCATATATCACACTTATTTATTATTGAGAGACAGAGAGAGACAGAGCATGAGCATGGGAGGGGCAGAGAGAGGAGGAGACACAGAATCCAAAGCAGACTCCAGGCTTCAAGCTGTCAGCACAGAGCCTGATGCGAGGCTAGAACTCATAAACAGCAAGGTCATGACCTGAGCCAAAGTTGGATACTTAACCGAGTGAGCCACCCAGTTGCCCCAAGAAGAATAGGTATAAACTCTGCTTTAAACGTCTGGTAGAATTTCCCTGGGAAGCCATCTGGCCCACATCTCTTATTTGTTGGGAGAAATCAATTCAATTTCTTTGCTGGTTATGGATTTGTTCAAATTTTCTGTTTCTTCCCTTTTGAGTTTTGGTAGTATGTGGGGTCTAGGAATTTGTCCATTTCTTCTAGATTGTCTGGTTTGTTGGCATATAATTTTTCATAAGATTCTCTAATAATTGTTTGTATTTATGTGGTGTTGGTTGTGATCTCTCCTCTATCATTTGTGATTTTATCTATTTGGGTCCTCTCTCTTTTTGAGAAGTCTGGCTAGGTGATTTATCAATTTTGTTTATTCTTTCAAAAAAACCCAGCTCTTAGATTCATTTATCTGTTCTACTGTTTTGTTTTGTTTTTTATTCTATATTGTTTATTTCTGCTATAATGTTTATTATTTTTCTTTTTCTTCTGCCTTTGGGCTTTCTTTGCTGCTGTGTTTCTAGTTCCTTTAGGTGTGAGGATAGGTTCTGTATTTGGGACCTTTCTTGCCTCTTGAGATAGGCCTGGATTGCAATATATTGTCCTCTTAGGGCTGCCTTTGCTGCATCCCAAAGGGTTTGGACTGTTGTGTTTTCATTTTCATTTGCTTCCATATATTTTTTAGTTTCTTCTTTAATTTCCTGGTTGACCCATTCATTCTTATTAGGATGTTCTTTAACCTCCATGTATTTGGAAGCTTTCTAATTTTTTTGTGTGTGATTTCAAATTTCATAGTGTTGTGATCTGAAAATATGCATGATATGATCTCAATCCTTTTATATTTGTTAAGGGTCGTTTGTGACCCCGTATGTGATCTATTTTGGAGAATGTTCCGTGTGCACTCAAGAAATTATTCTGCTGCTCTTGAGTAAAAAGTTCTGAATATATCTGTTAACTCCATCTGGTCCAAAGTCATTCAGAGCTGATGTTTCCTTACTTATTTTCTGTCTATATGAGCTATCCATTGTTGTAAGTGAAGTATTAAGGTCTCCTACAATCACAGTATCGTTACCTATGCATTTATTTATGTTTACGATTAGTTGATTTAGATATTTGGGTGTTTCACATTGGGGGCATAAACACAAATGTTAGCTCTTCTTGATGGATAGACCCCTTAATTATGATACATCTTCATCTCTTGTTACCATCTTTGTTTTAACATCCAGTTTGCCTGATATAAGTATGTTGCTCCAGCTTTCTTTTGATATCCAGTAGCATTATAGGTGGTTCTCTATCCCCTCACTTTGAATCTGCAGGTGTCCTCAGGTCCAAAATGAGTCTCTTGTAGGCAGCATATAGATAGATCTTGTTTTTTTATCCTTTCTGATACACTATGTCTTGATTGGGGCATTTAGTCCATTTATATTCACAGTGATTATTGAAACATATGGATTTCTCTGTAGTTTTCGTGCTTGTGGTGATGTCTCTGCTCCTTAGTCTTTGCTGCTTTCCACTCACAGAATCCCCCTTAGGATCTCCTGTAGGGTTGGTTTTGTGGTCATGAAATCCTTTATTTTTTGTTTGTCTGGGAAAGCCTTTAACTCCGCTTCTATTCTGAATGATATCCTTGCTGGATAAAGGATTCTTGGCTTCATATTTTTCCTATTCAGCACATTGAATATTTCCTGCCACTCTGTTCTGGTCTGCCAAATTTCAGTGGACCAGTCTGTTACTACCCTTGTGTCTACCCTGTAGGTTAAGAACCATTTGTCCCTAGCTGCTTTCAGAATTCTCTTTTTATTTTTGTATTTTGCCAGTTTCACTATGATATGTTGTGGTGTTGACCTGTTTTTGTTGATTTTGAGGGAGTTTCTGTGCCTCCTGGACTTTGATGTTTGCATCCTTCCCCAGTTAGGGAAGTTCTCAGCTATAATTTGTTCAAATTACAATTTGTGCAAATTGCATAATTATATAATTATGCAATTTGAACAAATTATGACCCTTTCTCTCTTCTTCTTCTGGAACTCCTATGATATGGATATTATTTCATTACATTGAATCACTTAGGTCTCTAATTCTCCCCTCGTGGTCTAGTAATTTCCTTTCTCTCCTTTTCTCAGCTTCATCATTTTCCATAATTTTAACTTCTATTTCACCTATTCTCCCCTCTGCTTCTCCCATCCTTGCTGTCACTGCATCTAGTTTATTTCATATCTCATTTACATCAATTCTTAATTCATTGTGACTATTTCTTGGGTCTTTGATCTCTGTAGCAATAGATTCTCTGCTGTCTTTTATGCTTTTTTTCAAGCCCAGCTTTAGTCTTATGACTATTATTCTAAATTCTTGTTCAGATATATTGTTTACATATGTTTTGAACAATGCTCTAGCTGTCATTTCCTCTGGAATTTCTTTTTAGGAGAATGCTTCCATTTTGTCATTTTGGATAGTTTTCTGTGTTTTATGTGTTTTAACAACCTGTTATGTGTCCTGCACCTGTGAGTACTACTATCTTAAAAAGGGGTAATACACTGTCCAGGGCTGGGCACATCAGGAAGTGTTTTTGGAGTATGTTGCTTGTACTGTGTTGTTATGTCTTTGGTTGCTTTATCTTACTCCTCGTAGTGGTGGATTAGACCTTCTACCAGGTGTGCTTTGATTTGTTCATTGAAGTAACCCTGGAAAAAAGGAAAAAAGGGGAGAAGAAGAAACCTTATCCCATACAAAGAGAGAAATGACAGGGGCAGAGAAAAAGACCAGACAGAGAATCAAAGAATCTATAAGGCTTAATCCAGAGAGAAAGAGGAAAATAAAGAAGGAGATACAGAAAAGGTGTAAAAAGAATAAAAATACCCGATTAAACAAAGAAACAACCAGAACAGAGACAAAAAGAAAGAGAAATATATATATATTCTGATTCCAAAGGAAGAACAGGGGTGGGGGGGAAAGGAGGAGGGTAGAAGGAAAAATGAAGGGAAGTAAAGAAAAGAAAAAAAATAATAAAGCAAACAAACAAAAATTTAAACAACAGACTAGCGTACAAAACAGCAGGACAGTTGTCTGTTGGTGCCTGGAACCAGTGGCTGTGCTGGTCTGGAGGAGAGGCTGTCTGGCTTTGTTAATGTCAGTCCTGCTCAGGTAGATAATCAATTAGGAGGCATGGAGGGGAGGGGTTTGGTGTAAGTGGGTCCCGCCTTCACTGGGGGCTGCTGCCCTGTTCCCTGAAGCCCCACTGATTTGGTGATGGGGAGGAAAATGGCGACACCCCAATCTCTCCTCCCCAGATTGGGTGTCTCAAACCAAGCTCTTCAGGCAGTCCTCACAGAGCAGCATGGGCCCATTTGTCCTGCTCTGCAGTCTCCCATGACTCCCAGAAGCTCCACTGGGTTTTTTTTTTTTTTAATTTTTTTTTTCAACGTTTATTTATTTTTGGGACAGAGAGAGACAGAGCATGAACGGGGGAGGGGCAGAGAGAGAGGGGGACACAGAATCGGAAACAGGCTCCAGGCTCTGAGCCATCAGCCCAGAGCCCGACGCGGGGCTCGAACTCACGGACCGCGAGATCGTGACCTGGCTGAAGTCGGACGTTTAACCGACTGCGCCACCCAGGCGCCCCTCCACTGGGGTTTAAAACCCAGTGTTACAGGGGCGCCTGGGTGGCTCAGTCGGTTAAGCATCCGACTTCAGCTCAGGTCACGATCCTGCCGTCAGTGAGTTCAAGCCCCATATCGGGCTCTGGGCTGATGGCTCCGAGCCTGGAGCCTGCTTCTGATTCTGTGTCTCCCTCTCTCTCTGCCCCTCCCCCATTCATGCTCTGTCTCTCTCTGTCTCAAAAATAAATAAACATTTAAAAAAATTAAAAAAAATAAAACCCAGTGTTACAAAGGGTCCTGCCCTGTGTGGACCTGGCTCTGGAATAGCGCCAATCCACCCAGCTGACATCCAGGGCCTCTTTCTGGCACCTGCAGGGTCTTTTGTCCTTGGTTGAGCAATAAGCCCTCTTCCCACAGTACTGGAGGGAAGGGACTGCTCTCTCCAGGTGCAGCTGGGGCTGGCTCCCCTCCCTCCAGGCATGCACATGTCCAGTCCTGAGGAAATTGCGGAACCCTGAAGACTCTGATCTGGAGAGGTTTTTCCTGTGTCTAAATATACCTACACTCCCATAACCTCTCTTCTCTTCCTTTGGTCTTTCCACCTCCCCTCCATGCCTACACCACTCATTTTATCTCTCCCAATTTGCAAACATGCACCTCTGTCCCACCAAGCTGTCTCTTTCCACCTGTGGAGATCCTTCTGCTGCTGTGCAGATTGATTTCCTGGGTGTTCCAAGTGTTCTGACCTCAATACTGCTCAGTTTGAGGGATGAGGGAAATTCCAATCCCCCTATTCCTCTGCCATCTAAACTCCTCCTGTCTCCCTCTCTGTTTTTATCTTATTTTATTTTTCCTCCCCTCCCCTATGTTCATCTGTTTTGTTTCTTAAATTCCACATGAGTGCAATCATATTTGTCTTTCTCTGACTGACTTATCTTACTTAGCATAATATATTCTAGTTCCATCCATGTTGTTGCAATTGGCAAGATTTCATTCTTTTTGATTGCCAAATAATATTCCATTGCATTATATGCATATATATACATACATACATTTCATTCTTTCTTTTTGATTGCCAAATAATATTCCATTGCATATATATATATATATATATATATACACACACACATACATACACACACACATTTATACACACACACACACACACACACACACACACACCACATCTTCTTTATCTATTCATCAGTTTATGGAAATTTGGGCTCTTTCCATAATTTGGCTATTGTTGAAAGCACCACTATAAACATTGTGGTATATGTGCCCTTTCAAATCAGCAGTTTTGTATCCTTTGGATAAATTTCCAGTACTGTAATTGCTGGAACATAGGGTTGTTCTATTTTTAACTTTTTGAGGCAACTCCATACTGTTTTCCAGAGTGGCTGCACCAGTTCGCATTTCCACCAGCAGTGCAAAAGTGTTCCCCTTTCTCCACATCCTCAACATCTGCTGTTTCCTGAGTTGTTAATTTTCACCACTCTGACTAGTGTGAGGTGGTATCTCATTGTGGTTTTGATTTTGTATTTCTCTGATGATGAGTGATATTGAGCATCCTTTTGTGTGTCTGTTAGCCATCTGGATGCCTTCTTTGGAAAAGTGTCTATTCATGTCTTTCGCCCATTTCTTCATTAGATCATTTAATTTTGAGGTGTTGAGTTTCATAGATTTTTGGATTCTAACCCTTTACCCAATATGTCATTTACAAATATCTTCTCCCTTTCTGTTGGTTGTCTTTTAGCTTTGTTTATTGTGTCCTTCTCTGTGCAGAAGCTTTTTATCTTGGTGAAGTCTCAATAGTTTATTTTTGCTTTTGTTTCCCTTGCCCCTGGAGACATTTCTAGGTCAAAGGGGTAGTTGCCTCTTTTCTCTGTTAGACGCATTTTTTAGTAACTAAGTTAGTCAGCGGAGAACAAAGCACTCCTATTTTTTATTGCTTTTGCTATAGGAATATTGCTAAATGAAAATGCAAAGCAGGCAATCAGAGGGAGTTTGACCATTTAAATAAAGCCAGATGTTACAATTCTGGAGAGATGCAAATTTGGAGGAATTCTAATAGGTGCTGATTTTCCCACCTTATTTTTGCACCCCATCCATATCAAAGTCAAGAGAGTGATCCCCTTTTAGGAGAGCTCAGGATTAATCTTTAATTCTCATCTCTAAAATTATTGCATTTATTTGAGCTATTTAAAATAGTCATACAAGGGGCACCAGGGTGGCTCAGTCAGTTAAGCGACTGACACTTCATATCGGCTCACGTTGTGATTTCACAGTCATGAGATAGAGCTCCACATTGGTCTCCACGCTGATCAGGGAGTCTGCTTGGGATCCTCTCTGCCCTTCTCTCTCTGCCCTTCTCCTGCTCACACTGTCTCTCTCTCTCTCTCAAGATAAATAAACTTAAAAATAAAATAAAATAAAATAATAAAAAAAAATAAAAAGTCAAAGTGTAGAAATAGAGAATAGAACTGTGCTTGCCAGGGAGAGGGGGGATAGGAAAATGGGGAGTTCCTAATAACTGTATAAATTTTCAGTAATGCAAGATAAGTCCTAGTGCCCTGCTCTACAATGTTATGTCTATAGTTAACAATATTGTCTTGTACACTTAAATATTTGTTAAGAGGATAGATCTCATGTTAAGTGTTCTTACCATAGTAACATAAATATAGTTCTTTAAAAAGAAAGTAAGTTAATGTCGTTTACATACCTTTTTTAAAGACTGATACTGTCTTAACTAAGTGCCTGTATAAAAGTTACTATAATCCCAATTAATGGGTTATTACAACAAACTTCTATACAAAGTTCAACTCACTATATTACATCATTCAATTTCAACCTTAAAAAAATTGTGTTGCTTAGGACTCAAATTGCATTTTTATAATCTCTCTTTCATTGTACATTAAATACATATAACTTAAATACTTATTTTTATAATAGATGCTAATAGATGAGAGGATAACTTTCTTATTTTCTTGAAATGGAAGAAATTTATACAATATTGCCATAGGTCTTCTAAAGTTTTTTTGAAGAGCATAGATTCTTCCTAGATGTACAGAAATTGTCTGGCACAGAGTATGAAGTGCTAGGTTCACGCAGCTGATGAAAAAGAGTTAAGGGAAATAAAGCTGCCTAGACCTGGTTGACTAGAGATAAGAAATTCAGCACAAATGTTACTGATGATTTCCCATCTATTCTTGCGTCTCCTGTCCACATCGCATATCCCTAAGGTGCCTCTGGCACTTTCTAGCTTTTATCCTACATTTTAACTTTTCCCATGTAAAGCCTGCCCTTAGCTCACATTCCTGTAGATGCATGGCAGGTGTTTTCACACCAAATTTGCACTTAGGGGACCTATGTCATGGATTCTAAATAGGTTGATTATTGCTGTTCTAGGTCTTACATGATGACCTTGAGATGGCATTTAATGGTTAGGATGACTTATGGTAATGAATGCTACGTACCAGATATTAAAAACCCTCAGTTCTTTCAGAAATACCTCCACCTTTTAACAACTGATATAACACCATTTGCTGGTTTGTCTTATCTAGAATTTTTACTTTGAGACCAAAAGTCTATACAAGGACAGGTGTTTGAGGTTTATTCTAAGGCAATTATAATCTGATATTAGTTTCAGTGCTTATAACAAAACAAATGTGAAATAATTGACTATGTAGTTAAAGTATAGTAACTTACAAGTTGTAAATAGGCACTATATTTACTATTTCCGTATTTCTTAAGTTAATGAGTGAGATTTTCAAGATGTATTATAAAATTGTTTTATTCAGTTGTCAGATAACTCTAATCATCTGAGGACTTGACAGACATATATTTTTTAATAAATATTGGAAAATATATGTTTGCAAAACATAAATATCTTAGTGAATTGCTATTAATGACAAATAATTTATTTAAAATAATACTGTGAGGGGCGCCTGGGTGGCTCAGTCGGTTGGGCGTCCGACTTCAGCTCAGGTCACGATCTCGCGGTCCGTGAGTTCGAGCCCCGCGTCGGGCTCTGTGCTGACCGCTCAGAGCCTGGAGCCTGTTTCAGATTCTGTGTCTCCCTCTCTCTCTGACCCTCCCACTTTCATGCTCTGTCTCTCTCTGTCTCAAGAATAAATAAACATTAAAAAAATTCTTTTAAAATAATACTGTGAATCCACAGTAAAAATTACAGTGCTTGGGCTGGTATTCAAATAAGTTTTAATAAACACATCTAATTTGTGGTTAAAATCGATACTGTATAAACACACAGGTCCTAAACTTTTATTTATTTGAAATATTAGCAAAAAATTGTAATGGAATATGAGTAAGCTAAAAAGGCATAAACTACAGACTAAGATAATTTTCGGTTTAATAGCTATAGAATAAAAGTATCTTGGGGCACCTGGGTGGTTCAGGGGGTTAAGCATCCAACTTTTGCTCGTGTCATGATCTCACAGGTCATGGGTTCAAGCCTCGCATTGAGATCTGTGCTGACAGCTGAGAGTCTACAGCCTGCTTCAGATTCTGTGTCTCCTCCTCTCTCTACTCCTCCCCTGCTCTCTCTCTTCTCTGTCTCAAAAATAAACATTAAAAAGAGTTTTAAAAAATTAAAAACATCAGCATTGTATATTGTTTCTTTAATTTTTAATTACAAGAGATGTGTAATGTTGGTGTCTCAACATGATGATGCTTTGTCCCACGTCTTTTGTATTAATTAAAATTGATAACTGTTTTCAATTCATAACTTTTGAGTTTTGTGCCATAATGCTATATATTCTTTCAAATCTCCCTGTTGCAGGAATTTGTTGAAATAAGAACTATTTGAAACAGAAATTTATAGAATAGTATTCACATATAGTTCATTCACCATTCAGATATATGAAATGTGAACATTTTTGCCCTTTCTGCTTATATATTTGTTCTGAGAAATTTTTGTTAATATCCACTCTGTACCCATTCTACAATTTCATTCGCCTTCATACCTCACTATTTAAGATTTAGTGTATGTCTTCCCAGTCATGCTTTACTATGTATGCTATACTTTACTCGACTTCATTCAAGTTGACAAGAGCTGGAGAAGTGGAGGAAGAATGTCCAGGATCTGAGTGAATTGCAACCATGCCGGTTCCCAATTGTAACCTTCAAAGCACAATGGCTGCTGCTTCAATTCTATCTTGAAAATCTTGAAACATTTCTTCTTTTTTCAATCATGAAGTGGAACTACATAAAGAGGGGGATTTTAGGAATTGTAGTACTTTTAAAAATTTTTTTTTAATGTTCATTTATTTTTGAGAGACAGAGACAGACAGAGCATGAGTGGGGTAGGGGCAGAGAGAGAGGCATTGGGGGGGGGGGAGAGGGAGAGAGGGAGAGAGAATCTGAAGCAGGCTCCAGGCTCTGAGTTGTAAGCACAATGCTGGATGCGGGGCTTGAAACCACAAACTGTGAGATCATGGCCTGGGCTGAAGTTGGACTTAACCAACTGAGCCACCCAGGCGCACCAGGAATTATTGTTCTAATTTCGTTAAATTGATAAGCTCAAAATGAAATGATCAAGACAAATCACCTTACTCTTCTCTTCTCTCTTCCTGCTTTCTCTATGTCTCCATAAATTTGTTAAAAAATGTGTCTGTTTCTATGAAAACCTCTATTGATATTACAATGAAAACCACCTTAAAATTTGAAGTACATCTCCATTTTTTTGTGCCCTTCATTGAAATTTTAGAAAATTCTTCCTTAAGCTCTATGATTTCTTTTATTAAATTTTCCTTAGCACTATATATTTTGCTATTATTGTAAATAAGATCTTTATTTTAAAAGTATATTTTAAGAAATAATCGAACCTACCGCACAATATTTTTGATTTTCGCTTAAGGTATATTTAGCCACATTGCTGAATATTCTGCTAAGATCTATTCATTTGCTGATAGACACAGTGGGTTTTTTATGTGGATGTTGCATTACTTTTGAGTAAAAATATTTTGTTTCTGTGTTTCCTATAATTATCTTCTTTAGGACAATATTTAATGTTGTAGTGTATACTGGCAGTCTCCTTATGTTACTTTTGGTTGTAAAGTCATGATACTTGTGTATTCTTCTTAAATATGTCCCCTTGATGTAGATTTTGATAGGAGCCCATTGCTCAAGGTGTCCTTTTCTGGTTTCAATTTGCTAATAGGTTTCTGTTGCTTAATTTTTGGTGTGTGTATTATGTGTGTGTATGTGTGTTACAGTAAATGAGTGTTAAAATTAATATTTTCCTACATTGAGATAACTGAAATATTTTGATAATTTAAGAAGCAAATGTAGCAAATGTCATAGTATGTTTTCAATATAAAAGTATTACTTTCTTGAGATGCCTCATACCTATTCATCATTTGATTATTTTATGTCCATTGCTCTTTTTTATTGCTGATATTTTATTTTGGATTTCTGTGTCTGTGTACATGTTTGTTTTTTTCCCCCTCATGATATCATTTTGTTCCCTCTGATTTGTAACAAGAGTTTACAAGACTCATTACAAGTGTTGGGAAAATTTTCTCACTTTTGAATCTCTTAAGCATTGCATATGAAGGAGGGGCTCTCTGCTCCTTGAAGTTTTAATAAAAGTGAACTAAAAGCCACTTTGTATTGCTGTTGAGATTTTAGATGTGTTTATTTGTTTTGTGGGTAGGTTTTTTTTAATTTACTTTTAATTATCTTAGTTATAGGCATTGTTGGTTTCCCTTCCTCTAGGAATAGATTTATCAGTGGGTTTTCTCATATACTTTCTAAATTAGTTGTTCTTGCATTTATTGACATAAAGCTCTTCATTGTGTCTTCACATGGTGTTTAAATGTATTCTCATATCATATCCCATTTTACTTTCCTAATGTCATGTATATGGGCCTTCTCTCTTTCTTTCTTGATCAGTTGCACCAACTTTGGCCAATTCCTGGTATTTTTAGAGTCTGTTTTTTATATTTTTATTCTACTCTGCTTTTGTTTTGCTTTCTATTTCTTTTTTAAAAATTTATTGAGAGTTCTTTATTTTACCTCCGTTGGCCCTTCTCTTTCTTTTCTAATGTATTGATTTGAGTAGCCAAATGGCCAGATTATCAATATTTCATTCTTTCTTGTTAATGTAAGCATTTAAGTACACAAATAGTATCCTTACTTCATTCCAAAGAATTTTCATTGTTGTTCAATCACACTTATGGTATAATTTCTATTTGGTTTACAATCTTTCTTATTAAGACACAAAGTTAGTCTGTTTTTGATGAGCCTATCAAATTTTGTGGGACCTTATTATTTTCTTATAATTAATTGTATTGTAGCAAATAAATATAGTGCTTTTGTTAATGATTCTTTGATGTTGAGACTGCCTTTGCAGATTAACACATAGGAATTTTCTGTGACAATTCTGTGATGGTTTGAAGAAAAACAATAAGACCTTCTTTATTTTCTGCCAGGACTGTTTGTTCCTTTGAAAAAGCTTAATTGAGTACTTCAGATCTTATGTACTTAAGAATCTTTACCTGTCTCCTTCATTAATTTCAAAGAAATTTGTTTAATTTACTATTGTAATTGAGGAGTTGTCATTTTTTCTAATAATTTTGAAAATTTTATTTTATTCATGGTAACTATCATTCTGTCTGCATTCAGAATTAATTCATTTTCCTGATGAATATACTAATTGCCAACCAAAAGTCACTTCATCAAAAGTTTTTAAAATGTTTATTTATTTATTTTGAGAGAGAGAGAGAGAGAGAGGGAGAAAGCTTTAGTGAGGAAGGAGCAGAGAGAGAAAAAGATAGAGGGAGAATCTCAAGCAGGCTCCACGCTCAGTGCAGAGCCTAACATAGGGCTCAATCCCGCAATAGTGAGATCATGACCTGAGCTGAAACCAAGAGTCTGACGCTTAACCAACTGATCGCTCCAAGGAGCCCCTAAAAAAATTTAAGGCTAGACATGTTTTTGTTTTGTCTTGTTAATCTCTTTAAATGTGGTAAATATTACATATATGTGTTATTTGTTAAATATATAAATATTTAAGCATATAAATATTTAGATGCTGAATACATACATACACACACATATGTCTTTTTCTTTATTTAAAACATTTAGTGTCATTTTCAAATCTTTTTCTTATCGCAAACAATAAGAATAAAATAGCTGTAAAGTGAATTATCACAGAAGTGGAAATAATGCATCCACATCCTAGTTTAAAAAATAGAACATTGACAGCACAATAGACATCCCCTTTAACCAATTTTAAAGCAGGATCCCATTTATACCATCCAATCAAACCGCTATCCTGACTTCTAATATGTATTTTATATCTGTACTTTAGTGAAATCCTATACCATGTGTGATTCCATATTGGCTTCTTCCAACATGGCATCTGCGAAGTTTTCTATTTTACAGTTGTTTGTTTATTTTCATAGATACATATTTGTTGCATGACTATATCACAGTTTGTTGACTGTAACGTGTTTGGACATGAGTTGTCAACTATTATAATTAAGTCAGACATGAAGCTTTTTAAAATTTACATTTCTCTGATTTTTAATAAAGGAGAACTTTTAACATGTTTATTGACCATTGGATTCCCTCACTGGTGATGTTCCTATACAACTCTCTTGACATTTGTCTATTGTTTTGAATTTGTGTTTGTTTTTGTAGGCATTTACTATGAAACCTGAATACAAATATTTTGCTTACCATTATGTGACTTGCCTTTTCACATCTCTGCTCTTAATTTTGTGTATTTTTATGCATTTTAATGTCATCAATGTATCGGTCTTTTTCTTTATAGTTAATGCTTTTTGTGTCCTATTTATGTGGCAGACCACATATCCCAGTTTGCTTGAAACATTCTTGGCTAAAAAGAAAAAAAAAAATTCTTGGTTCATGTCTCAGTATAATTGCTAATCACATCTTTTCACTCTTGAAGTATGTCCTAGATTTGAATTGCATAGTCATATTGCATTTAAGAAATCTTACCTTGGGGCACCTGGGTGGCTTAGTCTCTTAAGTATCTGACTCTTGGTGTCAGCTCAGGTCATGATCTCACAGTTGTGAGATCAAGCCTGGGTCAGGTTCTGTGTTTAGTGTGGAGCCTGTCTGGGATTCTCTGTCTCTGTCACTCCTTTGTATGTGTGCATTTCTTTCTCCTCTCTCTCTCTCTCTCTCTCTCTCTCTCTCTTTCTTTCTCTCAGAAAGAAAAAAAAAAGAAAAAGAAAAAAAATCTTGCCTAAAGGACATAATGATATATTCTTATATTATTTTCTAAAAGATATGTTATTTTCCCTTCTATATTTAGACCAGTAATTTGCTCAGAATAATTTTTTTTAATTTTATTTATTTTGAGAGAGAGAGAAAGAACAAGGGTGCACATATGCGTGGGAGGGGCAGAGAAAGAGAGATAGAGAGGATCCCAAGCAGGCCCCATGCTGTCAGCCTGAAGCCCAATGCATGGATGGATCTCACAATCCTGAGACCATGACCTGAGCTGAAAATCAAGAGTTGGCTGCTTAACCAAGTGAGCACCCAAGAGCCCCTCAGAATAAATTTTTGTTTTTGTGGCAAAGAGAAAGTGTCTTTGGTTTTCTTTGTTTGTTTCTTTTTCTATATGATTAACTAATTGATACAATACTATTTTATTTAGTGAAAAATACTGTGGTTTCCCCATCTCTTTATATTGCCATTTGTATGCTCAATAAACTAATCATAGATACCTGAGTCTATTTGTAATCTACCCTGTTCCACTGTTATTTTTATATATTCTTGAGTCAAGTCCATGCTGTTTTATTTAATATAAATTGATAATGAGTTTTTACATGTAGGAAAGCAAGATCTTTCATCATGCTTTTCTTCAAGAATGAACTGACTGTACATAATAATATTTTGTAAATCACCATGAGAAGTTGCAAACAATAATGAAAAAGATTGAATTTTGATTGGGATTACATTTAATTTATGTTTAATTTTGGAGATAATTGACATCTTTACAATTTTGAATCTTTCAATTCATGAATACCAAGTTTGTATTTTATACATATTTAATTTAAAAAAAATTTTTTAAATTTTTTTGTTTGTTTTTTGAGAGAGAGACAGAGTGTGAGCAGGGGAGGGGCAGAAAGAGAGGAAGACACTGAATCTAAAGCAGGCTCCAGGCTCTAAGCTGTCAGCACAAGCCTGAGGCGGGGCTCAAACTCACTGACTACAAGATAATGACCTGAGCTGAAGTCGGATGCCTAATCGACTAAGCCACCCAAGCGCCCCTATATTTTTAAAATATTGATAATCTGTAAGATCTGTAATAATGTTCCCTTTTTATTCCTGTTAATGTTTTTGTGCCTTCTCTCATTTCTAGATAATTCTCATCAGATCAAATTTTAAAGAACTGTTTTTAACTCTGTTGGTTCTCTCTATTGTGTATGTATTTTCTGTTTCATTAATTTCTACTCTTCTTTTCCCCCACTTGTATTTTTTGGGATTTAATTTTTTGATCTGTTTCTAACTTCTGAGATTCATAGCTCATTGAGTTTTAGCTTTTTAGCTTTTCTTTATCTGAAATATGTATTAAGGCTGTAAGTACAGCTTATCTGTATTTCATAAGTTTTGTGGCATATAATCAATCATTATGATTGATCTAAACTATTATTCCAATTTTGATTTCATTTTGATCTATGACTTATTTAGAAGTACATTTCTTAATTTCCAAATCATGACTTTTTAGTTGTCTTTTTATTTTTGATTTATTGCTTAATTTTGTTTTAGCCATAAAGCGTACTCTATAATTGTACTCCTTTGTAATTAATTGAGATGTGCTTTGTGGTGACACATACGTTCATTTTTTTTTTAAGTTTCACGTACAGTTTAACTATTGAATACCTTACTTTTGTGTGTGTGAACATTTCATATATATTACATAAGTCAATTTTGCTAATCACATATTAAAATTTTCTATATTTTTGTTAATTTTTGTCCACTTACTCTGTCATGGAGAGAAGTATATAAAATCCCTCAATGTAACTGTAAGTTTACCTTTCATTTTTGTAAATGTTTGTTTTACACATATTTGAGAATAAGTTAGAAGGTTCATACAATGTAGAAATTTTTATGTTCTTGATGAAGTTAACATTTTATCATTATGGTGTTTATTTTTATTACATGCCTGTATTTAAATGTATGTATATGTGCATTTGTGTGTACAGTCTAATAGCAATTGTCTATTAATTGACACATTAGCTGAGTTAAAATTGTTGTTTATTATTCATGTGTTTGGTTTAAACCTACCATCTTACTATTTGTTTATTATTTGGCCCACTGGCTCTCTGTTCTCTTTTTTATTTTTTTTTCCCCTTCCCTTCTTTAGGATGATTGAGTGTGGTTGTGTGTGTTTATTTAATTATGTCCCCTCTGCCATTATTGTACATATATGTTGCTCTTTCATTATCGTTTAATCCTAGCCAAGAGATTGCAACATAGTGACTTCATATCCAATATTCTTTAGTGACTTATATCTCATATTCATGTGTACTTTCGACCTATTCCTGGGCCGTCTAAGTAATTAGGAAGAATTTAAATCAAGTCACTCTCTCACAAATTATATACTATTGCAGTCATATTCAATTTAGCATACATTTTAAGTAAACAAGACACGAGCTTTGCTAATATAGTCAATATTTATTCACATGTACTCTTCTTCATTCCGCTAACTTTCTAACAGGGATCATTTTCTTTAACTTTGAATATTATTTTTTAGTATGTCCTTTAGTATAGGTCTGTTGGCAATGAGTTCTCATAACTTTCCTCAGAAGATCTTTTCTGACTTTTGATTTTCCTCATTAATTTGCTGATGAATAATTTACGTAAAATAAGTTACAGCCATTTCAATAGTATCACTTTCTGAATTGTGATAGGTATAAAAACCCATGAAAATATCAAATTCAAGGTAGAGAATTTTTATATCAACTCCAAAAGATTGCTCATGCCACTTTGTTCCTTACTATGTCCTTGGGCCTAAGCAAATTGCTAAACTTTTGTCACTTGAGGTTGGTTTCTGTAATACAAAAATTATAGGCTGTGCTTTTTATGGTCTAGCTCACAATCCTTTTTCTGCCTCTTCTAAAACAGATCCCATAAGCAAATACTTACATTAATATAAAATTTATTTTTCCTTTCAGATAAAGTTATTTTAGAATTAATATTAATCTGTAGTACTATTTCTAAACATTTCTCTAATAGTTACAATTATTTTCTTATTTAATATCCTTATCTACTCTGAAATCCTACAACTTATCTCATAACTATTTACAGATTCATAGTACCTACAAAGTTTATGTGAGATCTATGAGTTCTTTAAGGGCTTCTAAAGATCTAAAAGGAAATCTGTATTTTCACAATAGAACAAATTTATATTGCATACACTTTAAGATTGGTATCTAAGAAATTCATTTTCTGAAAAAAATCCTTATTATCTAAATGAAAATTCTAGCATATCATAACTCCATTGAAGTATTTCACAGCATTCCAGAAAGATTCAATGTCTCTAAAACTGATCAGAGTTAAAATTTTGTTTTATAATAAAAAGCAAAGGAAAGCATACAGACTTATATGTCAAAGATTATATATAAAAATCTTTACCTCAAAATCCCAGTAAATGTTCTTGTATTTATTCAACAAATATTTTCAAACACCTTATTTGCTCTAGAAACTGTTCTAGGTGTTACATATAGTTCAATAGACAAAGCAGACAAAAATCTCTGTCTTCATGAGCTGATTTTCTTATGATGGGAGATAGACCACAAACATAATGATAAGCAAGTTTTATAATACTTATGGAGGAATAAGTGCTGTGGAAAAAGAGAAATTAAGGGAACTGAAAAGAATTGGCAGGAAAATTTCAATTTAAATAAAGTGGTTTGTCATCACTAAATAAGTAAAATTTTCTGAAGTAAGAGTTTATTTGCACTATAAACTTATAATAGCCAAGAAATCAAACTGGGAGGGGTGCTTGGGTCGCTCAGTCAGTTAGGCGACCAACTTTGGTTCAGGTCATGATCTCTCGATTCGTGAGTTCAAGCCCTGCGTTGAACTGGAGCCTGCTTTGGAGTCTGTGTCTACCTCTCTCTCTGCCCCTCCTCCACTCACACTCTGTGTCTCTCTCTCCTTCAAAAATAAATAAACATTTAAAAAAATCAAACGGGGAGAACATGTATTAGAGTCATTCCACTTGAATGGAAACTGAACCATGGCTGTTGTATCAGTGGTCCACACTTCCTTCAAAATTTTCACATTAAGGAATAAGTAATTAATAACAGCAGCAGGAGGCACAATATAAAATGTTTATAACCTGTTTCACTATTTCAAAGGAACAATCAAATGTAAAACAAATAATAAAACAAACGACATCTGAAACAAAAGTAAAAATCTTTGATAAAGATCAAACAGGCCACAAAAACAAGCAACAAAAATGAATGTACTTAGACCTGAATTCAGACTTGTGAGTATGGGCGCAGGTGTGCATGCACACACACACACACACACATACACACACTTGGAGTTAGACTACAGTTGATCTTACTACTTTAACATGCAGTTAATAAAAGCACCAATTTAGATTATAGGCTGAGAGCAAAGTATGCAAATGATTTGGTCATTAACTTGCCTTCATGGTAAACTCACACAGCCTTATTCAGAGTTTCATCATTGGTGGGGAATTACATTATATGTCCATTGAATAAAAAATACCAAAAAAAAATGGTGTTATTTTGATTTAATATGGTTCAGAAAAAATATATCTATATATTACAGCAAAGACTAATATTTTATTTAAAAAAATTTATAGATATTTGATTTTCAACTTTGACAAGTATTCACTTCTTAACAAGTTCTAAGGCAATATAATATATTGTCCTTTAAAAGAAAATTAGCCTCATTTTACATTATTTCAAACTCTGAACCCTTTTTTAACAAGTCTCCCATACATAACTACTCTAGCTGACACCTTCTCCATGAGAAATATTCATTGAGTTCTGTTTGAATACCATATATCAAGTGAACATGTAAGTGTCCTCATTATTCATGAATCAGACAGCACCCCAAGTGTACCCAGCATTAAATTGCTTTTGAACCATCTATAATCTCTAGAAATGTCTTCTCCCAAAATGCATTTTGCAGAGAAACTCAATTTGAATTCTGCATTTACTGTAGCAACACACAAAAGTCTATAGATACGTTTGAAGGTCATTTTGACATTGTTCCTTTAAGTAAAACTTTGCTATATTTATGGAACAAAACCCAGGAATGTTCTGCATGTCACAGCATAAGATAAGATGCCTGCTTGGTCCTTTTCTGAATAATAATGCAGTAAATTCACCCTTTGGTTAAAAATAGATGTTTGTTCTTTCTAAAACAGAAACAACACACAGCTTTGAAAGAGACAAGCAGAAAGCCATGAAATGAGTCATCAGCTGCATTCGGTTACAGTGGGTTTATCTGTGACTGTGTGTGAAAAACCACTCACAAGAAGTCAGCAAAAGTGCAGCCAATTGCTGAGAGCTAATCATGCTGGGTTATTCTTGGAGGAGCCTGGTGTTTGTAGGGAGCACCGACAGTTACCAATTATTGCCTGTACTTGGCAAAATGAATGGGTCTGAACAGTTATCTTGAAGGTGTTCTCAGCAAGAACTATATTTAAACTGCTGACACCGGTAATTGTGTCTAGCTCACCCAATCCTGAGTTTGATCTTAAGTGTTTTACAGTATGCAGTCAAATGTGCTTAACTTAGGCTTTCAGTGTCCAAAGAGTGGGTCTGATAAACAGCTTGCACTAAAATGCATGTTTTACAATGTTCCTTTAACTAATTTCAGTTGAGTATCATAATAATGAAAGAAATGTTTTTACTATGGTTGCTTTTGAAATACTTAGGTATAAATTTCTATCATCAAATCATTTCTAATCCTCATAGAAAGGCACCCTAGTGCATAATAATATCTATATTTGGTTTTAAACTGATAATTTATAGCTGCTGTGATACAATAAACTTGCCTTGGGAAACATAATCAGTGAAAGGCATACATTTGTTTTATTTCTGTTGATTACCTTAAAGGTACACAACATAAGTGGAAACATATTATAGGTGTCTTTACTACTGTAGAAAAAAAAATCTCCCCTTCCTTATTTGTGTTTGTTGTGGTGATTATTGTTATTAACAGTGTTTCAAAGAAGCTTATTTCTTTTTGCTAAAACTTTCCACTTGCAATTTTCCCAAGATACACATAAAATTTAAGGGGAAAGAACAAATAAATTATAGGCACAACGTGACTGCAAAAAGAAACATTATTTTTTACAGTGCAGTATGAAAAAAATGAATTAGGACACAAAGTCAGAAAACTAGAGGGCAGAAAACCACCCTCATTCTTACCTGATGAAAAAGCAGATCACACCCTGTGGGCTCCTCAGTGGTCCTGGCTGGCCCTTCTCAATCCATGCCTCATCCCTATAATCAGTGAGATCATGTGTAATTTTTTTCATTTTTTTTCTCTCCTTCTTATTGGCTATTTTAAACTTACTTTATTTTACAATGACTCTCAAAGTCTCTATTACCATTTCACAGGAGAAAATCCACAGTTATGTAGAGTTGTTTCTTTTGATGAAAAGTGTTTTCATTTTCTGTTCATTTTGTTTTTAGCAGGCAAAACAAGGTAAATTTAGGAAAATATATAGAGCTACAAAGAGAAAGTTTGAAAATACATTGTTTCCATAAAAAGATGATCCCTTTGCCTGAAGTATTTTAAATACACCAAAAATGTTAATAACTACAATCTTGGATTTCATTAACTATGATAAATGATACTAAACTGTAAAGAACACACTAGTTTAACATTATTTGGTTGACTATCTCATTCTTCAATTCTTTTGTCTATGGTTTTGTAATTAACTAAAGAGAAGAAATGAAAATTACATTAACATGTTTGGGGATTTTTTTTTGCTATTGATTTAGGAATAAATTAGTTTCACACTTTAAAATGGCTCCCTTGAAGAATGAATACAGCAGCCTTCTGCTGCCATGAAGTTGTTCCCAGGGATTGTCTTTATTCACTATGAAGATAATATAAGATGTGTTACACTTGGGTTCATTAAATAGGAGGTATTTTAAAGCAACTCTTAATTGCCTGCTGGGATTGTGTTACATTCCAAATCTTGCTAATGCTTCTTTCACCAGATAGAGTATCCCTGCTCCATATTGCTAATGAATGACCATGTTTACAAGAATCTCTGAAGACATTAAGAATTTTGGCTTATTTTGAGTGCATTCATACAGTAAAATTTGTTGTCTATTCTAAACAGAAACAAGAATATGGTCTGATTAATACAGAAAGTAATGTATAAATTTCCATTCGGTCTAATCATATGTCGATTTAGCCTCAATCGTTTGAGGAAATAACATTTTGCATAAGTGTGAATCATATGTTTCCTACTTTATTAGTATTAGCGTGCAGTTGAGCAATTTTTTCCCAGATGTACTTTATGACCAATTCCCCTTTGTCCAAGAAGTCAGAGAAGAAATATATTTCATATCTTACATTTCTTAAAATACCTCCCATCTGCAACAGCACCTCTCACACATTTCTGCTAGGGATGTAAAATGATACAGCCCCTCTGGAAAACAGTTTGGTGATTTTGTAAAAAGTTAAACATACTCTTATCCTGCAACCCGAGAGTCATACTCCTAAGTGTTTATCCTACTAAAACAAAATCTTACAGATATGAATATGTTTAAATTATATTCACAGGTGCTTTATTTGCAATATCCCAAACTGAAAAACCACCCAAATGTCCTTCAGTGGGTAGGACACGTTACCTCCATACAATGGAAATCAATTCAGCAGTAAAAGAAACAAATTACTGGTAAACAAACAACTTGGATCTACTCAAGGGCATTATACTGAGGAAAAGAATGAATATCAAAAAAATTACATACTGTACGTATGACTACATTTGTATCACATTCTTTAGATGACAAAAGTGTAGTGATGGAGAAAAGATCAGACGGAGATCACCAAGGGTTAGGGGCCAGTAGGGATTTGGCTGAAAAAGGTTAGTGTAAGGCAGTTTCTTTGTAGTGATGGAATAGTCTACATCCTGATTGTAGTGGTGGTTACATAAATCTACACATATAATAAAATTTCATAGAACTGCACGTCACAACACACATCACATACACATCACATACATCATACACACACACATAGCACAAACACATGCACGGATACACTGCACACACACACACACACACACACACACATGCCACAATGCACAAACACACACACGCACACGCCCGAGTGCCTGTAACAACTGATGAATTTTGGAAACATCTGTAGTTAATAGTTTTGTACCAGTGTCCGTTTCTTGATTAAAAGGTACAATGTTTAGGTAAAATATTATCAGTGTAAAAATTTAGTGTCGGGTTCTGGCGACCCTCTGTACAATTTTTGCCACTTCTTATGATTCTCAAAATCTTTGAAGCACACAACCCATTTGATCTCTGTGTAGACAAGATGGTGGAAGGTTGTAATTGCCCAGTAAGTCTCAAGCATTAGGCAATTAATACCTCTAAAAAAAGATAGTCTTATCTACATATGATTGAAGATCCTAAAACTCACCAGTTATATTTTCCCAAAGGCACACACATAAGTTGGATCTACCACACAAACACGGGATTTTTGTTCCCCCAAATTCACACGGTTTTGGTCTTTTTACTCTATTCTGTTGTCTCTTTTACTGAATATTTCCAAGTGTCCTGAAACTTAGCTTCCCATTTCATACCTCTTCAGTTTTCTAATGCTTTCCTTCCCTGTCCTCCAAGAGAACTCAAATGTAATATTTTCAGAGTTCTTCATCAAATTTCGGAGGGAGCTCAAGCACTGTGGACCTACTTCCTTGTCAGTTATTACCTTGAAAATGTGTAAAAATCAAAGTCCAGTCTGAGTTCACAGAAATGTGTTGCTACAACGAGATCTGAAAATGGGCCCTGATCTCCAGAGAGCAACACAAGACACTCCCACAATGGAGTCAGAGATCTTCTCCAAAGCACGTTGGATTACATAGACATAATCTCATCAACATTAATTTTCATGTATAATTCTCTAACTTAAAAAAATGAAACTTTCCACTACTCAAAATTCTTAGAAGTTAATTCTGTTAATAGTTCTGCCTAAATAGTTTTGAGAAAAATAGAGATGAAGTAATCTAAGAGCTATAAGCTGAAAACATTACCCTTTTGAAATGATTCCATTTCCAAATCTTGGAGATTGATTGTAGAGTATATATTTTGCTCTAAAGGCAATGATATAAATCTTCTTTTTACAATACATATTTAATGTACATCTTAATGCAAAATAAAATTTTATGAAATCAGAAGCAAGTAAAAAAAAATATTGCAAACCCAGGAGAGTAGTATATCGATTGAGAACACTATTTTTGTTTTGTTTCAATGTTTATTTATTTTTGAGAGACAGAGGGAGACAGAGTGTGAGTGGGGGAGGGTCAGAGAGAGAGGGAGACACAGAACCTGAAGCAGGCTCCAGGCCCTGAGCTGTCAGCACAGAGCCCGATGCAGGGCTTGAACTCACAAGCGGTGAGATCACGACCGGAGCCGAAGTCGGACGCTTAACCGACTGAGCCACCCAGGTGCCCCAGAACACTATTTTTGATCTTGTCTAACATGAGTTTAAATCCTTACTGTCCCACTTACTAGTATTGCTCTCTGACAAGTTAGTTAACCTCTTTATTGTTTAATTCCATTAAGTCCCTAAAATGCTAAGAGAATGCACATTTTACATGTACTGAATTTTAATCAGATTATGATGAACAAGATCATTATCAAAGCAATTATCAAACTGGTGAGAAAATTGATCCTCAAAAAAAAAAAGTCAAGTCATGGTTCAAAACATTTATGAATTATAATTTTCTATATTAGTAACCCAAACATAAGGCACTTTAAAAATATTAACTAATTATGGCATAAATGAAGCAGACAAGCCATTTTTATCCCATAAAAGAAATTAGAGAATATAAAAATTATGATACTGTGAACATTTAGTACAATATTTAGGACAGCATATTTAAACAAAATGTTAATGTTGAGAGGAAAAACAGAATGATTCCAAAAATATTTTGTAAGCTTTAAGACTATTTTTCTAAAAACTGTGGGCAATTTACATGTGGAAACCTTGGAATCTAATAGAAATTTGCATTCATTTCTTGATAATAGTGTTAAAAAGAAATGTTACCAAAATAATGATGTCCAAGTTAAAAACAAAAACATTTATATGTATAGGATCAGAATAGATTAGACACAAATTGTACTTCATGACATAACATTAAAAATAAAAATATTTGGTATTTAAGACAACTTAGTTATGGATGGATGAAAGAGTTGTAGGCATGCTCACTATTTATTTAGTTTTTAATCAAGCCAAATGTTTGTCAAAATTTACTACTAAAGATTATTAGGCATTTTTCACTAATTTTAACTAATCATTGATTGAATCTGAGAAATATTTGATTTGGGGACTAGGACAGTTTTCTCACCTGAATTTTCAACCAGTGAGCTAATCAATTTTTTGTCTATGTTATTATCCTTCAGGGGTACTCAGGCATAGATAGATACTTCAGGGCCTTATCTGATTCACCCATGCCACAGGACTAAGTAACAAATACAGGGAAATAGAATATACTTAGCAAATTAAGAAAACAGCAGCCCCACTTCGCTTAAATGTAGAACATGAACCCCTTGTAACAGAGGCCTGGTGAAATGAGGTGTCTTATCAATCATTTCACTGACACAAAAGTGGAGAAACATTTAAAAGGAAGGTAACATAAACTATTAATAACCAGAAATGATGTGGCAGAAAGTTAGCATGATCTACAAAAACTACCATTATAACAGTTTAGGTGAAGAAAAGAAACCAAATAGATCATCAGAGTTTTATTCTCAGTGGATTTTGGATAAATGTCCTCTTCCTGAGTTCTTCTTTTATTTTTTTTAATTTTTTTTTTATAAATTTTTTTAACGTTTATTTATTTTTGAGACAGAGAGAGACACAGAGCGTGAACAGGGGAGGGGCAGAGAGAGAGGGAGACACAGAATCTGAAACAGGCTCCAGGCTCTGAGCTGTCGGCACAGAGCCTGACGTGGGGCTCGAACTCACAGACCGCGAGACCGTGACCTGGCTGAAGTCGGATGCTTAACCAACCGAGCCACCCAGGCACCCCCTGAGTTCTTCTTTTAAACACTCATTGTTTTGGATGCATGTTTTGTATTTCATCTTTTATTTCATTACATTTTATTTGACAAAAGTAGTATGATCTTTAATCTGGGCTCTGGGTTTTTTTTGGGGGGGTTGTTGATCATATATGCTAATATTGATACTGTCAGGGCACTAAAAGAAAAGCACGCTTTGTTTCCTCTGTGTTGCTAAGAACCTGGGTTTCACCATCAAAACGACCTAGTCTGGAATCTCATCTCTGCGGAATACTAGCTTGTTAGTGAGGACTAGTTAGATAAATTCCTCTCAGACTTAGTTGTCTCACCTGCCAAAAGAAGACAATAATACAAACTATATTAGGCACCTAGGACTGCCATAACAAAATACCACAGAATGGGTGACCTGAACAAAACCTTTATTTCTCACAGTTCTGGAGGCTGGGAAGCCCAAGATCAAGGTGTCAACAAGTTGGTTTCTCCTGTGGCTTCTCTTCTTGACTTTGCAGATGGCTGCTTTATGGTTGTCCTCAAATAGCTTTGTGTGTGTGTGTGTGTGTGTGTGCACATTCCTGATGTCTCTTCCACATCTTCTAAGAACACCAGTCCTATTGGATTATGGCACCACCCATATAACTTCATGTAACCTTAATTACCCCCTGAAAGACTCTCTCTAAATAAAGCCACATTAGGGGTTAGGGCTACAACATATGAATTTGGGGGGATACAATTCAGTCCATAGCACAAACCTTAAGCAATGTTTTTAATAGGTACATGATTTTTAGCAATATACCGTGCATGTGTAAGTGCTCAATAAGTGACAACTTATATAATTTACATTTACCTAGGTGAATTAAAATGCAATGGTAAGTAAGTTGTTGAATAGAATGATCACTAAGTTTATTAGTTAGCTTTTGGTGAACAAGAAAACAGTCGAAAACTTAGTGGGCTGAAACAACTATTTATTTAGCATATGATTTTGTGGGTCAGCTAGTTGAATGGATTCATACAGATGGCTCATCAAATCTCATCCAGGCTTAGTTGATCTCAGCTAGACTTATTCAAGAATTTTCAATGAGCTAGTGGACTTTTGGAGCTAAGAAGATTATGATGGCCTTGTCTGAGATGCCTGGGATGAGTGGAGTATCTTTCTATGTGGTCTCCATGTTGTCTTTCAACAGATGAACCAGGCTTAGCC
Organism: Prionailurus viverrinus; assembly: GCF_022837055.1. NCBI lineage: Eukaryota > Metazoa > Chordata > Mammalia > Carnivora > Felidae > Prionailurus > Prionailurus viverrinus. Next base: position 127,389,045 of record NC_062565.1, on the reverse strand, counting down.
ACATGGCTTTGAAAGGAATCCAAGAATAGCAAGAAAACAAGCTCAATGTGTAAATGTTTTTCAAGTCTCCCGTTGTGTTATGTTTGAGTGCTTTAATGGTTAAAATTAGTCTAATGAAAAACCCAGCATCAAGGGGTGCAGAAATAGATTCCATGTGATGGGAAGATTTGCAATGTCCCAATGTAAATATAGGAAGACAGGAAGGGGAAGATTTGGTGGTGAATTCCCTGACCAATAGTCATTGAACTATTAATACAATTCCTATGATCATCAGTCAGAATGCCTGATCAAACTGTGCCGTGCTATCATAGATCCTACATCAATGCCATTATGTTCTTCAGTTATTTGGGATAGACAGAGCAATGTGCTGTTGCTTAGGAGTGTTTCCTGGGAGTTTTTCAAAGAAAGATGCTGTCTCTTTTTCCAACCTCTGGCTTCCTAATTCCCATTGCCAGCATTATAGGTACAGAAGGTAGACAGGATATTATAATGGTTTTGAAATCTCCAGTTGCACTAATGTAAAATTGTTAAGAACCCAACCCTGGGAAACCAACATCTATATACAAATCTCTACTAATTTAAGAATCAAATTGTTTTCAGCCATATATGTGTGCCTGAGATCATCACATTTTTTTCTTTTTAGTCCCTATTCCTTTCATAGTCAGTAAGTGTCACATGTTGCCTCAGAGGAGATTCAAATTCTGGAATCAAAGGAGGAATTACATCTTGATTTTTTAGTTTAAAAATATTTCCTGTGATGTACTCAGGATATAGAAAAATGTGAGGAGGCAGAGCAGTTTCTGTCTTCCACTTAGATTAGAAATAGATGTCTGAATTCTGAAATGTTACAGTAGAATTCTCATTTGTGCTTGGAATCTGAAAGCAGGACATCTATGTCAGAACACCCTTGGGTCAGTCTGGATCAAAGGTGAGGCAGCAGAGTATCCTCTATGCCCGTGTGTGGGTAGCAAAATACATTCTCATGTTCAGTGTATAGGCAAATAAGTTGAGAACACCTCTTCTGAGTTTCAGTGGCTTCTGATGTGGATTACGGTCAAAAGGGGCTTAGGTATAGTTAAGGAAGCTTAAAAAAAATGGAGAGAAGACATGCGGTTGTCATTGAAAAACAATAAAACACCTATCTGCAGTCACAGAAACTCAATGGTCCAGGGTAGAAAGTGTATGTGGATACACCTTGAGAAAGTGAAGGCTAAGGGGCAAAAGCCCCCATCAGAGCTGTGAAATTAAGAGCTTAAATGTCCTAGTCTTAAATGAGGAGTTATACTGTTTATACCACAGACATTTAAAAAACATACTAATTATTGAGGTGACATTTACATGCTATTTTAACTTGAACAATTCAGTGGCATTTAGAACATTCACAATGTGAAGCCACGATTTATATCTAATTTCAAAACATTTTCATCCATTCAAAGTAAAACTTCATACCCAATAATCACTTTCCTCATTCCCTCTCCCCTCTCCCTACTCCCAGCCCCGCCATTGGCAATTACCAGTCCATATCTGGACTCTATGGATTTGTCTATTCTGGACATTTCATATAAGTTGAATCATAAAATATGTGACCTGTTGTTTTTGGCTCTTTTCACTTAGTCGTTTTAGAGGTTCATCCATGTTGTACCATATACCACTACTTCATTCCCTTTCATGGCTGAATAATATTTCATTGCATATGTACATATCACAATGTGTTTATCTGTTCGTCCATTGATGGACATTTGAGATTTTCCCTGTTTTGACTGTTGTAAATGGTGCTGCTATAAACATGTGTTTGAGTATGAATTTTCAGTTCTTTCATTTCTATACTCAGGTGAAATTACAGGGTTGTGTGGTAACTCTACCTTTTTAAAGATCCACCAAATTGTTTCCCATGGTGGCTCAACCATTATGTGTTCCGACCAGCTTTTTTTCCCAACTAAAAGACCTTAAGAAAGTTATTGAAAGATTTGCATAAACCAAAGGTGAAAGAGTTTGAAAAACTAATACTAAATGATGTTAATGATTATCATCTCAAATATGACTCACAAAGTATAGACTTAAATTGCACAATTTAAACATCTCCAGATTATATCTATCAATCTAATATATTATTTATCATCTATTTATCTATTTACCTACAGACACTATTTTTAAAGCTACAATAATGAGAAATTTGCTTCAATGTATAAAGTAAAACGTACATTACCAAAAACCTGTGTCATAACATAATCATACTGAGAAAATTCCTAGAACTTGGCTAAAAGGCATATCAACTGGTGACACTTTTTTTTGTTAAAACTTCTAAAGCAAAATAATAGAAAATAGTCTTTTAATTGCAAAAGAAACTGATTCTTGAATGGTCCAGATTCTATAGAAATACTCCACATCATTTTCCTAAGCATTTTATGAAATTTGGATTTATGTTGCATCTGTATAAATGTTATTGTTTAGTTTAGATAGCAGGTTTTCCTAAAAACATTGTACCAATATTTCACTTTTTCTTTAAAAGTAGTTTTTAGTAAATTACTAATATAAGTACAACTTTTAAAAGAAGCATTGATAAGCACATATTTTCTGAAGTATAAACAAACATAATGAAATTTCATCCTTATAATCTGATATCTGCTTATTTTTCTTTAATTTAAGTGGCATTATAAAATGTTTTCCAAATATAAGACTGTTTACTGAGCTAATAAAGTAATTAGCATGATTAAAATGATGGTCAACTCAAGCAAACAAATTCTGTCAACACAATCTGTGTATTAACACAGGGGATATTTATAATTTAACACAAATGTGTCCAAGTGAAATAATTTATGTAGATAGATCTCTGGCCAACCATGGAGAGCTAAACAACTTTTTGGAACATGCTTAGAAACCAATTAAAAGACAAATTTGACAAAGATTAAAGAAAATTAATCATGGATAAGCATCAGATTCATGTGCATTAATTTCTTTTACAAAAGGTGTGTGACTTGACCTGGATCTGAAAACATAAATGACAAAGGCAACAGATGTAACAGGCAGAATAATGGCCCACTCAAGTTGTCCATATCCTAATCCCGAACACTGAGCCTGTGAATATGTTACCTCACATGACAAAAGGGACACTGACGATGTGATTAGGTTAAGGGCGTTGATTAACCTGGAATAGCTGAATGGACGCAATCTAATTACCGGGGTCCTTTCAGGTAGAAAGGGTGGTGGAAGAAGTCAGTGTGATGCAATGAGGAAGAGCTTGCCTACCATGCTGGCTTTGAAGATAAAAAGGGCCATAAGCCAACGAATGTGGCTGCTTCTGGAAGCTGGAAAAATCAAAGAAACAGAGTCTCCCCTAGAAGCTCCAAAAGGAAATGGAGCAATGAGACACCTTTATTTTTGTCTAGCAAAACCCATGCCAAACTTCTGGCCTATAGAACAGGAACATAATCAACTTATGTTGTTTAAGCTGCTATTTGTGGTCATTTGTCACAGTAGCAATAGAAAACTAATACACCAGCAATGGGTGACAGGGACCCATGAGAACAAATTCTAAGCTATGTCTTCTTTGACGCAGCATGTTCATTACTCAACTGTCTTATTATTATTATGACACCACTATAAAAATAATGGCATTCACGCATCCAAGATGAGCTACTTTTTAAAAATTAGCAAAATAGACAAATCTGAGAAACTTCTGTTAAAGAAAAATGACTATAAATGCAATAAGTTGTATAAAATTGTATCCACAGTTACCTGGTGCTATAGTCAAAAACATCAGTGAAATTATTTTCTAAATAAATATAGACTATATTTCGGGGCGCCTGGGTGGCGCAGTCAGTTAAGCGTCCAACTTCAGCCAGGTCATGATCTCGTGGTCCGGGAGTTTGAGCCCTGCGTCAGGCTCTGGGCTGATGGCTCAGAGCCTGGAGCCTGTTTCCGATTCTGTGTCTCCCTCTCTCTCTGCCCCTCCCCTGTTCATGCTGTGTTTCTCTCTGTCTCAAAAATAAATAAACGTTAAAAAAAAATATAGACTATATTTGATATGTATGTCAATATAGACTATATTTGATATATATGATAAATGTATATCAGAGACTATACAGAGCAGTCTGTGAATCAATAATTAAGAATAACTTATAAAATATTTAATAATTATCATTGATGGATTACCTAACTTCTCACAGAACAAATGAATTGATATTTTATAAATTGTTCCAAGTCATAAGAGATGAGAAGTCATATAAATGAGAATATGAAAAGAAAAAGATATGTAATCTACAATAACTAGCACAAAATAGAAGCATGGTTTGACAATTATTAGTAAATTTCAAAAAGAAGTATAAAGACATTCCATGTAAGGGAACTACTAAGACACTTTACTATATTAGTAAATTAAGTAAAAACATTTTATCCTCAAACAATTTGAACAATTTGTTCACCAAGTCAACATAAATTCCTATTCAGAAATATTGAGAACAATTAGCAAAGACATTTCCTTTTAAAAATGAATTTGCTTTTCAAACAGAAATTGTAGCAAATGATGAAATATCAGTAGACTATCTATTAAATCAGCAATCCCAACTGTATATCTGTTTTCATATCATTTTAAGATTGTTTTGGAAAATTATGTTTCATGCATTTAGAATAAAACAGAAATAAGAGATATGGAGTGGAGAAAGATTAAAAGTCAATTATCTTATTCAGTATATGCATACACAAAAACTCCCAACGAAATAAATTGAAAAACTTTCCTTTTAAAAAAATTCAGTACTGTATGTTACAATAGGGCACCTGCCCAAAATTCATTAGGTTTGCTGAGATAGAAAATAAAGTTCTTAATATTCCCAAACTAACATCAACTACAATAACAAAACAATAAAAATATTTGTCATCTTTAGGAAAAGAAATATGTATTTCTTATAAACACAAAAGAAAAAATAGACGGCTATATCAAGATTTTTTTAAGTTAAAATATTATAAGATTCAATTAATCTATTGAATTCATAGATTAGTACAATCCTCATAATTAGTGTATTGAAGCTCCCTTGCTTCAATAATATGATTCTTAACATTTAGTCGTTGTTCTTGACAGAAGCAACAGGAAGATGTTGAAAAATTAATGAGATATTTTTAATAGACTATTATAAGATAAATCTCATTTGCAGCCTCACTATACGGAAGGGTGCAATTCAGCGCACTCTCCTACATGACTTCCTGTTTTGGCTAGAAAGTTCAAATAGTAAGCTTTCTAATTAACAGTTGAATTTTTGGCAAGCTACATGTTATGGACCCAATGTGGGTATCCTCCCTAAATTCATCTGTTGACACTAACCCTCACTGTGATGGCATTTGAGGTGGGGCCTTTGAGAAGTAGTTATATTTAGATGAAGTCATGAGGGTGGGGCCCTCACTTTGGGAGTAGTGCCTTTAAAGAAGAGAACTAGACAAGAGAGCTCTCTGTCTCTCCACGAACACACATCAGGAAAGTCCATGTGAGTACACAGTGAGAAGGCAGCGGTCTACAAGTCAGGACATGGACTACCACTGGGCACTGAAGCTGTCAGCCCCTGGATCTTAGACTTCCCAGTCCCCAGAACTGTGAGAAATAAAATTCGATTGTTTAAGTCCCTATTCTTTGGCATTTTATTATAGAATCCTGGGCTAAGACACCAGAGTTTGTAAAATCTCTCAGAACCTCATTTGGAAGCTATGTGCCTAGCCTCCTCCCAGCTCGGAGTCATCTCTGCAGGTCAGCTCTTTTAGTGAGTAATTTTTTACCAGTTTATCGAAATGTTCTTAAACAATAGAATATAACAAGAATACGACCTCCACAGGGCACTCCCTGCAGATACCAGGACTCTTCCCATCATTTTATCGTGTTTTATTTCAGATGCTAGATTACTCTACCATGAGGTCCTCTTAGATCATTTTGATAGATCATAGGACTTTAGTTGTGCAAAGCTTTCTGCATGAAAAGAATGAGAAAAATACTCTGCCACCTCAAAAGAGCACAATTCACTTAAGGTAGTATGAGCAGTCCAAATTTCTAAGTGGGAGAGACCCAAAATTCCTGAGTAAGAATTTGGAGAGTAAATACCTTCTCCTTTACGTCTCTTAGATTATGAGGCAGCAAGATGGACTGTGATCCAGACCCTGGATTACTTGACCATTTGACCTTTCTAATGGGAGGGTGCAAATCACATATGACCTTTTTTTTTTTTTAATTTTTAAAATTTTTTTTTTACTTATTTTTGAGACAGAGAGAGACAGAGCATGAGCAGGGGAGGGGCAGAGAGAAAGGGAGACACGGAATCTGAAGCAGGCTCCAGGCTCCGAGCTGTCAGCACAGAGCCCGACATGGGGCTTGAACTCACTAAATGATGGTATCAGGACCTGAGCCAAACTCGGAGGCTTAACCGACTGAGCCACCCAGGTGCCCCCCTATTTGACCTTTCTAATGGGAGGGTGGAAACAAGTCAAAACTCTAAACTAATAAAATGTTCCTGCTCTCAGTAATATTACAGCATAATTGAAACTCATTTAAAACTTGAAAAAGTCATAGAGTAAATGATGCAAAGTAAATATGAACAAAGATTTGTTTTGTAGAGGTTGTCATGTTGAGAACATTCTTTGAACCAGGATGGCAAATCTACGCCACCACTTGTTTTTGTAAATAAAGTTTTATTGGAACACAACTTCACAAATTCCCTTCTGTAGTCTTGTCAATGGCAGCCTTCATGGAACAGCAGAATTGCCCCGTTGCTACAGAGACCACATGGCTGGCAAAGCCAAAAATATTTACTATTAGGCCTTTTGCAGAAAAAAAAAAAAAGTGTGCTGATTCCTGATCTAAACAATATCTTGTATTGAATTCAGTGATTTCAGAAGAGCTAATATGACACCTATATATTTATTTAAAATAAAATAAAATAAAATAGAGCAGATGAACACTCCATATGTTTGTCAAATATAGTTGTTAAAACAATCTTATGTTTCCACTGTTTTGGGTAAAAAGCAGAGTTGTCGTTAAACATGTAGCATCGAAAAACTGCATCAACAGCCTGTTGTCACTTGGTTAATGTACTTCAGACATATATTAGGTGACAAAATAACTTTACATAAGGATATCTTGTTTCATTTTTCAGTTGTTTGGAGAGAAAAAACAAAAGCCGTTACTTTAATGGTCAAGTAATCTTCGAATATAAAAGATATTGAAGTTTAAGAACCCTAAGAATTTTAAGTCTTTACATTATAAATACGATGAATGAGGGCAAATGTTGGTGTAAAAAGACTACTACTGTTGGGTGCATGGATGAGACCGAGTTTCAGTTAAACCTGTATAAAGCAGGGAGATTGTCCTAGAAGATTTTAGTTGAAAAGCCCAAAATAGTGACAGTTATCTTTTTGTATTTATCGTTCTTTTAGTTTATTGCTTAGAAGGTTTGCATAAAAATAAGCATTTTATTCCTTAGTTCATCTGATTCTACTAGAGTCACATTTGTATGATTATGATACCCCAACTGGTTACTGTGGAAATTGTAATGATATTAGAAACTCATTATGACTTCCGAATGAGACAAGCTGCTGGACCAGGCTAAATATATAAGCAATGAAAAGGATGTGTTTTCATGTGAAGTCTTGAGTATTATTGAAAAACAAAGGGAAAGAGAAACAAGGAAATGGGAAGATACAAATAAAAATAATGAGCAATTATATTCTGCCTACCAAAGTTCCCCTGCAGTTTCAATCAATGTCTCTGCTTCTGCTTTCTGTTCTAAATAATTGTGCTAGTTCTGGTAAATATAACCAGCACGATCCAAAACAGCTGTGCCTGCTTTCCTGTGATTAATTAATTAATTCATCCTCTTTTTAGTTTACTACTTTACAGCATTTTTTAAGCACTCTACATTAGCATTTGCTTCTGATCTAAAATTGCTGTGGATGAATGATTTCAAGAGAGAAATTTGAGTCTAAAGACACAAAAAGTAAGGAGTCACACTTTTTAACAAACACTCTTAACAAACGCAGAAGAGGAGGGGCTATGCATGTTGTTACATGTGTGTGATCTTAGGGAGGTCTCTATAACTCTTTCTACTCTCTGTAAAATGGACATACGGATATCCCCTACCCCATGGAGTTCTGGGGAGACTGTATGATGCAAATAATTTTTAAAGTGGTTTAAAAAATCATTTTACAGTGTCCAGCACGTGAGCAGTGCTCAGTAAATGTTAGCTGTTGTAACTGTAAACTTGGAAGCTGCGTGCTTACTCAAACAATGAGCAGCCACAAAACCTTTTGGGTAACTTCTTGTTTAGGTTATTTAAAGAAATGGGAAAAGCCGTCCACTTACAAATTGGTGTTTAAAAGTACCATAGAGAATTATGTTCCTTTAATCCCTCCTTTTCTCAGTATTGTTGATGCTAAGTGGGTATTGGCTATTGACAGAAATAAAATCCATATTGAAAGATAACTCCTTGACAGGAACACCAGAATCCTCACAGTGTGGCCCTGTCGTGGCAGTGGTGAGGCAAGACATTCAAAGAAAGCAGACCTAACAGGTGGCCTGGTGAGGTACTGAGAAATGAACTGGCCATCAGTTGATGTCAGGTACCCAGAAGCCTCCAGTTATAAATGGGTGATCCTTTGAGAGAAGACCTTGTGTTATATAGGTCTCCACTGAAAGGAGCCATTGAAATTAGGTCTCCTAAAGATAATCTCACCTGGGCACCTGGTGGCTCAGTCGGTTAAGTATCTGACTTCGGCCTAGGTCATGATCTCATGGTTCATGAGTTCGAGCCCCACGTCGGGATCTGTGCTGACAGCTCAGAGCCTGGAGGCTGCTTTGGATTCTGTCTCTGTTTCTCTCTTCCCCTCCCCCACTCACATGAGTGCATTCTCTCTCTCTCAAAAAAAAAAAAAAACATTAAAAAAAAGACAATCTCACCCTATTTGCACACCCAAGTTTATTAGTCCCAGAAAATGTGAGGTACCTTGATAAAACATTCCTAACTAAAACTGATTTGCATTAAACTTGCTCACCTATGAATGAACTATAGACATGATGCCTTAATTAGTATGCCCACCTTCAATGTCGCTACCTTCAGATCCATACAGCTATGCCTGGGATCTAAAAACAAAATCTAGCTAAGTCACCTCCATACTCAAAACCTGTCAGTCTTTCTCACATTCAGTATAAAAGTCAATCTTTATAGCATCCATACAAGGTTATGTTCGTCCTGGCATCGCCATCCTGTCTAGCCTCTTTTCTCATGCCTCCCTCCACCCCCATTCTAAAAGGCTCTTCCTTTAAGAATCCTACAGCACAGAACAGTGAGCTGAATTTATCTGGTATGTCCCCAGTTATGTTAGAGTTATTTTTGTTTCAAGGCAGACAGTTTGTCTCCTTATTAAATTACATTCAATAAACATTTATTCTCTCTCTATATATTTCCATTTTCTCATTATTCTCATTGTCAGGAGGTATTTCCTAATGATTTGTCTAAATATTTCCTTTAAAAATTCAGATGCTTTTCCCGCAACCTGCCCTTATGGAAATGTAGAATTAAATCAAGAGACAGTACACGCATCCCTGCATATGAGTGCTGCCTAGCAAGAACTTATTTTTCTTTCTTGTCTTTTTTGAACCATTCATAGTGTCTATCATAGAAATGTACATATTAATAGATGCTTAATAAATTTTTGAATGGGAAGGATGGGTGGACCATCCCTTTAGACTGTTTTTCGGGACTGATGTAAACAAGTTTTTGGAGGCTGAGATTCTCACCTATTAGACAGGAGAGTAATCATCACTTTGTAAGAAGTGAAAACAACGAAGTAATTGAAAGACTATTCACATTTATCTCAGTGTGTCGAAACAGGACTATTATAAACAAGTGTGGAAATGTTGATAAATATTTCGATTTATACTCTTAAGAGTTTGAGCATCCTTGAGCTATTATTTCTCTAGAGAGTAATAGTGAAAAGGGCAGCTGCTACTCATATATGATACATATAACAGCTTTCCTGCAACTGTGATACAAGTCCCTACATAATTGGAGTTTTGGATGAGGTGACAATTACTTCCAAGTTTTCTGTCAGTTATTCTCCAAAGTGTTATTCAAAATACTGTGTATAATAACCGGTACAATAAGTGGCAGCCAATCGGAGTACACGCGTACCCATTCAGAACAGACACCAGTCATAAACAACCAGCACAGCAATGTGGATTGAATCAGCCTGGCCTATGCTGGAATTCTCATTAGAGGGAGAAACCATTTACCTTTAGAGCACTAGGCCAAGGCTTCCAAAAACACCTTTCTAAACATCAAGGGGAAAAAAATCCACCCTAGGCTTTCTATTTTTCTATTTCCTTGTTTCTTCAAGCACGGTAATCTGTGAAGAACCATTCTCAATGGGGGATATTATCAGACAAACTTTAACTGAGACTGGAAAAGCTGTTACACACGCTACTTTTTGAGCATGTAAAATTTTAATAGGGCATGTAAAAATAGTGCACGTAAAATTCTTAATGCTGTTGGCCTACAGAATGTGGTCATTGGGCTAGTAAACTTTAGTTAGGGAAAAATAACGCTTTCTTTGGAAAACCGTAGCCTCGTCCTACCAGTTCTTGTAATTTTCTCTTCTACCCCCGCCTGTTTCTAGAAGTTGAAATAATGCACGAGAAGATTTTCAAGCAGTTTCAAAAATACATGGCAAATGCTCTAAAAACTCGATTACTGCTATTAGTGTTGTTGCTTGTGTTTTTGTTATTGACACCAGAGAGTCATGAGCAGGATGAACTCAAGACGAAGTCGTGCAGAAGGGGGATGGCATTTCATAACTCCAATCATTCTCTTTCTGCCCTGTGTACTTTTGGCCCACCCATCAGAGCCCGCATCCGGGTAAGAGTTCACATGCCTGGTCCTGCCCTTTCTTCTCTTCTCCGTGCACGAACAATATGTATCCATCCTTTTTCAGGCCTCTGCTCACGGTTGAGAAGAAAATCATTTGAAGTTATTGTAAGGGACAAAAATGATTTACAGTGTTCCTGTTTCCCTTTCCCCCAAAACAGGATTTTATTTTCACAAGCATCTTATGGAGTCAGACTGAGAACCTTATTTCAAAGAAACCTTGACAATTGTAATTAGGGTGGCAAGATGTAAAAACGGGAAATATTCAGATATCCACTCACCCTCGTGGTTCAGAAGGCCCACTTAAGCCGTTTTTGGTTTTTTTTGTAAAGAGGAAACTTGTAGCTTATTATGTATTCATATGCGTATGATACTTATTCAATTATAGCTCCTGTTAATGATGACACAAAACCTCAGGTCAGGGGCAGGCCAGTTTATTTTGAATCTTTCCATTGTGCTTTCATAGGAGGTATCTAAGAATAACTGAAGATGATATTCTATGGAAACAGCCCTACACAATTTAGTTGAACATTTCCAGTTATATTCATAAAATTCTTTTTTTTTCTTTTTTTGGTTCAGAATAACAACTGTAGGGTTGGACCCATTAAGTTTATTTTATCACTTTTAATGCAAAGATTATTACTGTAATTTACATATCTTAACAAGAGCCAAAAGCTTCCTGCTGTGGCTTTTCCCACCAATGTGCTACAAATTAACAACCCGGCTACATTAAAGCAAATGAAAAAAAAAAAGTTAATTCTTTTCAATATATGGAAAATTATCTGTACAGGAGAATATATAATTCCCTCAACAAGATTTCCAGGAACAAGGAAAAATTTTGTATAAACTACATTAATGTTTTTGTCTCTTGTGTCTATAGTAACATAAATCTTAGGAAAATGTAACAAAATCAGTATTGAGGAAGCATTACATTAGAGGCTGAGAACCACGCTAAAGTCACACACAAAAAGTGCATCGATATTTTTAAGAATCACTGAGGCTTTCTTTGATCATGTAGAAATTATTGAAATAAGTATGAATGTTTTCCCTTATTTCCTATTGATATCGAAGCATGAACTTTTGGTAAACAACTTAGGAGGTGTTCCCATAAGGAAATAGCACATCTGGAAAGTGGGTTAAGATGTCATTACTCAAAATACGCCAGTGGAGTAATGAACGCTTTCTATGCCTTATGTCTTGATAGGAATCCCTAAGTGACCCTTCTGCTAACATCACTCATAGATTTTACCATGACAGTGGAAAAATAACTTCAAGAGCCTGTCAACATGGACCAATTTCTCAATGACCTGCATTACTCCAGATACGGTTTACACCCATCATCTTGTTCCTATAGCTTCACTGATTTGTCAGAACTCTGTCCACGCTGCCCCACAAATTTCACTTTCATCTGCTTTTCTTTTCTTGCTGGTAAAAGAACTGCTGGTTTTATTTTTAAGGTTAATGATATACATGGAAGGAAAATGCTAAAATATTACAGAAACTACTGTCTAGAAAACACGCATTCATCTGCTTCTTTTTGAACCTAAAGTCACTTAGGTAATTTCAGGACGTAAGCTCGACTGTAGTCAATAAGCTGTTGAGTCCGTAACATAAATGATAGAATGTGCAGTAGTTGGAAAAATATACTATAACTGATATTTCAACAAATTTTAGCTTCAAACGTTCCCTAAGAGTTGTTAGGAAACCATACTTTTATTTTAATTCTTCTGTATTTAAAGGTATTGTAGGAATAGAATATTTAAAGTTAGATATAAATTCACAGACACTCTGGTGCTCTACCTAGGCAAATAGACTGTCCAAAATATGTAAGACCTATTGCCTCCAGATTGAGATCAACAATTATTTTTATAGTATTTACTGTTGTTCAGGTACTGAGCTAGGCCATGGGAAACAAAGGCAAAACATATCATTTCCCTCAAGGTTTTCAGTTACCCTCATGAGAAACCATTTCAGTGCATTCATATTCCTTTTATATAGAAAGCTATTAGTTTCATATTTGTAGAGACATGCTTTAAGAATATGCTGTATTGTGATGACAGTGAACCCTTGAACGATGCAGGTTTGAAAAGTACAAGTCCATTTACATGAAGATTTTTTTAAGTACAAAATACTGTAAATGTTAGTCATTCTCTTTATATATATATTTATACATATACATATATATTTATATATATTTGTATGTATATTTTATATTTTTTATATTTTATATTTTTACATTTTTCTTTTTTATATTTTCTTTTTAAAATATTTATATTTTCTTTTTAAATATTTTTAATTTTATTTTAGAGAGTGTGTAAGTGGGGGAGAAGGGCAGAGGGAGAGAGGAGAGAGAGAGAGAGAGAATGAATCTTAAGCAGACTCCACGCTCAGCATGGAGACTGATGCAGGACTCCATCCCATGACCTTAAGATCATGGCCTGAGCAAAAATCGAGTTGGATGCTCAACCAACTGAGCCATCCAGGCGGTGCCTCTTTGTGATTTTAGCAGCATTTTCTTTTCTCTAGCCTACTTAATTTTAAGAATACAGTATATAATATATATGACACACAAAATATGTGTTAATCAACTGTTCACATTATTAGTAAGGCTTCTAGTCAACAGCAGACTATTAGTATTATATTTTGGGAGAGCCAAACATTATACATGTTTTTTTGGCAGTGTGGGGGGAGGAGTGGTCAGTGCACTTAACTTCCACATTGTTCAAGGATCAGTTGTACTATTTATAAAAGCCAACTAAGAGTAAAATTTCAAACAACATGGAGATACATAAAGCAAAAAGTAAAATGACCCAATTTCCTACGGAGTCAGCAATTGCTTAAATTTTTCCCATATAAATTAATGGTAATTTCTTCTTTGCTTTATGCCATTTCAGCTTACAGATCTTCAGATTCATTTTACTTCCAGATAGCAGAAGAATCCTGCATTATACAATAATACAAAATAAAAAAGTAACTCAGCTATCAAAAACAATGAAATCTTGCCATTTGCAACAATGTAGATGGAACTAGAATGCATTATGCTAAGCGAAATAAGTCAGTCAGAGAAAGACAAATACCATATGATTTCACTCATATGTGGAATTTAAGAAACAAAACAGATGAACATAGGGGAAGGAAGGAAAAATAAGGTAAAAACAGACAGGAAGGCAAAACATAAGAGACTCTTAAATACAGAGAACAAACTGAAGGTTGCTGGAGGGGAGGTTAGAAGGGGGATGGGCTAAATGGGCGATGGGTACGAAGGAGGGCACTTGTTGGGATGAGCACTGGGTGTTATATGTAAGTGATGAATCACTAAATTCTACTTCTGAAACTATCATTACCCTACATGTTAACTAACCTGGGTTTAAGTAAAATTTAAAAAAATAAATAAAAATAAAAAAGTAATTCTATTTACAACATGGATTCATCTAAGAGACATAGTTTTGAGCGAAAGGAGGTAAACATGAAGTAGTACAAATTGTATGATTCCATCCATATGAATTTTAAGCATGCAAAACCGATATACGTTAATAGGTAACAAAATAGTGATTACTTCTGGAAATTGAGGGTTTGGGAAGTTATTCTCTACGTTGTTAAAGTCCAGGTGCCATCTATTGTGGACTTTAATGGATTTAAGTTATTCATTGTTATGAACATTTAAGCAACAAGGCAATACTTATCCCTCTAAGAAATGAATCTCTTGATTCTTACTCATGATCTTAAAACAATGTACAACTAAGGTATCAATTTATGTCCAAACTATGTATATGATTCTGTAAAGAATTTACCAAGGCTGTAAGCAAAGGGAGATTTTACTGTTCTTGAATTTGTACATTTCAGAATGGACCTAGGACTTTCTTAAAACATGGAAATAGATTTCTTAGGGTGTTTTTATGCCTCATATGAACAAAGAGGTTCATCTGAAAATTTGATGTAAGTGTTGTGATAATAATGTTGGTAACCAATTTAATTAATACTGTGATGAATCCTTGTTAAGAATAATGGAGAAGGATTGAGATTTGAAAATTGAATACTCTTCCTTTACCTGTTGCAATTCATCTAACATGATTTAGTTTGAGTTATAGACCATTTATTCATATAACAAAAATAGGTTATTTTTAGTGAATAACTGAAAAAATATGGTAATTATTCACAAAAGTTGTGACATTGTCATTGTAGGTGCTTAATAATAAATGGATGAGAATGAGTAAATCAATGAAAGAATGGATTATTTAGAGACATTTTCTCATTAAGTTCTGGAAACAGCTCTTTATCTCATACATTGAAGAGTTTAAAGGCTTGGCAAGCTGCACAAGCAGGCAAAATCTCACATAATCATTAATTCAACAGATATTTACTAACTGCTACATATATGCTGGCTATTCTTCTAGGATCTGAAGTTATGTTAGGGAACAGAACAAATTACTGTTCCAATGGAGATTTCATGGAACTTACACATCATTCAAATTTTTTTTAGCTTTTTCTGAAGTAAATAAGTGATGAATCTCAAATAAAGAGAGTGAATAGAACTGAGCCTTTGTTACTCATGACATAAGACTCTATTAGCTACACACAAACTCACACATACAGGTGCATGCGCCTATTTATGTGTCCTGGGCCCAGCCCCATGATCTTGCATTCATAAATCACATTTACTAAAAAAAGGAAAGAAATGAAAAAAAAGAAAAAGAAAAAGAAGTTTTCTCATTGTACTTTCCCCAGAAACCATCAGCTCTGCAGAGAAGATATTGTTCTTACAACATTTATGCAAACTTACATTAAGATTTCAAAAGATATGGGGGCTCCTGGGTGGCTCAGTCAATTAAGCATCCAACTCTTCATTTCTGAATTCAGGTCATGATCTCATGAGTTGTGAGTTCAAGCTCTGCATAAAGCTCTACACTTGGGATTCTCTTTCTCTCCCTCTCTCTTTGTCCCTCCCAACTCATGCAGGCTCTCTCTCTCTCTCTCTCAAAACAAATAAACAAACATTTAATAAAAAAAGATTTCAAAAGATGTGATTGCATGAAGAACATCCCTGGATATTAAATGCAAGGCCATATTTTAACATTTATCTCAAGCCCCATATCATCTGCTCACTCATGTTTTCAGTCCAGAACCTGCCTTTAACTGCAGATGCTCTTATGATTTATACCACTATTTGGTATTCACTATAGGCACCACATGTGGAATTGTATTACATTTCTTTTTGCATACATGATCTCTAGTCACAAAAACATTGTGCTGTACTTGTTTGTGCTTTTAAAATATTGGCCATGCACATCATTTAAAATGATGAAGTACTACTGTGCTATTTATGCTGGTGATGGTGGTGAGAAAAATAAAAATAAGAGAAGTAGGATACACGTTATTTACTGTTGTGGACTGAATGTATGTGTCCTCCCCAAATTCATATGCTGCAGCTCCACTCCTCAATGTGCTGCCATTTAGAGGTGGGGCCTTTGTGAGGAAATTATTTCTAAATGAAGTTATGAAGATGGGCCCCGTGAGAGGATTATTGACATTCTATGAAGGGAAAGAAACCAGAGCTCGCTCGCTGTCTGTCATGTGAGGATAGGTAGAGAAGGCCACCATATGCAAGCCAGGAAGAGGGCTCTCATCTAGCACATTGATTTTGGACTTCCCAACTTCCAGACTGTGAGAAATAAATGTCTGGTGTTTAAGACATCCAGTCTGTGTTATTTTGTTATGGCTGCCAGAGCTGATAAAGGTATTTACTAGAGACTTAAACTATGCTAGGCAGACACAAGCTGATGACTCAATTTTTTATGATCTCCCTTAATGTTTAAAACAAACTGATCTGGTGGGTACTGTTAGTATTGCCATTTTACAGATGAAGAAACTGAAACACAGGGAGATTAAGTAGTTTGCCTAAGGTTACACAGATAATCAATGGAAGAAAATCTGTCTGACTTCCAACGTATTAAATTAATAAAACGCTGCTATCCCACAAATTTGTGTAATGTTGCTTTTCGGTTAAAATCAGAAACGATTTCTAATAAATCACCTCCAAAATTCAGAGTTATACATCTCAATTCAACAACAGATAATGAAGAATATATATGGTAGATTTTATTGCTGAGTAAACAACCTAATTTTAGAAAGCAAGAAAACAACTTTAAGGGTATTATCATGGAATTGAAATTCTTTATATGTCATATACGCAGTTGTAATAAATGTGTATAATAAAACAGGCTTGTATTCATGTATTATTTTTTCATTCCAAACATGTAAATAAAATATATAAATAAGATCATATAGGAACCATATATTGTTCTTATATTTAAGAAGTTCAATAATTAAACAGGAGTACAGACTCTTTATTAGACAACGTCTATGTGCTGATAGAGATAGAGCAAAGCAATGGTGTAGAAGAATAGAAAAAATTACTAAGTCTGAAGTCAGAGAAAGTTTCCAGTAAGATGTGACATTTAAATTGGCATTGAACAATGAGGATCCTTTTGCAATCAGGTGATGTCTCAACTTGAAAATTCTAAGACCTATTCAGGTTGCCAGCTGATAGATCATTAAAAATAATTTTTGCTGATTCTTCACTATATGAGTTTTCTAAGATAATCAAAAGGAGGTTATAGCTGTGACACTGCTATAATAATTTACATATGTATGTGTTTGTATATGTAGACTCCTCAGTGCTTATGCCCATAACATTTAAAAATAGTATTATAAATAATTTTGATCCATTCCTTATTTAAACAATAAGTAAATGTCATCAATGTATGCATGGATGGATTATAACCAAAACACAGTCCCATCTACTGTTATCAAAATTTAAAATATAGTAAAGATGCTTTGATCAATTGTGTACTAATTCTAATTATAATGATAATCAATCAAGAGCAAAAATTATAACCCTTAGAGGCTTACAATCATAAAAAATTAATATCTTTAAGGATTATACTTAAACTCCTGCATGCTTGGGTAATCAATTATATATTTTAAATGATATGCTGTATTATATTTGCATATAATTAGGTGGTAAGTTTTGAATGGAAAAATAGGAAGAAAAGGTAATGCAAATCTTCTATATGGTAAAGAAGAGTTCATTCATGTATGTGTAAAAACCAGTACCTAATAAAATACTTTGGTATTTCTATTTAAAATTTTTTAATGTTTATTTATTTTTGTGAGAGAGAGCGTGCTTGAGTGGGGGAGGGGCAAAAAGAGAGGGAGACAGAATCTGAAGCAGGCTCCAGGCTTTGAGCTGTCAGCATAAAGCCTGACACGGGGCTCAAACTCAGGGACCATGAGATCACGATTTCAGCCCGAAGTCGGTGGCTTAACCGACTGAGCCACCCAGGCACCCCTAATTGGCTCCATTAAAAAAACAAAACAAAACAAAACAAAACCAATGTTGACAGTTTTGTTTGAAGATAGCAATATTTTCAATATGCTGGAAAGTGCATTTTTGCATTTGTTTTAACACATGAAAGATTTTTAAATGGAAACTAAATATGCTGAAATAAGCACATAGTCTTAAAGTTGTTTTATCAGCAACACAAACAAAATCTTTTAATGTTACTTACCTGAGAACTGAGGGATAATTTATGAGATAATATCAAGCTAAAATATGGCAATCAAGACATAATGAAAAGGGACATACCAAGTTGAGAATGTAAGGCAAAAGAGAACAAGAACAAGTTTTTTGAGTAGAATACTTTAAATATCACAATACTGTGTCCACTTTCTTTCTAAAACGAGACACAGTATGGCGCAGTTTGTTTTGACACAACTGTTTGAACTACTGAGTTGTAATTGTCTTACTGGCATTCATGTATTTAGTCATGTCCATTAGGTATATTAAGCTTTTTCTCCATTATAGCTTACATTGGTAAATGTCAATAAGGACTACATCTCAACATACACGTATATATAGAACACAAATGCTAAACTTGTCTGTGAGCATACATTGTGTATCATTCAGGCTAATAGACTTCAGGAATTCTGTGTCATTGTAGGTTGGGGTTGATGCATGAACTGTGTTAGACAGCAAGACAGAATTGTTTTCAATGTAATCCTCAGGGAGTCCTTCGGAAAAGGGAAAACAATGATTTTGAAGGTTCATTTCAGTGCCAGCTGGCAGAGATCTTAAAGGTTATTCTGTTTCACCCATACCACATAGTTATTTAAATGTCTCCATGTGCAACATATGAGAGAGTATGTATTTAGAAACATTGGAATTAAAAAAAAATATATGTTTTCAGTGGCAAAAGAAGCAAAAAGCAGGAAACTATGTGCTACATACCTCTTTTGGCTCTACTGTATTAGTATTGTAGTTTTACAAATATTTATTCTATTTTCATTAAAACGTCTGAGATAGTTAGCTGTATCCTAACTGGATGCTGAAGATCTACCTGGACATCTTCTATTGTTTCTATTTTCTGCCAAATTAAATATTTATTATATAGGAGCAGTGTTCTATACGCTTAGATTTATTAGGTTAGCTTGGCTTGGAGAGGAGTCAAACGATGTTGAAAAGATGGGGAGTTCACTTAAAAATAAGCATTCAATTGAAGAAATTAATTATCGTAAGTGACTTTATTTAAGAAGCAGTCCTTTAAAATTAATAAAACCTCAGGATAGCATTATATAACTTCAGATTTACTTCTGTTTAAATTTTTTTTTTTAATTTTAGTGTTTACTTATTATTGAGAGAGAGAGACAGAGCATGAGCAGGAAAGGGGCAGAGTGATCGGGAGACACAGAATCTGAAGCAGACTCCAGGCTCAGCTGTCAGCACAGAGCCCAACCTGGGGCTCGAACTCACAAACCATACGATGATGACCTGAGCTGAATTTGGACACTTAACTGACTGAGCCACCTAGGCACCCCGTAAAATTTAAAAATTTTAAACAGCCATAAATAATAAGCATATAAATAGCTCATTCTTAAACAAGAAGTCTCCATTTTCTTTTATTCCTCTTTTTTAATTTTGTCAAACAATATTTTACCTATTTACTGGTAGAATTCATGTGACTATTCCCTTAGCAGAGACAGTTTTATGGACATGCAACCAAGTGAGATCTCATAGGGCACTTTGCTTGGTTTAATACTCTGTTGCCATCACTTAGAAAAAATAAAAATATATACAAGAACTCTTGGTTTTATGACACAAGTCTTGACAGTTAGAATGCAATAAAAACAGTTAAAAATAGAAAAAAAGAATTCAATGGAATATTTGAAAGATAGTTCAATCACAATCTGCAAACACATGTCATTGAGAATATTGTAGTGAAATGGGATTAGTGAGAGGAATTGAGCACTGAGTGATTGAGAACTTTAGGAGGTAACTAAATGCGGTACAACTAGCCTTCTGTGGAGTTTCATTAAAGACGAATATTATCAAATCAATGATAAATGCCTACTAGAGAGAACTGACTTAAATACAGAACATCCATAATCTGGTTTGTCTTTAAATACAGTGATTCTCATGATTTCATTCATATAACAATGTTCTTGGTAGCTGTTTTAAATTTAGTTATTCTGATTTTTTACATCTGGTATAAGGCCACAGCAATCATTTTTAGCAAACACCTCCAAGTAGTTCTGAATGAAGTTCATCAATGGATCAAACTTTGAAAAATATTGATCTATCATAGTATCCAATTGGAGTTTATTTTCCACCCATTAAATAACCCAATCATTAGTTTTGTTTATTTATTTGTGTTTTATTATTATTATTAATTATTAAAGCCCTGTCTGCATTGGTTACACAATAAATGGTTTTAAAGAAATCAACATTTTTAGCTGTGAGTTATACATTAGGTTTTACGGAAAATTTCCCTTCAATGAGTGGGAAACCCCAAAAAGCCCGAGTAGAGCTATAGTTAAGTGTAACACAAATATCTGGAGAACGTATACTGTATAGGTGAAATTAGCCCCCGAATTTACAAATGACATCTTTTAAGACAAGCAGTATATAGACTAAAGTAAGAAAATGAGTACTATTGTAGAGGGAAGAAAGCTCAGTCACACTGCTAAGTGATTTTTCCCATTGTCTAAAAATAAGGCTGGCTTAATTTAATATGCAGTAATGTTATCAAAAAGTGTGTTTAATACTTTGCATTTGTGAAGAAAGTAGCATTACTCAGACCAACATGAATATCAAGACTCATTTGGCTTTTTATATGTTAAGTGATTAACACAGTTTTATTTTGCAATCAAGCAAAGCTACTATAGAACCAGAAAATGTTCACATGTGTGTGTGTGTCTTTTTTCCTTCCTCAGCATCTAATTTTAACCAACTGGGTTATTTTAAGTTATTCAACATTTGAAATGAAAAATTTGCTTTTTAATGGAGAATCCGCATTCATCATAAAGATAAAACAAAAAGTCCTTGGCAAAGGTTTTCTCCACAGAAGCAGGCTATTTTTGTACTGTATATTTAGCAAATTGTAAAAATACAAATTACAGAAATTGTATCTCAAAAATTTAAAAACAGAAAGAGCATATATGTAAGAATCTATGTTTAGGGTTTTTTTTATTGTTCTTTAAAAAGACTTCAGGGATGATATTCTTATAATTCCTTCAAAGTTAACAATATGTGAAGATTTATTTTAAAGAAAAGTTAAGACGATTCTAAACAACAAATAGAATCAATGAAATGAGACATTGTTCACTATGTGTTTACTTGGGAAAAATACATAAAGGAGACCATGACCTGTATCAGGGAGATCTTCAGATAATGCAGTTAGGGGAAGAGAATATTTTATATGTAATTTTAAAGCTGATATCACTATTATTGATAATATTGTTTCCAAAACACATAAGATGCCATGTTGATGAGGTAATGGAACAGAGAGTTTATACTGAATAGTCAAAACTGCAGAATAGTTTGTTGGTTCAGTAACATTAACGTGTTGCACTGCATGTTTGGAAATGTCTTTTCTATAATAAAGCAATACTCTGTGAAGACCACGCATATGTTAATAAAAAATTATAAGCAGATTCAATTGACAACAAATTGAAAATGAATACAAAAATATTTGGTATTTTATTATCCTTACTGAAAATAGAATCAAATCAGGTATGGATGTGATTATACATTTTGATTCTAGTTGTAGATCTAATAACATTAAAAACAATACTTCTCTAGTAAAATTATCAGCTTGTGCTCCATCATTACAAGTCAGAAATATATATTCAGTGTCCGTACCAACCCAAAATATGAAATGTTTAAGTGACTACTTCATTCTACAGAGGCCTATTTGAAATTTTAACTGTCTCATAAATAATATGAGAATTCAAGTAAAAAAGGTGTGTCTTAAATTTGTTACCACCAAATAGTTCATTGACACATCAGTACTGTCTTGATTTTATTTATGCTTTCATTCTCCAGCAAACAGGGGTTACCTATTGGAAAGACAAAGCAATACTGTTGTTTTTGTTGTAGCCATTCTTCTTCTTCTTATTATTATTAATTATTAACTAAACTCCAGGAATTATTTGGATTTCATCAGTTTTGTCATTAAAAGTTTTTTTCCCCCACATTCCAACACAAGGTAATACAAAGGTGTTTTTAAAACTGTGCAAATTCTAAAAATTGTGTCCTTTCTCCTGTGCACTTCACTCCCGCTTGGCTTATCCAATTATTTTTTCTAGATTCAACTCTAGGAAACATGTTCCAAGGTGTCATCCTCCCAAGAAACCATCAAACCTTTGATAAAACACAGCAAATTACCCACAATTTCTATCTTCACAGACGACTTCCACCTTCAAAATTGTGCCTTTTTGTATGTTACAAGGTCCTTCTTCATAAATATCATGTCTCAGAAATGTTTGTTTCTTAGAGCTTCCAAACGTACACACCTATTTATTTGCAAATCTTCTTTAGCCAGTTGTAACCGCTAAACTGAATTCTAAGCTGCATGTTTCCAATTTTTGTCTGGAGATTTCATCTTGCATATTTCAACAATGTTTAAACTGAAACTCTTCAATACATTTTCCTCCCCTTAACACTAACCTCTTATTTCTATCAATGGATTAATTTATCCGAACTCAAAAACTTAAAAACATTTCAGATTTTAGCCTTTAATCTTCCTCTCATTCACAAATATCAAACTCCCATTAAGTATGACTGTAAAAATGTTTCTTGCAATTCTTGACATTTCTATTGACCCCACTAACTCATGACTTTTCATTTTTTTCCAGATATTTTTTAAAACCTCCCAACCTCCCTCTCTTAACCAAAACATTCTGCCACAGCCCTCTACAGTTGCCAGAATGCTTTTTCACAAATCTTATTTTTCAGACTATTCCTCTATTCAAAATAGACCTCAATAAAACTATCCTGCTCCCAACATAATGAAACACAGAGAATAATTTTTAAAAAGCATTTCAGAATTCTGGAAAATAAGCAAATTCACAGAATAAATGAAAAGCATCTACTTCGGAAATACTGGTGGACATTAATAAGAACAGCATGACTATGGAATTTTAACTTAGAGCTATTCCCACTCTCCCCCATCCCCCAGCTCACTGCATGGTAGGCATGAAAGCCTGTAGACCTTACAGCCAATAGAGATGACTGATATCTTTTGCAGCTCTGGTGAAAACCCCACCCCCCTACCAAATAAGAAACCCCCATCGCAGAACGTAGTCTAGAAAATCTCTATTTCCAGAACTTTTTGGGTATTTGATTTAGCTTGGGACTCAGCTCTCAAAACAAACAAACCCCCAAACAACAACAAAAAACAACCCCCCGAAAAACCCTATTCCCAAGAAATACTTAAAACGATAGCATTTTGCCGATATTGTCACCTAAGACTGTTGCTACGGTTGGGGCTGACAAAAGTCTGGCCAAAAACTTAAAAGGAACCACCAATTGTTTACCTTCCCTACAGTTTCGCCTTCTCCAGAATGTGACATGAATGGAATCCTACACCACACAGCCTTTTCAAACGGGCTTCTTTCATTTACAAGTGTGCCTTTAAGTTTTATCCATGCTTTTGCAGGTATTGATAACTCATTCCTTGTTATCACTGGTTAGTATTTCACCATTTGTCATGTTTTTTTTTCCAATTTTTGTTTATTTTTGAGAAAGAGAGAGAATGAGTCGGGGAGGTGCAGAGAGAGAAGGAGAGAGAGAATCCCAGGCAGCTTCTGCTCCATCAGCACAGAGCCTAATGTGGGGTTCGAACTCCCTCACCCTTAGACGGTGACCTGAGCTAAAGTCAAGAGTAAGACAATTAAGCGACTGAGCCACCCAGGCGCCCCTCATGTTGTTTGTTTTCACTTAACTGTTGAAGGATGTCTTGGGTGCTTCCAGGCTGGGCAATTATGAAATAGCTGCTATAAAAACCGACACGTAGGTTTCTGTGTGCACATACATTTTCAAATCAGTTGAGTAAATATCTAGGAGTGTAATTGCAATGGGAAGACTATGTTTAGCTTTGTAAGAAACTACCACACTGTCTTCAAAATAGCTGTGCCATTTTGCGGCCCACCAGCAATGAATGAGAGTTCCTGTTGCTACGTATCCTCACCAGCAGTTGGTACTCTCAGTTTTTGTTTTTGTTTTTTTTTGTTTTGTTTTGTTTTGTTTTTTTTTTGAATTTCAGCCATTCTAACAGGTGTGTGGTAGTATCTTATTGTTGCTTTTATTTGCAGTTCTTTAATACTAATAAGGTTGAGTATCTTCTATGTTTATATGCTATATGTGTATCTTTTCTTTAGTAAGGTGTCTATTCAGATCGTTTGCCCTTTTCTAGCTGGATTTTGTGACACACAGAAAAGAATCTCCACCACCCTGAAATATGTTGACACCCAAATCCTTGACACTACATTGCATTCAGTGGGAGAAAATTAAAAAAAAAAAAAAAAAAGGACGTTATACATGTGATTAAGGAAAGGATCTTGAAATGGAAAGCAAGGTTAACCCGGATTATCTGGAAGGCTCATTGTAATTCTAGGGGACCTTAAAAAGGGAAAGGGAAGCAGGAGCATCAGAGTCAGGGTTGTGATGATGGAAGCAAAGACCAAAGTGACTTGGTACCAGGATCAGCCTTAGAAGGTTGATAAGGTAGACAAGGCAGGGGAGGATTCTCCCATGGATCCTCCCGAGGAGTGCATACCTGTCAATTATTTTTGGACTTCTGATTTGCAGAACTTAAGATAATAAATGTGTGTTCTCCATGAAAATTCTGGTAATTTGTTACAATACAAACAAGAAACCAACACAAATGTTTCATTTTCTTCTTGTTCAGTTATGATTAATTTGTATCTTCTTTAGGGATGGATTGTGTATTTTTCCTGGTCAGAGCTTTTTTTCCTTCATTCTCTTAAGAGTGTACTTTTTATTTAAAAAAAAAATAGAACCTATTTTTTTCATGGATCCTGATATCAGTATTGTGTCTAAAAACTCATTACCAAACCAAATCACATTTTTCCTATTTTTCTTCTTCTATAACTTTTATATTTTCCTTTTTCATTGAGTTCTATAACCCATTTTGACAATGATATTTGTATAATACGGGAAGCTATAGGCCTAAGTTCATATTTTTGCATGTGGACATACAATCTGTTCTACCATCATTTGGTGAAAAGACTTTCCTTTCTCCCTTGAATTGCTTTTATGCTTTCATCACAAATCAGTTAATTATATTTTTGTGGGTCTATTTCTGGGCTCTCTATTCCATTCCATTGATCTATGTATCTGTCCTTTTATCAACATGATGCTGTCTTGATTACCATAACTTTAGGGTAAATCTAATAATAGGCACTGTGAGTCCTCCAACTTTGTTCTTCTCGGGATTGTGTTGGCTATGTGAAATCCTTTGCATTTCTCTATAGCTTTTCGAATAAATTTGTCAATATCATCAAAGTAGCTTGCTGACATTTTACTAAGTATTGTGTTGAATTTATATACCAAGTTGAGAAAAACTGTCATCTTAACATCATTGAGTATGAACACAGACTTTCCCATCTTCTCTTAGATCTTTGATTTATTTTATCTATTTTTTTAGTTTGATGCACATAGACCCTGGTTGATATTTTGCTAAATTTATAGCAAAATATTTCATTTGGGTGATGTTATTATAAATGATACTTTTTAATTTAAAAATTCCAGTAGTTTTTTTTTACTGGTATACAGTAAACTCTTGACCTTTTAATATTTGTGTTGATCTTATATCCTGAAAACTTGTAATACTTATTTATCAATTCTTGGAGGTTTTATGTAGATTCTCTGGTGTTGTCTACATAGCCAATCATGTCATCTGTGTATAAAGACAGTTTTATTTTTTTCTTTGCAATTCATGTACACTTTGATTTTCTTTTTATACTATCTAGATTTCTGGTGTAAAATTGAATTGGAATGGTGACAGAGGACATCCTTGCCTTGTTCCTAATCTCAGGAGGAAAAATGTCTAGTCTCTCACCATTAAGTATGATATCAGCTTTAGTTTTTTTGTAGATGTTCATTATTAAGTCAGGGAAGTTCCATTCTATTGCTAGGTAGCTGAGAAATTTTATCCTAATGGATGTTGGATTTTATCAAATGCTTTTTGTGGGTGATTTAAAACAATCATATGATATTTCTCTTTTAGCATATAGATTTATTGATTTTTTAAATGTTGAGTCAGGCTTGAGTGCTTGGCATAAATCTCATTGGTCATGTAATAAATCATGGAATAAGTTTCACAAACATGAGATTAGTCAGGATGACTCCTCTTTCATTTCTAATATTTGTGTTTTGTGACTTCTCTTTCTTGCTTGCTTAACCTGTTGAGATGTTTTCCAATTTTATTGATTTTTTAAAATAACCAGCTTTTAGTTTGATGATGTTCTTTATTGTTTTCTTGGTTCCAATTTGTTGATTTCAGCTCTAATTTTTATTTTTCCCTTTTTTCTGCTTGTTGTAGGGTTAATATGTATTTCTTTCTGTACATTTTTAAGGTGGAAGTTTAGAATTGATTTTAGATCTTTCCTTCTAATATATGCACTTAATGCTATCCATTTCCCTCTAAGCATTGCTTTTGCTGCATCCCACAGTTTTTGATACATGTGATTTTTTAAAATTTAAACCCAAACATTTTTAAGAATTTCTCTTGAGATTTATTTTTGGTCCATGTGCTATATATATATATATATATATATTCCATTTTTAAGACTATTCCAGCTATCTTTATGCTATTAATCTCTACCTTAATTCCAGTATGCTCTGAGAATATACTTTGTAGGATTTCATTTTTTTAAATTTGGTAAGGTGGGTTTTATGGACCAAAATGTGGTTTGCATTGACGAATGTTCCAAGTGACCTTGGGAAAAATGTGTATTCTTTTGTTACTGGATAGAGTACAACATAAATGTCAATTGGATAAAGTAGATTGATTTATGCAGTTTAGTTCTTCTATATCTTTATTGATTTCCTGACTGCTTGACCTATCAATTACTGACAGAGAGGTGCTGAAGTTTCCAATTATTATAGCAGATTAGTTTATTTCTCCATTCAGTTCTGTCCATTACTGCTTTGTGCATATTAATGTTTTACTGTTAGGTGCGTAGACATTAAGGATTGTTAAGATTTCTTGAGGAATAGATTTCTTTATTATTATGGAGCTCCCGTTTATCCATGAGAATGTTCCTTGTTCTTAAGACTGCTTTCTATAAAATTAATATGGTTTCTCCAGCTTTCTTTGGATTGGTGCTATTTTTATATTTCTCTTTAGTTTTAACCAATCTGTACCTTTATATTTAAAATGGATTTCATATAGACAACATATAGCTGTGTCTTACTGTTCTCAAAACGCTCAGTGAAATGAAACTATGTGCACAAAACTAAAGGAAAGTATGAAAACTATGTCTCACCAAATAGAGAACCTCATGAAAAGATAGAAATAATAATAGTAGCAACAATATAATAATTATTATTAGGATGGGAACAATTATTTCATTGTAATAATAATAAGGATAAAGTAGAGATTGTGAAGCTGAAGAGTGCCATAACTGAGATGAAAAATTTACTAGAGGGACAAACAACTATTTGAACTGGAAGGAAAACATAACTAATGAACGTGAACATAGATTGAGGGAGATAATCCAAGGTGAGGAATAAAAAGAATAAAGATTAAGATAAATGAATAGAGTTTTATAGATGAGAGGAACAATATCCAGCATGCACATATGGGTAAAGGAAGAACCAGAAAATCATAGTAGTAAATCAACAGAAAACAATATTTCAGAAAATAATGAATGAAATATTTCCAGAGTTAATAGGCAATATTTAAGCTGGGGCACGTGGGTGGCTTAGCCGGTTAAGTGTCTGACTTCAGCTCAAGTCATGAGCTCATGGCTTGTGAGTTCAAGCCTGGCGTTGGGCTCTGTGCTGACAGCTTGGAGCCTGGAGCCTGCTTTGGATTCTGTGTCTCCCTCTCTCTCTCTGCCTCTCTCTCAAAAAAAAAAAAAATTAAAAAAAACTTTTAAGAAATATTTAAGCTAAACTTATGAGAAGCTCAACAAACTCCACGTAGAATAATCTCAACGAGATCCCCACCTAGACCCTTCATAGTCAAACTCGTGAAACTCCTCAAAGATGAAGAGAAAAGCTTGAAGACATAAAGACAAAAAATTGCTTATCATGTAGATTGTCTATAAGATCAGCAGCTGACCCATCTGGAGCCATGGAGGCCAGATGGAATAGGAATATGTATTCAAGTTTTGACAGGAAAAGACTGTCAACCAAGAATTCTGTATCTTATAAAACTATCCTTCATAAATAAAGGGGATATTAAGACATACTTGACTAAGCAGATACTGACAGAAGTGATTTCATATGATTCTTTCTACATATTTTTGTATACTCTATATGTATTCTATTATACATATATATGATAATAATCCAAATATAATAAAATACCATTCAGAAAAGAAGGGGGCAAACTAGGGTTATATGCTATGCTATGAATGAAACTCAAAATCATTTTAGTGAAAGAAAACAAACATGTTCAATGACAGAATGCAGATACAAGGGGCCACATATTTTATTTTTAAATTTACACAAAATATACAGAAAAGATGAAGTTACAAAGATAGCAGTAGATTAGTGGTCACCCAGAGAAAAGGGAGGGAGGAAGAAGGATAAATAGTACCTGTACATGAATAATACATGTTCATTTTGGGGTGACAAAATGTCCTAAAATGGCTTTTTTGTGGTGGTTTCACAATCATTAACTTAATGCATTTATGGAAAAAAAAATCTTTGAATTGTACATTTGAAAAGAATGAATTATAGGATAGGCAATTATGACTCAGAAGACATTTAAATAAAACAAGGGGGAGGAAGAAGGAACTATGCAAGTAACTGAGCATACAGAGATGAGTAAAACATGATCACCACCCATATTAGCTGCCAGCTCAGTGAGTGTAGTGAGAGAGACAGCAAGCCACAAAACATTCCCCGCTACCACCAAAAATAGAAAAGAAAAAAAAATCCACCAATGGATTCCGGTGCGATTTTCTGTTTGAGAAATAAAGTTAGTATTAGGATTGCAGATTATCACATCTGAGGAACTGAAAGTTCCTGTTTTTTATCCTGTTACAAACCATAGTATGATGCGAGGCCAGTGAGAAGTGAAAGTCAGTTGACGATTTTGAAACAGAAATCTTTTCTCTAGTGTGTCGAACCTACTCTAACAGATCAAGACTGAAAACTTGCAATAATGCATGCAAGAAATGATAACTGACTGAACCAAGTGTATGGCAGGGATGGCCCTAAACAGAAGTAAGAAATAAGAGGTATGGAAACGATAAACTTGCTAAGATTTAGCATAAAGTAACTTGATAACTTCCTAAGAGTACATTTAAGGAATCCTATCGTGTTCAAGCCTCTAAACCAAAACGATTCTGGCCAAAACTATATTTGCAATGGTGCTTATTTCTAGATGACAATTTAAGGATGGGAGCTTATACAGCAAGTATAAATATGGTGTTTATACTTATATTCAACTATGCAGTTGACACTACAGTACCTTCTTCTAAATTACCATGATGGTGGATACTGCTTATAAGTGGAGCAGTGTGTATAGACATTGCATCTTCTTGAACAGCTTCTACCAATCAACACATAAACATAAGCAACATGAAGTTTAAATTTTTGTCTATTTTATTTACTTCCGTGCCAGCGACACTGAGAACATTGCCTGTAGATAGTAGGCATAAATCCTATTCTTACTGAGTAAGTGGATATACACAAAGAGTAAGGGGAAAACTTCTTAAGAAGGATTTCTGTAACCAAAGATACCAAAGTTGAAGGAATTGTGTGAACTGAGATACCGCAAATTGAAAATACATTTCCCAGGAATTTGTAACCAAGTTAACCAGAAGGGGTCAGTACCATTCTACCTTGGACCCAAGCATAATAAACTAGACCTAAACACACAGCAATTTACACTCCCTTCAAGAAACAAAGAGGAATTTAAGTATCTAATTCAGTGGGATTTCCTCATATCATTTACAGAAACTGAGTGACTCCTATAATTGGAGTAGTAGCGAAGGCAAATAATTTAGTGAGACTTTGTGAAATAATGCATTGGGCCTCAGGGATAAAGCACTTGGGTAGCAACCTTGTCATCGCCTGAAGGCAACCAACTCATTCAAAATTTTAGGAGAAGGTGTGTGAAGGTTTTTAAAAATCTAACCTTTCTACGCTTATCAACACTTTTGTTATCACAGTTCTCGTGATGATTTGTTGAGGCTTGCTATGGGCTAGGATCTATCTTAATTGCTGTCCACCATTCTGTAACATAATGCCAGCAACAATCTGTAAGGTTTTTGTACAGATGAGGAAATCGAGGATTTAGAGATATTAAGTAGAATGATATAAGCCCCAGGATGGCAGAGATTTTCTCTATTTCATTCAGTGCTATATTCTCAGTGCTACATTAAAGTGAATGCCATCGGCTGAATTATGGCCCCCACAAACTGGTATGTTGAAGCTGGAACCCTGAGTAACTCAGAATGGGACTATATTTGGAGATAAGGCCTTTAAACAGGTGATACATTAAAAATGAGGCGATTAGCGGGGCGCCTGGGTAGCTCAGTTGGTTGAGCAGCTGACTTTGGCTCAGGTCATGATCACATGGTTCGTGGGTTTGAACCCTGTGATAGACTCTGTGCTGACAGCTCAGAGCCCAGAGACTGCTTTGGATTCTGCATCTCCCTTTCTCTGTGCTCCTCCCCTGCTCATCCTCTCTCTCTCTCTCTCCCTGTCTCTCTCTCTCTCTCTCTCTCTCTCAAAATTAGAAAACAAATAATAATAGTAAAAACAAAAAAAAAAAACAAAAAAAAAACCAAACAAACAAAAAAAACAAGGTCATTAGGGTGAGCCTTAGTCCAGTCTGACTGGTGTTCTTCCAGAAGAGAAAATTTGGACACACAGAGGGTATCAGTGGTGTTCTTGCACCGAGGAAGACCCCAAAGTGCACACACCCAGAGACCCAGAGGAAAGACATGTAGGGACTACAGCAGGGCTTATCTGCAAGCCAAAGAGGCCTCAGAAGAAACAGATCCTGCTAACACTTTGATCTCGGGCTTCTACTTTCCAGAACCGTGAGAAATGACGTTCTGTCATTTATACCCTCCAGTGTGTGCCATTTTGTTATGGCAGTCTTAACAAAATAATACAGTACTCACAAATATCTGCTGTATAACTTAAATATTTTGTCCAATTTCACAAAATCTAGCATGTCTGTAATCTGTCTGCAGTGAGACTCCAAATTGTTGTATTTACCACTAGAATCTTGTGCCTTTTATGTTACTGCAGCAGCCAGATTCTTTAAGGGAGTTCAAAATTAGACCCCTTCGCTTTCAAATTTCTTTTGCCATAGGGATTTTTCAACAATTTATAAAAGGCTCATATTTTTTGAAATCACCATTTCATAATGCTAAGAACTTGATCATAGGGCCAATTGCAGGACATGTATCCAAACAAATATACAATTTATTCTTCAAGGTCCCCAAAACTAAGGAGCATCCCCTCCAACCTAAGAAATCAGCAGGCAAAGTATAGATAAAATTAAACTAAATGCTATAGAGATAGATCCATAGAAAATAAAAGATAAATTTCTTTATGGTATCAACACACTGCAAAAAAAATAATTAAAAAAACTAATTAAAAAAATTAGTATTTATTTATTTTCAAGAGAGAGAGACAGAGCATGAGAGGGGGAGGGGCAGAGAGAGAGAGAGAGAGAGAGGAAGACACAGAATCTGAAGTCAGCTCCAGGCTCAGATCCTGATGCTGAGCTCAAACTCATGAACTGTGAGATCAGGACCTGAGCCAGTCAGACACTTAATTGACAGAGCCACCTGGGCATCCCATCACACTGAAGTGTTGAGACACTTTCTCAATCATACAAATATAGATGTTTTAAAATATTCAAGGAAAGAAAGTGTTAGAATCCTTCTCACTTCCTTCACTGAATGTAACTCTGAAAGACCAGAAGATATGGTGAGCCAGATCTCAAATTTGACTCTGCAGAGATCTTATAGTTTAACAGCAGATCTCCTCTATCTGGGCCACAAAATCACCTTGATTCCCTGGGAACATGGAATGCGATTGGATAACTCAACTAAAGAATGCAGGGAATAAAGCAACTAAATTTGTAAGGGTAGAGACCGGCATAGTTGAACAAGCTACACAGGTAGGCTGGGTGGCAGAAACAAAAATGAAATAAAATGCTGAAATACAGTACACAGTGACATTGCCTGAATTTATTCCTAAAGTAGCAGACTTGGTATTTTTTTCCACATGAAGAATTAAAGTTCAACTCATCTATTCTTTAGGAGAAGGCTGCAGGCCATAGTCAATATTTATTCCCAGTTGTAGACTGCAATCTTAGTTTTGATAACTGCATTCACTCACTACCCATCAGGGCTTTATTACAAGGGGAAGTATTTAATAATGATGTGCAGGGCCTTTAAAATGTAAGTATCTTCTTAAAGGTGACCACTGAATAGTACTTAAGCTGAAGTAGAAAACAAGGGTCTCTTCCAAAAAATTGGGTTCTGTTACTTTAAGAACTTACCATGCGGTATATTTAAGAAGTTTATGACCAGTAAAATAATTCAATGATGAAAGAATCTGTGCGTGCGTGTGTGTGGGGGGGGGGGGGAGGTGTATGCATGGTACATGTGCATATGTGTGTATGTATGTGTGTGTCTTCTTAGATTCTATTAGCAGCCTACTTGTTCTGAAGGGTTGGAACAGCCTTGTGATTCCTATAAATAGCTTGCCAAAACCTCAGATTCTATTATTAGCAATTAGATAGATAAGAACTAATCAGGATTCACTATTCTAATTGCACAGCATCTGGGTTCTTCAAAGCCCCTGCAATTTTTTCTTTTTAGAGTGAAAAATGGGAAACACAAAATTTACTACACTTATTTTGTACAATTTTGTCAAAATTATGATTTAATAGCAATAGAATTTTGAACAGCTAGGCAATTTCCCCCTGTTTTTATCCTAAAGTCACATCAAGTGAACCTGAGTCCATGATGAATGTCTACATTAAAGCTATCATTGCTAATAGTATTCCATATCATTTGTCTTTGGTTCCGTGGGACCAAATTACAATCACCACATGACTGTAGCTTATCTTGTGATTAATGATGGTTTTACTAAGTCACTGACAGTG
This sequence comes from Prionailurus viverrinus, assembly GCF_022837055.1. Classification (NCBI taxonomy): domain Eukaryota; kingdom Metazoa; phylum Chordata; class Mammalia; order Carnivora; family Felidae; genus Prionailurus; species Prionailurus viverrinus. Next base: position 127,355,480 of record NC_062565.1, on the reverse strand, counting down.
AAGCTTCTGGGAGGAAAATGGTAATATGGTTTGAAATTTTAAATTGCACATTTAAAAAATCATTACCTGGTTTTCAAAGAGATGGTTAATTTGTGCATGATAGGGGGTAAAAATCTAGTCCTCTTAGCCACTGGAAAGAATTTCTCAGGACAATTATTCCAATGTTTAAAAGCCATAAGATAGTATAAATAACAAACTGTTTCAAAGGAAATTCAAATATCTCTTAGAAAGGAGGCTGAGTTTTTTAGATGAATAAAATTTTAACATACAAAAATGTGCAAAGACTAAAAAGCACCCCAATAGAAAATAAGGTTGGGTGATATATTGAAGAGCATTCTGTATGATATATTGTAGGTTCAGAAAACTGCTCTGCATCATTTCCCTGAGAGTCATCGGTGCACATCTAAGTCATTAGTGAAGGAATATTATCAGCATCCATTGGACTTTTGATATTTTCTCTTAAATTACCTCAGTCTCAAAATTCATATAAACTTACATTATTACTGCTGGGACTAATTGGCATTGGTTCAGTTTAAGCAAAGAGATTTTTAAATTCATTTTGCTTCAGGAAATAGATAGCCAATATCAGGAGAAGTTGTTTTGATTGCAACTTTATCTCTTTTTCTACATGAAATTCAAAACCTTTTTTGCAATCATAGCCTCAGTTAAGTTCCATGATAATAGACAATTTGCAACTCAAATGCCCATAAAATAACCTCAAAACACTGAAGATAAGTCATAAATGGTTTTGTCCTCCTATAGTTTGATAAAAATAGAACAGAGGAATCTGAAACTCCATTTCTAGCCCTTCTACAAGTCAATTGACCGTATCTTCTATGATTGAAATAGTCAAAATATGTCCATCTTTCAAAAGCCCATAATCATCCAAGTGGCTGCAACACTAACAATGGCAGCTCAGATTGTTATTTTATTTCTGTGCTTTTCATGCTATGTTAGCTCCAGAAAAATACTTTTTTCTAGTAGTGTGTTGATCCTCTATGTGTACTTTGCTGAAATATTTCATCTATTGCTTGATATGATATTGTCTGAAAGAATGAGTGTCCAAGAATTGATATTCTCTTGACATTATTGTTTTCTATATAAAAGGGTATATGATGATGGCTTCTGTTTTTAGTGAGAGTCATCAAAATGTTGGAGGCTGCATTGTTTAATCTGGGCAAGTGATCAATCCTACTTGTGCTCACTCTGGTGTTTAGAAGACTAATTATTGTAGCAATTTTAGATGATTTTAATGTTCTAAGAGAGCTTAATGAAGACCATTAAACATTTATTAGAAACATATTTGCCTCTATGAACCTCTAAAACAAGAACATTACTGCAGTTTAACCATTTATTTCTTAGTGCTGGTGTTAACATTAATTGTTGATGCTTATAAAACTATTTAATTTTCTTGATTAATAATTTATTGTGTTATTACAAACAAAGAAGATGGAATTAATGATGTAGTCTGTATGAAGACAAAACAGTCTCAGGCTCTATTTTCTAAAAAGTCTAAGTTGAAGAGACATTTGAAGCAATTATCCCCCAAAATAAAGCTATTCAAAACAAGTAAAATAAGGAAAAGTCAAGAACTGTCACTGGCATAATAGCGTGATGAGGTCTGTGGAGCCACTTCTCAGTGGAATAAGTGAAAAAATTACACACACACACACACACACACACACACACACACACCAAACCAAAACAAATACATAAGACCACAAATATTGAAGTACGTGGAAATGGTGTTAAACTCTTACAGCAATAAAGAACTGTGTTTTCAAGAAAACCAATTAACATTCAGTAATTCAGTAATTTAGCCAAAGGGAAACTTCTCTGGACATCAGTACAGCCAAGAACTTAGGAATCTCTCTACTCCCATCTTCTAGTTGGGGGTCTACCTTCCCTGGAGGGTCCGAATGTCAAAATTTTTCATCCTGCCTTACAAATAACTAAGTCAAAGTTCTAGGCAAAGGTGGGGGCTTTCTTTTATTTTGGCCTACTCCCCACTGGTGGGAGGAATTTCTATCTTCACTTTGGGGCCCCAGTCACTCTTTTGTAGGTCCATAAAGCAATGGTTCCCTAGCTGTAAAGGCAAGCTGATAAGACTCCATGCTACTTACTGTCTCTCTCCCACTGAGCACTCAGTTCCTGGAGCAGGGGTGTCATTAAGACAGAAATGCAGTGTTTTGTTTTTTTTTTTCTACTCCAAGTTCCAGAGATGTGGCTTAAAGAACTTTTGTGAAGGTGAAGAGAGAGAAAATCATAAAACAGCTCTGTCTCTTCCAAAAATAACAAACTACACATTCAGTAGGGTATGGAGAAATTGAAGCTAAGTATGCTGTCAAAACCAGGAAAGGACATAGTGAAAGGAAATTGGGAGGAGATTCATAAATTCATTAAAGATTTAAGCTAAACTTGGCTGGCTCGTTTGCCAAAGAGAGCTGGGAAAGAAACAGCTAGAAGGAGCCTTCCTGGGGTCAGAACAAATCTCAGAAAGTGACAACTGTAACCATTCCTTCAAAGAAACTTGAATTTGATGGGATTTGTCTGTAAATCAATCTATGTCCCAGATCGTTATTGAAAATGATAAAGCAGTTAGCCAGCAAGTAATGGATTTCAATCAGGGGGACATCAGTTAGGGGATCTCAACAGCAATTAATGGATCTCAACATTGTCCAAAGAAAGAGATAGTCAAAGGAAGCCCTGCAAAAACTATAGTTATTACCACAACGACTTGGGGTAATCTTTAAGTACAACATCGAAGGCTTAATACTAAGGGAGCGAAATAGACTTTACTAAAATAGTATAGGCAGTACCTAAACCAATAACCAAGCAAAAGTAATAAGCCTGGACTCAAGAGTTGTTACAATCTATTATCTAAAATATCCAATTTCTAACAAATTTCTGAAATACAAAGATATAAGAAAGCGACTCATACACCAGAAAAAAAAATGCAACAGAAACTGTGAGTGTGATCTGATGCAGCATTTAACAACAACAACAACAATAACAACAAGACCTTGAAGTAGACATTATAAGCACATTATAAAATTTTCACGGAAATAAGAGAAAGTATTATTAAATGGAAAAATGATGATAATAAAGACAGAGCATCAAATGGAAATTCTGCAATTGAAAGTACAAAGACTATAATGAAAACTTCATAAGAAGGGCTCAACAGTAGATGTTAACTGGCAGAAGAAAGAATTCAGGAACTTGAAAATGGTTCAATAGAGGTCATGCAAGCTGAAAAAGAGACAGAAAAAAAAAAAAGAAAAAGAAAACTTCAGAGAAAGGTGTACATCACTGAACACACCAACATATGCATAATGGGAACACCCAAAGTATAGGAGAAAGAAAGAAAAAATTGTCAAAGAAATGATGACTGAAAACATTCAAAATTATTGTTAAACAATAATCTAAACATCCAAGAAGCTTGATGACCTCCAGTCAAGATAAATTCAAAGAGACCCACAGACACATGATAATAAAAATACTGAAAGGGGATGCCTGGGTGGCTCAGTGGGTTAGGCATCCAACTTCAGCCCAGGTCATGATCTCGCGGTCTGTGAGTTCGAGCCCCATGTCTGGTTCTGTGCTGACAGCTCAGAGCCTGGAGCCTGCTTCAGATTCTGTGTTTCCCTCTCTCTCTGTCCCTCCCCTGCTCACGCTCTGTCTCTCAAAAATGAATAAATGTTAAAAAAAATTCTAAATATATTAAAGGCCAAAGATAAGAAAACCTGAAAGACAGTAAGAGAAAAATACTCCTCCCTTACAAGGGAACCCCAATAAAATTAACAGATTCCTCATCAGAAAAAAATGAGGACTAGAAAGCAGTAGGTTAACATATTTAAAGTGCTCAAATAACAACAAAAACCCCAAGATTTGTTACTGGCTGAACCACCTTAAAAGAAATATGAAAGGAAATTCTTCAGGCTGAAAGCCAGTGACCCCCAGATAGTATTTTGAATCCACATAGGAAAACAAATAGCTCCGGAAAAGTTAATCATGTAATTATAAAATACAGTATAAATGCATAGTTTTCACCTTTAGTCTCTTAATTGATTTTGAAAACTATTGAATAGGACAATATGTATATACTGTTTTGTTGAGTGTGTTTCATGAAGAAATATAATATATTTGCCAATAACAGCACAAAGATTCTGTTTGCAGGTAAGTACTGAGCTAAGGAAATGATTCCAGATAGCAGCTTGAATCCACAGAGCAAATGAAGAGAAACAGAAATGATAAATAAGACGGTTACTCTAACAAAAGCTGTGTATAAAAAAAGAACAAGCTATTCTTCCCTGAAACTTTTTGCTGATTATACATAATCACTGAATGTGTAATAAAACTGTTTACTTCTTGGTTTCATTTGCAGCATAATATTGCTTTGGTGACAATGTGGGTTACATTCACCCAAATTAATAAAACTTAAAAACATTATTTATTTTCTTAAATATCAAACAATTCGTTAAAAAGGCTATTTTATGCGTTGACTAAACGGATTTCTACTGATACATGAGAATATTCACTACATTAAAAAAAATCTTCACATTGCATTTGTGAAGGTCCACAAACTGCAATGGGCCCTTCCAACAATGATGTTGACTAGCAAAGTATGTAACATATAAATTAAGAGCAGTGTGTAATTAGTTTACCTGTCCACACCCTGTGGATTTTAGCAGTTTAACTCTGGTTTGAAGGCAAGTAATTCCTCTCAGATATATGCCATAATCAGTACTTATTGATCCTAACATTAAATGAATAATGGCAAGAAATCCTCTTTCACAAATGCAAAATTGACATTATAATTGAGCCAAGAGTGAGAAAGTTTGGGTATTATCAGGGAGTCATCTATCTCATTGTTCAGCTCCCAAACGGAATTATTAAACCATCTCACAAATATGGAAATGTGTAATATTTTAAACCACAACCAGGTAACTAGAGTTCCTGGGAAACACTTCCAAATATGTAACCATTATTCACATTAGAATTAAGTTTAATATGACCTAAATAAGTCTATCATTGATATATTTTTAGTTCGTGTAGAAAAGATTTCTTGATATTGCAATGTATCTATTCATTACTTTTCAAAGTAATTTCCCCAAGAAAAGTCTTTTAAGATATTAAAGAATGAAAGGTCAGAATCTCAAGGTCTTGATTTTATTTGGTGATGTTATAACTACTGAAATATCTTTGTAGCCTGCTACTCTTTCTTTTCCAAAACAGGAAAGGAAATAGAAGGTAGAACAGAATCTTGAGAAAGACTAGTTATCATTCAGTGGGTCTTCCTGAGTCAACAGAGTTGTAATTAGAAGTTGAACTATATCTCAAATATGGAGTACCTTACAGATTTTGTAGGTGTTTGGTGCAGGTATATTTTTGATGAGGAGGAAAATATCTCACTTCCACATTTCAAAAGCAATAAATAAAGCAGAAGATGTAGTATAACCATGATTGAGTTAAAAGTCATGCATACTAAGATTTTCATAGGGAGAATGTCCTTCACCAGCCTGAGAGTGAAATGCCGATATTTAGCTCTGATTCAAGGAAGTTTCATTGTTCTTGACTTTCTTTTGCCTTCATCTAAAAGCTGTCCTTAAGAGATGTGACTCATGAGGGTATGCAGAGCCCTGGATCACAAGAGAGAATTAATATGAGGTCATTCCTAAAGGAGAAATAGTTTAGATCTCTTCTCTCTGTGTTCCCTTCAACCTGCTTTTTCCTGTTTTTCCTCTCATTATGACTTTGATATATCTTTCTATCACCTGCCTTCTTTTCCTAAAGCTTAGCTGATTAAACTCCATAAAGGGAGTGTGATATATATATATATATACACACACACACACACACACACACATATGTGTATATACATACATATATATACATACACATACATATATATACATACACATATGTGTATGTGTGTGTGTGTGTGTGTGTGTGTATATATATATATATATATATTTGACATGCAATCCAGCTGCCTTCTTTCTGCCAGTTTTTGTTTATAAAATCTTTATAATGGGATACTACCTGTTTGCTGCTGGCCCTTGAAAGAGGTCTTTCACAGGACAGAGATGGCTACCCCATTGTAACTGTGTTTAACTGCATTATTTATTCATTAAAAAAGATCAAGCTCTTATCACACTGAAACCAGAGATTATGGATATTCACATCTCCTTTCTAAAGCTCTATTTTTGTAATCTAAAATGAGTAATTTTCTTTAACAAAAAAGAGTGAAGCTTTATTATATTGAGATAGAATCAGAGAGAGGTATTGTGAACTAAAAGAAGAGATAAAAAATTTTAGCTTGACTTTGTTATGGATACTATCTGTATCAAATGTCATGGGAATTACAAATTAAAGTTGTTTCTTTAAAGAAAAATAACAGAAAAAAATAATTTTTCAGTGATACCTGGCATCGTAGTCAACACATAATCAATCTGAGGAGGAGTATATGCTAGTCTATTCATGGAGATTCTTTGATTATATAATAAAATTAGTAATATGGAGATATAAATAGCCATGTGTAGATTGTAGGCCTCTTGGGTCCTCCTGGACAGATTAGAGCCTTTGATGAGGTTGTAATGATTAAAAACAAGCTTTAGGGAGATTTTTGTCTCATAGGTTTAGAGAAACCAATTGGAAAGTAAAAAAAAGATTCGAGAATATAGAAATAATGATCTGTAATCAATATCTATCATGTGTCTGGAATACTGAAAAAACAAAAACTAAGGAAGCATAAAAGTAATTTATGGGAATGGTGTGAATTTGCTTCCACACCCTCAGGTGAAAAAAGATGTCCAATTAGTTAGTCATATTTATTAGTAAAACCCAACAGTGATGAGGTTGAGGACTATTTGCAAGTGAGGAAACCCAGGCATTGACCTTCGATCCTCTGAATCAAAAATGTATAATCTTTTAAAAATTTTTTTTAATGTTTATTTATTTTGGAGACAGAGAGAGACAGAGCATGAACGGGGGAGGGTCAGAGAGAGAGGGCGACACAGAATCCAAAGCAGGCTCCACCCTCCGAGGTGTCAGCACAGAGCCCGACGAGGGGCTCAAATCACAGACCATGAGATCATCACCTGAGCTGAAGTCGGACACTCAACCGACAGAGCCACCCAGGCGCCCCAAAAATGTGTGATCTTAATTGAAAATTGAGAATGAGTTCAGGAACTCATTCTCTGCAGTCCATTTCATAAAAAAATAGTTTTAAAAACCAGGTTGTGAAATGCTAGAAATGAGAAGAGGAAAATATTTATGGGTGACAAAAATAATTTTTAAAGAATAAGACACTTTTTTGGTTAGCTTATAAATAAACAAGAAACTCAAAAAGAAATAGCTGATTGTCTAGAAAATATAACTTTACAAAATATTTGTAAAAGAGGAAAATATGTCTATTAGAGAAAAATCAAAGGCTATAAAAAGCAACCACCTCCACGGGGTTCCCTAAGTCCATATGTTTTCCCTGTGATTCTATCAGGTTTTCAAGAAAGAAATAATTTCTTTATTATATATCTTTTATAGCACAGAAAATATTCTCCGAATTTTTGCATTTTATCTTTAGTGTCCAGTTCAGTAAATACTGACAAATAATTGAGACCAAAGTAATCTTTACCATTAACCTATATACTATTTGCAGCACCCAAAATATTCTCTCATACCTATTTACACTTAATTCCTATACTCCATATCTGCTTCAAAAATTGACCAATAATCTTCCTGTTACTAGAGGTTGGTTTCCTTCTGTATCCATTTCATGTAGATAGAATTATACCATAGGTACCATTTTATGTCTTACATCTTTCACTAAGCATATAGTTTGTGACATTCGTCTATGTTGTGTTTCCTTTTAATGCTAAGGGATATTCCCTTTATTAGATATATCATATTTTGACCCATGCATTAAATAAATGGTGAATATTTGGGTAGTTTCTAGTTTGGGGCTATTGTGAATAAAGTCACTGTGACCATTGCTATACAAGTTTTTTTGTAATCCTATCTTTAAAAAGCCTATTGGGTAAGTGTTTACAGGTAGATTTGTTGAATGTATAGTATGTGCATGTTCAGTTTTATAAGAAAATACCAAAATGTTTTCCAAATGGTCACACCTTTTTACCCTTTGGCCAGCAACTTTTGGAAGTTTGAGTTGCTCCACATATTTACTGAGTCTGTTAAATTTTATTTAATTTAGTAACTGTGTGTTATACCTCATTTAGTTTTTACTTTATACGTCCCATTACATATGCACGTTGGCTGTTCATTTATCTTACTTCATAAGATGTCTCTTCACTATTTTGCATATTTTTAAATAAATGGTTTATTTGCTATCTTCCCATTAAATTCTAAATATTCTTCATATATATTTCAATATAAGACTTTTGTTAAATATATATTTTTTATATTTAATCATAGTCTCAGACTTGCCGTTTTATTTAATTAATTGTGTCCTTCAAAGAACAGAAATGTTTGCTTTTAGTGAAATCCAATTTATCAGTTTGTTCTTTATTGTTTATGTTATCAGTGTCTTGTTTAAAAAAGATACCTCAAGGAGGTATATCTCAAGATTTGCTTTTGTTTTGTCTATAAGTTTTAGTTTCTATATTTTGAGTTAATTTGGGGTATGTTATCCTTTAAGGGTCAAATTTCATTCTTTCACCAAAAAGAAATCCATTTCTTCTATCACCATTTGTTGAAAGGCCAGCCTTTCTTTAATGACTTATTTCAACACCTGCCTTTAAAAATCAATTGACTATTCTATGTGAGCATATTTCTGAATCCTTTGCTCTGTTGCATTAATCTACTTATCTATCCTCATGACAATTATACTGTATTGATTAACACCGTCACCATAGTAAATCTTGAAACCATAGGGGCGCCCGGGTGGCTCAGTTGGTTGAGCGTCGGACTTCCACTCAGATCATGATCTCACACTCCGTGAGTTTGAGCCCCTCATCAGGCTCTGTGCTGACAGCTCAGAGCCTGAAGCCTGCTTCAGATCTGTGTCTCCCCATCTCTCTGCCCCTCCCCTGCTAATGCTCTGTCTCTCTCTGTCTCAAAAATAAATAAAAACATTTAAAAATTAAAAAAAAAAGAAATCATGTATTAAAATGTATCGAACTTTGTGCATCTTTTTTCAAAATTGTATTGGGGCTCCTAGATGGCTCAGTTAAGCCTCTGACTTCAGTTCAGGTCATGATCTCACAGTTGGTGGATTCGGGTCCGCGTCCTGCTCTGTGCTGATAGCTCAGAGCCTGGAGCCTGCTTCGGATTCTGTGTCTCTCTCTGCCCATCCCCGCTTGTGCTCTGTCTCTTTCTCAAAATAAATAAACATGAAAAGAAGTCAAAATTGTATAATTTAAAGTCCTTGAATGCTAATCCCATTGTCTCTTACATTACTGAGATTTATTATCTCCTGTTTATTGGTCACATTTCCCTGCTTCTTTGCATGTTTAGTTATTTTTTGGTTAGATTGTAAACAAAAAAAAAATACTGGTTTACATTGTTTAGCATCTGGATTCTGTTCTCTAACTTAATGAGTGTTGAAGTTTATTTAGGCAGGCAGAAGTTACATTAAGAATCAACTTTGTTCTTTTGACCCTTGTTTTTAAGTTTTGTGCTGGTGAGTCTAGAGTAGCCATTATGAGACAAGTGAAGTTTTTTTCTGGTAGGTCCTTTACTGGAAGCTGGGTGTTCAACAAGATAGCTTCACTTTGGCAGGTGATCTCAAATAGCTCTCAGCCACCTATTGTCTCTAGGAACTGCTCAGCTTGCAGACCTCTAATAGCTGTTTCTTGTTCAGCCTGATGTAGCCTGCCTGGGCATGTGGAGGTTAGGTTTGTAGCAAAAGATCTGCCTGCAGATTTCTAGAACTTTTTCTCTGTCTAGTTTCCTACTCTGGTCCATAAATTCCAGCTATAACAGCATTCTGAAACTTCAGTTACTGTCTTCTCAACTCAGTGAAACCACTGTGCTTTGCTTGACTTTCCCCTTCCTGTGTTAAGGTCCAGAAAGTTCCTCCAGGCAACATGTAAGGCTTTTTCCTTCCTCTCAGGAATTACAATGCTTCTACCCCACAATCTCTTCATGCTTATTGTATAGGAATGCTTTAGTCATTAATTGATTATTTAAGTCATGAATAAACATGAGTTATTTTTCTCTGTTATAATAATGATTTTCATTACCATTTTTATTTTCCTGAGTCCCCCTAACGGTTTTGGTGTGTTAAAATTATTTAAGGAAATCCAATCGGATGGAATCATAATTTATCATTAAACAAAATGATGCAGAAGGAGAGTTTTCAAAGAAGTCTCCATGGAAGCCCGAGTCCACTGAGGATCCTCAGGTTGCCATGGTGGGGAGGGAGGTGCCAATGAGTAGCAGCAAAGTTAGGCAAATTGCTTCTCTTCTTCCTTTCAGTGAGATCAGGTGTATATCCATGGTGACATCTTTTTTTTGTTTGTTTTTTTAAGTTTTTTTCAATGTTTATTTGTTTTTGAGAGAGAGAGACAGAGATAGAGACAGAAAGACAAAGCATGAGTGGGGGAGGGGCAGAGAGAGAGGGAGACACAGGATTGGAAACAGGCTCCAGGCTCTGAGCTGTCAGCACAGAGCCTGATGCGAGCCTTGAACTCATGAACCATGAGGTCCTGAGGACCTGAACTGAAGTTGGACGCTTAACCCACTGAGCCACCCAGGCGCCCCTCCCTGGTTATATCTATTACAGTTCTCCTTCAGATTTCTTTGAAGAAAGAATTTTACCTCTAAAATGTGAAAACTATTCATTTAGAATACATACTGACATAGAAAATGTACATGACACATTGTTAATTTTTAAAGATCAGATTACAAAACATTATGAAACACATTTTTGATATAGAAAATTGATAATTTGGCTGGTTATTGAATTTGAAGTCATCATGATTTTCTTCTTTTTGGGCACTGTGTAATCCATAAAGAGTATATTATTATATAAATAAGATACAGTGAAATTATTATGAAGTAATTAACATTCTTCAGAAAATATCAGAAGACCAATTTCATGGGTTTTGTGTGGGGTTTTTTTTGCAATTATTTAGAAAAGTTACTCTATCATTTCCCAGATTTATAAAGACTTGTAATGTTTTTGTTTTGACCAATGATGGACAAAAGCAAACGAGAAAACTTACATTTCCTGAGTGAAAACAGGAACACATATTGAAATCAGTGTATATTTTATTGTTATAAATATTATGTCCTCATCCTGTGTATTTTATTTTTTAACATGTTTTGAGGTAGAGTTTTCCTGAGCCTTAGGTTACTCAGCTGTGATGTATTAAAATAAATGATTAAAAAAAGTAACTGTTTTATTGAGTTAGGAGAATTAAAGATGATATAGATAAAAGGCCTAGTTTGTAACAAGCACAAAGGAGAGACTAGCTTTAATTTCATACATCATCTTATATGTTATATATCTTAACAGCAACAAAAAAAAACCTTAAAAATTCTCAAAATGCAATATTTGTCTTAAAAAGGAAGGAAAATAACTTCTTCATGAGACATTTGGCTTTCAACTTATTGTTAAACTGCATACATGAACTCAAGATAGAATGAATTTACAATATGGAAAAGGAAAATTTCTGCCAACTTATAATATATTGTTATAGAGGATCTTGGGAGTACATATTACTGATTTTCATGAATTTTCCTTTTCTGCTTGACTTCCCTTTTCATGGAAAGCTGCCTGTGTTACTGAAAGATTACTGTTTGCATTTAGTACAGATTTGTTCTGGTTAATATTTTATTAGTTGCTATTTTTAGCTTTAATAAAAGACTACTTCTAACTCTTTTCTCTCCGGCCTTTTGTAAATAGGTTGTGTGCAAATTGAAGTGGTTGGAAAATCTATTGGTCGTGCACATTTTAAAAACTCTTTGTGAAATAAAGTGTTGGACTCAGACTTCCAAGTGGCCACCAGTCTGGAGCAAAGTATATTGGTAGGATTTGTCACACCTGTTTGACTTACTTGTTTTGTCTCTGTCTCTCTCTCTCTTCCTCTTTGGTTGGCTGTCCCAGCTGAGTGGTGACATTTGTTTTTTTTTAAGTTTTTAAATAGAAAGCAAACCTTATCTTAATGATAGCTCCTGCTATGATTTTGAAAATGTAGGTTAAATAGAAATTGTTTTGTAATATCCTACAGTTTACCTAGCATGGGCTAGATGCTAGCCACTCTATATAACATTTTCTCGTGTAGTTGTATTTCATCTTTACAACATCTTTTTCAAGTAAGGAGTATTTTGAGCCCTATTTTACAGATCGTAAAACTGAGACTCAAGACACATAATTTAACCATAGTTACTCAGCTGGTAACCAACAAAAGCTACATTTGATTCAATATGTTATTAGAAATGTAAAGCAAATTTGGATATTGATCTAACTTTTCAAAGTATCAGATATTTTAAAGCTCAAATTATCCAGTCAACCAAACAATCTTTAACTCAAGTTTGAGAAGGGACATGTACCTCATTTTCCTTAGTTGTTAAACTTCTGATTTTCACAATGACTTCTCCTCAAAGAAATTCCATTCTGGAAATTAATTCAATGATAGGAGTAAAAAGACTCATTCTAAAAATATAGGGGAAGTATTCAGGTGCCTGGGTGGCTCAGTTAACCACCCGATTCTTGTTTTCAGCTCAAGGTCATGATCTTAAGGTTCAGCCCTTAAGGTTCCAGCCCTGCATCAGGCTCCATGCTGGTAGTGCAGAGCCTGCTTTAGGGCTCTCTCCCTCTCTCTCTGCCCCTTCACTTCTCACTCTCTCTCTCAAAACATAAATAAATAAATTTTAAAAATAAATACAAAAGGACAGGGGTCATATTTAAAAGGGAAACTCTTCAGTTTTTGTTTGTTTGTTTGTTTGTTTTTTTAACAGAGAAGTAAAATGGTTTGTTTCTTCAACTGCTCATCCCCTTTCGACATCTGTTCCCTTGGAGGATGCCAGTGCCCCAGGACCTGGTGCTGGAGATAGCGGCAGCTGGAGCTCACCAGCTTCTTGGACTCAGAAAGGTACTTAGACTGGCTGAGTTCAGTAAGCATTAAAATGTTGTGTTGGGTTTATATATTTTTTTTCAAAAAGTGCTCCAGGCCTCATATTTAGGCAGGATGATGCAGAGTGCTGAAGAGTTAACTAAATGAAACGAGGCAGTTATGTTTCTTACAGAGATTAGCAGATAGTCTCTTTTAGCTCTACAAGTGGCATTGCTTATCTTTCAAACTAGAATATGATTAGTTACTACCAAACTTAGTACGTGCTGCAAGCATTGCTAAAATTGCCTTTAAAAAAATCCTTTTATCTGTTAACAACAATGATCTGTACAGTAAGGTGATTTGGGTCATAGAGATGCAAAATTCGTCATTGAAAAAAAAAAAAGAAAAGAAAAAAGATTATTAGCTTATTTCAATATCTTGGCTTGCAGTGACTGAACCTGTTTTTGGGTAAAAGAAGACATAATCAACTGTAATTATTTGTAGTTTTAATAGCTTATGTAAGTCTGTTTAATTATTAATAGTAAAATGGACTCCTGGGGACAGAGCCTGTTGCTCTTGAACTAGGTAGGAAAATAAACATTCTTATAATACATATGTTTGTCAAAAATCGATTGATGCCCTGAGTTACTGATTGACGACAGGACATAAACCTTATTTTAACGTTCAGTGTGTTGATTCATTTTATTTGGACTATGGTTTTCACAGTTTGAAAAAAAACAGAGGAGATTATTATTATCTGTTTAATTTTACCAAAGCAGATGGCCAAACAACATAACTTACTCAATCTAAAATAAAGCAGAGGGGCTCCTGTGTGGCTCAGTCAGTTAAGCGGCCGACTCTTGGTTTCGGCCCAGGTCATGATTTCATGGTTTGTGGGTTCAAGCCTGCCATCAGGCTCTGTGCTGATGGTATGGAGTCTGAATGGGACTCTCTCTCTCTTTCTTTCTCTGCCCCTGTCCTGTTCTCTATGTTTGTCTTCCTAAATAAATAAATAAACATTAAAAAAATTAAAAAATAAAATAAAGCAGATATTATATGAGTTATATAGTTTGATTTCACTACCTGATTACTTATTGGGAAATTGGTAAATCCTCCTCTTTTATAACAATACATTTAACTGTCTACATTATGTCCTTGAGGCCTACGCGTAGTCAGTTTAGGGGAGGGAAATACTACTGACTGTTGAACAGTTTGCAAAGTTGACAAATGTCTTGAAATCGAGTTGTGTACTTGAAGTAATGTTGCCTTGGAGCAAAGGGGAGAGAATAATCCCATTTTTATAACAATGGATTGAATTGAATACTCACTTATTTTTTTCTTAAAGTTTCATGTAATCTGTGAAAATGGTTTTCACATTTGACATTATATATGCCACATGCCTGTGAATTCACATATGCCATTAATCTTATAGGCCATATTTAACTCTGAGAGATATTTTCAGTCAATAAATACTGAAAAAAAATTTTTCAGTAAAGGAAATCAAGAAAAATGGATAACTGAGGAAGGACGGCAGGCAAATTTTAAGGTAATAGCCTAGACCTTAAAAGGCTGTATCAAGAGCAGCAAGGTACAAAATGGTGGTCACAAAGAGAACATCAACCATCAAACTCATCTGGAGAATGAAACTTCAGTAAAACAGATTGATTTCCTATTACACAGAATGGTCCTTTCTCTCGACCCCACTACCCAATGAGAGACTTGCAACATAATCTAAAAAGAGCTTGCTTTTAAGAAGCCATTTGGTAAAGAACTTAATCTATACTGTAAGGTCAGCCATGTGTTAGTAACAAAGTTTGTAAATACTGTTAGATAATAAAAATTCAACTGAGTAAATTTTAAAAGATCTAATTGACTTTATTAATTGATTCATGAATCTGGCAGCTTGCCATCTAACAAGTAGAGGGGAGCTCCAAAGGGCTATGGTTTTTAAAGGCAGAAAGGGAGTAGAAAAAATATATCAGCAAATAGTCCATTGTTTTAGGCAGGTCACCTTCCTAAAGGGAGCAGAAGGGATTTCTCAGTAAATTTCCTACTGCTGACAAGGAAATTCCCATGTTGAGCTGACTAAAGGTTACATTTCTAGGGGTTTGAAACTGCAGTTACTTTAGGTATTAAGTCTTGGTTTACTGACTTGGGACCTTAACCTAAAAGGCACCATTTTGAGTCTGTGGTGTTCTTTTTAACTATACCAAAGATGTGTTTTCTTTTTCATGTTATTTTATCAGGAACTAAACAAAACAAAACAAAACAAAACAAAACAGCTAAAGTAAGTAGGTACGCATTTCACTAAATTGTCGGGTCTCCAAGATGAAATTTGTTCTTATCATCTAAAAATTGATTACATTTCAGAACTGAATAAATGGGTTGCTTTTATGTTTTCATTAGATATTAACTAATTCTACTAAAGTCCTACTTTTAATGCCTTTTGCTTTATGAGTGTGGAGTTACACTGAAAATATAGTTAATACCATTTTTTCCCCCAATTATTAAATCAGAAGCTCATTTTCTTGAAACAAAGGAACTCCAAGAGCCTGAATTAAACATGTTTTGGAGAGAATGATCTGAATTGTGGCCATCCTTTTCCATTGCTAATTTAAAAATGTTTTGCGTGCAGGAATTACCTGATAAGAATAATAATAAGAGTTTACTTTCCCTTTAACTTTATTACATTTCTGTTCTTTTACTTGGCTATGAATTTTGGGATTGTTTCTCTCTGTGCCTTATTTCAGACACTTCTTCCTCTTGTAACCTCAGAACCTGAGAATTTCCATTATATATAATAATGCATTACATTTTATTTTTGTCTGGAAAATGTGTAAAATATACTATAATACCAAACAATATATTGCAAACAATAGGAGAATCATAGGCTCATATATCATGCTATAGTTTGAACAGAAATGAAGTATATTTTATACATGATTATGTATACATACACATATATTTAAAGACGGTGAAGTTTATTGAAAAGAGAGGAAAACAATGCAAATATAACAAATAGAATTATAGAATGTAGAGCCCTACTTGCTTACTTTTTGTGGTAACATTTCCAGAGAACTGAAATCAAAGTAGATAAAGCTATATGGTGACAAAATTGCTTCAGAATTGTTGTATGATAGATATTCTATCACCCTTTACTGGCTGAATTAATTATCTGTCAATTAACCAACAGATGGATCCATATCTTCCACAAGTCTCGTGTTTCATTTTTTTTCCCCAAATCAATATTTCCTTCAAATATTTAAGATATATTTAGCTCACTTTGGACTGTGTCACTATTAGGAAATTACCTAAGTAGAGACTTTCTCATTTTCATTTGGATCTGCCTTGTGCTATAAATAACATTTGAATCTGGAGAAATCCTAAATGGCTTAGCATTTTACACATATATAAATTTAAATGTATAAATATATTTATCCAAATAAGACTAAGAAAAAGAGGAAATGCCAAGGAGTGGTTCTGAAGGAAGGAATTACTACACTTATTATTTCTAGAGATTTACTTGCTCAATTTATGAATATTTGTGAATTTTCTGCTCTTGTTTTGGTAATCTTGAAATATATGTAAGCATATCACAGACCGTGTGCATGGTCAACTTATGACCATGTTCTGCTACTTTATTGCAATTCTGGAGTTTACATTTTCATTGGCCCCAAGGAAAAGACAAATTACCTCATGGCAAGCTGTATAAATAAAGATTTTACAATCACTTACATAAGGAAGAGTAGTGGGGAAATTAAGTCATCAAATGGCACACAGACTTTAAACTCTTCAGAACTCAACAGAACCCGTGGCAGTTGATATCATAATCATTACATGAGCAGATGTGTTGTTAGATTTTATTTTTATACAAGTAATTATGACACTAAATATGTAATAAAGGACTTCACACTTCAAATTATTTTTATTGTATTTTATGAGCATGATTGGATTAACTGAATCTTCAGAATAATTCCCTGATAGTTAAGATTATTAGTTTTTTTTAAAGGCAAAAAAACCCCAGCAATGGTACAATTTTAACTCAAATAATGTTGCAGCATGCTCAACATAAAAATGAGAAAAGTGAAAACATGCCATTTTATACTTTTAAATCCATTGGTAATTACGTTTTTTAATATCTTAAAATATATTCCATATTAAATTAATTTTGTTAATTTGAATTTTATTGGTTTGGTGGGAAGTTTTAATATTTTATTTGAAAATGTGGTTTAATCATGTTTCAAGCTATAAGTAAAATAAGTTTTATTTATATATATTTAAGTAATATAATAAAATTTTAATAACACTTAGAATTAAAGAGCATTTAGTTTTGTATTTTTTCAATATGAAAAAGCCCATAGACTAATAAAATTGAAAAGCCCCTGGGAAAGAGATTCTTAATTATTTTTGCCTTTCAATGTAGACCAATATTTGATTTTTTTTGTTACCTGTTGTCTCTAGTTTTTCATAATTAGTAGCATTAAAAGTCCATAAATTTGTTTTGCTTTGCTTTGTTTTTGTTTTGTTTTGTTTTTTTGCAGGCTCCACGCTTAGCCTGGAACCCAATGCAAGGCGCAGTTGCCCCACCTTGGGACCATTACCTGAGCTAAAATCAAGAGTTAGACGCCTTAACTGACTTAGCTACCCAGGTGTCCCAGTCCATAAATGTTTTTAACATATGTGTATGCTCATTTCAGGAATAACAGGGAAAAACAGAATAAACAATAGTTTCTTCTCTCTGCAAGAGATTAAAGGAAACTCAGTAGACCGGACAGGCGACATCATTGGGAGTGAAATAGGCAAGTCAAATGACTTAGTGCTGTTGACTGGGAACCTCTTCTGGGTCCCGTCCCTCAAATTCAATATCCGTTGTTAGATAATAATTTCACTTCTTTAATTAAGGCACATAGGTGAGCTATTAATGCACTTTTCTCTCAGGATCATGCTATATGTGCGATATTGGACATTATACCTAATAACAATAAAGATATACACGAGTATGTGTCAGGGAAGAGAGAGACAGAGGGACAGAGAAATATTTTAAATAATCAAGAAATATCAAAATTTGGGGGGAGAAATATTTACAGAAATTTAATCCTACTCTAAAAGAGAAGTTCATGGCCTCACTGATACTATCAACTTAAAGTAAGCAAAATAGTGTACCTATACCTATACTCTGCCTTCTGCTGAGACGATACATATACTAATGGCACACGTGCCTGTAGGACTGTCTTATTTGTCTTTTCAGCTGCTGTGTTTCAGTTTTTACTTGATATATGTAGGTTCTGTAATGATTTTTATGGTATTAATGACAAAGTTTCTGAGCACAAGTAGCTTAAAATTTAGCACAAGAAGAAGATAAGTAAATAATTTGGAAGACCAGAATAACTAAGTGGCTAACAAGACATACAAAAAATATTAAGAGACAGAGAAGTTATGGTTGAGCAAGCTAAAAGCCCTTTCTATCTGGTAGACTTGAGGCCTGATAGAACTTTGGTAGATAAATATGGAGTGAGGGGATTCCATGTAGAAGGAACATGCCCAGAATCAGAGGAGGCAAATATTGACTATTTTTCATACTACCAAATTGACCAGTTGGATTAGAGAAAAGAAGACCTGACAAAAGGAAATGTAGAGTGGGCCATATTTGGATGGCCTTGAGTGTAAGAGGAAGGATAGGGTCTTTACCTTGAGAACAAAAAACTGTTATTGTAGGATTTTCTGCAGGAGTAAAATATAGTTGTGTTTGCTTTTTAGACAAAATATTGTGAGGTATTGTAAAGGAGATTGGGTGGGAAGATAGAGGGAATAGAAAAATGGGAAACTGTACATCCATTGATAAAAATCATGAGTACACAGATCCATGCAATGTCAATGAAAATGCCAAGGATGAGATGAATGAAGATTTTATAGAGACAAACCACTTAATTTAGCAATTGGCCCTAAGTGGTGAGTGAAAAGTAGTTACTGCAGATATCTTTGTAGGTTATAAGGATGAAGAATTGAGAAAGTGACATAAAAATTAATTTTAAAAAGATGAGCGGGAGCCAAATAGAAGGCCAGAATGAAGAATCGGTTTGCACATATCGAGTGTGAAGTGTTTATTGGTAAACCATGTGCAGATGTCCAGCAAGAAATTTGAAATGAAGATCTAAAGATCAGACAAATGTTTAGGATTTGATGCCTACATAAAGGAATCAATTACCTAGTCATGATTCTTTAAAAAAAATGTTTATTTATTTTTTAGAGAGAGGGAGAGCACAAGTGGGGGAGGGGCAGAAAGAAAGAGGGGGAGACAGGGAATCTGAAGCAGGCTCCAGGCTCTGAGCTGTCAACCCAGAGCCCATCGCGGGGCTCAAACCCACAAACAGCAAAATCATGACTGGACCCGAAGTTGGACGCTCAATTGACTCAGCCACCCATGTGCCCCTACTTGAGCATGATTCTTAAAGTTGGGGTAATGCTTGACCTCCCCAAGGAAGAGACTAGACCAGTAGAATATTTTTTAGCTTAGTGTATTGAATACTCCTTGCTGTCTGTTTTATTTACTTATTGTGAAAGGATCCCCATTCCCATTCCATATTTATACATACTTCCATACTTTTACTTACCACACAATCATATGCACAAGTACACACAACTTTGCCACCTTATCCCTGTAGGTACACTATGTAGCATGTCATGTGCCTGACCTGACAACACACTCCTGAAGCCTGCATAGTTAGATAGGGTCAGATTGCCTATTTAAATCTAAGTACACATAAGCTGATGGTCGCCACCCCATCTGTCTCAAGCAGTATTTTGCTTCACCAGAGAGAATCTGACAGCTGTTGTTTAAAGGAAGTCTCGCTTGCACTCATTTCCTTATTATGACATTCCAATTTCTTTCCTGAGACTTTCTTCCAAGTTCTTGATTCCAACCTTAGAAATTTGCATATGAAGTTCCCCCGGCAGCTATAGTATTGAAACAGCTGCAGGATTACCCAGAAATCATTCTTCCACCTTTCATTTCTTAAAGCACCTGCATTTTTGCTCCTTGGGCAGCTCTCCTCTCTTACTGCTTTGCAAAAGAGCTGTCTTTAGACTAGTCTTATCTTTGCTGCTAAAATTGTAAACAGTGAGAGGGTAATAGCCTTCCTCATGCTTAACATACAGAAGAGACTTAAAATAGTACATACTTGACAGATGAATAAATTACTAAATAAAAGAACACTGTCTGTGAAGAATTTTTTTTTAATTGTTTGACACTGTTAAAATAAACACAATGCCGTAGATATGCTCTGAGCTCCATCAGGGGTATGTGAAAGTCAAATGAGATTCACACATCCAAGAAACCTGAACAGACAAGAAATTACAAAAATTTGCATCTCAATGGCAGCTTATTGAAAGGTATACTACTTTCTTTTGAAGCTTAAAATAGATGTTAGGAATACTTTTATTTTTAATTTTTTAATATCTATTTTTGAGAAGAGACAGAGCACAAGTGGGGGAAGGGGAGAGAGGGAGACACAGAATCCAAAGCAGTTTCCAGGCTCCCAGCTCTCAGCACAGAGCCCGACCAGGCTCGAACCCACGAACCCATGAGATCATGACCTGACATGGGGAAGTCCGACACTTAACAGACTGAGCCACCTAGGCGCCCCCGGAATACTTTTTTCCTATTTATGAAATAGTGAGTATATTCAGAGTAATAGTTTAAAATATGTGCTGTAGGGTATAAAAAAATACTGACGGGATGAACACCTATCGACGTGGTAGTGAGGTCAATGTTAAAGAGAAAAATGAGAGCCTCACCACTGTAGTTCCACGTATCCTTACCCGTCTCATCCTTTCTTTCTCAGTAACCAGAACCATATTTTCAATATTTCCTTCTATTTTTCGCATACTGTAACCACAAAATGTGTATTCGAAGCAAAATGCTGCTTAATGTTTTTGAATTCTTTCCTGCATAGAAGGGAATTGTGAAGGCGTGTTCTGCCACAGTTGGTTTTTTTCCTTAATCATTCTGCTCCCAATATTCATCTACATAATTGCATGCATGCATATCTATTTCTTCTATTCTATTACTTTAGCCTAATATGTTTTTCATTGTAATATTGATGAGCATTTTTATTTCATTCCAATATTTGCCATTCTGAGTGTTACTGAGGATGTTCTTCCACTAGCGTCCTGATGCCCCTGTACGGGAGTGGCATTGTTGGATTGTAGACTATGAACATCCGCAAATGTCCCATCTGATAATGAATTCTTTTCTCAAAGTGGCCCACTGATCCCCATTTACAACAGCTGTTCCTAAAGGCTTCCGTTGCTTCATATCCTCACCAACACTTGATATTGCCAGACTCTTCAGGCATATTGCTGGTCTAGCAGGCATAAAACGGTGAATCACACGATGAATTTGCATGTTCCTGATTAAAAATCAAATTGGAAATCTTCCCACATGTTTCTTGGTCCTTTGGAATTCCTATTATGTGCAGTACTTGTTCATACATTTTCTCCTTTTTATCAGATTGTGTCTTTTCACCTGATTTATGTGTGCTATTCATTCATTCTGGTACCGCTCACTTCTGTGTGTCGCGTATACTTTCTCCTAGTTTGGGGCTTCTCTGTTCACTCTGTGGTGGTTGAAACCAAATGTAGTTGAAATTATCAGTGAGTTTAGGTTTAATGAATTATATTCTATTTAAGATCATAAAGATATCATCCTAAATTGTCATCTACAATATTATTATTTTTATCTTTCAGTCATTAATATGTATATGGTGTCAGTCAGGGAATCAATTTTATATTTTCTCCATATAGATAACCAAATTGTGCCAGTAGGATTTGTTGAAAAGTCTATTCTTTTCTAGTGAAATACTATTAGAAATCAAATGTCCACATATGTATACCTCTGTTCGTGTGTTTGATATTTCTACCTGTGTCAATACTACCTTGTGTTATTCAAAATAGCTTTATAATAATTCCTGACAACTGGTAGGACAAATTCTACCCCACCTACCTCTGGTTATTTTTCTTCTTTAGGAGTGTTTGGCTATTCTTCTGTATCAATATACACTCATCCTCTTAAGTTTCATACATAAAAATAACGCAAAAAACAAACAAGTCAAGTAATTCTGTGGGGACTTTAAATGAAATTGATTTGGATGTATAAATAACTTATGGTGGAAATGAGAGCTACACTTTTTATCTCATTATATATTGTTTTAACAATTTTGTTTTCCACCTGATTGAGACAAGTGTGTATGAATGAAGATGGTTTGTGCACTTTGACTTTATATCCCAGGGCTTTGAAAAATTTGCTAAAATTTTCTAATTCTGTATGATAACTTATCAGTAATTTCTTTAGTTTTTCCTTCATAGATAATGAGATCTTAACATAATTACTTTATTCTGTTTTATTTTTATTTGTTTTTCTTGACATTAGTTTCTGGCCACTAATATAGGATCTCACATAGTACTCATTAGAATGATGAGATCTAACCACTTTGTGTAGTTTCTGAATGTTTCAGTGCTTTTGCATTACAAATACATGTATTTTTGTAAATAACTTTGCAACATTAAGGAATTTCCCTCTATTGTTAAGCTGATAACTGATTTATTACGATTGGATGTTGATTTTGACAAATATTTTTCTGCATCTATTAAGATAATCATTAAATGATATATTAATTTATTTTTAAATCGTTAAACCAAATTTGTAAGGCTTCAGCATGATGTATTATTATTTTCTATGCAATGCTTGCATTTGCCTTACTAATATCTTGTTAAGAATTTTTCAATCTATATTTGTGGTAATACTGTGATAGCAAGGGGTTTATTCTACACTTTAATATTTTAAGAGAACATGGCTCAGTCTTTACTTCCCACACATATCTTATTATCTGTAGCTTATAATTTTAAGGTTTCTATTGATCTCTACAGCTCGCATTTTACTATATCTGATAGGATTTGTTATGGACCACAATACATCTAACTGGTATCCCAAGCAGCTTAGAGATGCAGCATTGTCTAATACTTTGCTTTACCAGAGAGCACGCCATATGCTGTTGGTGAGGAGGAAAATGTTAGTTGCTCCTCACTGAAAGCGAAACAGACATGGATCACTGGTGTTCTTCCACATGTAAAAGTGAACACATCTTTCAGAGTCCTAGATAAGGCCATGGCAGAGTAGCTTCCTTTGAGGCGATTATTAATACAACTATTTTATTATTATTATTAAATTTTTATTTTTATTATTTTATTATTAAATTATTTTATTATTTTATTATAAATAAAATTTTATTGTTTTATTTTAAATAAAATAATTTTATTATTTTTAAATTTTGTTACTTTATTATTAAATAATTTTATTATTTTTATTATTAAATAAATAAATCATAATAAATTCTAAACTGAGAATACCCTGGGCAAACTGGACTGTATGTAACCCTGCTTTGATCTAGCATATTACATGCCAAGAATTGTTCTAATCACTTTTCATTTCTAAGTTTCTTAAGTTTCACAGAACTTTTCTCTTAATTCTTATAATAGCCCCGTGAGGTAGGTGCTATTATTCACTCTGTTTTGCAGATGGGGAAATTGAAGCATGAAGAGGTCAAGTACCTTGCCCAAGGTCTTAGAGATTATAAGCGACAGGGCTGAATAAACACCTGTCAGGTTTTGGGTTTTATTTTCTTAATTCCTATTTTCTTCTATATTTTCTTCCTTCTGTTTGGGTATATTTTGATTTCTTTTCCCTAGTTTCTTAAAATGGAAACCTAGGCTATTGTTTTGAGGTCTTTTTTTTTTTCTGATATAAACATTTAACATTCTAAATTTCTTCGAACTTAAATAAGAAACCACTTTTGAAAGAAAAAAAATCTCATGAAAGCCAAATAGAGACTAATCACTTTACTATGGCATTATTGAAAGATGCGAACACGAATCAGTATATGATATTCTTATTTATCCTTTATGTAACTTTGCCAAAAGCAAATGGGCAAAATTAAAGCAATTCAAAATAAACATAGTAATTTAATGTGGCAAATTAATTTTTTTTAACTGAAGTAGTTCTCACAGTAAGCAAACAGAACTAAATAAGCAGAATAACACTGATGTTGAGCTCTGTAAGCCCATGTTACATAGCCTGTATGCCATGTGATGACTCAACCCTCCAAACATACTTCTCTATGTGAGAGTTCCTTTGTTCAGCTACTCATGATATAATTTAGCTCCCATCTGGCAGGAACATCATTTATATTTTAAGTCCAATTGAATCTTCTTAGTTAAAAGTATACCACAAAACCAAACATGTGAACCTAAGAGTCATTGAGATTCAATATATGACTATACGATTGTATAGCTCAGTTATCAATCCAAACGGTGCATATATTGTGTTCTAGTCCCTTATGAAAGTGAAGATATTCTTTAAAAAGGCATCTTCTGTAGGATTCTCATGTCTCCTATGCTTTGCTCCTCCCCCCGACTCAATGACATGTATCTTTGAACTTGTAGTGGTTACTGACTCTTATTTTGAGAAAAACTCATCTAGTCTTTCACTACTTCTTCAGATTCATCAAACTATGTTCCAAACTGTCATCTTTCTAGTAATATGGAATTCCCTGTGTGTCTAAACCTGACAAAACTATAGGGGGTAGGCTAAATAATGACTCCCAAATATGGCTGTACCCGAATCCCAGGAAGTTGTAAATGGGACCCTATTGTCAAGGGGACTTTGCAGATGTGGTTAAGTTAAGGGTCTTGAGATGGAGAGATTATCCTGGAATGATGTGTGGCCTGATATAATCATAATGATGCAGGAAGATTCAGATAAAGAAAAAGCTAATGGAATGACAGGATAGTGGAAGTAGAAGTTGGAGCGATGCTTTTTGAAAATAGAGGAAGTGACCACGAGCCAAGGAATGCAAATGTCCACTAAAAACTGAAAATGTCAAGACATTGAACTCTTCTCTCAGAGCTTCCAGGAGGAACCAGCCCTGACACCACCTTGACTTTAGCTCAGAGCAACTAATTTATGACCTCTTTTTTTAATGTTTATTTATTTATTTTTGAGAGAGAGAGAGAGCGTGCGCACACAAGTCAGCATGAGCAAGGAGGACAGAGAGAGAAGGAAAGAGAGAAACCCAAGCAGTCTCTGCACAGAGCCTGACACAGGGTTCAATTCCATCAACCATGAAATCATGACCTGAGTCAAAATCAAGAGTTGGACAATTAACCAACTGAGCCATCCAGGTGCGCCTAATTTATGACTTTCTAATTTCTGACTTTCAGAGCTTTTGAGCTTTAAGAAATAACACAATAAACTGGCACTAATTTGTTATAACAGCAATAGGAAACTAATACATTATGCCTCTGTTAATATGGCTACTTGTGTCTTCAAACAATATCTAATTCTTTGCGTGATTAACTACCAATTCTCCCATGTTGGCTCGGTCTCCCCACGTTTTCCTGAAGAAAGCCTTTAATGGGGGTCTAGGTAGGAATAATCATTCCCAGGTATTTGTGTCTTCAGCTCCTGGGTAATGTCTTTAACATAACACCTACTCTATTTCATTTAAAGTCGTCCTTTTAACGTCTTGTCTACCTAAAATATGAGCTCTCTGGTGGGAAAGCCACAGTCTTGTTCAAATTTTTATTCATTAATTTTATATGCATTTATTTATGTTTTCATTTTTCAGCAGCTAGGGTAGAGTCTGAAAGGGTGAATAAGTAATCCTTGTTTGATTAAGTCTTTTATACAGAAAAATAAACTTGCAAGAGATCTTTAGATTATATGCTATCTTGGAAAAATATTTTAATTTAAAATTTAATCTTAGAGACATTTAAAACTTTAATACTTAAAAACTTAATCTGCTTCATGGCAAATTTTTACAGACATAGATGTATATATACACAGATACATACTTATATTTTTACAAAAAATATCCTGATTTTCAACAGCATCCAGCTTTTAAATGAGCTGATGATACACGATCTGTATGTCAGATAATGAGTGGAAAAAGTAGTCCAGGATAGGTATCCTAAATTTGGCTGACATATAATGATGAGTCTAAGAGTTAGGAAGAGCGTTAGAATTGACAAGGCCAGATGGTATCAATTACTAGAATACATATAATTAAGATTGTTGCATGAAAAACAATTCCTGCATTATTTCCTGCATGAAAATAATGTTCATTATTCTGTTTATGTTCTTATTTGTTTTCACTCTGATGAGAATAGGTCACAAGACTTGGTTACTGAATGACTTCCCTGAAAATGAATGATGTTGCAATCTTTCTTTTCCTTTGAAAAATATTTGCTTAGGAGTCAGAAGAGCAATGGTATGTGCAAAATGTAGTTTGTAAAAGATATTTATAGCTTCAAGTTGACTTTATGGTTAGTGGCACCTAAAATTATATCAACCATTCTTGTTTTTTCTTTTGTTATTGTAGTTAGAATTCTTTCTGTTATATACCTGGAAATAGTGTCACAGAACCGAGTGTAAATTCTAAGAATATCAAGTGACTGGAATATTCAAAGATGAACCAGGAAATATCTCAGCCAGATTTCAGAATACAGGGCATCTCTTCCATTTCTGGGACTGCTTTTCATGGCATTTTTGACAACCATAGCGTCATAGTAAAGGGGAACATACAAAGAAGAAAAAAAGCTTGTCCTGTGATGATGGCTTTATGGAACCACTTTACCTTAGAAACTACTATATTCCAAAAAAAAATCAACAAATACTTTGATCTATGGGTTATGTATATATGCTAATCACATGATACTTTTTAGTCCATGTTGTATTCAATAGAGACTTACATCCATAACTCTTTATTTGCTATCTGGCTGCACGGGTATGATATTAAAAATGTTGACATTGCTAATGGTTAAGAAAGAAAACACTGACCCAACGAAAGCTTTTCTGCATAACTATTATTTTCAGATTTACAAGGACTCAAATATTTTGAATATTTGTACATAACGGCACACTTATGAGAGAATTCTTGTTATTTGGATAATATTTGCAGGAGGACTTTTGAGAATATGAGAAGAATGCCAAGACCATTGTTTCCCATTTGATTATCTGTATATTATCAAGGAAATAAAAGTTTTTAGAGCTAAAATTGACATTTAAATTCCTAATGTTCTGATATGCAAAAATATTACACTTCTGTATCCTAGAAGCTGTAATGGCAGGCATCTACTTAGTGGAATATGTTTCAAATGATCTTGTCTTTAGTACTATTTTTTTTTTAAGTTTTAATTTCATTTATTTTTAGAGAGAGAGAGCACGCGAGCATCATTGGGGCAGAGAGACAGGGAGAGAGAGAATCCCAAGCAGGCTCTGTGTTGTCGGTTCAGAGCTGTATGTGGGATTCTATCTCCGTGAGATGATGATGACCTGAGCCAAAATCAAGAGTCAGAGGCTTCACCGACTGAGCTACCCAGGTGCCCCTTC
This sequence comes from Prionailurus viverrinus, assembly GCF_022837055.1. Classification (NCBI taxonomy): domain Eukaryota; kingdom Metazoa; phylum Chordata; class Mammalia; order Carnivora; family Felidae; genus Prionailurus; species Prionailurus viverrinus. The sequence goes on along the minus strand of NC_062565.1, from coordinate 127,328,021 downwards.
GGTACTATTTTAAATGCCCAACATCACAATCCTCATCATGTTTGACCCATAGAAAGCCATTCTCTTAAGAAAAATGGCAGGTTATTAAATACTATTGCATTAAAAATTGGACAGGGAGAGTAAAAAAATTCTCTCAGGAGCTGCAAAAGATTCTCTTCTGATTTCTCAAGCCTGTAGCCTAATTTAGGAGACTGTATGTAAAAAATATAACCTTTATGGTCTTTTTCACATTCTGAAATGCAGAGGAGAAAGAGACATACACATTTTTAGTATAGGTCTCCAGTCTTAAACTTTTCCTAAAACCTTGAAAAAAGAAAAATGCATTTGTCCCGGGTGTGATGGATTGAGGAGTATAAGATCGAGAGAGTGAGTAGTGAATGAATGGGCTCTAGAAGTCATTGCAACCACTCTCATTGAACCAACTATATCACAAAGGAGGTCACCTGACAAACTAGTGTAAAAATTTTGTGAAAATTACACATATCTGTCTGCTCATGTTTCAGGAGAGAAAGAAAAGAAGGTATGCTTTTACATCTACAATTGAATTAGCCAAGCTAAGGAGGTGATTGGCCCCTCTGCTCCTAAATGCAGGAGGAGAGTGTTAAACTCATACAATGACAATTTGACGATTAAGTAGTTTTCCTTTTTCTCCCCTCTAGAATTCCCCATCGATACAACTCATGTCTACCCCACTGAGTTTTCAGAATTTATTGCTTCCGAGTTCCCCTTGAGGAGAAGACACATAGCTTCAGAGAGAAAAATGTGTTAGACTTTACACTTGGTGTTCCAAAGCAGCTGAATGAAACCTATAGCAAATATCATAGTTTTAAAGTGCGATGTTTTAATATGCGAGAACAAAGGTGGTTTGAAGGTTGTGTTGAATTTATAAGTAAATATGTTTCATGGCATTGCCCTATGATACCTTTAGTCTCTGTTAAGGTCTGTGGTTCTGTTTCCTCATTCTGTTCCTGATATTGGTCATTAGTGTCTTCACTCTTGTCAGTGTTGCTAAAGTTTACCAATATTATCAATTGTTTCAGACAAACTATTTTTGGTTTCAAAGACTTTTGTTGTTGTTGTTGTTGTTATGTTGTTGTTGTTGTCTTCTTCTTCCTTTTTTCTCCCCCTCCTCCTCCCCCTTCTCCTCCTCTCCTCCTCCTCCTCCTCCTCCTCCTCCTCCTCCTTCTTCATTTTAAATTTTATTGATTTCTGTTTTATTATTTTCTTCCTTCTGTTTGCTTGGATGTATTTGATCTTATTTTCCTAATTTCTTAAAATAGGCACAGGTTATTATTTTGAGATCTTTGTTCTATTCTAACATAAGCATCAGCATATACATTTTCCTTTAAGTAACCATTTACCTGAACCTTAAAAATAGTGTTGCATTTTCATTTTCATTCAATTTAACCTATTTTTAAGATTTCTCTTAAGACTTGCTCTCTAACTCAGATTGATTCAGTTTATTAGGGCTGCCATAAAAAGCACCACAGACTGGAGAGCTTAAACAATAGAAATTTATCTTCTCACTCTTTTGGAGTCTGGAAGCCCAATATCCAGGTGACAAGTTGGGTTGGTTTTCCTAAGGATTCTGTTCTTGGCTCACAGATGGCCACCCTCTTGCTGCCTATTCATATGGTTGTCCCTTTGTGCAAGGGAATCTCAGGTATCTCTCTCTGTATCCCAGTCTCCTTTTATAGGAACACCAGTCAGATTGGATTAGGGTTCACCCTAATTGAACCCATTTTAACTTAATTATTTTCTTAAAAAATCTCTCTTTCTGAATACCATCACATTCTGAAGTATTGGGGGTTAGGTCTTCAACATATAAATTTTGAGAAGATACCTCTTAGTCCATGATATGGATTATTTAGAATTGTGTTATTTTAAGTTTCTGCTAAAAGGACATTTTCTTTCTGTTTTGATTTCTGATTGAATTCATTTCATCCCATTATGGTCATATAGTAAACTATTATGATTTCATTCCTTTAAATCTATTGTCTTATAACCCCAGATATGGTTTATATTGGAGAAGAATTCTATCCATGCCAACCAAGTCCCATTGTTTGATGGTGTTATTTTATATTCTTATCTGATTTTCCGCTTAGTGATTCTATCAATTACCGAGAGAGAGGTGTTCATGTTCTCAATAATAATTATGAATTTTTCCTTTCCTCATTTTATTTCTATCAATTTTGCCTCACGTATATGGTGCGTATACATTTGGGATTGCTGTCTTATTAATCCTTTTATCAAAAATTATTATTGGGGTGCCTGGATGGTTCAGTCAGTTAAGTGTCTGACTTCGGCTCAGGTCATGATCTCACTGTTCATGAGTCTGAGCGCTGCTTTGGCTTTCTACTGTCAGCACAGAGCCCACTTCAGATCCTCTGTCTCCCTCTCTCTGGCCCTCCTCCCCCCACACATGCTTGCTCTCTCTCAAAAACAAATAAAGATTAAGTTTTTAAAAAATGATCATTAATCTTATAATTAAGTAATGTCTTTGTTGTTGGTAATATCTTTGTGTCTTAAAATCCATTTTTTTCTAATATTAATATAATCACTACAGTTTTCTTTTGATTATTTTTTTCATAGTGTGTCTTTTTTTTCTTTCCATCCTTTTACTTTTATGCTACCCATATCAGAATATTTGAAGTGAGTTTAAGGTAGACAGTATAAAATTGTGCAATTTAAAAAATCCATTCTATGAAAATCTCTCTTCAAATTGACATGTGTAAACACATTGCATTTAATGCAATTGTCAATATAGTTGAATTTAGGTCTACCATTTTATTATTTGTTTTCTTCATTGTGTTTGTTTCTCCTTATTCCATTAACTTCCTTTTTATGGGCTATTTGAACATTTTTAAATATTCTATTTTTCCATTATTTTGATTATATATCTATGTATAATCTTTTTAATGATTGTTTCAGAGATGATAGAATTCAATCTTACCTTTTCACAATTTTATTTAGAACCAAAATTTTACTTTTATTGAAATATAGAAACATTATCAACATATAGGTGCCTTTACCCTTCCCCCGAAGCTATAGTGATCTTAATTTATTCCATCTATATGCATTGAAAATTCCATAAGACATTATTTATTATTATTATTTTTATTATTAATATTATTTTGCTTTTAACTGTCAAACATTTTAAAGAATTCAAAAAAAAGAATAACTTAATATAGGGGCACCTGGGTGTCTCAGTCGGTTAACGTTCAACTTTAGATCAGGTCATGATCTTGCAGTTTGTGAGTTTGAGCTCCGCTTCAGGCTCTGTGCTGACAGTGGAGAGCCTAGGTCCTGCTTCAGATTCTGTCTCTCTCTGTCTCTCTCTCTGCCCCTCTCCCACTCATGCTCTGTCTCCCTGTGTGTCTCTTTCTCTCAAAAATAAATAAACAGTAAAAAAAAAAATTTAAAGAATAACTTAGTATATTTAACTTAGATATTTACTGTTTCTTATTATCTTCATTTATTGCTAACATTCCAAGATTCAATCTTTTATCATTTCTTTTCTATTTTGTGAACTTCCTTTAGTCATTCTTTTAGGGTACATTTTTGAGAATAAATTGTCTAAGTTTTTCTTCAATTGAAACTGTCTTGATTTTGCCATTATTCTCAAAAAAACATTTTCACTGGCTATAGAATGTGGGTGGCAACTCTTAATAGCATCATTTAATTTGGGCAATTTTTTTTTCTTTTTTAATCAGCCTGTCTTTTTATTTATGTTCTGATATTGTTCCGTGAGGGTAGTGATCTGCTCTGAAAGAAGAAAAGACAAAGTACATTCATTTTAAACCAGAGTATTTTATATATTTTACCTGAAGAATCTTGTGTTCTCAGAAATGTTAGTTGACACACTGATGGCAGATAGCAGTTAGGAAGCACTAGGTACAGGTTACATTGTAAGCCAGTCAGAAGGAGCACATTGAATGTGGAGGACAGCCAGACCCACAGACGACTTCTACCCACTCTAGAGCTCCTGATTTCTGCTGGGCTGCAAATTTCTCTTGCACAAGGAAGAATGTTTTTAAATAATATTATGACGAAAGATTGTAACAGGTGGATTTAGCTAAGTCCCAAGAGATTTTTAATTATTGATGTGAGTCTATCTGGAGAAAAGAACTTAGCGACATGAAAATATCTCTGTTGAATCATTGCAATGATCATAGTAACTGGGTATACACTGAAGGTTGTAAGCTATTCCAATATCTACACTTAAAAGTTTATTTCTATTAAATGAGAAAATTATTCTCAGACTTCCATACATTCAATGAGGAGATATGTGGAATACTATAAATTGTTTTATTTTTTTGTTGTTAATTTTTTAGTGAATATTTATTTTTGAGAGAGAGAGAGAGAGAGAGAGAGCATAAGTGGGGGAGGGACAGAGAGAGGGAGACACAGTATCTGAAGCAGGCTGCAAGCTCTGAACTGTCAGTGCAGAGCCCAAAGCGCGATTCAAACCCAAAAACTATAAGATCATGCCCTGAGCTCAAGTCAGATGCTTAACCGACTGAGTCACCCAGTCACCCCTAAAGAGAATATTTCTAATATTCAACGTTAACAATGGTATGTAGGTGTTGGTGACAACTTTTATAAGAATAAGAAAGTCAATTCATCTAATAGTTTGTACCATATGTAGAGGTGGAATTTTACCAACTGCATTTCTTTCATTTTTGATATCTTTTTTTCTCCTTTAATTTGTTGTAATTGTATTTGGGGATTTCTAAAATAAAGCAAATAATACAAACCTGGGCATAATAATATATACCTATCACTCTTTTTGTCTTTTACATTGCTGGGCTTAGATAGCTAGTATTTTGTTTATGATTTAGAATAAATGTGCATGGATCATTTGAGTTGTAATTTTCCATTCTTAAACTGTCCTTGGCTAGTTTTTGTATCTTCATAGAATGACTTGGTGAGTATTCTCTCCTCAAAAGTTCTTATAACTTGGCTGTGAGATATCCCTTCAAAATTATTGGATGAGTCTCTAAAACAATTGTGACTTTTATTTTCCTTCTAGGAAAAATAAAAATGGTACTTTCAATTCAATCTTTCTATTTTTTCTTCCATTTTATTTCCTAGATTTTGTCCATTACATCTGAGTTTTCAAATTTATTGATATAAACTACCTTATGAACTTCTTAATGGGTGCTGTAATAATAGTTATATACTCAGTTTAGTTTCTTTTTTGTTGCTGTTTGTTTATTTTTGAGAGAGACAGCACAGTCTGTGAGGAGCAGAGAGAGGGAGACAGAGAATCTGAAGCAGGCTCTGCACTGTCAGCACAAAGCCCAACATGGGGCTCAAACTCACAAACCATGAGATCATGACCTGAGCCAAAGTCAGAGGCTCAACCTACTGTACCACCCAGGTGCCCCAGATCCTCAGTTTAATTTTTAATAGACTTTATTAGTACACTGCCACCCCAATCTCTCACTTCATTTCTCTAGTTCTCATTAGCTTTTCTCAGACTTCTGTTTTAGTATACTTTGCTAAAAACTAATGTTTTGCTTTGTTGTCCTATCTTTTAAATTTTTCATTATGTTTTATTTGTACCTGTATCTTCTTTCTTTTGCATTTTTCCAAATTAATAAGTTGAAAACTTACGTCATTTGTTTTTAGAAAATTATCATTTTTCCCAAACACACCTAACACCAGAGAAATTTCCTTGAAGAACCACTTTTGCTGAGTCCCAAGTTTTATATTGTATTTTTATTCAAATTCAAAGTAAAATTTGATTTCCATTATGATTTCTTCTTGACTTCATGGTTATTTATGTTGTCTTGGTGATTTCCAAACACATGGGGATATTTTTGTATGCCCTTTTCTTATTGGTATCCTACATACATTTTTAAAATTTATTTCATTTGCTGGTTTGTTTGATTTCATAGAATATGGTTTTTATGACTATGTAGGCCTTAAAACAATACTTATTTGTTAATTGTTGGTTGTAGAATTACATATTTCTACTGAGAGAAGTTAATGCACCATATTGTTCAAGTCTTAAATATCTGTGATAATTTCTGTCCTGGACCAATAATAAGTGAGCGATACATTGAAATCTCAAAGTATCAAATGTTTTTTTCCTGCTAATCCTATAGAATATTGCTCAATTTAATTTGAGGCAATTTTATAATGTGGTTGCTAGTTAAGAGATGTTATACTTACTGATAAGTCAAAAATGTTATCATTATGTAGTGACATGCTCTGTGTTTTCTACTTTCCTTTGTTAGAATTTTCTTGATATATCTTTTTTCATTTTACATTTCATAATTTCATATTTTTCTGTTTTAGATCTCTAATAAATAGTATTTGGACATATTTTAAAAATCTGACAATCTCTGGTCTTAAACTGGTGAATTTAAACCATTTGCCTTAATTATAATGGTCAGTTTATATTTCTCTTACTTCACTTTCTTTTTTTTTTTTTTTTCCTTTATGGAACTCTTTCTTTGCTCTATTTTCCTCTCTTTTATTGCCTCTTTAGGTGTGATTATGGGCGTTTCATTTCTATTTTTTTCCTTTTCTCACTTAGAAATTTTGCAGACTTGGGGTACCTGGGTTGTTCAGTCATTTAAGCCTCCAGCTTCGGCTCAGGTCATGACTTGACAGTTTGTGGTTTCGGGCCCTGCACTGGGCTCTGTACTGACAGCTCAAAGCCTGGAGTCTGCTTCAGATTCTGTGTCTCCCTCTCTCTCTGCTCCCTCACCACCCCCCCCCCCCCCGCTTATCTCTCTCTCTCTCTCTACAATAAATAAACACTAAAAAAAGAAATTTTTCAGACTTAACCTTTTAATGGTTCTGGTACCTTGGAAAATTACAATGCATATTTAAAAATAAACAATATTTTTATATTATATATCTCTCTTAGCAATACAAGAAACTGAAACATTTTCTACTCCAATTACACCTCTCCAAATTTACATGGTTTTATGTTCTGCATTGTTGTTGTGTCTTTCCTTAGCTCCTTAATATTAGCCATAGTTTGATTTTAACCTTATATGTTTTGCTAAGATCTACTTAATTGTTTGCCAATTTATTTTCTGAATATCTTTCCTATATTTCAGTGTTCTCATCTAGGATAATTTATATTTATACCCGAGAAGCATTCTTTGGTATCCATCCAGTGAACATCTGCTGTTGATAAAGTCTTTCAATTTGTATTTATCTCCATGTCTTTAATTTGTTTTTCTTCTTAAAAGATTCCTTGTTATTATATAGAGAATTGGATATTAACTGTTACTTTCTCTCAACATTTTGAAGAAAGTAGAATTATAGCTTATGACTCTATTGTTGATGTTGTAAAGATTGCTAACACCATGTCATTCCTTCATAGTTGTTTCATTTTCCCCCTCGTTATTGTTTTAAATATCTTCTTTTTGTCTTAGTGTACTTTATTTTTACTAAAATGTAACTGAGTCTAAACGTTTTTTTCTGTTTGCTATATATTCAATTTTCTATATCTGTAAATATATTTCTGGAGAATTTTACGAAATCAACTCTTCAAATATTGCCACTTTTCTCTTCATTCTATTCCTTCCTCTGAGGATTCTAATTAAATAAATAATAGAAAGTTTTTGTCAAACTTATGTATCTTTTACCATCCCCTTCCTATTTTCAACTTTTTATGGTGAACTTTTTATATTCTGAATATTTGTTATATTCCAGCACCAACTCCTCTTCAGCTCTGGCTAATTTGTCTTTGCCTCATTTATTAAGGCTTTATCTTTATTTCAATTCTGTATATTTATATTGTATGTTCTCTATGGTTTTGTTTTAAATATGGCGGGCCACTTATTTAATAGTACTCTTTTGCTTGATGGCTAAGTAGTTGGTTTACTTATTTCATTTGACTTTTAGTGCTTTAACCATTTAATTCATAGTGAGGTCATATTTCTTACTTCATTTTGTAATATTCTTGAAAGTCTAAATCTTGTTTGTTTCTGCCAAATTTCATTCAATGTGGCTTAGTTTCCTATATATTCAGAGATATTTATTTATAAACCTGTTTTTGAACTCTGGGAGACTTGGAAGTCTCAATTGAAGCTATTTCTCTCCAGAGGGTAGTTGGGCTAAGGGTTGGAGAATCGGGGTAGAATATGCTGCCAGTATCCTTTGAGGTCGCAAGTATTCTGTGAAACTCATTATCAAATCTTGTTTATTAGGTTGATGCTTATATTGTTACTTGCTTCCAGGGCAACAAACACAGTGCTTTGCTTGAGGTTCTCAGCTGGTGTCAATTTATAAGTTTTGTTCATTTGGGGAGAGTGTATTCCTTACTTCTAACAGACCCAGCAATGCATTAAAAGTATGCTTTATACATTTGTAAATAACATACCCTCTAGGTCACTAGCCTGCCATACTGCCAAAGTGAGGAGTTACATACACGCATACATAAACGTGCACACACACACACATAAGGAAAGAGAGAGAGCGTGCGTGAGAGAGAGAGAGAGAAAGAGAGAGAGAGAGGGAGAGCATGATAATATGAAACTACATTGTAGCCTAAGGAGATTTGCACTTTTTGGTCTTTCTCTTTGCAATGACCTGAGCCTCCAACCTTCTCTCTTGTCTCCAGCCCTCAGGCACACACGTTCATACTTCATCTCCCTGGGCATTGAATAGTCCTTACTCATATTTTCAGATCTCTCTCACTACCTATATAGGTTCTACTATTGTACATTCTCTTTGTATCTTTTCCTCATAGCATGCAAAACTACTGTAACAAGATAAATGATATAAAAACGGGAGCTCTTTTACCTCTCTAACATCATTATCAGTGAACAGCACAGCTCCTGTCTTTATAAACATTATCAAGCAAATAACTTAAAAGCAGTGCACAAAGAATGACTTACCACAACAAGTATGGGTGGGGTTTCCATCAGCACCGAATTTGATCTTATCAAATTGGATGAATATATTGAATTTGAAAATTCTTCTTGCTATTGAATGTATAAAACTCACTTCAGTTCCAGACTACCTGGGAAGCCAATGTTATTTAAAACCTAATTCTGAACAGCTTAACAGCACTTGAAACAGGAAATTCAGATGTAAAAGCCCATATTCAGGCCATTTTGTAAAATATCCAAAAGGTTTGTATCCTTTTTCATATATCCCTTGAATATATGTCCTACAGAAATAGATACCTGATTTGTAGAGATTTAATAAATAACAGACATAAATAGTTACTATAAATAATAACACTGATTATCCTGTGTAATCAAACCCTTCACCTGCTGAGATATGCACTGTGTTTATGCAGATCAGCTGTAGGCCTTTCATCCATGAAATTATAGAATGTATAATGTGATGGGCCATGATATATTCACTGTAATTGCTTATTTATAAAAAGAGCTATCAACAGCCCACTTTAAATAAATTCAAAAATCACCGTAGGGCATTTAGAAATGAATATTTTATATGACATTTTAAAAAGATTACGAGCATTTCTTTGAACAGTAAAATTAATAGCTGTTTGGCTGTTTAAACTCATCTAGTGTAGATTCAGGAGACTAGCATATAAACTGTAATTACTGTATTTGTATTTTAATTAGAAATATCCATCTACTTTTCTGGTAATGCAAATTTTTTTTTACCTAAAATATGAATAGAGGGAAAACAAATTTATAAGTGTTAAGTTTTCTCATGGGTCTTTTGAAGGTAAAGTATACTTTATTAGTAACTCTATCTGCATATTTATCTATATATTACCTATCTACACATCTGTATTTTCTCACACTAACTTTTAAGTAAGTCTCTATTACACACCAAAAAAGAATCAAATTTTTCTAACCTCAAATGTAACTTAAAAAAAAAGCTTTTAATATACTCAAAAACAATACATCTTTTGTGTTTTTAATTGGCAGTATAAGTGAATTTTACAGTAGCTTAAGATGCATTATAAAGCTAGAGGTAGTCATTAGAGCCACAAATTTCCAAGTTCAAGGGGAGGAAAGCTCAAGAATAATGATCTTGATCCAGGATTAGCTAAAAGATATTCTATTACTGAATCATTCACAGTAATCATTGTGATAGCAGAGAAGAAAGGACGCAATTAAAATCACAATTAAATAATGGTGCTCTTATAAAATAATTCATCAGATGTTGATTTAATAGCTTCAGAAGGCCACAAAGTTATCCCCATATGCCCCTTCAGTCTGAACAAAAATTATTTGACATACATTCTTTTGTACATGATTTTTCACAGTTGACATCATTAAAATGGTGGCAATTTTGGTTTATATTTTTAAAATTTCTGTTTATTTTAGTTCATCTTGTATATATATATATATATATATATATATATATAGGGACTTGGTTATCACTGTTAGCAGTAAACCAAGTGCTTATAAAGAATGAAAAAGACATAAATAGTGGTCTCTTGTAGTTGTAAAACAACTTCTATGTTTACAGAAACTTTGGAAGCTTTCTCTTCTGAACAAATTGCTGAAGTATTTCCTCTAAAAATAAGGAACTTTATGGTGAAGCATCAAGTCTATATTGTGAGGATAAATTCAGAAGAGCAATTTAGAAAGAATGATCAAATTCATACTATTTAATATTACCATTTTAAAACTAATACTGAAGATAAAGGATGAAGATAAAATGAATATGAACTGAGGAACGTGAAACTGGTGTAAATTTTATGAGAATCCAGAAAGAAGGATATTGGCCATCAGGTCTAGTTACATGAGATACGTGACTTATTCTTCATAAGAAATACAACCATCTACAGAATGGCAGGCTGTAAAGGGCTATAATGGTTAAACTTATTTATCTAAGAATTTCATGAATAGTGAGGAACAGGCCAACTAAAGTAAACACATCTACAGAGACAAGGACTTTTGAAACACGGACAGGCATTAGCTGTTATGCAATAGTATAAACTAAGGCTCTCTAGATAAGTTAAGAGTGAAAGTCTCAAGTCCTTTGATTGTATAAAAGTTTAAAGGACTTTCAGAACCCTGCAGAAACTGGCCAGTGAATGCTTGGCACCTCTGTTGTCTGAGTTCCCATTGACTCTATTCCCATACCATCCAGAGTTACTTGGTTAATTTAGGATTTGGCCTATTTATATAGGGGAAGGAAGGAAGGAAGGAAGGAAGGAAGGAAGGAAGGAAGGAAAAAAAAAAACATATCTTTTTCCCCTAAAATAAATCCCTCCTTATGAGTTTAGATAAAAAGAAAAAAGAATATATGTCTGAGGGTGATCAAACACTAGAATAAACCTCCCAAAATATTTGTAGAGGCATTTAAAAATATTTTAAGGAAATTTAGAAATAATTAGTGTCAAGCTAGATTATGACTTTAATGGGTAGAAGTTTCTTCAAACAAATAAAAAAAAATCAATAGAATGATTGATTCTAAATAAGCCAATGATTTCAGGGCTCTCAAAATGGTTCTAAAAGTTCTAAAGTTCTAATAAGTTCTAAATAAGCCAATGATTTCAGGGCTCTCAAAATGGTTAAACAATAAATGAAATGAGTTTTAAAATTACACTGAGATAATGAAATTTATTCACAGAAGACAAAAATAAGGAAGATCCTACATATCTAAAATCATGTAAAAAAGTTTGTATAAAAAGATGCAACTGCCTAAGAAGATTTATTTCGAATTATTATTTATAATTTATGGGTGCAACAAAGATGCAGACACTAAATGTGGACTTAGATTTCAAAAAAAGTTTGTATCTATCTTTGGTTTGAGAGAGCTCTACCTGTTCAAACATGGGCATTGGAATTCACAGAGTGTTCTCTGCTTGTAATGACAAGCTATGAGCTGAAAAAAATGAGCTTACGAGTTTCATGGAAAGGTGCCGGCAAGGGAATTAAAAAAAAATCGTCTGTGTAGTAAGACTTCTCCAAAGCAATATGCATGTATAATAATTATTTTAGGAACACTGTAATAAAAATTCTGTAAAATTATGAGTTAAAGACAGGAGATTAGGAAGAAAAGCAAATACATTTAAAAGATGTTTTTCATTATAAAAATTACAAACATAATGATAAAAATAGATTTCTCAAGTCAGTTATTACCATATTACTACATTCACCTTTTATTATTGTTCCATCCCTTGTTACTTCATTGTTTTCAAAACCATAATTTCAATGGATGTATTTTACGCCTTGACTGGTTACACGATAACATGAGTGATATTCTATTTTTAAGGCATTTGGTTGTTTCCAGGGTTATATTAAACGTCTATGTGTTCTTATAGATTTTCTATGTTTAAGGATTTTTTTTAGGAAATTTTCCCAGAAATGAATTAGCCTGTCAAAAATTATAAACATTTTTATGCACATCGCTAAAATATTTTCAAAAAAATTGATGCTAATGCAAAATGCCCCGAACAATGTATGAGAGCATCAGTTGTGCCATAGTTTGGATAATGTAGAATACCATGTTTTCTCTTACATGTTGTTAGATGAAAATTGGAATCTTGTTTTGACTTTCAACGTGTTTTTAAACTATAAAAGTTAACGTGATGCAAATATAGTATCAATTGATGATTATGTGTAAGATACTATCTTCTTTCATTGAGTACTTTTATTCTTAGACTAAGTTTCTACTACTAAGGGGGGAGAGAGCTGCATTTCTATAATTCTGCCATCTACTATGGTAGTAATAGTGGCAGCAGCAGTAAAAGAAACACTGGAATTACACTACCATCATTTGTTTCTATTGTCTTGTATATAGAAGATCAAAAAAAAAAAAAATTAAGACTACTTGTAGTAGGCTGAACACTTACTACCCTAACATATCCAGTCTCCATAGCTGGAACCTGTAAATGTTACCTTATAAGGAAAAAAAAAAAAAGGTCTTTGCAGGTGTCATTACATTAAGGATGTTGACATGGACAGATTATCCTGGATTATTCCAGTCCTCTCTAAATCCAATTTGCGATTCCTTATGAAATTGAGTAGAGGGGATTTGATACACAGAGGGAGGCAGAGATCGGGTTGGTGTGATCACAAGTCAAGCAACGCTGGCAGCCGCCATAATCTGGGAGAGGCAAGGAACTGATTTTCCTATCAGCCCTCAGAAAGAGCACAGCCCTGTCAACACCTTAACTTTGGCTCAGTGAAAATGATTTTAGACTTGTGGCTGCCGTAAACTGTGAGAGAAATTTTTTTGTTTTAGTATTCTAAGCGATCAAGTTTGTGGTCTTTGTTAGCGTAGCCACAAGGAAATAATTCTGGTTACTGTCACTCATAAACCTTTGGACAAATTGAGGCTTGTTTACCATTTACTGTGTTGAACTTCGAATTCAGGAGATAGTACATTTATTGCTTTAATGTAGTTCCTCACATTCAACTTTTGATGAAGTGTTGAGATTAGCGGTTCTCACTCTAAGGCCCGGGAAACATAACTATGACTTCAGATCTAAAGTTATCCATCAGCCAGGCAAAACGAACACAAAATTGCTCACCTTGCATTAGTGGGAAAAAACATATTCAATCTTCCAAAGCAATTTTAAAATGAAAAAAACAAAACAAAACAAAACAAAACCACTTAAACGTAGATGTGTGAACACACTTCTTTTGCATTTAAATATGAGGGGATTTGGGGCGCCTGGGTGGCTCAGTCGGTTAAACGTCCGACTTCAGCTCATGTCATGATCTCTCAGTCCGTGAGTTTGAGCCCCGTGTCGGGCTCTGGGCTGATGGCTCAGAGCCTGGAGCCTGCTTCCAATTTTGTGTCTCCCTCTCTATCTGCCCCTCCCCCGTTCATGCTCTGTCTCTGTCTCAAAAATAAATAAATGTTAAAAAAAAAAATTTAAATATGAGGGGATTTAAAAATTCCACATCATGCATTTAAAAATGTTTGTTTTGTAAACATATAAATTTGTATTTTTATATATAATTATATTATATAGTATACAATTAGGTAAATATATACAATTATAAATAATTATTTTATAATTATATTTTATATTTATAATTATAAAATAATTATTTCATACAGTTTATGCATTGTTTTATGTCACATTTAGCACATTTTATGTAATCTATTAAAATCATTCCATTTGCCATACAAAATACATTGTATGTTTTTCTACTCATAGTAATTAGGATAATTTCTAATGAAGGCAATGATTTTATTAGAAAAGGAAATGAAAACTTCACAATTTTCACAATTGCTGAGAATGCATTGATTTAGATTCATTGATCTTCCCTATCAGGAATTTTCTGTTTGTAGATGCTCTGAAATATGTCAGCAAGATTTTTAGGAAGACCACTACACGAGGCATTTGTAAGCCCATGTTTTTAGCTCTGATTTGGATGCTTGCTCTTTACATGCAAGCTGAGCAACTTCAATACTTTGGAACATTTCTGCTTAAGATGTATAAAACACAGACACCACTTTATCTACTTGTAGCATTAATATAAACATCAAGTAGGCTGATATAGAAGATCATTTTCAAAACTGTAATGGATTCTACAAAAATAAATGTTACTATGATAAATATTAATCTGGTTGTATACTTGGATAATCATCTATCAATTAATTATTATGTAAGACAATGACTATTTGACATATGGAATGAAGTAGTTGGCACATTAGAGCATATTTTTTTAAAAATTTTAAATGGATCTCTTTTCATGTGCATAGCAATGGCGCAGTTGCTGTCGGAAAATATCTCAGCATGGCATTCTGAGCGACTGTCTCAGAATTATGCTGATTGAATGGTATTCTAAAACTTTACTTTTTAACATGTCAATACACTATCATTGATATAATAGAACACAGCGTAATTTTAAATCTAGTAATAAAGTACTACTTAACTGGATTTAAAATCTCTCTAACATAATAAACGGAATCATGTTATATCAGGTGCTTTTCTCAATTCCGTGGACAATTCATTTCTAGTTTTTGTTTTGTTTTGTTTGTTTTGTTTTGTTCTGGATCTGATGTGACAACAGACCTATCACAGCAAACGTTGCAAGGTAAAAACACTGTTCACTCTTCCAGAAATGATCTTGCTCTAGATCACACATTGGTGCACCCTCACCTCCTCAGGTCTTGACACATTTATCTCATTCCCAGTGAAGATTTGCCTTGCCCTATCTATATTAAGTAGACCATCCCTGATATATCCCCATCTTCTTTTATTGCTATACAATTTTTTTTCTTTTTGGTCACCAACTAATATACTTTGTATTTTTACTCATTCATCTGCATTGTATATTGTCTGTATTCTCTTACTGGAATGCAATATTCACAGAGATGGACTTTTTTAAAAGACTATTCTTTTTATATCCCAGCACCCAACACCTACCTCAATGGGGTTGGCACCCAAATAGTTTTGAATAAATGAATTAATGAATAACTGCATGACTAAATGAATAAAGAGAGTAGAAAGTTTTGCATTTAATATTATTTTACTAATAAAAATCTAAATGGTATTTCAACTATGTTTAACTCATCATAGATATAAGGACAAAAGTGATGTGAGGATAAGAGTAATGTATAGATGACACTGATAAAATAAATACCGAATGATTCTTTTATGGGAGGTTGTAATAATTCCTCTCTTCCCTTCCTTATGTATGAAAGGTGGCATAGATATCAGGTTTTGTTTTTTTTTTTAAGTAAATAGCCAGAGGTGTAAATTGTAATGAGAATATAATAAAATAGACTAAAAGTAAAAATATTTTTATTATTTTAAATAAAATATATTATTTTGTTAAGAAAACAAATATGTACATTTAAATCCTTCTTGGATATCTAACAATATAAATGTAAATGACCAAATCTATAACAAATGGAGAGAGATCAACTGAGGAGACAATTCTGGAAATTTTTGTTTTGTGTATGCGCCTTATTCCCATTTTACCGTGTTCGGAAAGCATATTCTCTATTTCTTCCCATGTAGTAGTTACCCTAGCAACTCCATCATGTATCTTTAACTTATAAAAGTCTAAAGTTAGTCTCATTTTAGCCTCCTTTTGGACATCCTAAGAAACACATTTAGAGGTAGAACAAAACAAAACCTTATTTCACCATCCTCCCAACATATATTTTAATTCCACATATTTAAGATCCAGTGAGATATTTTATGTTATCGTTTTATATATCCAAAGTTCATTTGGATTTACCCTCATTTTGAGCATTTGTTTTTGACTTTGCTGAAAGTGTTGGTATGAGAAGAAAACCTACAAAATGAATTAAAAATATAATTTTTCTTCTGCCTAACATTTTGTTTTGTTTTGTTTTGTTTTCTTTTGTTTTTGTCTAAAAAAATATGTTTATTAAGACCTCTTCCTTAGGACATCTTGATGGGTATAGCATTCTACATGTTTTATTGTACAAAAAACATTATTTATTGTTATTGTTTTAGCATATTGGTACTATTCTTTGTTTTCTGACTTCCCTTGTTGATATAGAATGTCAACTGGCCTTTGAAATTTGTATTTGTTTCTAGATGTTTTCAAAGTATTTCTTTCTTTTTTCTTTTCTTTTTTTTTTTTTTTAGTTTGACAATTATATTCATGGTTGTATTTTTCTTCCTTTCTCAGAATTTTAGGAATTTTGAATATATAAATTGATATCTTCCTAAAATCTGTAAAATTCTCACTTGAATCTGGAAATAGTGTTTTTTGTTCCATTATCTCTTCCTTTTTGTAAATCAGTTAGATACATGTTAAAATGTCTCACTGGTTATTCTGTTACTTTTAACTGAAGTTCTGTATTATTTTTGTCTTTTTTCATATTTAAAAACTTATTTTTAGAGTAGTTTTAGGTTCATAGCAAAATTATGAAGAAGGTATAGAGAGTTTCCATAGTTTTACTACCCACCCCCGTCATGCATAGCCTCCCCCATTATTAACATCTTTACCAGAGTGGGATACTTGTACAGTTGATGAACCTGTATTGACACATCATTGTCAACAAAATCCATACGTTCCATTATAGTTCACTCTCGGTATTGTCCACTCTATGGGTTTGGACAAATGTACCATATAGTACCATATATTATACTACCATTTGGAGTATTTTCACTGCCCTAAAACCCCCCTGTGCTCTGCCTGTTATTCATCCCTCCCACTCAACCTCTGCCAACCACTGACCTTTTTGCTGTCCATGGTTTTGCCTTTCCCAGAATGTCCTGTAGTTGGAATCATACGGTATGTGGCTTTTTCACATTAGCTGCTTTTATTTAGTAATATGCATTTAAAGTTCCTACTTGTCTTTTTATGGTTTCATAGCTCATTTATTTTTGCGCTAAATAATATTCCATTGTCAGGGTATACCACAGGTTGTTTATCCCGTCAACTAATGACGGATGTATTGGTTGACTTCAAGTTCTGGTAATTATGAATAAAGCTTCTATAAACTTCACTGTGCAGGTTTTTGTCTGTATATAAATAAATAAAATATTTCATCTCCTTTGGGTATAAGCCAAGGAGTACAATTGGTGGATTGTATATCAAGAGTATGTTTAGTTTTGTAAGAAAGCACCAAATTGTCTTCCAAAATAGGTGTACCATTTTGCATTTCCACCGGCAATGAATGAAAGTTTCTGTTGCTTCACATATTCACCAGCAGTGAGTGTTGTCAGTGTTCCAGATTTGGGGCATTCAGATAGGTGTGGAATGGTATCTTGTTGTTTTAATTTGCATTTCCCTGATGACATATAATTTGGAGTCTCTTCTCACATGTTTATTTGCCATCTGTATATCTTCTTTGGTGAGGTATCTGTTGGGTCTTTGGTTTATTTTTAATTGGGTTGTTTATTTTTGTTGAGTTTTGAGAGTTTTTTTTTTTACATTTTGGATAACAGTCCTGTATCAGATGTGTCTTTTGCAAATATTTTCTTCCCGTTAGTGGCTTGTCTTCTCATTCTTTTGATGCACTTTTTGATTTTTGCTAGCTTCAGGCTACATTCTGCACATTTCTTACTGACTTATTTTACAGTTTCTTATTTCTCTCCTTAGCTGTTTCCAATTGGGAGTGACATCTATCTATTGGCTCAAAATTGTTGTCATTTTAATTTCCATTATTGGAATTTCTCATTGGCTCCTTTTGAATCTTCTTTCCATGTTCTCTGAAAAAAAAAGTTAAGATTTTCTTTTATTTCTTAAACCATATAAATGATGGTTGTTTTGTAGTCTCTGGTACATCCAATGTATTATTTTTTTTCGAAGAATGGTTTATTTTCTCTGCCGTATTTTCTGTCTCACCAAGGTATCTGTTTCCACAAGAACCTGGTTATCTTTGCTTGTTGGAGTCATTTATTGTATTTTAAAATATATTGAGGAATAAAATATGTTGTAGGAGTAAAAAGGTTAATATAGTTCACTCCTCCTTCAGGAAAAATAATCTTTTGTTTCTATGAGGGGACTGGAGATGTTAGGAGTCTCACTTGAATCCATATTTAAAGCTTAATTTTTCTTTCACCCCCAAGAGATGCAAAGGTGAACAACACTGACTCCCTTCAGCTGTCTCTTCGCTTTATAGGATTATCCCTTTGTGGTCATAGCCTAATGTTCCAGTTTAACTTACTAAGTAAATTAAAATAATTATAAAAATTATATTATAAAAATTATTATAAAATTATTTAAACATTATTATATTTTATAAATAAATTTATCAACTTTCATCACCTTCAGGCTCTTATTTTCACTTTCTAACCAATGAGACCACCAAAATTACATTTCAACTTCACAGCTTTTTCTTACTAATTGGCAAACTCCTTTAAAGTGCAAACTCCTTTAAAGTGCACACAAACTTTGCTGTTTCTTCCCCAAGATTTTGGCCTCAGTATCTTGTTAACCTTTCAGTGCTCTTAAACTAATTTTTAAAACTATTTCATTCAATTCTTTTACTTGTTACAAGCTGGAGGGCTGGTCTTAATCACCTAGCCCATCATTGAAAGAAGTAGAATCTATTTTACAGAAAGACCACTTGGGGCACCTGGGGGTCTCAGTCGGTTGAACGTCTTTGACTCAGGTCATGATCTTGCAGTTAACAGGTTCAAGCCCCACGTCAGGCTCTGTGCTGACAGCTCAGAGCCTGGAGTGTACTTAAGATTCTGTGTCTCCCTCTCTCTCTGCCCCTCCCCTGCATGTGCTCTGTCTCTGTCTCTGTCTCTCTCTCTCAAAAATAAATAAAAATAATTTTTTTTAATTTTAGAAAGACTATTTAACGTCAAAATATTCACACATGTACACTAAAATATGTTAAAAATTGACAGATAAATGTAGATATGCACACATAGATGCACACACAAAGTGAATATATAAAAAGAATATAAATATAAATAAACCCTTTTGTTTGAAATTTATTTATATTTCAACTGTCTTTGTGTTTTAAGAAGTGAGGAAGTGATTCACCTTGCACTCTAACCATACCACACAAGAAACGCAATCTACCATCTACGAGGTTACTATATTGTTTAAAGCTGATAGATGTAGATAAATATTCTTTTTCATTTTATTTCTTTTTCATTTGACTTAAAATGAGCAGTGGAATTTTCTGGAAACTGAAGAAATTACGTATTTTAACCAATTTCAATCACTTACTATAAATATTTATCCAATACCTTTGTAAAACCTTCTTTGACATCAAACTCTCATGATAAACAGTGCTTCCTGTTTGTGCTCCCATAAACTTTTGTTTGTACTGCTGTTTTAATATTTTCACATTATTTTAATTGCTTCTTTGCATTTATGTCTCATGATCTAGAATATAAGACCTATGCGTTAGAATTTTTTTTTCTTTCATGATTTTATTTTCATATTATCTCAGGGACTGGCAAATAGAATGCACTTAATAAATGCTTATCAAATGAATTTTGAAAACCAGATGCAATCATAAATATGGAAACAACAGATAGCAATAATGCATAGTTTCTTGCTGAAAGGACTTCCTAAGGTAGGAGAGGAGATAAACATTACTCAACATGCTAAGAGAGGCATGAACTGTGTGGATGTCATACTGGGATATCACAGAAGGAAGAAAAACTCATTCTACCTTGTAGGGACAGAGTAGAATTCATAAGTTAGGTGATAGAAGAGGTGGTCCTTATAAATATTTTAGGAATTTTCTCAACTAAGATGTTAGAATAGCACAATACAATTAGCAGAAATACGATTATTAAACCTGGAGGTATAAAAGTATAAGGCCAGTCTGGAGACTGAAGAGTATGTTGAAATGAATAACACAAAATGGGTGCAGTATAATCTGTCATTCATGACAGTTCCATCTTTTAATACTCCTTTCGTACATTCTGATAGATTGTCACATTTCAAGGAAGAATTAAACAAAACAAAACAAAACAAAACAGACTACATTTCACAGTCTCTCCTACAACTGGGAAAAAAGTATATGACCCAGGTTTTGTAAATCATGTACTTCATATATGACTGGGATTTAAAAAAAAAATCCTCTTTTTAAATGTTTATTTATTATGCACAGTGTGAGCAGGGCAGGGCAGGGGCAGAGAGAGAGGCAGACACAGAATCCAAACCAGCTCCAGGCTCTGAGCTGTCAGCACAGAGCCCGACGTGGGACTCGAACACCCTGACCACAAGTTCATGACCTGAGCCTGTGTCGAACACTTAATCGACTGAGCCACCCAGGTGCCCCCATGACTGGGATTTTTAAGTGGGCTTCTGTGCACAACCCTTATTTACTGATAAGCAGCAATAAAAGCTGTGGTGGGAATTTTCCCAAGAAATCATTTTTGCATGGTGATTCTGGGATTTGCCAGGCAGAAGCAGTGTTAGCTCCCTTTGAGTTAGCTTGGGAGAGTATCTTGGGGTGTTCATTCTGTATGTTTAGCCTGGAGCTTGTCATTTTCTAGGTATTTAATGAGTCCTACCTAGTTTTTTAGAGATTTTTTTAAAAATAAAAATATTTCAGGGGCGCCTGGGTGGCGCAGTCGGTTAAGCATCCGACTTCAGCCAGGTCACGATCTCACGGTCCGTGAGTTCGAGCCCCGCATCAGGCTCTGGGCTGATGGCTCAGAGCCTGGAGCCTGTTTCCGATTCTGTGTCTCCCTCTCTCTCTGCCCCTACCCGTTCATGCTCTGTCTCTCTCTGTCCCAAAAAATAAATAAACGCTGAAAAAAAAATTAAAAAAAAATAAAAATATTACAGACTTAAAGGAAAGCACTACTCATAAGTAAACTAATTGATGCTGTTTTCAAAAAGTGAACACACTTTTGCAACTAGCACATGATATAAAAAATAGAATATTATAAGGATCTCAAGGCCTCTTATGTGCCCACTCGTTCTCTACTGCCCATTTGCCTGAAAGCCAAACACTATCCTGATTTCAATCACCATGTATTTTTTCAGGTTTTGAGCTTTATGCATACAGACTCACATAGGAGATACTATTTTGTATCTTATATTTGTAGGGTCGGGTGTCTGAGTCATAACAGGATAGCCCCTGTTACAAGTTCAAGGTACTATACCTTGTAACTTTGCCAATAAGTAAGAGACCTACTTCTTGATGAACTGGTCCATATTCTTCTAGGTTTTAGTGCAGTCCAAAGAGCATGATGGTTTTCTGACTGGCCCAAGTGGTAATATCAATGACTTTACCTCTTGCTCTTCAACCTCAGCAGATCTAATGTTGCTGGAAGTGCCTGAACGTTGTGTAGAGCCTTTTGATGTCTCAGTAAGAGAATCACAGCAGGGTCCCCAGGGTTTTGGCAGAAAACCACATCAAGGCTTATAAATAGGTATACACAGCTAAGTAGCCATGGTAGATAAGAAATTATATTTGACTCTGTTATAAACCTCTCTGAAGACCAATCTGAATATAGCCACTTCTTGGTCAAAACTGAACCAAACCTGAATTTCTAATACAACACCATACTTCAGGAGAAGCCACTCTGCCCCACTTGCCATGGTATTTACATTGGATCCTTCCATCATGGAGAAGTTAGCATCTTGTCTTCATTGAAATAAGCACTTAGAGTGGATAAAGACTTTCTTTCCTGGACACGAAGCTAATAACAGCAGCACCAACAATGGCTTCCTTGAATATCTTATCCACTATAATAAAATCCTATCATGATGTCCCTTAAAAACAAAAAAAGCAAAACAAAACTAATTTTACCACCAAAGAAGTAAGGCAACACACTGATGTCCAAAGAAATTCACTAGTCTTACTGTGGACTTGAGTTCCCAAAAGCAATCAGCCTTAAAGAATGGTAAAATGGACTGTTGGTATTTCAGACATATCTTTAGCTAGGAGAAATCACATTAAGAATTTTGTGTATTATTTATGTCACGTTATATATGCTCTGCTCCTGCAACCAATGTGTGGTGCTATTTCTCCCATATATTGAATGTGTGGTTCTGAAAACCAAGAACCATAAATGGTGGTAGCATTTCTCACAATGATAACTAAAATATCCATATTTAACCATTAAGACCTTGAGTTTGAAATATACCCTTTAAGCAAAAGCAAATCATTAAAGCCTAAGTTTTTCTCCCTGGATTATTGGGGGAAAAGGATGGGGTTGAAATCAAGGCTAAATCAATGGACAATCAAAAACTGTTAACAACTTGGATTCACACCATGACATGGGAAGAGGTGAAGAGAGGATAACTTTATGGAGACTGAATTAGCAAGGTTTGTGGCTACTTGACTATATGCTGAAAAAAAGGAAAAGTTAATTTAGATTTTTATATAGCATTTAGGTTTTAGTTTCAAAAGCAGTAGATTTGATTAGTACATTTTTGGTTTGTGTTTGTGCAAGGTATGTAGTTCCAAATATTCATTGGATGAATGATTTAAAATATAACAATGACATGAAAATAGCAAACTACCATTACATGCATCATCAATGAATCTTAGGAAAAACTCAGTTTGAAGTGAAACATAACAAACATAAGACTATATCCAGTATAATTTCATAATTAAAAATAAAAAAACAATTTTATATGTTATTTAGGAATCCCTAAGTAGGTTAATTTTTTAAAGTTTATTTATTTTTAAATTTATTAATTTAAAAAAGATATTTATTAATAAATTTAATTTAAAAATTAGTTGTTTAAAATTAATTTTAAAAGTTTATTTTTGAGAGAGAGAGACAGAGTACTAGTGGGGGAGGGGCAGAGAGAGAGGGAGACACAATCTGAAGCAGGCTCCAGGCTCCGAGCACGAGATTATGACCTTAGCTACAGTCAGACACTTAACCAACTGAGCCACCCAGCGCCCCAAGTGTATTTATTTATTTATTTTTGAGAAAGAGAGAGAGAAAGAGAGAGCAAGTTAGGGAGGGACATAGAGAATACCAAGCAGAATCTGCACTGTTAGTATGCAGGCTGATCCAGGGCTCAAACACATGAACTGATCCAAAATCAAGAGTCAGACACTTAACCAACTGATCCACCCAAGCTCCCTGGTTAAATTATTTTTTAATTCACATGGCAATGATAAACAAAATCTAGGGCAGTGGCTATCTTCAAATGGGAAAATAGGAGGATGGGACTGCCGAAAAGCATGACTTCAACTGAATGCTATATATCTTTGGACTTCTCCAAAGATGCTTTCATGAGTATTTGGTTTCCTATTACAATTTATTATTTATATTTCCATCACACGCATTCTGCCATATGTTTAAATATCACATGACAAAAATTATAGGAGAATATTTCATGAAATTTAAAATAAAATGAGGATGGAGACATAGATTTGGAGGTTTTATTTTATTTTTTTAAGTTTATTTATTTTTGAGAGAGAGAGAGAGAGAGAGAGAGAGAGAGAGAGAGATAGTGGGGGAAGGACAGAAAGAGAGAAGGAGAGAGATAATTCCAAACAGGTTCCTCAATGTCAGCCCAGAGCCCGATGTAGGGCTCGAACCCATGAATAGTGAGATCATGACCTGAGTCAAAATCAAGAGTCATACGCTTAACTGACTGAGCCACCCAGATGCCCCTAGAATTGGAGTTTTAAAACATATAGTTGATAGTTTTGCATGTAGTGGTATATGAAATTTCCTTTATAGAGAATGTAGAAGGGGATAAAAAATATAAACGCAATGTTCTAGAAAGACCAACCTGTAATAGTTGAAGAGAGGAACTAAAAGTGAAAAGTTCAGCACAAAGTTGGAAAATAGAGAAAATCTTATCTTGAAGTGAAAGGAATAGAAATAGAGTGGAATATTACTCAGCCATAAAAAACAGTAAGATCATGTCATTTGCAACAACATACAAGTATAAAGCTCAGTTAAATAAGTCAGAGAAAGAAAGACAATATGATTTCACTGACATGTGGAATTTAAGAAGTACAACAAATGAACAATGGGAAAAAGAGACAAACAAAACCCCTCAGACTCTTAAAGACAGAGAATAAACTGATACTTGTCAAAGAAGAGGCAGGAGAAGGGCATGAGTGAAATAGATAAAGGGTTAAGAAGTGTAAACTAGTTACAGAATTCAAAACAAAAATGAAAAGTACAAAATGGGGAATATAATCAATAAGATGGTAATAACGTTTCGCAACAGATGGTAACTGCACTTATCATGGTGAGCACTGAGTAATGTACAGAATTGCTAAATCATTATATTGTACACTAGAAACTAATATAACACTGTATATTAAGTATAGTTCAATAAAAACAAAAGAAAACAAAACTTTAGTTGTCAAAATGTCTTTACAACAATGTAAATTTTGCATGTAAGCACTGTTTTGCCCTGTAATTTTAGATTGAATTCATTAAAAGTCATCAGGTCTGCAGTAAAAACTAATTTGCAAAGCCATTTAGTGTTCCATAGTAGTGGCTGAAAATAATTGAAAGAAAGAAAGAGAGAGAGAGAGAGAGAGGAAGGAAGGAAGGAGAAAGAAAGAGAAAGAAAGAAAGAAAGAAAGAAAGAAAGAAAGAGAAAAAGAAATGCGAGGGTCAACAACAATTCAAAATGAAACGAGATCAAGGTTTATGAATAGCTATTAGGTTTATCTATTAAAGATTTGCTGTTTGTTGTATTGGCTGTGTTACAGTTTCAGGAATATGGTAAATTTGAACAACTCATGTACATGTTGATAAAGAAATCCATGTCTCTGCTTATATTAATTTGCTAGGGCTGCCATAAGAGACTGGTTCATGTAAACAACAAAAATGTATTTCTTACAAAGCTGAATTTAGAAGGCCAAGGTCAAGGCGTCTGCAGGTTGTTTCTTCTGAGGCCTCTCTTTGGCTTGCAGATGGCCACCCCTCTTGCTGCTTCCTCACAGGATCATCTCTCTGTATACACCTACTCTTGGGGTCTGTTTGTGTCCCCTAGTCCCCTTTTTTATAAAGACACACACTTTTTATAAAGTCTCTTTTATAAAGACAGCTGGGGGCACCTGGGTGGCTCAGTCAGTTGTGTCCCACTTCAGCTCCTGTCACGATCTCAAAGTTCATGAGTTTGAGCCCTGCACTGGGCTCTGTGCTGACAGCTCAGAGAGTAGAGCCTGCTTCGGACTTTTGGGTCTCCCTCTCTCTCTGCCCCTCCCCTTCTTTTGCTCGCTTGCTCTCTCAAAAATAAACAAACATTAGAAAAAATTAAAAAAAAAAAAAAGACACCAGTTGGTTGGATTAGGGTCCACCCCTACAGCTTCATTTTATTTAATTACTTCTTTAAAGGCCCTAACACCAAATATAGTTACATCCTGAAGTACAGGATGGGGTTGGGGCTTCGACATACAAATTTGGGAGGGATGTAATTCAGCCCATAACAATGATTATATTTTGGGTATATCCAGATTTTGCAGTGAATTTTTAGACAGTTGGTGATGCATTAATCCTTTCTATCAATTAAAAAAGTTCTTTCGAATGTCGGGCTTAATTCTTATTCTGTTTGTGATGGATTCTAGCAGTCAGCCAATTCCTGCCACTGTAAAAATTCGATTACTAGACATTAAAAGACCTCTGAGATGGTCTTTTAAGGAAGTTTGCTATATCCTAATACATATCACCAAGCGGCCAAAATATCTTGATGCTTGGAGTGTATACAACAATTGTCATACGTACTGTTCTCCTTTCGAAGGCATCCTGGAGACTCCTTCCCAGTAGCATGAACATTTTTTTTCTGAAGTTTTAATGACACATTTGGTATGTGCCCATGCTGGGGATGAGGCGTACAGATAAAGCATTTTTAACAAGGGCCCTGAGGTATCCAGAGGACCACCCTGCAGTGAAATACATTGAAGCAGAGGAGAAACTACCTCATTACGTTGTAACTTCAGAGCCTAAGAGCACATCACAAGTGAATCAAATTAACTTTCCATGGCCATGTAAAGCATAATATACTGACAATTGAATAAAACTATTAATGGAAAGAATGCATTATATCAGCTTGGTTAGGATTATATAAAAATTTAATTTTGGGTTTAGAGCCTGGATGGGAAAATAAATGTATTGAGAGATTAATGTGAATCTGCTGGTAATATCCTCATAGTCACTACTGTCAGAAACTTAAAGAATCTACAATAATCACTTAAGTATGCATTTGCATTAGGTTTGTGCCTGAGAAGACCTTTTTTCTAGTTAGCTTTGCTTTCCTGAAGGTCAGAGAAGATTTGCACTGACTTCTGGTATTAGATTCCAGATGAACTCATACACCAGTTTTTGAAATGAGTAATAAGCATGTAGCTGGAGAAGGCCTGGCTAATAGTATGAAGACTGGAAAAATATGAGGAGCATTAGCATGAGACAATTCTGAGGAAGAAAACGGGAAATCCAAGGGGTATTTTTGGATACATTACATGTTAAACTTATTTGTTTTGAAGCTACACACAGGATTGTATGATTCAGAGGGAGATTTTCCTTCCCGTTTCTTGTGAAAGTACTGGTCAAACCCGAAATGTAAAACTGACCAGCTGATAAGGTACTGGGATTTCCACCCTGGTCCTCTACTCTTTTCTACTATTCTTCTCTCTGTTTTTCCTCTCTCCCATTATTTTTTAATGCGACTTTAGGCAATTTACTTAATCCCCTCTCGCCTGGATTTCTCTGCCAAACAGGAATGACTTCATCTGCTTCTTCTGAATCCTAATTTTCACTTGTAATATTATTAGGTACATCCCTGTTCTACTATGCATGAAGAATATGGGATAGTAAACCAACAAAAAATACTTCCGAAATAAAATGTAACATTCTTGTTTATAGGAAGTTCCATAGTCAAAGAGAGGACTGTGCTCTGTATTTTCTTTTTTAATACTCTGAACAATTTGCCAGCCACTGATTATTTTCATTATATAGATGAAGGATTGAATTGTGGAAAATTTAGGTAACTTGCTTAAATTCACATGGCCAGAACTGCTTTGGGGGAAAACAACACAAAGCAAACATACAAACAAACAAACAAACACAGAAACAAAAACCAGTTTTAATAGCCTGCTTCTAATTGCTTGCATTAGGTTTTATGACTTTACTTATTTGGCAAATACTAAATATCTATTAAAGCAGATACTGGGGAGCAGTTCAAATGATTTAAAGAACTAGACCCTACCTTTTCAGTCTTTGGAAATAATTTTGAGTGAATAGAAATGAAATGACATAAACCAATACTTAGTTTCCACCTTCAGCTCTCCTGTCCCTCAAGAATAAATCCTCTGTGTGTCTTTACACATTGTATGTACAAGGATGAAAAAAGAAAACAAAACAGTAATTTTAAAATGAAATTTGTTAACCATGTGTGCATATCTTAGAATACTGAGTTTTTCCAGGAATTGAATAAAACTATAAATCAATGGATAGTTTCATGTGCTCAGTATGTAGCAAGGTGTTTTAGATTCTCCCTAAGTGTTTATTGGATTGAATCAACACCCATAAAAGGTTGAAAGAGCCAAAGAGAAGAAAAAGACAAATCATCAGTAGGCAAAGGTATGCATGTGCAGAAGATAATGGTTTCCAAGAACAGTAAATACCAGAAAGAAAGCTGTTGTGCTAAATGCAAAACGATGGTCATCCCACCAGCACCGCCATGTCTTGTTTTCAACTCTCCTTCCAGCGGCTTTCAAAGGTGAGAAGAGCTTTGCCGCTCCCAGGGATGAGGTGTGGAGTCACACTTTCCTAGCAGGATGGCCTAATCACTCTGATCATCTGACAAACTCCAGCCCATCACTGCACTAACTAATTCAAAAAGGGGAAGGAAAGGGTGCAGAGTGGGGACAAAAAAATGAAAGTAGCCCTGTATTCAACATAAGCCTCAGCGCTTTGCTGCTGTGCTCTAGCAGACTGTAGAATTCAGATCGTTCCTTCTTCTCTCCTTATATAGAAATGGCACAGTTTCAAAAATAGCCTGTGCTTTTTTAGACCTTTAAAGACATCATCAATCATTGTCTTCTATGGTAATGCTTCAATTACCCAGGAGGAAAAAAAATACAGTAGCCATGGAAGTGACGTCCTGATGTGCTGAAAATCCCAACTAAGAAAGGGCAGTGTTTGCATATTAGCCATGTAAGCAGTGTAAGAACTGTGATGAACCATTAATAAGCCTCTCTCATGCTTTCTAAGTATTCAGGAAATGTGCTGCCTGACAGGCCAGATCTTTATAGGATTAGCTTAATGGTTTGTCACTTTCTGCATTGCTTGCTGCCCTTCTGCCTTTTTTATGCTGAACAATATTGTACTGAACATTCTGTGTGGCCATACAGACCCAGTTGTTTCTCCATGATAAGCGCCCCCATTTCGGACACTTACAGTTCATCCACGTTAAATGACATCCAGCAAGAATGGAGCCCTGCAGCCGTCACCCTCTTACACAAATCTCCTTGATTTCTTACTGCCAAGGTGGTTTCAAATTGGCCACTCCCAGGTGATCACCAGAATAATGAATACCCAAAGGCGATGCTCCCTTACCTCCACGCCATTTGTATCTCTGGAAAATGAACACATGCAGCGTGCACCGTCGGCCTGGAGAGGCACACAGGTGCAGCTTGTTTGAACACAGCTTATGTCAGGCTCCCATATGGTAGCCAAGGAGTTCCAACACATGTTAGGAAAGAAACAAGCCATAGGATGAAAATTTTTGATCACGTTGAGGTGCTCGTGTGACCTACTTCTACAGCGAAGAAACGTATGCGTGTTTATAATTAAAATAAGCTCTTTTTCTATGGCTTCTTATGCCCACAACAACAACAAGAAATACTTATCGCTTACAGAAAAAGGCGAATTGCTGTTTTGAATATCTTTATGAATGTGGAATATTAAGAGGACAGGCTCCGTCTACTGATACTCTTATTGATATTTGTGCATACCAGCTGAATGTATACTGTGGCATTATTTTCAACGTGGAAGATTTCACACTGCAATAAGCCTGTAATTAGAGTTTTCAGATTATCATCTGTGACTGCTTTATGATAAGTACACCAATTCCCTTGAAACGTTTGAGGTGCCTGCTGCTTGCACCACTGATTTTATGAAGGTTCACAATCTGTGAATACCACAGAATCTAAACTGGCTTTATCTGCCACGCAAACCCCTAATATATACCACAACAAAATCACGTTAGATGGCTCCTTACTCCCGAACACATATACACACATTATTTATAGTGCTTCAGGGTTTCTTTTCCAATTGTTTTAATTTGCCTCAAGGGATTGGTAATGGGATAAAGAACTTTTCACTACTCAATCACATATTATGAACCTCTTTTGAGTTTGTGATGACCATGAAGGCTCAGTTTGAAAATACTGTTGACTGCAATCCATTTTCTCATTGAAGTTTGGCTTATGTTTTAAGTAGTCTGCAGTTTGAATATTATGAGGTGTTTTTCATGGTAATAATGTTTTGAATTTTAATGATTGGCTGGGAAATTGTATAGGGATAATTCACTCTGCTTTAGACTTTGATGATTTATTGTCTTTAAGTTATAAAATTGGAGTGACAGATAATTAACCCACATCATGTAAGTATATATATCATCAAGATTTTTTGACTAGACAAAGCTTACCACAGCTCAATATCTATCATAGATACTATGAACAAGCATAGTTCTCTACTAAAGACTAAAATACGAAGTCTCTTGCTAGATACTAAAAACTGAAATATATTTTTTGAATTGTATTCAAAGAAGTCAGTACTAATTTAGTTGGTGGCTGCTACGGGAATTTATGATCTAAAAGTCACATAAGAGTCAAGATGGATTTCAAATAAGAGACTAATGCAGATGTAGATATATAGAAATGGAGTGACAGAGAGTGTGAGAGAGATTGATTATCACTCTTTCATGAATTTGGAATGGATAAACCAGGATCCGGTGAGAGAAAATCCAAGACTCTATAAATACTATGAATTATTACATAAATAATGACTATTTAAGATTCCACCTTTTATGACAGAATGCATCTCAGTGATTTCTGTTAGATTCACAAATGTTCCCTTGAGTCATCAGGAAAGACATGTTAAGGCTAGATGCATAAATGAAGAGAGAAGAGAAAATTTCTCTACTTATGGCCCCACTATAGGAAAGAAGACTTGTTAACACCAATCTCAAGCCTGAGAAATGTAGCCAAACCTTTGTCAAACTAGAACCGTCTCTTTGAAAAGTGACACTTAGTGATTCTCATGGTAGCACCTCTCCACCTTCCGTTTCAATCAGCACTGACCTGTCAGTGACAAGGAAGCAGCAGACTGAGGGTTAAAGTGAGAGCCAAATAGGATGAATAATAATAATAATAATAATAATGATAATAAAAGATTCCAGAGACAGGCAAAAGCAGAAGATGACATACCAAATACAAACAGCCCATGGGATATGAAAGTAGGTCAGAAACTCAAAAAGTATATATAATGGGCCCCAAATGGTGAAGAGTTGTGAATCAGGGCTTCTGCTACTGGTATCCAGGGTCTCTGGCATGAAAACTGGGACTTCATCAAAACAAGAGCTACTTTACTTCGTTGCAGTACAGGATTACAACTCATCATAAACATTCAATTACTGAATAATGGGGCATTCATTGTAGACAAGAGATTGGCATGATTTAATAGAAATGGCCAAGGCAGAGACATGAGGGAAAGGGCACTCAGAGACGTGGAAGCCCCTCTAAAAACGTATGAGTGGATGTAGCAGCAGCCAATACACGTTTAAAAGCCAAATCATGAAAAAAGATCCGTTTTAGACATTTAGACCTTGGTAGGTTTCTCAGTACTGTAACGTATTTTACTTTATTTTGACATCAGAGCCATTGTGAAATATGTAAAATTTTATAAGAGATGATTAAAGCAGCATGGCATTATGTCAATAAAAACAGGAGCATACACACACACGCACACATACGCATAAACACACATGCTTCATCTCTACTCAAAACCCCTGTTTCTCATTTTTTTTCCCTCCCTAATACCAGATATGATTTCTAGGGTTACTGGTTGATAAAATGCTCAAAGTAATTTTTTATAATTTTTCCAATGTTGAAAATGAACAGATTTATGTAAACATGTCGATTTCCTTCTGGTGTCTAGCTGGTAGGACAAATAAATGGTTTATTGGCTTAAATAGAAGGAACATGGACTCGACAGATCTTTTATTCAAGATCATTTCCTGGATAAATTGTAGATCTCTCCGTAAATCAATATTATAGTGAAAATTATTTCTTTAAAATTAGAGAAAGGCGGTGGCACCTGGGTGGCTCAGTCGGTAGAGCGTCCCATTTCGGTTCAGATCATGATCTCACGGTTCATGAGTTTGAGCCCCCATCGGGCTCTGTGCTGACAGCTCAGAGCCCGGAGACTGCTTCGGATTCTGTGTCTCCCTCTCTCTCTGCTCCTCCCCTGCTCACGCGCTGTGTCTCTCTCAAAAATAAAGATTAAAAAATAAATAAAATTAGAGAAAGAAAAAGCTCATTCTTATTCCAATTTACTGAGGACACTGCTTTTCTCCTTAGGTTCTTTCTTTCTGTGCTGGGCACTCAGGAACACTTAAAAATGTTTAGGGGTAATATATACAGTCCTGTGTCAACAGACCCTTCAGAAGTCAAGAAAGTTCTGACCGTGATTTTTCCAGGGTCAAGTTTTGTTGTTAATGTTCATCAGCTGATAGATTGTATTTTATTTCGTTGGATTTATTCCTTGGTTTTTGGTGGATTGTTTTCTGCATTATCCTTTGATCATTGAGTAAATTAGATTTGTTTTCTGCTTTCACATATCATCCATCTGTTGCATGAGACAAATTATATTAATTCACATGTCTCTCCTATTCAAAAATTTGATTTCCTTTTATAAATTTTGCCATTAACAAATTAGTTGTCTAAGAACACTAAATATGAGCTCGACTGTCAGTTTAAAAGTTTCTATTTTCAAAAAGGAATGTGATTACTATCTACACCATTTGACCAAATGATCCTTTCCTCTTTGTGTTAACATTTACGAGGGCAATGCAAGTAAATTCCGTATATATCATAATATATAAACAGAGGTTTTGTTTTCTTACAGTATTTATTAGAGTCAGTAAGAACATGCACTTTTAGCAATTTTGAGTATTTTTCTTAATTTTGGCCTTTAAAAAAAAAGTTAAAAGTGTAGTTGAAAGAAGACCTGGAATAGGAAGCAGATGAAACAAGAAAACATTCTTTTATTTTATTTCAATTGTGATGTTATTGCGTTTGCCGAGAAGCTAAACCCAAAAGAATAATTGACCTAATCTGAGATATACAGATGTAGAGTCTCCAGTAAGGAATAGGTATGTTACTGATTTCTGGCAAGTGGCCCTTTACTTTTTTTTTTATGCCACTGGGCTCTCTGCAAAATATTTGCCACACCTACTATTCAGTGCTGCTCCCCAGCCCACCGTCTACCAACAGTGGCATCTAAGAAATGCTGTTCAACCAATGCCGATTTGTCTAGCAATTTTAACAAAAGTGTTTATTTTTGCTATTTCATTTTCCTGAAAGTGCCCATAAAGTACAAGAGAACTTGACAATTCTTCTAACTTATCGAACAAACTACAAATTGTCCCAGTATAATTTTAGTATCCAAAATTTCATGTATTTCAGTTTTTCTCGTTACAGGCAATCTATACGTAGCATATGTGGTCATTTTCTTAAGCAGTATACTTGAGTCACCTTGCCTGACACCTTCTACAGTGATATGTCATTATACTATTTATATTTACTATGTAAAATATTATTTTATTATATTAAATATTATACTCAATTATTTAATTCCTAGATGGGAAATGAAACAATCAGAAGCATAATCTGTTGGATTGAAGCAAAATAAAACCACTACATTCTAATAAATTCTGAGCTTTCATTGACTCCATCATATAAATAATTTGACTATAAGCTATAAATCAGGACCATTTTTTTGTGTGTTTTTCATGAACCTGGAACACTAAAAGGAAACAATATATGGTTCTAGACACAACACATTTTAAAAATCTTGTATTTGATATAATTTTCTATTCATTGTTCTAAATCATGGGATATAGTTCAAATAAACACACATTCTTATTTTTTACACTATTTATTGGACTCTGTGGTATTTGGAACCCCAAGAAATATACACCCAAATTGATTGAGAATCTATTTTTTTCTTTTTAACCGAAAATACATATACACACTTATACACAAAAATCAGTCACCTCTGAAGAGTAGTTACTAAGAATTCCTCTTTCACTAAGCAAAACTATACATTTAATTTGAAGTTTGTTTCCATATTCTTTAATCAGTAGAAAATTACCAAGCTTAAAAATTTCTTTCTCTAAAATTGGAAAACTAACTCAATCTACTTTTATGCTTGTTAGGCCTGCTAACACCTATAGTCCTGATAATAATTTACCTAAATAAACTACTAAAGTGATTAACAATGTAGACGGACTTATGGCTTTTAATTCTTTAAATGCATGCACTGAACACAAAATAAAATCAATGCTGATAAGAAGAATGCTCCTTTTCCTTTCCTTTTTCTTTCTTTCTTTTGTTTTTTCTTTCTTTCTTTCTTTCTTTTTTGATTTGTAATCAGAACGAAAAAGAGACAACTGATTAAATAATCAGTTTAAACATGCTGTGCACAAAAGGAACCGTGCTTCCTTAATTAATTTAAGGCATAGTTAGCTCAAGTAAAAACTAGTTTCACAAAAATATTCTGTGCTTATTGTCTTTTGAGTTTGACAAAAGAGTGCGAAATCTCAGTTCAGATTTTTTTAGAGACTGTTTTCCGGGTATGGGGCAATGCCTGCAGTCGGCTTCCATGAAACAGTTCATAAGAAACTGATTTTACATCTTCACAATGATACGAGTAGAAAGATGACCATGTTGAAAAACACATTGGTTAGAAATTGGCACTTCAATAATTAGGAATATCCAACATTTGAGAATTTCTTTAAAAATGTATAAATTTAAAAATTTAAGATTATAATAGGAAATTTTAAAAATATTTATCTTCAGTAGTATTATTAATACCACAGTCTCAATGTCCAAAATGTCCCAGAAGTTAATTCACTAAGGTATTACTAGAATTCTTTTGGAAACTTCAAACCATGAAATGGATTTTGGCTTCCATGGAATTTTGATCGCCTTGGGAGATAATGAAAGATGTATAAACGTTAGAATAAACATTAGAGCCTCATGAGAATCCATCTCAGTCTACATTCATGTTAGGTCATGTGGAGAGTTTTAATAAAGCATTTCTAGAATATCAGGTTCTTCTAATTACTTCTTAATTTGAAATCTGCCTTTAATATAACATTTTCTTGAATATTATTGAAAAAATGGCCTTAGTGAATTAAAGATCCAATAATATGAACAGTATATGAATCCATTGTATAACACTTGTATACACGTTTAATCATTTAAAAAGAATAATTTTAGCTATTGGATTTATATCTTCACCACAATATTTTAGGTACAATATAAGGCAAATAATTTTGTCAGTAATATTTAGATTAATACCTGCTTACCTGGATCTTTACAGGAACGTAATGATACCATATGAAAATATGCTCTTATAACTGCTAGAAATGATATTCACTGGAAATGATATACATGCCTGCTCCCTCTATTCAATACAGTTCAATTTCATAAAGGGTGTTGTGGGCACATCCTGGACAAAGCTCTGCTTTAAACAATTATTAAAATATATAGAATAACTTTCACTCAATGATTTTGCTATTTTATATGAAAGGGCACCAACTAAGCCCCAAGAGATTGTAATGAATGTAAACAAAGGAAATGCCCAACATGTCTAAACAAAATGCTAAAATAATTTGGGAGGAAAAATATTTTCTGTCACAGTTTCATAAAATTTCATTTAAAATATGCTGTTTTATCTGATGATCCTTGTTTGATTTGGGACATGTTTTATTGAGATGTAGTTTTACTTATTTTACATTCAATAAAATTTACAAATTTCAAGTGTACAAGTGGATTGACTTGTCCACATGTATACACCTCTGTGTGATCACCAGGCAGATCAAGTATAGAGCAACTATAACCCTCATGCTTCCTTCTAGCCAATGCCATCCATTCCCAGTGATACTTGAATTCTCTGTAAGAAATCAGATAGATGATAATAGATAGACGATAGATAGATGATAGATAGATAGATGATACAGATAGATGACAGAGACACAGAGGTATAGATACAGTCAGTTTGCTCTAATGGAACATATGTATTCCTATAAATTATGGTGCTATGCAAAAATCACACAAAAACCACAAGGCTTATGAGAAAAAAATGAAGTTAAGGTGTAATACTCAGAAACTTTGCTAGTAACACACACACACACACACACACACACACTAAGAACCCATTAAATTAACAGCACTGTTTTTTACATATGGAACGATTGAGAGATGCATAAATATTACAATAATTTTGGCACTTTTTCCTTTCCAGAAGTTTTCTTAGGGAAGTGGGCGTGAAAGGGATTGCAGCTTCTGATTATTATGAATTGGTAGAAGGAGGATTATGTGAAGTCTGATGGAAAGTTGTAACACCAACTGGGGAAGTGTGGCTCACACACCACAGTAAACAGAGGTGGCTGGGAGATATTCGAGGCATGTGTGTATGTATTTGTATTTCCATGCAGGTCAGTTCACCTGGGTGCAATTTTTTTCTGTTTTCAGGTAGTGTTTCTTGCAGAATAAATTGTGCAGAAACAAAAGCAAAATTTGCAGTATGCTCAAATTGTTCCCTAATATATCAAATGTATTGGAACAAATCCATGTTTTCAGAATAAGTGTTGGAATAGAACTGACTACCTATCTTCCTGAACATAATTTCTAAGATTCATAGGTAATAATGTAAAACCTTGGGATAATTGAATTAACACATTTAAAATCCTTTGATACCCAAATGAAGAGTTGGCCAACTTTTCTGTAAAGTGCCAGATAGTAAACATTTATTGCTTTTCAGGGAGTAGGGTCTCTGTTGCAATTACTTAAATGTGAGCAGTGGTGCAAAAGCAACCACAGTCAAGGTGAAAAGGAATGAGTACAGCCCTGTTAAATAAAACTATTTACAAAAACAGATTCAGACAAAAGTTCGTAAATGTTTGCTTCTTATTTTTGTGTGCTATGCAGGGCTATATCCTTGAGAGGTGTCAATAAACTGACATATTTTTGACACTTCAAGAAGTTATAAAAGGGAAGGATAGGACTAGAAAATGTTTTACCTCTATTGTAATATTCTCACATCTGCTAAAATGCTTATAGAGGACGAGTAGTCCTTACATCATATCCTCCATTTTTATCCATGAAATAGAAGTTGAAAGTTATTTGTTAAAATTATAAGTAATAGTGGGGCGCCTGGGTGGCTCAGTTTGTTAAGTGTCCGACTTTGGCTCAGGTCATGATTTCACGGTTTGTGGGTTCGAGTTCCTCATTGGGCTCTGTGCTGACAGCTCAAAGCCCAGACCCTGCTTTGGTTTCTGTGACTCCCTCTCTCTCTACTCCTCCCCCACTCACTCACTGTCTCTCTCTCTCAAAAACAAATAAACATTAAAAAATTTTAAAATTAATAGGTAATAGTGATTGAGGATATCCTAACAGCAATAGTGGTAGAAAAACACAACTATTTATAAATTGTAACCGGGTGATTTTTTTTCAAGGAAAAGGAGAGATAGTTTGACCAAAGATAAAGTCTCAATTTACCTAGAATATGAGAGAGCATAGTGAATGACAAAACCTGGATTTTATTTCAAGTTGTACAGGGTTTAGGGAAATATAATTTCATTTTCCTTATTTGCAATGGGCAAGTCAGTAAAAAAGGTAATAAATAGGTTTAATTTTTAAAAAAATTAAGTTTATTTATTCATTTCAAGAAATACAGACAGAGCAAGTGGAGGTGGGGCAGAGACAGAGAGGGAGAGAGAATATCCCAAGCATACTCTTTAGTGTCCGTGCGGTGAGGGGCTTGAACTCACGAATTGTGAGATCATGACCTGAGCTGAAGCCAAGAGTCAGAAGCCTAACTGACTGAGCCACCCAGGCACCCATAGCTTTACATTTTTTAAAAAAGTTTGCCCCACTTTGCGCTTTTTCACAAGATAATTATTGTAAAAATTGGAGGAAAAAACTCATGAAATATTCACTGCAACATATATTACTATGTATGTTGGTACATATGTAGAATTTGTTTTTTACTTGTCAAAATGGTAAACTGGACTTAGAAATCTTAACATGAGCTAATGACAAGTGTTCTTTAAACCCTAATATGTTGCTATCACAGAGACTCCAAGTCTCATCTGAATGATTTATTTGTTTTGTGGTGACCGTATCAATGCTTGATTATTACAAAATATAACAATAAATTTTTGAAACATTTTAAATTAACAATAAAAAGACATCACTTCTCACTTTTTGATTATTTTAAGATATTTTATTTTTTCACTTTGATTAAATAAATATCCAAGTTATTATTTCTCAGGTGTTCATGAGGATATTTAAACTACCGCTCAAATCTCCTGACAATTCTTTTTTTTTCCTTTTTTTTTTTTTGTTTGTTTATTTATTTATTTTTTTAATTTTTGGGACAGAGAGAGAGCATGAACGGGGGAGGGGCAGAGAGAGAGGGAGACACAGAATAGGAAACAGGCTCCAGGCTCTGAGCCATCAGCCCAGAGCCCGACGGGGGGCTCGAACTCACGGACCGCGAGATCGTGACCTGGCTGAAGTCGGACGCTTAACCGACTGCGCCACCCAGGCGCCCCCTGACAATTCTTTTGTATTTCACTATATACAGTTACTAAAATACTGTTCTTTTGTTTTGTCTTATGACAGACTTTTAAAATCTACTACTTAGCCACTTTCAACACAACATTATTAACTGTAATCATCATGCTGTGTATTACACCCCCATGACTTATTTATTTTATAATTTGACGTTTGTAATTTTGGATCCATTTCTCCCATCCCCACCCACCCCACCTTGGCAACCACCTATCTGTTTTCTATCATTCAGCTTGGTTTTTGTTTGTTTAATGGTTTTTTGATTCCGAATATAAGCGAAATCATACTGTATTTGTCTTTACCTGACATATTTCACCTAGTATAATGCCCTCAAGTTCTATTCATACTGTTGCAAATGACAAAGTTTAGTTCTTTTTTATGGCTGAGTAGTATTTGATTGTGTATACACACCACATTTCTTTATCCATTCATCCACTGATGGCCACTTAGGTTGTTTCCATATGTTGACTATTGTAAATAATGCTGAAATGAACGTGGGAATGTATGTATCTTTTCAATTTAGTGTTTTTGTTTTCTTCAGATCAGTGCCCAGAAGAATTGCTGGATAATATGGACATTTTATTTTTAATTTTTTTGAAAATCCTCCATACTGTTTTCCACAGTGGCTGCACCAAATACATGCACAACAGTGCACAAGGGTTTTCTTTTTTATACATCCGTGCCAACACTTGCTATTTCTTGTCTTTTTGAGAATAGTCATTCTAACAGGCGTGAGATGGTATCTCATTGTGGTTTTGGTTAGCATTTCCCTGATGATTGGTAATGTTCAGCGTCTTTTCAAGTACCTGTTGGTCATCTGTATGTCTTGTTTGCGAAAATGTTTATTCAGATCTCCTGACCATTTTCTAATCAGATCATTTGTTTTCATGCTATTGAGTGGTATGAATTCTCTATATATTTTGAATAGCAAACTCTTATCAGGTATCTTATTTGCAAATATCTCCCTTTCAGTTGGTTGCCTTTTCATTTTGTTGATGATATCCTTTGCTGTGCAGAAGCCTTTTAGGGTGATGTACTTTTGTTGCTTTTGCTTTTGGTGCCAGATCCAACTATTTTGACTTATCTACAAGATCAGGAACTAAACACAATAAATAAATAAATTTAAAAAAATAAATTCATGATGTTTACATCTAAAACTGTCTTTGAGATTTAACAAAGAGCCCCTAGAAAATCAGAAAGATTTAATATTTCACTTTATTAAAATAAAGATGGTATAAATAATTAGATTTGGTTTGTATGCTCCATATTTCTCAATTTTCTCAACCCCGTGTTGATATTTGTATGAAAATAGTTGTCATCTCAAAAGCTATGGTCAATTTCAGTCTTCCCAAATGCAATTTGTATAGGGAGAATATCGTTAATATGAATACTTCAGAGATTGTATGTTTTATGAGAAAGACTTGTAGATTTGTAGATGGCCTCACTGTCCGTAATAATCTTTTTTTTTAACTTTATTTATTTTGCGAGAGGAAGAGAGAGGCGGGGGCGGGGGGAAAAAGAGCAGAAAGAAATGGAGAGAGAGAGAATCCTTAGCAGGCTCTATGCTGATACTATTGGACTCGAACTCATGAACCATGAGATCATGACCTAAGCCGAAATCAAAAGTAAGATACTTAACTGACTAAACTACCCAAGCACCCCTAATAGTATTGTCCTTAGGGCAAGCTTTTACCAGGTCCTCATAAAATAGTTATGTATTATTTGTATTACAACAAAAAAATTGTACACTAGTCCATTCTGATATCATCAGTTTACTGTAATAAAGTAACCATAGCCTAGCAGTTTCAACATCAAACAGGTTTTTACCTCTCTCTGATGCTTGCCTGAAGGCTCTCATATAAAATACAGGCTAGAAGATCAGATCAGGAGATCCCATTATAGAATTCAGACTGTGACAAAAGACACCAATTTTATCACAAATGTATAAAACATCTCATGGAAAAGACTATGAGAAAATTCGGCTGACCTAAGTAACTTTGGATTACTATGAGATTAAAAACAAAGGTCACAGTAAATAAGAACCACTAGTAAAGTTGTTTCCTATAAAGGTATAAAGTTACAAATTTGGAATCATTGTTTATGTTAACGGGAATTGAACAAATATAAAAATGGCTGATAGAAATGGAAATCAGGTTTTCATTTGATGTGGTAGGTTACAGATTAAGCAAGGCAAAAGGCTAAAAAGATCCATGTACTTTAATTAATGGATTAAAGTGGAGAAATCAGTAGGAGGTAGTTTATTTTAATATAAATAGAAATGGATAAACATATAAATATTTAACTCACGCATATATACAGGGTAAATATATACACATGTATTTCCTTACTCTGTCAACTAAAAGGGCAGAGAAGCAACAAAACAAGTAGCTACAAGCAAACTGAGTAGCCACATATTGGTTACTAATACAATTCTCCAATTTAAGGAACCCGGGATCCTTGCATAGATGGTTGATTCTGGGTCTGGAGCAGGACATGTACAAGATGGCCATGGAACAACTTGTGTCTAAAAGTAAGGAAGTTGCGGTGCCTGGCTGCCTCAATCAGAGCAGCATGTGACTTTGTTCTTGGAGTCATGAATCTGAGTCCCCCCTAGAGATTACTAAAGAAAAGTAAACTCAAAAAAATAAAATAAAAGTAAGGAAGTTATAAATACATGCATGCGCGCACACACACACACACACACACACACACACACACACAATGATGGGGGTATATCAAAGGAACAAGAACCAGAGTCCCCAGTGGCCAAAGGTGGAATAATTTGGGCAAGAAAACAAAATGCTGATAAAAGAATATCAAAATAAATGGAGAAACATACTCTGTTTTTGGATTAGAAGCCTCAACATAATAAACATGCTAATTCCTCCCAAACTGATATACAGACTTAATACAATACCTAGGAAAATCCCAATCCTTTGTAGTTATAGATAAGATTACTCAAAACTTTTAACAGAAGCCAAAGGAATTTTATTTATTAAAGCAATCTTGGAAAAAAAATTAAATGAGATAAATCAATCTACCCAGTTTCAATTTTTATTATATAGCTACAGTAAAAATTATGTGTTAATGGTAGAGTGATAGGCATATATCAGTGAAACATGAGAGAATACTGAAATAGACCGAAATAAATATGTCCAACTGGTTTTTGATGAAGGTAATAAAGGAATTCAGTGGAGGAATAAGCTTCTTAATAAATAGTGCTGGAGAAATTGGACATTCATAGGAAAAATAAATCTCAGCCTTATATAAAAATTATCTCAATTATGAATCATACACTTAAATGTGAAATGTAAAACTAGAAAACTTTTATTTTTTATTTTATTTTATTTTATTTTTAATTTTAATGTTTATTTTTGAGATAGGGAAAGACAGAGTGCAAGCTGGGAAGGGGCAGAGAGAGAGAGGGAGACACAGAATCCGAAGCAGGCTCCAGGCTCCAAGCTGTCTGCACAGAGTCTGACGCGGGGCTCGAACTCACGAACTGTGAGATCATGACCTGAGCTGAAGTTGGAGGCTCAACCGACTGAGCCACCCAGGTGCCCCTAAAACTAGAAAACTTTTAGAAGAAAACTACAGGGGAAAATATTCATGATCTATATCTAGAAAAAAACATAAATTGATACCAAAAGCATAACAAATAAAAGGGAAAATTGATAAAATGGATATCATTAAAATTAAATACTTTTACTCTGAGAAAGGTGGTGTTTAGAGATGAAAAACAAGCTATGGACTGGTAGAAAATATTCCAAGTCATATCTCTGACTCAGGACCACCATCAAAGATATATACAGAACTCTGAGGGTCGCCTGGGTGGCTCAGTTGATTCAGCATCCAAGTCTTGATTTTGGCTCAGGTCGCAATCTCTAGTTCATGGAATCAAGCCCCATGCTGGGCTCTGCGCTCAGAGCATGGAGTCTGCCTGGAGCTCTCTCGTTTGCTCTCTCTGCCCCTCACCTTCTCGTGTGCGCACATGTGCTCCTTCTCTCTCAAAATAAATAAATAAATAAGCATTAAAAAAGAAAGAACTCTGAAAACTTGACAGTAGAAAACAGACAATCCACTTAGAAACTGGGCAAAATAAATGACAGAACATTTCACTAAAGAGGATATACAGATGGCAAAAAACACATAAAAAGATATTCAACATTATTATTCATTAGAAAAATGCAAATTTAAAATAATTATGCATTACTCTGTGCCTACTAGAATTTCTCAAGTAAAATATAATGACAATAAGAAATGCTTGTGAGGATATAGAGAAACTCTGTCACTCATACATTGCCAGTGGAAGTGTAAAATGGTCTGCTAGTCTGAAAAGAGTTTGTTAATGTCTTAATAAACCACATATGTAACTACTATGTGACCCTGCAATTGCACTCTTGGTCTTTCATCCCAGAGAAATGAGAAGTTGTGTTCACACAACAACCTGTACACAAACTTGTTCATGACAGCTCAGTCCATGCCAAACTGGAAGTGACCCAGTTTCCTTCAATGAGCAAATAATTAGACACACGGTGGTACATCCATACGATGGACTCATACTCAGCAATAAAAAAAAAAAAATGTTGATACATACAACTACTTAGATGAATCTCCAGAGAATTATGCTGAGTGAAAAACAAGAAATTTTTAACAAGTTAAATATTGCATGTTTCCTTTTATATAGCGTTCTTGACATAAAATTATAGAAACAGAGAATAACTGGTGGCCAGATATCAAAAGAGGAATGGAAGCACAAAGGAATTGGTTGTGGCTATAAAAGGGCTGCATAAGAAAAAATTCAGATAATAGACAAGGTATGTGTCTTGCCTTTATCAATATTTATCAGTATTGTCATGCCATGGGCTTTCAAGATGCTACCATTTAGGGGAACTGGGAAAAGGATGCATGAGATTTTTTCTGTATTATTTCTTATCATTGCATGTGGATCTATCATTATCTCAAAGTAAAAATTTAATTGAAAATAAGATGTGATATGCAACACAGATTGGTAAAAATTAACAGCAATAAATATTAAATATTAAGATGATTGAATTACTAAAGAATAACGGTGGTGGAACACATGGTCAATATTACATACTTTAATAAAATATTAATAATTTAAGCAATAGAATGGAAAATAAATTAAATGGAAGAGGGAGAGAAGATAAAAGCAATCATGTTATTTCTTTTAGCAATATTCAAGAAATTCTGTAATAAAAGTAGTTAAAACCCTATTAAGAAAACCATTAAAAGACAGAATCAGTCTTGGTAATATTAAAAGGGTCTTTTAGAAACTGTATCTCTTGACATAGAAAACAATAATTAACATTGATGTTTGTCATTCTAATCTTCTTCAGGTTCACCTAAGGTGTTTTTTGTTAATCAAAATAAAAATAAAGGATATATTTTATTAAATAGCATTATAGTATAATTATTATGATTAAAAAATCTACATGTGTATGTAGAGTCAATTTTGGAATGATGTTAGTAACATATAGAACCAGGTTATTGGTAGATGGTTTAATTTTGAATTTTATGTATTTATTCATTAATCTGTTCCCCTTTATAATTTTATGCAAATTTGATTTGAAATTTAAACACTTAATGTTTTCTTTAGAGCTATGTTCAAACAGGCAATTCTGCTTTTTGTTATTGATATCCTAAGATGAATTTAAGTTGAAAGATGATTTTAGTATGGGAAATTTATGTATCTTTCTCCTTACCTTCCATCATGAATAGGCTCCATTAAATCAACATCAAGCTATACCATATATTCAAATTTTATTCTGAGATTTTTCTGGTGCAATATTTTGATTCTTTGGAAAACTATCAAACATTTTATTCTGTCTTACTGAGATAGATTTACTTATATACCCAAAGAAAGAAACATATAGTTACAATTCCATTATAGACTAGATTCATACTTTAAAATTGTTTTTATAGTAAATGTTCTTAAATTCTCCATTGACTTTCATCATCTCCACTGAGATAGACCCCTATAGGGAGTAAAATGTTATATAATGAAAATTTTTTTTAAGTTTTTAATTCTAGTTATTTAACTTACACTGTTATATTACTTTCCTTTCTATACATCAATAATGAACCATCATAAAGAGAAATTAAAAAGAAAACAATCCCATTTATAATTACACCCTAAATAATAAGATATCTAGGAACAAAAGGCACCAAAGAGGTGAAAGACCTATACTCTGAAAACTCTAAAAAACTGATGAGTGAA
The DNA here is from genome assembly GCF_022837055.1 of Prionailurus viverrinus. Lineage (NCBI taxonomy): Eukaryota > Metazoa > Chordata > Mammalia > Carnivora > Felidae > Prionailurus > Prionailurus viverrinus. Next base: position 127,283,647 of record NC_062565.1, on the reverse strand, counting down.
ATTCAAGACAACACAAAGAAATGGAAAAACATTCCATGCTAATGGATAAGAAGCACAAATATTGTTAAAATGTCCATACTGACCAAAGCAATCTGCACATTTAATACAGTCCCTATCAAAACAGCACTTTTCAGATAACTAGAACAAACAGTCCTAAAATTTGTATATAACCACCAAAGACCCCAAATAACCAAGGCAATCTTGAGAATGAAAAGCAAAGTTGGAGGCATCACAATTCCAGATTTCAAGTTATATTACAATGGTGTACTAGTCAAAACAGTATGGCGCTGGCACAAAAATAGACACATAGGTCAATAGAACAGAATGGAAAACCCAGAAATGAATCCACAAGTATATGGTAAACGAATCCATATATGGATTATAAGGAAAGAATATTCAATGGGAAAAAAAGACAATCTCTTCAACATATGGTGTTGGGAAAACTGGACAGTGACAGAGGAATGAAACTGGACCACGTACTTACACCATACCCCCCAAAATAAATTCAAAATGGACGAAAGACCAAAATGTGATACCTGAAACCATAAAACTCCTAGAAGAAAACACAGGCAGTAACTTCTTTGATATAAGCCATAGCAACTTTTTCCTAGATGTGTCTCCTGAGGCAAGGGAAATAAAAGCAAAAATAATGAGAATTATTTTGCTTAGAAAAAATAAAATCTCCTTTAAAGAACTTTTTAAAGTATTTTATAATTGAGATAAACATTACTCAGTGAATCACATTGCGTTTTTACCAGAAAATTATTTTTTGATTTGTTTTTTTTTTCATTTAAGAGAATAAGTATTTTCTTAAAATAAAATTAATGAGAGACATAGGATATTTGGTATGTTTTTCTAGTCATTTTAGGTAAAACCATTGGCTCTATCTAGTTCCTAAGTAGCCCACTTAGTTTTCATACACTTATTTTTTAAGCCCAGAGTCTTTGCCATATCCTTTAATAGCTGAAAATTCATTTTATATAATAGCTTTGAAATGCTGTTTATGTAACAACCCTAGTTAGCACAGTTATTACTGTTTATACTTATTTAACATTCTTAGCAATTCTTTCTTTATGGTCTAATGTTATGTCTTAGTATCAAATAATTTATAAAGGGTTGTTATGAAAATCTATTACTTTTTAAATAAACTATTATATCTTCCTAACGTGGGATATGCATTTATTTATCTATATGTCTAGAATATTTTAAAGCTTAATTAACATTCTAAATGCCATGCAGATTACAATAGAGCACAGTGGAGAAGGCAGTGGAATAAGTGGATTGTAATAACTATTTATATAATAACCCTGTTTCCTTGATTACTTTGACTCTTAGTGTTTTAATTGCCTCATTTCTAGCCTAGAAGTAATAAACCTTTCTTGCAGTGATATATGATTTCGGAACCAAAAGAGTTGTTTGAAAAAAGCACTTTAAATCCATATATGTAATATTAATGGAAATTGTTACTTCTTATGATGATAAGTATCTGCTGTGAGCAACTGGGATATTTTTACAAATTGAAAATAATATGACTCCACCTTTTTTCCTACTGCTAGGGGTAGTTTTCCTATTGACCACAAGATCAAACATTTGAATAGATCAATTTGATATTGATTAAATTTCATGAATAAACTCAGTATTCTAGAGCCAGGAATGTAATCTTCTCATATATCATGATTTTCATCTGGTATTTCTTCCTTTATTTCTTAATCTACTTAAACTTTCAAAAAACTTTAAAAAACTTGGGGGTGTATCAGGAAAGATGCCATTTTATCCTTTTTAGGAATTAAATTGTTGTAACAATTAAGAGCAAAAGAAGAATGACCATCTAATCAAACTCATTCTTAATTACCAAATCTTTTAGAATTTACATATTTTTTGATATTTATTTATTTTTGAGAGAGAAAGAGACAGAGTGTGAGCGAGGGAGGGGCAGAGAGAGAGGGAGACACAGAATCTGAAGCAGGCTCCAGGCTCCGAGCTGTCAGCACAGAGCCTGACGTGGGGCTCAAACCCACAAACCGTGAGATCATGATCTGAGCCAAAGTCGGACGCTCAACCGAATGAGCCACCCAGGAGCTCCAGAACCTAAATTAAAAAAAAAAAATTATAAACGTGCACAAGATTTCCTTTAAGAAAGTCAAAACACAAAGAATCCTTTTTTGGGTATGAAGTCTCAATGCTGTGAAGTTTTTAATGATGTCTTAAAATTTATTTAATTATTATCAACTCTCTTTGGAAATGGTTTTTATATTTCATATGGAAAAACAAAGAGGTGAGAAAAAAAAACAAAAGAAAAAGACTTAAGAGGAAGATATTACCAGCTCTAAAATAAAGTTACATCACTGTACCTGTAAGATACAGGCAGAGAAATAACCAGAGAAGTCAATTAATAATTTTTTTAAAAAAAGGTCTCCAAATTTATATGGAAACTTAGTGTCTAACTAAGATGGCATTTAAATCAGTGGAAAATGTTTGGATTATTCACAGTATTGAGAAAACTGGATAGCCAGAAAACAACATAAGTTTCCATATAATAAATAATATTTGAAATGGAGCAGAGATTTTTGGAAGATTGCTCCATTTCATTTTATTCCATTTACTCCAAACACTCACGTTTATGAAATTCAATTTTACTAAAAGAGATAGATTTTACTATGTGAGGATTTTACTCAATACCAGTGAACTAAGGAGTGTGATGTTTTTCTCCTATGTTCCTATCTCTATGGAATATCTAATGAAATTTCATTTGGTTATCATTTTGTAGGAAAACTCAAGACCTACTACAATTATCTGTCTAGTCTGTGTTTTATTCTTGATGATACACTTACTCTTTTTTATATGAGTATACTTGACACGCGATGTTGCATTAGTTTCAGGTGTACAACATAGTGATTCTACGAGCCTATACATTACGCGTGCTCACCACAAGCAAACGTACCATCTGTCACCAGAAACTATCATAGTCATTGACTATGTTCCTTATGTCTTTTATTCCCATGACTTATTCACTCCATAATTGGAAGCTTGTATCTCCAACTCTCCTCCACCCATTTTGGCCAGTCCTCAACCCCCCACCTCGGGCAATCACCAGTTCTCTGAATTCTTATGTCTGATTCTGTTTTTTTGTTTGTTTACTCATTTGTTTTTGATTTTTCTACGTGTAAGTAAATCATATGGTATTTGTTTTTCTCTGACTTACTTCACTTAGCATGATACCTTCTAGGTTCATCCATGTTGTTGCAAATGGCAAGATCTCATCGCATTTTATGGCTGCTTTAATAAATATTAACTCCTAGAAATGGGTAGCTTATGTATATAAAAGTTTAGAGGTAAAATATATACATATAAATGGTCCATAAACTTATGGAAAAAAACTTCTCACCTTTATCCATGTTTACAGTGATGCAATTTTAAACAATTAGGGAACTCTTATTTGCCTGTTAGATTGGTAAATATTAAATAATAGCAAATATTGCTGAGGATTTTTAGTTGATTTTAAATTGCTACAAACTTTTTGAAAGCAATTCATTGATAACTATCAAAATAAAAAAGAGACACACAATCTCATTAGTAGATAAGGTATTTCCTTAGAAGCATAATTCCCTAAGCCCCAGTACCTGCCTGTTCTTTGGTATCAGTAGGTCCATGTGGGCCTGGGTCAAATCTCCATATGCTCATCACTGAGGGCTAGAGACAAAAGGCATGTGAGATCTCGGCAATGGGCTTGCCATTACCATGCATTTAGCTATTTGCTCGTCCAAGTTGGCAAGATCAAACTCTCATGGGGTGGTTCTGAGGTGTGGACAGTAGTGATAAAGGGAGATGCCTCTTTGGCTTCAGATTCCACCTGTGTATTTCAATCTAGCTTTGCCAAAACACCCTGAATTTGTGAGGTTTGGGACACTTCCTGTCATTAATGTACCCTTTCTTCTTCTCTTCATTTTTCTCTGTGTTTCTTCTTACCCATCACTTAAAACATATTGAAGAGACAAATGATTAATATCCTTAATACTTCCAATTAAATCCATTTCTATACATTATCTTTAGATACATTCACATAAATGCGTGAATTTATATGTCCAGAATCTTTCTTCCAACACTGTGATAATAGCAAGGGGAAAAAAAAAACAAAGTTTATTATTCAGGAACTGGTTAAATAAATTATGATATAACCTTAAAAAGTGGTACTATGTAATTATTTTAAAAGCATAATATAAATTTCTATGTCTGATATGAAAAATATTCATTACATACTATGAAGAAACACAGCAAAGTGGACTATAGAAGTTTAACATAATTCTTTATAATGCACACACACACACACACACACACACACACACTCTAATCATGCATGTTTGCTTCAGAGGTCACAACTCCATAGCTGTCTTTCAAAGACCAGGAAAGTATCATCAATATGTACCGTAGCTAAGTAAAAGAACAAAAGGTAATGGTAAAATGTAGTATGAATTTCACCCTAAGATGCATTCAAATTTAGTTTTAAAATTTTAAACTACCATATTGTCCATTCAAAACCAAGACTGACTTGCCTCAAACTGCTAGTGGGTGAATCCTTATATAGATATTCATATTCATTGAATACTTCTGGAAAGCTACATGAAAAAATCTTAACAAAGATCAATATTTTGATGGTAAAAGGTGACCTTAATTTTACACTTTATACTCTTCTGTGCAGATTTTACATTTGTTACTGTCAGCATGTTTATCTCTAGGCTAAAAAAGGCTTACATAAATTCAAATGCATGATAAACCAATGAAATTTCTTTGTTAATATTTAAAACATATACACACATTTGACTAAGCTTTATTGGAATTTTTATAATGCTTTGTGTTACATATAAAATCTTTATATTATATGACTATACATATCCTATTTATATGACATTACTGCACCTGGAATTTTCTTCCCTTCTTCACACCTTGATAGCTGGTGCACAAACATTCATTCTACTCGAACTTGCCCATAACAAGTTTGCTCATGATAAGTAGCTTGTTATTCCAATTTTCCCCGCCTCCAATAGTGGTGAATCACTCCTTCTCCTATACACTTATTTATGTTACATGCTTTTATAAAGTACACATCGCATTGAGTTATTATTCATTAGAATGTGTGTTCTCTCTCTCCTGTAGTCTGAAACAGACTTGAGAGTAGAAACAATTCCTTGAGAGTAGAAACAATTTCCTGATTTTCCTTGAGAGTAGAAACAATTCCTGATTATCCTATCATCAGTGCCATGAAGAATGTCCAAAACAAAATCAGTAGATAACAAAACTACTTAAACTAATCTGAGAGGGGATATTTCTTTTTGTAGTCTGTAAATCATCCCTGGAGTCTAGAATAAAAGTAATAACTTCTCATTGGTGAAGGCTTTCTATGCTATTTCTTAAACACTGGATATATTTCATCTTATTTAAGACTCACTACAGATAATTAAGCTTATTTTCCAGAAGGAACTTGAGGTTCTGAGTAATTAATTTTCTTGGCCAGACTTGAAAATCTAGAACCTGTTTATGACATCATGGGTATAAGATTTGACCTCAGAATAAAGAGAATCATCAAAATTCCCTTAAGATACAAAAAAGCATGAACTGAGACAAATGATTTAAATTCTTTCTTGCCTTAATAGTAGGGCAATGATTATTTGGAAATAACAGAATTTAAAAAGACAAATATTAAAATAAGTATAAAGTAAGTTTAGGTATAAAAAAAGTAGCAACAAAAATTCATTGAGTATCAATGACTTTGTAAAGCTATAACAAGATATCTCACCGTCATAACATATACTGTAATATACAGTGTTAATTATTGAAACATATATAATACAAAATATAGTTTTCCCAAGAAGATGGTACAGAAAAGTAAGAAAAACAGATAACTGTTTAAACATTTAACTATAAAAGGATGTAAATCTATAAGGACTAAAGATATTACAAAATATACTTTTCAAGAAGGGTCATTACAGGATACCCCCAAATAAAAAACATAACATATATAGCTTCTAAATATAATTGCAATAAAATATTTAAGGGAATTATAAAAAAATAAAATGTCCTAAATCGAGAAGAATCAGCAAGTAAGTTGTGATATAATTTTAGGGAAAAGAGGAAAAGAATTGAAAATTGCTTTTATCAGGGCACTTTTACTTCAGTAATGGAAAATATATGTTAAATAGAATGAACATTTTCAAATTAAATTTAAAAAAGCATGACACAAAACACTATGGTCATAAAACTGTCGTTAAAAAGTTGAGAAGCAATTTAAGAATTGTTTTTAGTCTTCACCACAGTATTACTATATTTAAAAATCCTGTCAAATATAATTCCTTTGAGTCTTCAAAGAGCATGATATGTTACCTAGAATAGAAATTTACAGTGTTGAACTTGAATCATGAAATTCTCCTCCCTACTATAAGAAGGGGATACAACTTTTTCACCACCTTTGCCCATAATGATCCCAACTGTGATGTAGAGGCACAGGGAAAAACCTCATTGCCATTAATTGCTAATTGCTAATATGAAGACATGTAAAGAAATTTGGAAGATCCCTAAGACTTCTGTTTCTCAGTTTATTTATACAAGAAGAGAGCACCCTCTGAAAAAGTCACCACTCTATACTAAATGACCTGCTTGGGGCCTTAAGGCTCTTGGTCTCCAAGCTGTTTAGTGGCCTGTGTCAAAAAAATTACTTGTTTCAGTCCAATTTCTCTCAATTCAATAACCCCTAAGCCTCTCAAAACAAAGCAAAGTTAAAATGATTTTCAATTGCTTTGGACTGGGATGTGTCAGGCAGTCACCAACATTTCATGGACATCAATAGAACAAAGCACTCACCCTGCAACCTTTCTCCTTTTCTCATTAATCAAAATTCCAATGAGCTGATTTCTTTTTTAGTCTAGTCTAGAAGAGATTTATGAGAAATGGGATTTTTCTGACTCATGACTTTGAGCTAAGTGTGCCGGATACATATTCCTGGGAGAAACAACTCTGCTAATCATCCCACTTAGCTCTAAATAACGTATACTTGATTATGTAGTGAATTCCAAAAGTCCAGTAATCAAGAAGCCTGACCGAACTGAGAGCATGGCTTTCTGTTCTGGACTCTATTTTTCAGTGAATGACTTTTCTCATTGTGGTTTATTTAGTCACACATTCTAATATCCGTTCATTGTGTCAGAAAGGTAAAATCCCAAGAATTAACGATAGAGAATTTCACTTACTCAGGCACCTGTCGTCACCTGTCAACTTTCTACCCATTCATCACCTAGCCTGTCACACTTGACATAAGCTTCTGAAGGGCTGGGCGAAGGGGAGGCAGGAGAGCCTGGATAAATGTCTTCATGATCATCTGTAGCAATGTCAGTGGCTCAGCACTCTCAGTATTTTAGACTTGCCTGTGACAGCTTTTCCACTAGAGCTGAAGCTGCATTCCAAATTGATATTTGTGGCGGCTTGGATTCTGGGCTAGAGCAGTGCCTAAGGCAAGCCAAATTCTGCAGTTTGATACCAGTAAACAATATGATCTCTCTTTGTTTTTATGTGGATGAGCTGGAGTGGAATGAGGGAAGGGTAACTTCAAATGACAGTTGCCACAGGTGATTAATTTTTTTTGTCTTTTACAGATTTACTCTGCCTACTCTAATTTAAATTGGTGTTCGTAATGATCCTTTCATTTTGCATAAGAGCTAAAGAGATGCTCTCACTCATGAAACAAATACGCAGGCAGGAGGCCATCCACAAAGATGATGTTACTGACTCGCTAAAAGAAAAAAAGTGCTTTGAGGTATTCCTCTTTACTGATACCCACCTATCAGGGCATCTATGCCTAGGAGATGCAATTGTGATGCAGCCGATTGGAGAAAGTGCTGGGAAAACGTGATGCTAATGGGGTCAGAGATGGAGAGAGGCAATATAGAGGTGTTAGGAAAGGAGCCCAGACACAGCTACACAGAGAGAGAAGCATGTTCCGGCTCTTCGTTTCTAATTGTCATCATGGAAAGGTAACTTAATCCCACTGGGGCTCAATGAACTGAGGGGAAAATGAACAAAGAATACTGCAAAGGGTGATTATGAAGATATTAGTCTGCATATGAAAGCATTTTAAAAGTTACAAAGCATTATTCAAGTCTTAGTTAAATATTATTAATAGTTATCTCCTATCATGGGGAAACCAACTGACTGATAATTGAGGCTTTACGACCAGGCGTTGGGAATCAGAACCAGTACAAAATCTCATGTTTTATTAACTTTTCTCTGTTTTTTTATGGTCTATTATTAGTCATATTTTAGGTTTCCATTTTGGGATATGTATATAAACATGAAAGCAGTAGCGTTGGTATATATCAAAATACTTAAGTAATGCATATTTAGAGAAGCTGGCATCATAGAAATGAACAGTATTAAATAGTAAATTTAGCTACCCATGGGAAAAATTACAATACAGAAATAAAGCAGTGCAATGTTAAATAAAGCCTTTCAGGTATAATGATCACCCAAGCCACAATTCTTTTTATAGGTCATGGATTAACAAGTTGTTTTTTGAAAATAAATAAAAAACTCATATTTTCATTTTATTGCACAAATATCCTTAGAATTTGTGATTCCCATGGAAAATACCAGAATTTTTCACTTTCTCTTTGCTCAGTCAATAGTCAGGGGCTGTACTATGATTACCTGACATACATTCAAACAAATGTGAACTCCCACATTGATCTATCACTCTCTGGGGAATGTAGTTCTCAGAAGCTCCTGTTTCCAAATAACAAGGTGAGAGTGAGCCAATACAAACTTCCTTTGAAAGAAAATGTCAGATTTGGAATAGAAAAACAAAAGAAATATCACAGCCTTCTTTAAAAGATACATAGGGCTGCAATTGCTAAAGTAGGTCCTCTAGACACAGATCCTTGGGAAATCTGATAAGTATGCATACCCAAATTATTTATGGCTGCTAACTGCCCAATCAATTCTCACAGAAAATGAACAAAAGTACCGATAACTCTAAACTGTAAAAGTACCGATAACTCTAAATCCAAAAATTATTTATAATTTGAAAGCCAAAGTTGAGCAATGACTTCTTTGTTCTAACTAGATGGTACCTGCCTGCCCTCTGAAACATTACATGGCATATATTCAATAGGCGGAAACCTACGGGATAAAGAAATCTGCAGGAAATAAAACATCAATTGTCAATTTTTTCCTCCAAAACATTATCCTTTTATATATTTCATATTTGACCTCATGCACAACCTGCCTCCAGACTCTCTGTGGTCCAACCGTCATAACATACAGTAATCAGACTTGGACTTCCAAGGCCCACCTCTGATCATCACCCTTATTCTCAAAATCTTTCATGGTTTCCTATTGCCACCACTCACACACACCCTGCCCCCCAATCTTCACAATGCACTTTGTAAATGGCAGCCATGTTTTTATCCCTTTTTTCCCATTAATGTCCCATATATAGTCTACATTGCAGCCAAACAGAACTACCTATTTTCTTCCTGACATTTCTTGTTTTTTGTTTCCTACACACACTGCTTTCTATACCTCGAATGTCCTCACTCAGCTTCCATCTCTGCCTGGTTAAAATTTTAGGCATCCTTCAATCCTGTGTCAAAAACCACACATTCAGTTTCTGGCTCAATATCATTTCTCAGGATCCCAAAATATCCTTTAAATACTTAGACTCAAAGACATATGTAACTTTTACCTGACTCTCAATAGTAGAAGCCAAACTACAACCAGAATCTGGGAAGGATTTTTGTTATTTATAAGATATGTAAGCCTGAAGTGCTATTCCATGTTGGTAGCTAGTGCTGGCTTGATGAGTCATTTGAGAAACACAATACTGCAGAGCTGATGGAAAGTGAGTCTGTCCCAACCCCTTTGTTCATCCTCTTAAGACCTAAGCTCTTCACTTAGTGTCTTGCTACTGCATTTATTACTTTAAATGAACCAAATCTATTAATTTTTAAATGGCTAGATATTCTCATTACATTTCATTTTCATATACAGATTACCATTCCCATAAAATTTGAGTGTCACAAAGTAGAAAGGGTAGGTGATGAAGCAACTTGTGCAGCTTGACAGCAGGGGGGGGGGGGGCGGCTAAAGGCACAAGAATCTGGGATAATTTACCTTATATGAGCCATGTTGTATAATCCTTCGGTCAGAATATCAGACAAAGAGGCAATCAGGAATAACAAATATATATATATATATATATATATATGTGTGTGTGTGTGTAAATATATATATATATATATATATATATATATATACAGACCTCAATGTAGCATAAATTCACTAAATGAGTATTCATGAAAACAATGTAAATTGGACCAGGAACTTTATATTAACCTGCCTCTATTGGCTGTAGATCTGAGAAAAGGAGTATATTCAACATCCAAATCTGTTTCTTTTAACTGCATGGTAAAAATAGTTTAGCTTTGTTTTTGAGAATCAAGGACATTGTGTGAAATGGATTGTGTGCAACTCTTTTTTCTGCTTACTCTGTAGGTTTATAATATGCATTATGATACAATTTATTCATGTGCTTGATATTGTGAGACTTACTACATTTCTGCTGAAATTATCTGACAACCCACCTCAAGTGGGTTAAATAGTGAATAAGGGGTTACGGATGTGTCAAATAACCTAAGTTTCAGTCTGCATCAATTCTTGATGGAGATTTTCTGCTCTTAGGATAGATAAAAGAGAAAATACCTTGCATGGGACCTACGAAAAATACGGGGTAGTCCATGAAATAGTGTTTTAAAAACTTTGGACATATCTAGCTCTGTCTTAGCTGTGGGGAAATATCTGAGAAATAAAAAAAAAATTAGTTATTATGGATGACTACGTTGATTGGTTTCTTATTCCTCTCGAATAAGATGTTCTGAAGTAAATGAAACAATAGAGCTCAATGACATTCCAAGAAAACTAGTAGATTATCTAGTAAAGAGAGCAAACAAAATATATTAGTATAATAGTTAATGGGTCCCATAAAAATATAAAAGCCATAAAAGGTAAATCATAAAAGCTTTTTAAAAGGAGGAGGAAAAAAAAGCACAAAACCGTGTCAATAAAAGTAATAACTACTGGGACTTTTTCAAAAAATCATTGATAAAATTATGTACTAAAATGTATTAAAAATTTAAAAAACAGGGGATCTAGGGAACAGTTTTGTCATGGATACAAAACTAGCTTAGAGACAAGAGGAAAGGTTGGGAATAAGTAGGCACTTTTCTAAATAAGGAAGTGTAAACAGCAATGCTCCTTAGGGAGTAGTGCCAGCATATGCCTTATTTAACATTTTTATAAATGATTTAGAGGAAAAGTGCATAAGAGAATCTCCAAATCTGTGGAAGACATTTCTGTGTAATGCAGTCTTGAGGGAGCTAAGTGATCTCAGGGATATTTTGTAATTTGGCTTGAAAATGGAAAATTAATTTTATATTGGGCCCGTTCCCTTAGAAAATAATCTAAATTATATGTAGAGGCTGTTCATCTTGGAAATACCAGTTTTTACATACTTTATGGACCTTGGAGTCGTTACAAACCATATCCTTCAAGAAAGCAAGAAAGAGGGATTATTGTATTTAAATATAACAAATACCCACCATCAGTAAGCAAGCTGTTTGGAAAATTACTAACAATACTCTTCTGCATTTGCACTATATTTGAAGCCCACATATCTATGGAATCTCCAAATCTGTAATCAACTAAGATTTCCTAAGAAATAAGGGGACCGAAAATTTCAAAGGAAAAATATTAATTCTGTCTGACTAGGCTCTGCGTCACATAACTTCCTTCCTGGTCAATACCCACTTCAGTGTTTACACTCCTCCTACGTCTTCAGTGGCTCACTTGCTCAGTACTCAAACTTTCCCATCAGTATCAGTATTTAAGCATTCTGAAAGCCGATGTTGCAAATCCAATGGATAACTTATTAGTTCAAGAAAGATTGAGCATATAAATTTGCCTCTGTCATCTCCTGAAAGCTTTGGAATAATAGGTACAAAATAGACAAAAGAAATACATTTTCTGTGTGTATTTGCAGAGGATAAATGTGAATGTAAGCAGAATAAAGATTTTGACAAATTTCTGAAAAACAAAAGTCAAGTGAAAGAGAAGTGAAAAAAATTAATAAGAAAAATGAGGACCCAAACCAAAATATGTTCTAAAGAAGTATAACAAATAATAAGATCTTAATTTAGATTGATGTAAATTATCAGTTGAAAGTGAGGGTCAGAGGTCATCATATTCTTGAAATCAAACAAACGAAAAGTAGCTTGTAGTATGATTCTGGTAAATCAGGCCTAGAAATTGGATTCTCAAGAACTTAACAGTTAACAAATAAAAGTACTAAAATATAAATGTCTTTGTAATATGGTGAAACAGATATATTTCTTAGGAAAGGTGAATATATTTTACGCTAATGGATCAAAACCTAAAGGTCTAAACAAATTATTTGGAAAATATTTGAAATTATTTGAGTAACCTTCCTGAAACAACAAAAAATGAAAATGATCAAGAATGTTTGGATTTTTTTTCTTGTTTTGTTTTAGAAATTGGACTAGTTTGGGGAGACATAGTATGGGAATAAAAATGTGAATGTCAATGGGGGAGCTGTGGAGGTTATTTAATTTCAAATATCTGGATCTCTCAGTAGCATTTGTCTTTCTATGTAGGTTTATCATTCTATCTTGAAAACACTCTACTTCATTTCTGAGACACAAAACTTTCTTGGTGATTCTCACCCAACTTTCTGGATTATTTACATCTTTATTGCCATATTTCCCTCAAGTTGGATGCTTCAGAAAATTACTCAAGTTTCCACTCCCGGGTCTCCATATGAGGCCATTTTCCTTCTAAGTCTATACTCTCTTCTTGCAGTACTGTCCACTACCATAACTTCAAACACCATGAATATGTAAATGACTCACAAATTTTATTCACAGATGTCCCTTCTAAGCTCTGGAATGCACACCTGTCTATCTGAGATCATCATTTGGGTGTCTGATAAATATCACAAATATGGCACATGTGAAACCAAACTCTCAACATCATCCTCCAAGCATATTTCTCTCCCAGTCTTCCTTACATAAACAATGGACTCTGCTATACATCCAGTGCTCAAGGCTGAAATCTAGGGAGTGTTCTAGAAACCATTCTCTCATCACCCACCATAATCCATCCCCACTTAAGTGAATTTCTATTAAAATGTCCCCTTCTTTTCTCTCATTACAAGTTATTTGAACTATTTTAAAAACCTTCTAGTTGGAGAATTGTGGGAAGATGGCAGCGTAGGAGGACGCTGGGCTCACCGCGCGTCCTGCTGATCACTTAGATTCCACCTACACCTGCCTAAAGAACCCAGAAAACCACCAGAGGATTAGCAGAATGGAGTCAACAGACCCAAGCGCAGACGAGAGGACCACAGAAGAGAGTAGGAAGGGCGGCGAGGCGGTGTGCGCTCCACGGACTGGCGGGAAGGAGCCGGGGCAGAGGGGCGTCTCGCCGGCCAAGCAGAGCCCCCGAGTCTCGCTTGCAAAAGCGGAGGGGCCTGACGGACTGTGTTCCCACAACAAGCGCGACTTAGCGTCTGGGAGGTCATAAGTTAACAGCTCTGCTCAGAAAGCGGGAAGGCTGGAGGACAAAGGGAGGGAGAGCTGCTGAGCCCCTGGACGACAGAGCTCAGTTTGGTGGGGAACAAGGCCCTCGCCAGCGCCATCTCCCCTCCCATCCCCCAGCCAAAATCCCAAAGGGAACCGGTTCCTGCCAGGGAAACTGCTCGCTCCTCGCAAACACCCAACTCTGTGCTTCTGCGGAGCCAAACCTCCGGCAGCGGATCTGACTCCCTCCCACTGCCACAGGGCCCCTCCTGAAGTGGATCACCTAAGAAGAAGCGAGCTAAGTCTGCCCCCCCTGCCCCCGTGCACCTTGCCTACCCACCCCAGCTAATACGCCAGATCCCCAGCATCACAAGCATGGCAGTGTGCAAGTAGCCCAGACGGGCCACACCACCCCACAGTGAATCCCGCCCCTAGGAGAGGGGAAGAGAAGGCACACACCAGTCTGACTGTGGCCCCAGCGGTGGGCTGGGGGCAGACATCAGGTCTGACTGCGGCCCCGCCCACCAACTCCAGTTATACACCACAGCACAGGGGAAGTGCCCTGCAGGTCCTCACCACACCAGGGACTATCCAAAATGACCAAGGGAAGAATTCCCCTCGAAAGAATCTCCAGGAAATAACAACAGCTAATGAGCTGATCAAAAAGGATTTAAATAATATAACAGAATTTAGAATAATAGTCATAAAATTAATCGCTGGGCTTGAAAACAGTATACAGGACAGCAGAGAATCTCTTGCTACAGAGATCAAGGGACTAAGGAACAGTCACGTGGAGCTGAAAAACGTTTTAAATGAAATGCAAAACAAAATGGAAACCACCAGGGCTCGGATGGAAGAGGCAGAGGAGAGAATAGGTGAACTAGAAGATAAAGTTATGGAAAAAGAGGAAGCTGAGAAAAAGAGAGATAAAAAAAATTCAGGAGTATGAGGGGAAAATTAGAGAACTAAGTGATACACTAAAAAGAAATAATATACGCATAATTGGTATCCCAGAGGAGGAAGAGAGAGGGAAAGGTGCTGAAGGGGTACTTGAAGAAATCATAGCTGAGAACTTCCCCGAACTGGGGAAGGAAAAAAGCATTGAAATCCAAGAGGCACAGAGAACTCCCTTCAGACGTAACTTGAATCGATCTTCTGCACGACATATCATAGTGAAACTGGTAAAATACAAGGATAAAGAGAAAATTCTGAAGGCAGCAAGGGGTAAACGTGCCCTCACATATAAAGGGAGACCTATAAGACTCCTGACTGATCTCTCTTTTGAAACTTGGCAGGCCAGAAAGAATTGGCACGAGATTTGCAGGGTGCTAGACAGAAAAAATATGCAGCCAAGAATCCTTTAGCCAGCAAGTCTGTCATTTAGAATAGAAGGAGAAATAAAGGTCTTCCCAAACAAACAAAAACTGAAGGAATTTGTCACCACTAAACCAGCCCTACAAGAGATCCTAAGGGGGACCCTGTGAGACAAAGTCCCAGAGACGTCACTACAAGCATAAAACATACAGACATCACAATGACTCTAAACCCGTATCTTTCTATAATAACACTGAATGTAAATGGATTAAATGCGCCAACCAAAAGACATAGGGTATCAGAATGGATAAAAAAAACAAGACCCATCTATTTGCTGTCTACAAGAGACTCATTTTAGACCAGAGGACACCTTTAGATTGAAAGTGAGGGGATGGAGAACTATTTATCATGCTACTGGAAGCCAAAGAAAGCTGACCTAGCCATACTTATATCAGACAAACTAGACTTTAAATTAAAGGCTGTAACAAGAGATGAAGAAGGACATTATATAATAGTTACAGGGTCTATCCATCAGGAACAGCTAACAATTATAAATGTCTATGTGCCGAACACCAGAGCCCCCAAATATATAAAACAATTACTCATAAACATAAGCAACCTTATTGATAAGAATGTGGTAATTGCAGGGGACTTTAACACCCCACTTACAGAAATGGATAGATCATCTAGACACACGGTCACTAAAGAAACAAGGGCCCCGAATGACACATTGGATCAGATGGACTTGACAGATATATTTAGAACTCTGCATCCCAAAGCAACATAATATACTTTCTTCTCGAGTGCACATGGAACATTCTCCAAGATAGATCATATACTGGGTCACAAAACAGCCCTTCATAAGTTTACAAGAATTGAAATTATACCATGCTTACTTTCAGACCACAATGCTATGAAGCTTGAAATCAACCACAGAAAAAAGTCTGGAAAACCTCCAAAAGCATGGAGGTTAAAGAACACCCTACTAACGAATGAGTGGGTCAACCAGATTTTAGAGAAGAAATTTAAAAATATATGGAAACAAACGAAAATGAAAATACAACAATCCAAACACTTTGGGACGCAGCGAAGGCAGTCCTGAGAGGAAAATACATTGCAATCCAGGCCTATCTCAAGAAACAAGAAAAATCCCAAATACAAAATCTAACAGCACACCTAAAGGAACTAGAAGCAGAACAGCAAAGGCAGCCTAAACCCAGCCGAAGAAGAGAAATAATAAAGATCAGAGCAGAAATAAACAATATAGAATCTAAAAAAACTGTAGAGCAGATCAACGAAACCGAGTTGGTTTTTTGAAAAATCAACAAAATTGACAAACCTCTAGCCAGGCTTCTCAAAAAGAAAAGGGAGATGACCCAAATAGGTAAAATCATGAATGAAAATGGAATTATTACAACCAATCCCTCAGAGATACAAACAATTATCAGGGAATACTATGAAAAATTATATGCCAACAAATAGGACAACCTGGAAGAAATGGACAAATTCCTGAACACCCACACTCTTCCAAAACTCAATCAGGAGGAAATAGAAAGCTTGAACAGACCCATAACCAGTGAAGAAATTGAATCGGTTATCAAAAATCTCCCAACAAATAAGAGTCCAGGACCAGATGGCTCCCCGGGGGAGTTCTACCAGATGTTTAAAGCAGAGATAATACCTATCCTTCTCAAGCTATTCCAAGAAATAGAAAGGGAAGGAAAACTTCCAGACTCATTCTATGAGGCCAGTATTACTTTGATTCCTAAACCAGACAGAGACCCAGTAAAAAAAGAGAACTACAGGCCAATATCCCTGATGAATATGGATGCAAAAATTCTCAATCAGATACTAGCAAATCGAATTCAACGGCATATAAAAAGAATTATTCACCATGATCAAGTGGGATTCATTCCTGGGATGCAGGGCTGGTTCAACATTCACAAATCAATCAACGTGATACATCACATTAACAAAAAAAAAAGAGAAGAACCATATGATCCTGTCAATCGATGCAGAAAAGGCCTTTGACAAAATCCAGCACCCTTTCTTAATAAAAACCCTTGAGAAAGTCGGGATAGAAGGAACATAGTTAAACATCATAAAAGCCATTTATGAAAAGCCCACAGCTAACATCATCCTCAACGGGGAAAAACTGAGAGCTTTTTCCCTGTTCAGGAACACGACAAGGATGCCCACTCTCACCGCTGCTGTTTAACATAGTGCTGGAAGTTCTAGCATCAGCAATCAGACAACAAAAGGAAATCAAAGGCATCAAAATTGGCAAAGATGAAGTCAAGCTTTCGCTTTTTGCAGATGACATGATATTATACATGGAAAATCCAATAGACTCCACCAAAAATCTGCTAGAACTGATACAGGAATTCAGCAAAGTTGCAGGATACAAAATCAATGTACAGAAATCAGTTGCATTCTTACACACTAACAATGAAGCAACAGACAGACAGATAAAGAAACTGATCCCATTCACAATTGCACCAAGAAGCATAAAATACCTAGGAATAAATCTAACCAAAGATGTAAAGGATCTGTATGCTGAAAACTATAGAAAGCTTATGAAGGAAATTGAAGAAGATTTAAAGAAATGGAAAGACATTCCCTGCTCATGGATTGGAAAAATAAATATTGCAAAATGTCAATATTACCCAAAGCTATCTACACATTCAATGCAATCCCAATCAAAATTGCACCAGCATTCTTCTCAAAACTAGAACAAGCAATCCTAAAATTCATATGGAACCACAAAAGGCCCCGAATAGCCAAAGGAATTTTGAAGAAGACCAAAGCAGGAGGCATCACAATCCCAGACTTTAGCCTCTACTACAAAGCTGTCATCATCAAGACAGCATGGTATTGGCACAAAAACAGACACACAGACCAATGGATAGAATAGAAACCCCAGAACTAGACCCACAAACGTATGGCCAACTCATCTTTGACAAAGCAGGAAAGAACATCCAATGGAAAAAAGACAGCCTCTTTAACAAATGGTGCTGGGAGAACTGGACAGCAACATGCAGAAGGTTGAAACTAGACCACTTTCTCACACCATTCACAAAAATAAACTCAAAATGGATAAAGGACCTAAATGTGAGACAGGAAACCATCAAAACCTTAGAGGAGAAAGCAGGAAAAGACCTCTCTGACCTCAGCCGTAGCAATCTCTTACTCGACACATCCCCAAAGGCAAGGGAATTAAAAGCAAAAGTGAATTACTGGGACCTTATGAAGATAAAAAGCTTCTGCACAGCAAAGGAAACAACCAACAAAACTAAAAGGCAACCAACGGAATGGGAAAAGAGATTCGCAAATGACATATCGGACAAAGGGCTAGTATCCAAAATCTATAAAGAGCTCACCAAACTCCACACTCGAAAAACAAATAACCCAGTGAAGAAATGGGCAGAAAACATGAATAGACACTTCTCTAAAGAAGACATCCAGATGGCCAACAGGCACATGAAAAGATGTTCAGCGTCGCTCCTTATCAGGGAAATACAAATCAAAACCACGCTCAGGTATCACCTCACGCCAGTCAGAGTGGCCAAAATGAACAAATCAGGAGACTATAGATGCTGGAGAGGATGTGGAGAAACGGGAACCCTCTTGCACTGTTGGTGGGAATGCAAATTGGTGCAGCCACTCTGGAAAGCAGTGTGGAGGTTCCTCAGAAAATTAAAAATAGACCTACCCTATGACCCAGCAATAGCACTGCTAGGAATTTATCCAAGGGATACAGGAGTACTGATGCATAGGGGCACTTGAACCCCAATGTTCATAGCAGCACTCTCAACAACAGCCAAATTATGGAAAGAGCCTAAATGTCCATTAACTGATGAATGGATAAAGAAATTGTGGTTTATATACACAATGGAATACTACATGGCAATGAGAAAAAATGAATTATGGCCTTTTGTAGCAACGTGGATGGAACTGGAGAGTGTGATGCTAAGTGAAATAAGCCATACAGAGAAAGACAGATACCATATGGTTTCACTCTTATGTGGATCCTGAGAAACTTAACAGGAACCCATGGGGGAGGGGAAGGAAAAAAAAAAAAAAAGAGGTTAGAGTGGGAGAGAGCCAAAGCATAAGAGACTGTTAAAAACTGAGAACAAACTGAGGGTTGATGGGGGGTGGGAGGGAGGGGAGGGTGGGTGATGGGTATTGAGGAGGGCACCTTTTGGGATGAGCACTGGGTGTTGTATGGAAACCAATTTGTCAATAAATTTCATATATATAAAAAAAAATAAAAAAAAAAATAAAAACCTTCTA
Source organism: Prionailurus viverrinus (assembly GCF_022837055.1). Lineage (NCBI taxonomy): Eukaryota > Metazoa > Chordata > Mammalia > Carnivora > Felidae > Prionailurus > Prionailurus viverrinus. The sequence continues at coordinate 127,264,403 of NC_062565.1, read as the reverse complement.
GTTGATTTCTGGTCTATTCCTGTCTCTCTCCAATACTCTACTAAAACAGCAGTAAAATAAGCATAAAAAAAAACACATAACTGGGGCACCTGGCTGGCTCAGTCAGTAGAGCACATGACTCCTGATCTTGGGGTGGTGAGATCAAGTCCCACACTGGGCATAGAGATTACTTAAAAAGAGACAGAGAGAAAGGATAGAAAACATAATCAATGAATGTAACTCTACCTTTTAAAAATGTGGTGTTCTTAAAGTAAATTAATGTGCTTAGCATAACCTGCAGAGTCCAGATTGATCTGTCCTATTGTTGCAGATATTTTTATGTTTTTTGCTCTTTCACTGCAAGAATATTGGGTTTTTTCAGTTTCTTCACAGCACTAAATCCTTTTAGGTTCAAGGCCTTATTATTATCTCTACCTGTTGTTCCATTCTATCCAATCACCCTCCTACTACAAGCACCCAAATCGCTGCCTCTCAACATTTCCTCACCTTTCTTGTCTTATAATCAATTTCTTTTACTTGGAGATAATTTCGGTGACACTCCTTCTTGATTTACACATCTCTATTTTCACTTTGAATTCATTTTTTTACTTCTCCCTCATATAGCTTGTCACAATTATATAGCTACTTGTTTTATTATTTGTATGAGGTCTGACTTAAAGCCCCAATCCCCATCAAAATGAAGATCAATGTTCTATGAAATAAGAACTCAGTTTATTATTATTATTGCTGATCCCACATTATCTATTATTGTATCTAATTGGTGCTAAAGGTCTTTATAAATTTATATTTTTATAAATACTAAATAATGTGTAGCCCTGTTAAAATGACTATGGGCTAAGCACAAAAGTTAGCAGTGCAAAGGGAGTTATTCCCTTGATAAATTTATGCTAAATAAATACAATTACTGTTTCACACACATAAATCTAGGAAAAGTAAATTCAATCACTATTTCACTCAAAAGGTAATAATACATGAAATACATGACTTCCAGGCGACTGTAAAGGCTAAAATATAGGTAGATACAAGAGATCAGCTATATACGTATATACATCAATGACAAGATATGGGTTACTAAGGAAAACTAGACTGTTTTGAGAATCCCTTGGGATCTGGTTTGATAGAAATATTTTAATCTTTAAAATTGAATAAATTTTAATTATTAAATAATATTTTTATGTTCAATATTACCTGGAACTTTAAATTCTGTCTAATAAATTCAGTTTGGCTTGACCTTTACAAAGTGATTTTTAAAGGCAGTTTATGATCTAGGCTATCGTTTGACTGTAGCATATCAGTTTTATCTAACCTCTATTTTTAGTAATGATTTTGAAAGTACTGTGCAAAAATGGATCCCTACATCTTGAAATTGTCTGTCATAGCAACTGATAGGATCTACCTTTCCAATTGACTAGATATGTGAGGCAAGAATTATGTCTTTCTTGCTCATTGTTTTATTCCCAACATCTAGAATAAACACAATAAATATTTCTTGATTTAATGACTATAATCAAGTAAGGAGATATGGTTCTAGTCTATTAGGAGACACAATTCAAGACAGATATTGCAATAGGATAACTCAAAGTAGTGAAACATCTCACGCATATGAAATACAGAAAGGCATATAATTTATGCTGCATCAAAATCATTGCAGCATATTTTAGAAGCAGAGTAAGATCAGATAAAAATATTACTGTAGGGTTTAATAAATGAAAAGGAGCAAGTAAAACACTTGATTCACCACCTCATTGACTTCTTAAAGACCAATTAAATTCGAAGTCAATTTCTATATTGTGATTTCAGTTTAGTTTACAAAATCAAAGAGATGTTACCATTTTAAACTATTGTTTAGATAGATCATTGAGATTCAAGAAAGTCTAATATAAAGTCAGGAGACTGGAACTCCTAAAAGTGCCATATTCTAGTCCCATATTTAGATCTAAGACCTAAACTTTCAGATCAACCTACAAATGGTTTTTGTTTGTTTGTTTGTTTTATCCTTAAAGATATACAACCTAGGAATGACTTAGGGCCTTAGGGCCATCATGAAAGAAAGCTAAAATATACATCTAAGAGAAGTAACGTGGATGTTTGCAAATTGAAGAAATCCAGAAACTGAGAGTCCAAAGAGCCAGACCACAGATTTAGACATGGAATCTGGTTAGTTTCAATCAAAGGCTGCTTGTTCTCGTTCTTACTTTATATGTATACTTCTAGGTGTGACCCGCATGACTTCTCAGGTACTGACCACATCCAGAAGGAATCGGAAATGATGCAGGTAAATTTGTTTTCAATTTGGTGGAAGAAAAGCTCCCAGGAGATCACAATATTAAGGTTAAGGTTAATTTCTGCAGAGTCAGAAAAGCAAACAAACAAACAAAAAATAAAACCCAACATAAATGAATAGGTGGAGTACAAATTGTTTTGGGGGCAGTGAAAATACTCTGTGTGATACTACAATTAGGGATACATATTACTATATCTTTGTCGAAACCTATAGAATGTGCATCACCAAGAGTAAACCCTAAGGTAAACTGTGGACTTTGGGTAATTATGATGTGAAAAATGTAGGTTCATTAAGTACAGCAATGTACCACTCTGGTGGAAGATATTGGTAATGCAGAAGGCTGTACATTTGTGGGGCAAAGGATATGTGGGAAATACCTGTATCTTCCTTTCAATTTTGCTGTGATCCTAAAACTGCTCAAAATTGTCTTTAAAAAAACCTCAGCACCCCAAATCTGTAATAATAATATAATCAGAAGCAAATTAGCATTCAAAAGAAATCATTTGAAATTAACACACTGTGCATTGCATTATTTGGTTAAAGTTCCATTTTGTTGTATTGCCTGTCACTAGACCTAATTACCAGCCTGTGCAAAATAACTTCATTGCTGAATCTGTCAAACTGAACTCAGCATATAACAACAAAAAGTCTATCACTACAGCTATTAAATAAGACTATGAACATCAATCTCAGCAAAGAAATAAAGAAATACTATAGACTAATGATCCATCCTTACTGTAAAACTAGAAGAGTTATGATATAAACATATTTTGGCACTTGCCTAATGTTAATTCTCTGCTTTCTGTATCTACAAATTCTATGTTTTTAGTCCATATGCATACACACGTGTATATATTCATTGATATGTATATGCATATGCATTCATAATATACATGTCTGGCTCTCAACATCTACCATCCATTCATTCATTTGGTCAGTTCAAGTATCTATGTACAGCTGTTTCAAATTTGCTAACTCATACTCCCGTGAGAAATGATGTTACTAACTAGACTACTGTGCTATGTATATTTCCATTTGTCATTAGAATTATAGTTTCCAGTTCTTTTTAAAGTTACTGAGGTCAGCTCCCTTCTCCCCACCACCTTCACTACGATTGGGTCGTATATTTGTAAGACAGTTGGATATTTGCTACTGTCTGAAATCCATCCAGAAATCCCCCGCTCTCCTAGTAGATTTGTTTTTATTTTACAACCTCTAAACTTTACTCATGCTATAAGGTGGTAGGGATTTTGAAAAACAAATACTGTCATGTATCTTCCATGCAGAATAGTTTCACCATCTCCCCTAATCCCTTGTGCATCACCAAGGTAATACTTCCTCTTTCCAACATCACTAGCAACTATTAATCTGTTCTCTATCTCTTATAGCTCCGCCCCTTCCAAAAGGACATGTAAATGGAATTACGGCCCTCTCAGACTGGATTCTCTACTTACACATATGCCTGTCAAATTCACCCATGTTACTGTATAGAATAATATTTCTTTTTGATTGTTCACAGCATTCCATAGTATTGACATACCACACTGCATTCATTCAGTTACCAATTAAAGAGCCTCTCGGTTAATTCCAGTTTTGGGTGATTATGAATGAAGATGACATAAGCATTGACATGCAAGTTTTTACATGCAAACATGTTTTTCAACGTTTATTTATTTTTGGGACAGAGAGAGACAGAGCATGAACGGGGGAGGGGCAGAGAGAGAGGGAGACACAGAATCGGAAACAGGCTCCAGGCTCTGAGCCATCAGCCCAGAGCCCGACGCGGGGCTCGAACTCACGGACCGCGAGATCGTGACCTGGCTGAAGTCGGATGCTCAACCGACTGCGCCACCCAGGCGCCCCTGCAAACATGTTTTTAAATCATTTGGGCAAATACCTGCAAGATGACCACTGTGTCATATGTTAATTTAGGTCTGGCTTTATGGAGACTGACAACTGTCTTTCAAAGTGGCTCTATCATTTACCTCCCCAGCAGCACCAAATGAAAGTTGCTATTGCACCGTCATTTTACCAGCACTGGGTATGACCAGTTTGGATTTTAGACATTCTAATAGCTGTGTGGTATTATCTCTATATTGTTTTAATTTACATTTCCCTAATGTAATATAATGTTGAGCGTCTTTCCATATGCTTATCTTGACATCTTTTTTTTTTAATCTACTAAAAGTGGTGTTTAGCAATTTAGTTCATTTTTAAGTAGGGTTGATTGTTTCGCATTGTCCAGGGTTAAGAGTTCTTTGATAGAAGATCTTCATCAGATAAGTTTTGTAAAATATTCTCTGTATTTGTAAAATATTCAAGCCTGCGGCTTGTCTATTCCTTCTCTTAATAGTGTCTTTTCCAAAGCAGACGCTTTGTTTGCTTTTAAATCTTATTGAACCCCAACCTACCATATTTTTCTTTCATGGATTATGCTTTTGGTATTATATCTAACAATTCAACACCAAACCCAACATCACAAAGGTTTCCTCCTTCATTTCCATGTAGATGTTGTGTATTGTTAAGCTTTATATTTAGGTTCAATATCCATTTTGAGCTAATTTTATTAAAGGCATAAAATCACTGACTAGTTTCATTTTTTTTTTTTTTTGGATGTGGACACCCATTTGTTCTAGGAACATTATTTTAGGAAAACTTCTTTCAACATTAAATTACCTTTGAGACTCTGCAAAACTCAATTTACTATATTTGTGTGGGTCTATTATGGGTACTCAATTTTGTTCAACTAATTTATATGTCTAGTCTTTCATTAATTCCATGCTGTCACGATTAATGTAGTTTTATAGTAATTCTTGAAATCAGATATTGTGATCCTTTCAAATTTCTTTTGCTTTAATATTATGCGAGCTATGCTAGATATTTTGCATTTCCATATACATTTTACAATCAGTTTGTCAATATCTACACAAAATTGATGGGTTGGGACTGCACTGAATGTATAGATCAAATTAGGAAGAGTTAATATTATGAAAATATTGAGTCTTTTAATCTATAAATACATAATATCGCTTAAGATTTTAAGATTTTATTATTTTTTTCTTTTAGCAGTGTTTTATAGTTACCCACATACAGAATACTGAATATGTTTTGGATGCTATTAAAAATAGTATTTCTTTTACTTCAATATCTTATTGCTCATTGTTAGTATATAGGAAGGCAATTAATTGACTTTTGTAGTTTGAGATTTTGCTATACTCACTTATTAGTTACAGGATTTTTTTATATAATCTTTGCCATTGTCTACATAGACAGTCACAACATGTACAAATAAATACCATTTTATTTCTTCATTTCCAATAATATGCCTTTTTTTCTTGTATTAGTGCAGTAGTTAAGATGTCCAGTATAGCGCTGGAGGAGGTGAAAGAGGCCATATTCACCTGGTTTCTGATTTTAGATGGAAAGTGTTCACTCTCTCATTAAGTGTGATATTTCCTGGAGGTTTCTCATATAAAACCTTGATTAGAATTTTCCTCCTATGCCTACTTTTTCGAGAGTTTTTATCATGAATGCTTGTTTTACTTTATAAAATATTTTTCTGCGTCTATGGATATAATGATGTTTATTTTGTTAATATGAGGAACGAAACTGATATGCAAATGTTGAATCAGCCTCGCATTCCAATGAGTCATATTAATGATGATGTATCATATTTTACATATGTTGCTGAATTGAATTTGCTAAAATGTTGTTAAGGATTCTTGTGTCTGGTCATGAGACCATATGAGTCTGTAGTTTTCTTTTTTGTAATATCTTATATAGGTTTGGTAGTAGGACTGTGCTGTTCTCTTAAAAATCGGAAACTATTTCCTCTACTGTTTTCTAAAAGACACCGTGTAAAGTTGATATTACTTTTTTTTCTTTTAAACCTTTGGATAATTCACTGTTGAAACCATGTGGGTCTGGTATTTTGGTTTTTGAAGGTATATATATATATATATATATATATATATTTTATTTTTTGCAACTAATTCAATTTTGTTTAAAAGTTATCAGTTTCCTTGAGTGAATTTTTGAACTTTGTCCTTTCAGTGAATGAGTCCATATCATCTAAGGGATCAGAATATGGACATCATGTCTATAGTATTATCTTATTATCTCTTAATGTGCATGGAATCAGTAGTGAAGACCCCTCTTTTATCCCTGTGTCGTCTTCTTCTTCTTCTTCTTCTTCTTTTTCTCCTTCTTCTCCTTCTTCTTTTCCTTAGTTTACATGGCTGGAATTTGAGCAATTTTAGTGTTTTCCAAAGACTAAATTTTGGTTTCAAAGATGTTCTTTATCCCTATTTTCCATAACATTGATTTGGGTTTAAAATGTATTATTACCTTTGCTCTCGTTTTCTTCATCTCATTTTCTAAGGTATTATATTATATTGTATATATTTTCCTTACATGTATATTTAATTATTTAATGTTATAAATTTTCCCTTTAAATACTGCTTTTGATGCATCCCACAAATTTTGATAAGCTGTAGTTTTATTTTCATTTAGTACAAAATATTTTTTAATCCTTCCAGGCTTCGTCTTTTACCCGTATGTTATTAAGAAATGTGGGGCACCTGGGTGGCTCAGTCAGTTAAGTGTCTGACTTCAGCTCAGGTCATGATCTCAGGGTTCATGAGTTCAAGCCCTGCAGTGGGCTCTGTGCTGACAGCTCAGAGCTTGGAGCCTGCTTCAGATTCTGTGTCTCCCTCTCTCTCCATGCCCCTCCCCTGCTCGTACTCTCTCTCTGTCTCTCAAAAATAAATAAATGTTAGAATTTTTAAAAAGAAAAAAAAAATGTGTTTAATTTCCATATATTTGGGTATTTTTTTTTTTTTAATTTTTTTTTTCAACATTTTTTTATTTATTTTTGGGACAGAGAGAGACAGAGCATGAACGGGGGAGGGGCAGAGAGAGAGGGAGACACAGAATCGGAAACAGGCTCCAGGCTCCGAGCCATCAGCCCAGAGCCTGACGCGGGGCTCGAACTCACGGACCGCGAGATCGTGACCTGGCTGATGTCGGACGCTTAACCGACTGCGCCACCCAGGCGCCCCCATATGTTTGGGTATTTTTAAGCTACTTCTATGTTATTGACTTCTACTTTTTAATTGTTTTATGCTCTAAGAATGTGCTTGTATTAAGGGCACCTGTGTGGCTCAGTCGATTAAGCATCCGACTTCAGCCTACGTCATGATCTCCCCGTTCCTGAGTCCGAGCCTTGCAGCAGGCTCTGTGCTGACAGTTCAGAGCCCAGAGTCTGTTTCAGGTTCTGTGTTTTCCACTCTCTCTCTGCCCCTTTCCCACTTGTGCTCTGTCTCTCTCTCTCCCTCGAAAATAAACATTGAAAAATGTACTTTGTATTATTTCCTGTGGCCTCAAGAGCTTTTTATTCTCACAATAATCCACACTTGGCCCCCAGAAGTTTGTTACACATAATATTGAAGTCTTTCTACCATTTTTCTAGAGTCTCATGTCTTCTACTCCAGGACAGCCAACATCAGGTACTCAGTTTCCCTGAGTGCAGCCTCAGATTTCAAGGTAGTAGTTTGCTCTGTGATCCAAATTCTCTGCAAGGTCCAAGAAAATGCATAGGTTTTGAGTTTTTCTTGTCTAGCCTGTTCATGTCCTAAGGCAAAGAATTTTACATAGAATAGTTGAAACCAGAAGTCTATTTTTCTATGTTTAGACCATTTAAATTTCTTCCATTAATTCTCATGTTCTCATATGTTTAGTACATTCTTATCATATTTTAGATTCTTAGAAAATGTGTTTATGGAGCATTTGTGCTATACTAAAATTCTACCTGCTTTTTGTATATTAAAGGAATGTCCTTATCTATAATGCCAGGTAGAAATAGGTCCCATTTTATATTTGACTATTTTTAATAGTTGTATTGTGGTATAATTTACAGACAATAAAATTCTCTTAGTGTAGGTGTATAGTTATATGAATTTGAGTAATTGTATATGGTCATGTAACCTTCACAAAATCAAGATATAGAAAGGTCTGATCACCCTAAACATTCCTCTGACACTTTAGACTTCACCCCCTTCTCTGACCTCTTGCCTTAGATAATTAGTGATTGGCTTTCTGTTGCTGGAGATTTGCCTTATCTATAAATTCATGTGAATGGACCATACAGATATATAGTCCTCTGTGTTTGACTTCTTTCACTTAGCATAATGGTTATGGGATTCATTTGCTTTTTCTTTCACCCAACATATTCAATCCATCAACAATCTAGTTGGCTCTACATCCTGAAAATATATTTACTGTCCATCCATTTCTTCTCTAATTCACTTCTGGTAACCCAGTCTTCCTGGAAAACTGTGTGGTTTCCCAACTGGTACCTTTGTGTCAACTTTTATTCTGATCAGCCAAATATCTATTATCTCTCCTTCACCATAGGCCCCAAACCTCCAAGCAACAGTCAGATTAATTTTTCTTCTTTTTTTATGGTAAATAAGTTTATGTCACTCTCCCTGCTTAAAATTCTTTTGTCAGTTTCTAATTTACTTGGGAAAAGATTGATATAACTGATCATATGATTTCTACTGGCTTCCGCAAACACATGCCATATTATATTCCTTTTGTAGCTGGGACAGCTACTTTTGTAATCCACACTTTTTAAAATTTTTTAAATTTTTGTAATGTTTATTTATTTTTGAGAGAAAGAGAGAGACAGTGTGCAAGCAGGGGTGGGACAGAGAGAGACACACACACACACAGAATCCAAAGCAGGTTTCAGGCTCTTAGGTGTCAGCACAGAGCCTGATGCAAGGTTCGAACTCATGAACTGAGAGATCATGACCTGAGCCAAAGTCGGACACTTAACCAAATGAGCCACCCAGGTGCCCTCTAATCCACACTTTTGATGTTCCAACACCAAGCTCTTTCTAGTATTACCTCTGCTGATACCTTTTTTTTCATCAGCTCTTTGAATGACTGGTTTATTCCACTCTCAGGACTCAGTTGTCCTTCTGTAGACTGTCTGGTTATCCTTAGAAAAACAGTACCATCAGCCAATTTGCTTTACCAGCACATCCTGTTTATGTGTTTCATTGTACGTATTACAATCTATAATTCATTTTTTCACTTAGTGATTTATGTTTTTATTTTAGTGCCCTTCCCTGGATATAGTGGAAGTTCCATGAGAGCATGTAGGGTTCCCATTTGCATGTAGACTAGCACATAATAGACACTTATGATAGCCAACAAACACCCTGGTATCTATGCCCTGTTGTAGCCCATTTTCATATTGAGTGAGATTAACCTGTATAACTAAGAGGGATTGACACTGCATTTTGCACCATAAAATAAGTTTCAATAAATCTGAGAGGATTCCAATAATACAAAATATGATCTCTGACTACAGTGTAATTAATTAGAAGTCAATACCAGAAAGATCTCTGGAATGTGCAAATATTGGAAACGAAATAACACACTTCTAAATAATCCATGGATTAAAGAGGTAATCAAAAATGGAATTATAAGAAATTTGAACAGAATTTAATGAAAACACAACATATCAAAAACCATACTTACAAGGACAATTGATAGCACTATAGCCTTATTAGAAAATAAGAAAGGTACCAAATCAATTATTTCAGCATGAATCGAAAAGAATGAGAAAAAGAAGTTAAACCCAAAGTAAGAAGAAAGAAAATAAGTAGAACAAAAATCAGTGATATGGAAAACAGATAAACAATGGGAAAACATGAAACCAAATTGTTTCCTTGAGAAGATCAATATGTTTATAATGCTCCAGCCAGAGGGATCAGGAAAAAAGGGAAAAGAAGGGTCATATTATCATCAGCAAGAATTAGACACATAATATAACTATAAACTCTGCAGTTTTAAAAAAGTTAATAAGTATTGTCAATAATTTTATACCAATATATATGACAATGAGACATAAATGTATACATTTCTTGAAAGAAACAAACCACCAAAGCAATCTCAAAAAGAAATAAATATTTTCAATGGTTAACATTGCTAAAATAATTGAATGTGATATTAAATATACTCCAGAAAGAAAAACTCAAGGCCAATTGGTTTTACTGGAGAATTTAATCAACATTAAAAGAAGAAATAGTAGCAATTCTAAACAAACTTTTCCAGAAATGGTAAAAGAAGAAAATACTTTCCAACTCATTCTGCAAAGCCAGCGTCATTCTGTTACCAAAAGAAGACAAATCTATAAAAAGAAACTATAGATCATGACTGCTCATGAACATTGAAGCAAAAATTTTAAAATAAATGTTATTAAATATACCCAACAATAATAAAGATGATAATACCTTATAATCAAATGGAGACAAGTACAGTTGGTTTAACATTCAAAAAGCAATCAATAGTTTTCCACAGTAACAAATTGTATTTTCAAATATAATCATCTCAATAGAAGCAGAAAAAGTATGTCACAAAATGTTAATACTTTCTGGAAATTAGCGATAGAATGAAGATCTCTCATCTTGATAAAAAGCTTTCATGAAAAACATAATTGTGAATAACTGAATGCTTTTACTTTAAAATCAGAAAAGTAGGTCTGATTTCACCATTTCTTTTCAACATTGTGTTGGAGGTTGTAGCTCACACAATAGATAAGACAGAGAAATAGAATTAATCCAGGAATTACCTTTATTTGAAGACCACATGTTCATATACACAGAAAAAAACAATGGAACCTAAAAGTTACCAAAAATAAGAAGGAAATTTAACAAATCACAGGTTGTAAAATCAATAAACATAACTAAATCAAACTTCTATTTACTACTAAAGAGTAATCAGAAATTGAAATATAAAATAATACTGCTTGAATAACATAGAAACATGAAATAATTAGGGATAAGTCTGGCAAGAGATATGTGGGACCTATATACTGAACAAAATCATTGCCATTAGAATTTTTTTAAGTTTATGTATTTATTTTGAAAGAGAGTGCATGTGCGTGGGGGAGGGGCCAAGAGAGAGGAAGAGGGAGAATCCCAAGCCAGCTCCATGCTGTGCTGTCAGCATGGAGCCTGACAAAGGTGGGGGTTGGGGGGCTTGACTCCAGGAATCATAGGCTCGTGAACTGTGCCAAAATCAAGAGTTGAACACACAACCAACTGAGCCTTTCAGGTGCCACTCATTGCCATTAGAAGTTAAAGAAGGCCTCAATATGGGCATTGGCCAGAAGTCTCAATATTGTTAAGATGACAATTCTTTCTAAATGTATCGATACATATATTACAGGCAATACTAATCAACATTTCAGCAGAGTAACTAATGAACTATTAACTATTGATGTAACATGGTAAATCTTAAAATAATTAAATGATATGGAAGAAGCCAGACAGAAAAGAATACTCTATGATTCCATTTACGTAAAACTCTAGAAAATACAAACTAATAGGTGGAGACAGATCAGTGATAACCTTGGAATGGAAAAAGGTGGAGAGGAAAAAGAGGGAGACCTAAAGAGGCAGAAGCAGACTTCTGGAAGCAATGGGTATGTTCATTATCTTATTTGTGATGATCGCTTCATGGTTGTACACATGTGTCAAATCTTACCAAAATGTACAGTTTAAGTATTTTCAGTATACTCCATTTCAATTATATAAGAAGTTGTTTACAAAAAGACAGAGTAAATGTGTCCTTTTACTCTTTTCCTCATTCCTGCAAACCTCCTCAAAGACAACCATGGTTAATTGTCTTTGTTACTGGTTTTTCATATATTTTAATAAATCTATATAATAATTTGGTATACACACATGTATGTATTTTAAAAATACCTCATATTATTTCCAAATTTTAAGAAAAAATAGTCAATGAGAAATAGAAGAAAACTTCCAAGAGCTAAATATATTCCTGAATGTTTGCATAGTAAGAAGCCACCAACTACTAGGCATTGTGTATGCAAATGGACCCATGCTGAGATCATTTTCTCCGAATTTCAGAATAAGGAACATACACAGAAGAAATGAAAACCCTAGGAAAGTTTTGGGTGAGCAGGAAAAAAGTTTGCTTTCCATGGAATGAGAATCAGATGTCTGGCAAGCTGTATTACTACTGGACACTATTTGATAAAGTAGCAGCACCTTTGAAGCTCTGTGCGATAGGTATTTTGAATATATAATTACAGACTCATCTAAACAAGTTTTCAAGTGTGCCCTCTCTCTTAGCACCAACGAGTGAGTATTTGGTGACCCTACTGAAAGCATCTTAATACTTGGTGAAAACAGAAATAAGCTTGCAGGCAAAGGCAGATTTAGCATGAAATCATGGAAGCTTGAACTTTAAAGCTCTACCCTTGCATGTAAATTTCAGACCCTGCCTATCAGTCAGAGTTCTCTAGAGAAACAGAGACAATAGGAGATTGTACATATGTGTGTGTGCATTTGGATATAGACATAGATACAGATATAGATATTTATTAAAAGAAAGTGGCTCACATAATTATGGAGGCTGAGAAATCTGCCATCTGCTGTCTGCAAGCTGGAGACCCAGGAGAGCCCATTGTGTAATTAAGTCCTAGTTCAAAGGCTTAAGAACTGGGAGAGCCAATGATGATGTAGATTCCAGTCCAGATATGAAGGACTGATAACCAGAAACCTCAAGAACAGTAGGAGACAGATGTCTCGGTTTAAACAATCAGGCAGGAAAGGATGAATTCTTCTTTCCTACACATTTTTGCTCCCTTCAGATCCTCCAGGGACTGGATAAAGCCCACTCACGTTGGAGAGGGTAAACCACTTGACTGAGTTCACCAATCCAAATGCTGATTCCATCTGGACACACCTTACAGACAAATACAGAAATAATATGCAGCCAAATATTTGGGCACCCGTGATCCAATCAGGTTGACACATAAAACGATGATGACATCTCACAAAACCTAGATACATGCCTAAAAGCGATGGGTTAAGTAATAAACATGAAGTTGGTAAGATAAAAGTAAATAGAGATTCCTTTTCAAGAGGAAGGAAGAGGGAGAAGTGATGCTAGCAATAGGCCAACACGGGTCAAGAAGTCTTATTTAGAAGACAGAAGTAGTGGGGCGCCTGGGTGGCGCAGTCGGTTAAGCGTCCGACTTCAGCCAGGTCACGATCTCTCGGTCCAGGAGTTCGAGCCCCGCGTCGGGCTCTGGGCTGATGGCTCGGAGCCTGGAGCCTGTTTCCGGTTCTGTGTCTCCCTCTCTCTCTGCCCCTCCCCCGTTCATGCTCTGTCTCTCTCTGTCCCAAAAATAAATAAACGTTGAAAAAAAAAAAATTTAGAAGACAGAAGTAGATATGTTAACGGGAAATGTGGTAATAGAGAGGGAAAAGGTGAAAATTTAATAGAAAGTGGGACTAATTTACGGAGCAAAATACCAGAGAAGACAGAAAAAGATTTGGTTAAACACTGAGAATGAAAAATCTGTCTGGAACAAACATAAGGATTCCTTCCCCCTCATCTTAGCATCATAGGAAAAAGTACTGATATTTGTTTTCTTGAGGGAGTAGGGTTCAGACTGGTCATGCCTGATGGCTTCATTTTCCTTACGAAATGGAAGAATGCCATATGCTAATATAGATGCATTTTTCTGAAGGCGGTTTCCCCTGGTGTATAATTTATTTGTAACATATTTAGGAATGAACAGTTGTGTTACAGAATCAATATGGCATACATATTGTGATCAGTCCTGAAACACAACATTCTCTAGACAGTCTCTTTTAATGTCCACTGATTTTACAGATAAATTGATTGAGACGTTTTCAACATGGCTTGTCAATCAGTTCCTCATCATGTACGATCATAGAAAGAGCAGTTACCCGAGAGTCAAGAGATTCCATTTCTTCCCACTGTTTCGTAGGGCCTCAGCTTCTTCCTCCACATAATGTGTAAATTGGCCTAAGTTCTCCCTTGTTCCTGAACTGGCATTAGCCTATTTGAAATTTATTTACTATTTAAAAAGAAAATTGGAGTGTGGAAAATTGGAAAAGGAAAGAATAATGTAAAATTAGGTGATCAGAACAACTTCATAAAGAATAAATGTTTTAAGTTAAATCCTAAAGGATAAAAAGAATCTACGTAATGAAATCTAATAAGATTTGCATTGTTTTATAAGTAAAAAGTTTTTAAATTAATATATTATTTTATTTATATCTCCTTTCCTGGCAATGTAATGTATTATAATTTTTATTTCTATGACAAAGACACGACATTGAGGCTTAGAAAGAAAACAGAGTTATTATTGCATATCTGCTCTCTTCCAGGCACTGTAATAGATGCTGGCAATTCCAGTGTGAATAAGAGGTGGCCCATGTTTAGAGAAGCTGACTAATTAATACAGTGTGATGGAAAGATAAGAAAATGAAGCTAGCATAAAAGAGTACTCTGAATGCCAATTAGAAATTTGGAAATGACTTCTCTTTTTTAAGCAGATATTTCAGCGCAAATCAAGATAAAGAGAAAGTTCATAATGTGCTCTTCACATCACTATAACATTCGGCCTCATTGACTCATTAGGAAAAATATATTTGTAATACCATGAAGGTAGTAATGTAAAATAAAATTGGAAGGATAGATTTATACTGCTAGCCAATTTATATTGTACATATTTAGTTAACTAGGAATCTGTAATATATCTGAAGTTACTAAGTGTACTTTATGAATAGTCAATAAAAGTCAGCCACACAAAATAATATGAAAAAAGGCTGAAAGAAAATCATTCAGTCCATTATGAGGAATAATATCACAATAAGAAAGAGAATGGTGACCTATTTCTGAAATAATTAAACTAAATTTCCTGCAACAGAGTTATTTTGGAATTTAAAAGACCGTGTTCTGAGTAACTCAAATTTTCATTCATCTTTCTTCTCTATAGTCTAGTTCTGCATTTAAAGCATAAAAATGTGTTGACTTTCATAAATTGTAATTATTTCATTTGCATATTCATTCACACCTTATACATAAATGTTAAAAATTTAATTACTCCTTTACACAGATGTTATACACATGAAATAATTAAATATAATTTTTATTCTCCATGATGGCAATACATTATATCAAAAATGTTTAATACATACATGATATATCTGGATTATATTGTCCTAGTGGAAAATTTTTTATCAGCAAACATGCTGGTAGAAATTCCTGGATAATATTCAAGTTATTCCCAGACCCCAAAGAGCTTATCTGATGCCAACTTATATGTTATTGAAGCTCATGATTCCTTCCTATGCAGTTTTACCACATGTGGCTTTTAATACATCTTTTAGTGACGTGGTTATTGCCAACAGCAGAGTCCTCTAACAATCTCAATCTGAAAAACAAGTGTGTATGAGATATAACTTTATATAATAATGTATGATTTGACTAATTTCTTTTATGTCACTGGGTCCTGGTAACTTTTCCTCAGCCAATTAAGAGTTCCCTATCTTTACTGAGAATTTCCTATGAAAAAACATAAAGTACGGAATGGGCAGAAGGACATATGGCCTAAGGTCCTCTTCTATCCACTCTGGAGTCAACATTCTGTCATCTGATCCTGAAGAGTCAACTTATGAAGTATTCTTATGTTTTGACCTCCAAATCTTTTCCCAGCTGTCTAAATCTCTAGTGCCCTCAGGTGTTTGGAAACATTTGCTTCTCCCCCAAAGTGCAGAGCAATAGCAAACCCAGCTTAGTTAGACCTTTACACTTAGACTCACATTTGGGCAGTCCAGAGGGAGGTAGGTGCTTCCATATCTGTCACATCCTCACCAGCCTGGCCCCTCCTGCCTGAATAAGGAAGATGAAATGAGTCAAATAGGAAAAGAGTGGGGTGTAAAAGATGGCTGAATGTTTTAAACTGTTATGATTCCATTATTGTTGTGGTTGGATGCAACATATAAATATGAGCTATGACCTTATAATTGAATATTCTTCAGCATTTTGAATGGTATCTGTTTTGCACCCTTATTTGGAACTCTGTCAGAAGATCTACAGCAGTCCAAAGTGCATGTCTCTGCTGACGAGGCACTTAAGAGGATATATAGACACCCCATGAGACTGGGCATCCCTAAGGAGGTAGCAGGGCCAAGTGGCCTTCTCTGGAGGCTAAATCCGTTGGCACTAAAGGTTGCTGCTCCATAACTAGCTGGAACAGAAGAATTCACTGCACTTTCTACAGCTCTTGGTGCTGTTTTTCATAAAAGCGTCAAATGAATTTATAAAGCAAACTGGTCAAGCATCCAAGAGAGCCAGCAGCAGAGCTCACTTGATTCAGACAGGCAACTACAAATACAAAACTGCAATTATAACCCATCTAGAAAATAAAAACGAGGGCAATTTTTATTGGATACCCAATGGAGATGGAGTTCTGAGCAAGGGAGACTTCTCAAAGACTGTTTGCAGATTGGAAGGTCTCACATCTATAGCCATAGCCGCTTTGACAAAGCCTTCCAGAATAGAACCCCAGGGCCCCAGGTCACACCTTAAATGGAAAGAGAAGACAAAGAAAATGAAGACAAAGATGAAGAAGGAGGAGGAGGAAGAGGGGGAGGGAGGGGAGGAGAAGAGCAGCTAGGGTAGGGCAAGATGGAGAACCAGATTTCCCACTTCAGGACCCATTTTAATGAACAATGTGGCTGGCAGATGTTATTTTAAAAAGTTTTAGGGGCGCCTGGGTGGCTCAGTCGGTTGAACATCTGACTTCAGCATAGGTTATGATCTCACAGTCCATGACTTCAAGCCCCGCACAGGGCTCTGTGCTGACAGCTCAGCCTGAAGCCTACTTCGCATTATGCATCTCCCTCTCTCTCTGCACTTTCCCTGCTCACTGTCTCTCTCACTCTGTCTCTTGAAAAATAAATAGAAGAAGAAGAAGAAGAAGAAGAGGAAGAAGAGGAAGAAGAAATGATAATGGAAACATTGGGGCTGGAAAGTGAAAGCAGGTTCAAATCACTCGGGAGAAGTTTTTCATCTCCATTCAGAAATCTGTCCCAAATGGGTCCTGAAGGACCTTTCCCTTGTTACAGCTGAAATTTATCCAGAGGAACCCCCCCTCCCCCAAATTTCCTGCACTGCCTGCAACAGACTTGCACCTGCTGGTAGGAGGCATGTCTAGTACTTGAATTAGAGGATTTGTAATCCAGTTGCTCCTTTACTTGTGAAAAAAAAAAAGCCTGCATCAATTAACACTGGTGTTCACCCATGTCTTCACAGACCAATAACCCCAAGAATGTGTGTCCTCAATCAGAGTGTGCATGTAAATGGTCTGGGAATTTTTTGTGACGTATATGACTGTCACACTGACGACAGAAGTCGGGAGATTTTCATTCATGTATGTGAATTTTGAGAGCACTCTCTGGAACCTCTGACATGATCTCCTATACGCAAGCAAATTCCCGTGCTGAATAACCATGCAGATCAACATAATGACAGACTCTGAATTCAGACCAGACTCCCAGCAAGTATCAGCTAGGGATCTTCTGGAATGTGACTTAATATTTAAACTTCAGTCTCCTCCTGTACCAAAAAATATATATATTTACATATGTAACTTTAATACATATAATACTTACCTAAAGGTGTTGCTGGCATGCTTTAATGAGATGATCTAAGACAACTAGTTCACTGCCTGAACATAGTAAATGCTGAACAAATTCTGATTCTCATTTTTGGTTAATATTATCAATTGATCATCTTTCTCCTTGAAGAAGTTCTAAAATAGTTTGTCTAACTCCAAAGAATCTTTCAAAAAACCTCAAGTTGTGTGTGCATTGATCATGTTAGTTGACTAAATCCTCATGTAAGCTAACTGCATTGGTTTTGGTAAATAAAGGATTAGGCCCTGGGAAGCCACATAAAGCATGAGGACCCTTGTTATCTACAAGGTAAGGATTTGAGCATACAAAGGAGGGAAACGATGGTATGGAAGAGGTATTTGCCACTTTATCCTTTGGCCTAGAACTAGCCCTTAGAAGAGCTGGTGGCTTAGACCAATTAACAGCCCTATCAGGCTCTAACCTTTTCCTCTAATTCATACTTTAAACTCTCCTGAATACGTGGAGTTTTGTGACAGATGAATCCACAGGAAGAGGTGACTCAGAAGACTGGTTAAAGCTGACTTTCTCTTTGCTGTTTCCTGTTTTCCTTACAAGTGATGTATTTTTGGCACAGAGTCTTGTTATAAACCGTCTGGGGCAGTTGTTTCATGATACTGCATTAAGTTGCTAAAAAAGAGAGAATTCTGAGTTAGTGAATGACTAAACTGTGTTTTCATCCTAAATAATGATAGACCTACTGGATGATTGTAACTAGATTTTCCATTTATTTCCTGACAACAGCAAAGGGCTAGGGGGTTGGAAGGCCTTTAAATAGACAGATGTATAAACTACAAATGCTTGAATCTTGCTTATTTTCTTCCCAGTGCTAATTTCCAGACAATGCTACCATCTTTGGTCAGCTAGCTGTTTTGGTAGGAAATTCCAAGTATGGAATTGCATTGCATGAAAGTTGAAGTCTCCTTTCTTTATACCCTTTTTTTACCCCCCAAATTAAAGCTTTTCGTGATAAAAATAAGTCTAATGTGCTGTTTTGAAGTTTTGCTCTATTTACGATGCTTTCTCAAAAGAGAAACACATTCTGTCTCAGTTTGAAATGAAATATTATTGCTGACAAGAAAGAGACTTCAAAATGTGCTCACATGACACAGCAAAATGAATTTCAAGACAATATAAAATCTCTTTGCTTCTCTCTATGTAAAGTAAACGTTTCTATCTATTGATCTGAGATCTAAAGTGCCTATTGCCATCCTACCAAAGTACAAAGAAAATACATTTCCAGTAAGTCTAAGAGCCTAATGCAGGTATCTGATTATTACAGTGTAAAATTCCTTCAATATGTATCACCACCTGGTGTATGTGAATATACCTGTCCATAAATTCACATTTGCTGATAAAACTAAATAGATAAATAAAATAAATCTTTTCACAATATTCTTGACGATTTTTATTAACTGCTTAAAATGCTTTAAGGGCATTTCATCAAGGTCTACATGCACTGGGAAGGTATTTTTTAAGAATTTGCCATAGAGAACTGAATGACAACTCAAAGACAAATGGAGGTTCACTAGGTAGACTTAAACAAAATTAGTGACTTTCAGATAGGCATGGGCTGGGTAGAATTTGAAATACGAGTTTAAAAATCTGTAATTACTTAGCCTCCTTCTCAACCTTATTAGTTTCCAAAGAGGGCAGAATGGCATTTCAAATACCTCTCTGAACCATAATAAAACAATCATTCTGTTATTTTTACCAAAGTTTATGACTTCACCCTTGACAGCATTTTATGTCTTATTGATTCTAATTGCGAATGATGTTCTATTTAGAAGAATATGTTTTATATGAGGCCTACCTCTGAGATGTTATCCAAAAATTTTCTACTTTCTGTCTAAAATACCCATATTAGAAAATAAAGGGTAGGCAAATATTCTTATGTCATTTGGTCTTGTTGGTTTCCTGATAATGGAACTAATTCTCAATGTGGGGGAATTTGTTTTCTTGGGAAAAAAAATTGATTCAGGTCACCAAAATTGTTTTTTCCAAAAGTTAAAAATAAAACAAAACAAAAGAACTCAACACATTAGAGTAAGAAACGCCCACATATGGTTTCCAGGTAGTAAATAAATCATGACTTGATACCAAATCTCAGCTTCGACATAAACTAAGTAGGTTAACTTGGGCAAGTTA
Organism: Prionailurus viverrinus; assembly: GCF_022837055.1. Classification (NCBI taxonomy): domain Eukaryota; kingdom Metazoa; phylum Chordata; class Mammalia; order Carnivora; family Felidae; genus Prionailurus; species Prionailurus viverrinus. The sequence goes on along the minus strand of NC_062565.1, from coordinate 127,244,414 downwards.
TTTAATTTTTTTAGCTTCTGCTTCCTCATCTGCAAAATGGCTGCAAGCATTTTATCTACATATAAGACTGTTCTAAGCATTAACTGAGAAACTGACTTTGTGCCAGGGACTACGATTTCCTCAAACTCATTTTTCTTTCCTCTGAGTTCACCAGTGAGCTACCTTCCTCAGCCTCCTTTGCAACTGGATATGGCCATTAGAGTGTGAATGGAGGTGATAGTGTGCATGCCCCACCAATGTCTCTCTTTGTCCATCTGCTGACGGAAAGAACTTGTAGGATCAAAGGATCGGAGCCATGAGGTGGAATTTGCCTGGATTCCAAAATGACCTTGTGGCATAGATCATTTGCTGAAGGGGAACATTCACATTAAAATTTGTATGAATAAGACATAAACTTATTTGAAAGCCAACAAGTTTTGGGGATTTTTTCGGCACGGCTGCCAACATTACTAACCCTAACTTGCACAGAATATAAGCTCCCAATTAGATTAAGAGTTCCAGGGAAGCAGTGATCGCTCCCATTCCTTGTGTTCACCATCATGTGAATGCGCTCAGCACCTATCACATAGTAAAGTACTCAAGATATGAATGAAAATACAAACCACAGGCTCTTATTCTTCTTGGGGAAGAATCTTACAGATCTGGTCTCTAGCTGTCGCCAGCAAAATCACTTCTAGTCTTTTGTAGAACATGGCTATTTTTATCAAAGTGTGATTATATTCCAAGACTATTCATTTTAATGAGTTCCTTTTTCAATTGAGTTATTATTCAAATCAGTTAGCATTTATAAAGTTCTTAGAATCATGCCAAGCACATAGGTAGAGCTATATACATGTCTGTTAAAAATAAATAAATAAACTGTCTCAGTTTTACATTGATTTTGCATTTCTCCTTCTCATCCAAAACAAATTTTTTTCCATTTATTTTTAGTTTTCATATGAGATAGTTTGAACATATACTTGATGTTATTGTGTATTCTATTAAAGTTGTGTTTGACTTTTGGCACAAAGACACTTCTGTTGGAGTTCAAGCCTTGTCATGAACATAAAAATTGCTCTTTCAAATTGCCACACAGCATGGATTTCAGGCTTTATATTCAAGGGTATACTGTAGCCATCTCAAAGTAACTTTTAGAATTTCTTCTCAATCCTGTGTTCAGTAACCTTGTACTGGTAAGTTGAAATCAGCCAGAGGAAGAATATTTACACCATGAAAACTGGCAGCTTCTTCAAATCAGGACTTCTTGATTTCTCTCTCACACACTGTTGCTCTTGCTCTCCCTCTCTTTGGACACCAAATTGTTAAACATTTACCAACACATCTGTGTGAAATTGCAGTTTGCAATTCCTAAAAGAGGTTACTCTATAAGAAATTTAAGATAAACACAAATTGGGGTACTAGTTGATATGCAACAATACCAAAGAAAAGAAAATGGTTCCAGAGTTTCTTCTGTTCATCTAGAAATTTTCATGATACCTAGAAAATAAGAAGCAAAAGTGCTTGTTGAATAAATTATACAGCATAGTTAGGATAATAATTGCTAACTTTAACAAGCACTTACTAGATGCCAAAAACTATTTTAACTGATTTACAGAATTCTCAAGAAAATGCCATGAGTTCAACATTAATGCCTCTATTCTGCATGCATAAAACTTGAAGAAGAAAAAGCTCAGCGTTAAGAGTGAATTTGTAATTACATTGTTAAATAAATGCTTAATTTATAATTCTGTATACTTCAGGTACAACCAAGATATCTGACTTTTTCTGAAAAAAAAATTGGAATATCAGGCTGTAACCCATCAACTCAATGGCAAGTCCCCTGAAGTGTAGATGATTTACAGGAAGCATCTCTATTTTGATGAAGTGTTAAGTGTTTAGTTCATCACTTTTCTCTGTCCTGAATGTAATTTTACACTTGGTTAGTTTGCCTCAAGTTTGTGAGTTTGCTGGTCTCTAGAATCAGTTGAGGCCATACTTCCAGAAGTAATACTTGAACCCAACTCCAAAGGCTGTGCTTTTAACCAATATAATATAATGATGAAAGATAAATGTACAATACAAATTTAGAGGTATTTCAAGTGACTGTTGTTATTCTCATTGTTTTAAAAATCAAGCTACTATTGTATATGGTCATGTGTAACATGGTACATGGGTATATACGTACACATTGTACACATATGTCCATCTATATTGAACACATACATAGAATCCATACCTTTATAACTATAAAAAGGCTAATGAATAATGCTTTCAAAATGATTCAGAAGGCATTGATCTGGTTGAACATATCTCCACCTCAGCACCTGCCTCCTAAGTGAGCAGCCAGTTTCTATTAAAATTCAGATTCCCAATCTATTCACTCAGTCCAGGCTTCTTATGTATGATTGCTATTATGTTTCCTGAATGAACTTAATGGCTCTGGCATGAATCAAATCCAATCCATATATCTATTACACACATGCATATCCGATAGCAAATACTATTATAATGATATTGATGTTATTTTAGATGAAGTTTTCCAACTATATGATTATTATGATGCAAATGTTATGGAGACAGCTGGCTTCTTCCTCATTTTCAGAGAACACAGGAAGAAAGATAAAATGACATAATCAAGATGGAAATCCTCAGCAATTATTTCCAGTGAGTGGAGGTGATGCCCCAGGAACAAAGAGAACTTTTATACAATAGACCCTTCATCTCTGAGCTGAAATGCCTTACAGTAGCCTCTTACCATTAGAAAATTATGTTGACCTGTCATCCACAAAGATAGCTTGTAGGCTGGTATTTTGGAGAAGAAAAACCTATGTTCTACCCATTAAAATTTTCCAAGCACACTCATCAACTTCATTCTGTTATGGACCTAATGGAGGATCAGAAAATGGGTGAACTAGAGGATTTGTGTGTACTTTAAAGTCATATAGAAAGTCTCTGTTCTATAGCCAGGCATGGAGAAATTTCCCATATATTTAAGCCTAAGTCTAAAATAATTAGAGGGGGAAGAAACTAAGAGGATTTTTAAAAAATGTTTAATGTTTATTTAATTTTTAAGAGAGAGAGAGAGACACAGAGCATGAGCAGGGGAGGGGCAGAGAGAGAGAGGGAGATGTAGAATCCAAATCAGGCTCCAGGCTCGGAGCTGTCAGCACAGAGCCTGACATGGGGCTTGAACCCATTAACCATGAGATCATGACCTGAGCCAAAGTCAGACACTTAACCGACTGAGCCACCCAGGCAACCCAAAGAGGCTTTTTTTTTTTAAGATTCTAGGGCATTTGTATCATTTTAGAATATAGCACATAGACATTATCAATGTTAGGTATCACTAAACTATTGTGATGTTACCACCCCTACCAGTCAATTCTATGTCCTGGGGAGCAATGACATAGGACTCTAACAGCACAGGCCATGCAGGGCCAGGCAGTAAATGCAGACATTCACATTTTCAAGCAGGGATTGCTCAAATTCGCTGTGGCTTGAAAGACAAACAGCTTCATCCTCAGAGACCCTGCGACTCATGGATATTAAAGTTAAGTCCTGAAGCTAGGTTGAGAGTTTTTTAAACAGAAGCATTCCAAAATATGTAAATTGAAGTACCTTTTCTTCTATTTTCCCTGGAGTTCTCTACAGGTTTGAAAGCTTGACTAGGAGTCAGTGGTGAGTGTTATTTATAGGCATGACTCATCAGCGCCCTGACATGGTTAACATACAAGCAACCAACTTACCCAAAGTGAGGAAGCCTCTGGGGAGAATCTGGTTTCCAGATAATAATGACTCATTCTAATACTCTTTTATAAATATGTTAGCAAATAGCACATTATAACAATTGATGTCCTCTCTGTTCACACACACACACACACACACACACACACACACACGCAGCTAGTGATAAAATAGCATGGATACTATTTCTTTATCTGCTTATTGTGTTAATATTTACCAGAACCTCCAGATGTCATAAAGGCTAGAGTACATGAGTGTCTATTTGCTTATGTGGCTGCATTAAAGTTGATAGAAATACAAGGGAGGTCAAAAAATTCAGCAATATTAGCTTCTAGCAGAAGAGAAACAGTAACTGAAGGGCTTGTTCTGTTTTGCTTACAAAGTAATATGATACACTTCACTCCCACCTGCTTCTCTACACTCTGAATTATATGCTCCTTTCACGCCCACCCACATGGACTCTCTGCTTAGAAACTATTCTACAGTGAGCCTCTCGACTGTCCTTTTTCCTATAAAACCCCATTTCATAATATGAAATGTCATTAAATTGATCCTTATATGATAAGCTGACTGGTTATTTGAAACCCGATTGAAAAATAAAGAATAAATATTAAAGTAATGTTAATTATTCCTAAAATTCAGTCCTAATGAATTTTTAGTTTCAATCAGATTCTTATTTGATAGTAAAGTTATAAATGGAACATTAACAGTCATTAAAAACCCAATAAAGTATATAGGTTATTGAGTGATTGCTTACTGTTACGTCTTTCACTTTTAAAGGGCTGATGTGACAGTGTCTCTGCTCATAACATTTCATGGTTATTAATGATGGGCTCCTGTGGCATAGAGAGCTCTCTGTTCTGATTCCCAACATTAACAGGATAGAGTATAGAATGACATAAATGAAACTAAGATCCTATGCAAATGTTTCCATGAGGGTCAAGAATAAAATAAAGTGGAAAACTCACTGGGTATCATTTTGTCAAAGCCACAGGAGAGAAAAGCCTGAATTGAATTGTAGAAGGGAAGAAACAATACAATGCCTCAAGTTTCACTTTTGCATTTGCTCTCAGGAAGCATAAGGAAACCAGGGTTTCAAATTACAATCAGCTCACTCTAGACTCACTAATTTACTCTCTTACCCTCATTCAGAGAGCTCTGTGCTCTTTTTTTATTTCTAATTTCTTCTCTTACCTGGCCTCTTAATCTCTGTGTCAGCTCACACTTAAGTGGTCAAGATACAACTAAAATAAGTGAGTTTATGTATGTTTTATGTTAAATGGATTTATGCTTAGAAAAACAGCAAATATTAATTGAGCATATGTTATATAACCGGGCATTGTTCTATGAGACTAGTATACATTGACTCATTCAATCCTTATAAAAATTCCATGTAGTAGACATTGATGCTAACCTCATTTAAAGATGAGGTTAGAGAAAGATGTACACCAAGAGTAGGTGTAGAGACAGGGATTTGACAGTGACTGAAGAACTCACTCCCCTAATCTCTCTACTATGCAAAGAGACTTTATGAACTTATTGTATATTGATATCCTCAACAAAATTAGAACATGTTTTTCTCATATCTAAATATCAATAAATCCATACCATAAATCAACCAAATATTAAATGATAAATTCATTTTTTTCAATTACTTAAGCAAATTTATTGGGTTGCACTGTACATATATTAAATGGAAAGAGTAAGTGGGACAGGCCTATATTTTATTTATATTTTTTTGTTTGTTTTTATTTTTTTAATTTATTTTTTTTCAATATATGAAATTTACTGTCAAATGGGTTTCCATACAACACCCAGTGCTCATCCCAAAAGGCGCCCTCCTCAATACCCATCACCCACCCTCCCCTCCCTCCCACCCCCGATCAACCCTCAGATTGTTCTCAGTTTTTAAGAGTCTCTTATGCTTTGGCTCTCTCCCACTCTAACTTCTTTTTTTTTTTTTCTTTCCTTCCCCTCCCCCATGGGTTTCTGTTAAGTTTCTCAGGATCCACATAAGAGTGAAAACATATGGTATCTGTCTTTCTCTGTATGGCTTGATAAATTCATTTTAATTAAGCTGGATAGTCTTTAATTTGGTACATATTTTAATAGTCCTATGTCAATTTCTATGTTGTTTTGAAATAAATGAATATGAAAAGAAATCACCTGGAAATGAGGAATTATGACATGGGGAAAACCTATACACACACTTTACTTTTTTTAAATTTCTTGAGTACTAATTTGATTTTTAATCGTATTGAGCACTTAATATCTTTCTAATTAGAAAATAAACAAAAGAATGCTAATTACTGGCCAGAACCTCATAAGATCACATGTGCCACCCTTAAAGCTTGGGTCAGTCATGGAACATGGGGACTCATCTATCTCTGAGAACAAAATTATCAGCATGCTCCCTAGCACTTCCCCAGAAGTCCTTAGAATGTCATAAGCTACAGTCAGAAAGCCCTTATTACATTATCAGTAAGGCAAGTCACAACCACTAAGATGAGTGGAATTAGTTAGGATGATAGGATTAAAGAGGATAATTAAAAGACATACAAAATCAATAAGGTTTGTACAGTATTGTAAGGAAAAGGTCAGTATTTTAAAACTTCAGCTAAGAACCAATGCAATAGGACATTAAAAAAATAAGGGATAGAGCAAGGAATCAACAGAGGAAAAAAGCTAGAAAATGGTGAAGAAAGGGGAAAAATTGCAAATATTACATTTCTGATTACAAAAAAAATCCATTTTAGAGAGCAAAAGTAAAATATTGCTTAATCCTATTGGTACACTCAATCATTAACTATGAGGTCAGAGGTTTTTAAATTTTGTTTTTCATCTTGATTTTACTGCTCTCATTTGGACATTCAGATGAGTTAGTCATGCATATTATGTCATAGAAACTTACATGAATTGTAAGGCAACCCTGTTAGCAACTTACATGAATTGTAAGGCAACCCTGTTAGTAACTAAGGAGACATGTAGAACAATGTGACAATTAAGAAGTTCCTGTTACAAGTTATTAATAATTCCCTTCTTAACTCTAGCTAAAGGCATAAACACAATATTAATGACAAGAAAACTATAATGTGATATGATGTATCACTAATATGATGGAAAATTATACTGTAAGATTTTTATATGTCATTAATAGGATTTAATACAACGGGATTTTTATGCAAGATCAAGCAATGTCTGTAATGCCTCTGGATAAAAAACAGTCCTATATTTCATGCTCTTGAATAGCATTGTAGATATCACACATATCTACATATTGAATATGAAGGTTTATAGCCTCAACAGAAAATGTTGCAGTTTCATGATATTTTGAGTTTTATAGTTTTCATTAGGAGCTTTATTGATTAACTTTTGTTTCAGATTTAAAATCCCTTGTAAGTTTGGAGAAAAAAGTATGTCTCTTCTTATTCCATATTTACCTGTGTATAATTTATGAGTAACATTTTATATATTTTATAAATGACACTTTCTAAAATTTTAATATTTAAAATTCACAAATTAATTTCAAACATGATAAACAGTATTCACTTTAAAAGTATAATTAAAGAGCTTGATTAACTTAATAAAAGCTGTTTTAAGAAAGCAGGCATTTTATATAAAGAAAAAATTAAACACATTAATTTATTACTAGGATAAATTGAAACATTCTTGTTCAATGCACATTGATCATGTTGCTTCTTTCAAAAATTATCTTGTACTTTTACTTTATATCTTAAGTTCAGTGATATCTCTGTTTTTATCCTCAGTGAAACCAAGAATTTCCAAGTTAACATCTTTGTCTTAAGGGTAATCTTTCAGTGTCTTCTTCTTTAAAGAGAGCAATATACATAATGAGAGGAAGATCCATTGGTTCCTAAGACAAGCAAAATTCTTCTCCTTTGTATTGGCCATCTAGCTGGAGCTCTGGATACTGCAAAAACTCACAGGGACCCACTGCAACCCTTTAATTTGCAAAGCAGTAATCTATGCAAATACGAGTTTTAGGTATCTTGAGAGAATTCTGGCAATTTTTGCAATTATCCCAGATAAACTATCAAACACAATGGACATCCATAGAAACACCAATAAATTTCTTGTGAGTCTCTTGAGGTTCTTTCTGAATCCTGAATCCTGTTAGGATCGCTTGGTTTAGCCATTTAAGAGCTGATGAGGTTGTTGTATGGAAAAATAGCACAGGTTTTACAGCACCTATGAGGCTTCATACTACTTTTGGCAATTAGCACAAATGTTGAGTTAACAGGAGAATCGATGGAAAAACTCACCTGGACTGCTCTCAGTTTATGGTTTATCTCTTCCAGGGCTGTTCTGTACCAGTGGTACCGAATTATTTAGTGTTGAAGGAGACTCTGTATTTCTCTGTAGTCTTTATATCCTGAAGGGGAAAAGTAACTGTGGAATAGGGGGGAAGGGAATAAAAGTGAAAAGTACTAGCATAGGATTCTATTTGGTAAGGCACGAACAGAAGTTCATCAGCTTTGCTCTGGTCTTTCCCTGGCCATACACAGTAAGATGTCTGCGGACCCCTGGGATTTGCGATCTTTAAGAAAGAAGGCATAGTCAGATTTTGTGACTACATGTATGTGTGTTTCATTCATCACTGAGAATTAGAGATCCACTCGTGCATTTTCCAAGTCACACCTTGGATGTACGGTAAGCTTATAAAACTCTGTGTTTTTATGCACCTAAATTCGAACTCAGAAAAGCTGAGCAGTAACTTCTTAATCTCACAAGAGGTAACATGCTACACGGGGATGGTTGTACAGTAAAAGACAATTAGAGATAAGCCAGAGATCATTTCAATAACCACTTCAGCCAATATTCAAATTTTGTGAATCCTGCTGAAATCCAAAAGGTATTCTGAGTTGATCGTAAGACAATGTTATTGTCATAAATTTTATGTATTTTATCATCACATTAGCATCATCTAACACTGACAATATGAATAACAGAAAATGATGATGATAAACAATACATTTATTAAACAATGCTTGACAGGCAACATCCTAAGCAGGTCTTATATTTTATCACATCTAAATCTCATTATAATACATTTCAACTCCATTTCAAAGAAGAAATTGTCAAGTCTTAAATATACATAAGGATAATAACTAAGGTGGAATATGAAACCAGGTAATCTTATTCTAAATCCTGCACATTTTAACCATTTATTACACCACACTGCTTTTCAGCTGTTTTCTTACACCCATAATGTAATTTATTCACTTACATTTATTAAGCTCTTTAAATTTCTTTTTCATTCTTTTTTTTTTCTTTCACTTTTTTTCTTTAACAACACAGAATGAAAACTCTTCAGTGGTTTATCATGGCATTTTAGCACTTTTATACAAAAGGACCGTTTACGGTTACAAAATGTGTGGCCTTTCCAGAATTTCTTTCAAGACAAGGGAGTAATTGACAAAATTCTTGTAAATCTTTCATGCACTGTAACTCATGACCATTTCTCTTCTTTGATGTCTATAAAGAATATATAAAAAATATCAGGCCTCAGAACCCCTCTTGTTTCCATTTCTACTGTTACAAACATTCATTTGAATATTTCCTTTAAGATCTACTGTTTTTAAGTGTTTTTGAATTCATATTACTTGTCAAGGCAAAGGGAGGATTATTCTTTTATTTTCATGTTTGAAGATTTTTTTTTATTATTTAAAGAGAGGCACATTTTGTTTCTCCAAAGGCATCGGCCTTATAAATTAATTCTTAGTGAGTTTAGTGCACAACAAACCTCATTTATACTACCTTTCTTAGGCTTGGAAGATCAACAATTTTTATGAGAAAATAGATAAGATTTGAGAGAAAAAAGGTTACAGAATTATTTGTAGAAATTCTCCAGAGGGCAAGATATCACACAGAAATTCTTCTTTAATATGTATTTCTTCCTACTGGTTCCTAAGAAAATAAAGTAATGCTTCTGATAACCTAAAAAAAAAAGTAGTTTTACCCTTTATGTCTGTGTACTCTTTGCTACTGTGGGTAGTGGCAGAAGCTGGGAAGCTAAGGTCCTTGGCTAATTTGACCACTACATACCTTGGTTAAGGCATGGCTGTGAAGCTGAACCATTGCACCTGAACCTGGCATCCTCTATCCCTCACAACCTTTACTTAGTCTGAACTATTCTCTTCCCTGTGATTCTTCCCCTCATTTTTTTTTCACATTCCCAGTGAATAATACTTTCTCACTTCTTTCCTCTTCCCCCAAAATTACTCTTTCATATGATTCAAAATCAGCTTATTTTCCTTTTTTCCCCAAGTTTTTAAATATTTCTGATGAAAGCATCACTTAACTGTATCAAAAGAATATTCAGATATCAACAGGCAAGTGGCATTTGTCATATAAACACGTGCTACCGTTTGCATTCGGACAGGCCATGTCACATATACACACTTGCAAACATTGAAAATACTGTTGACTTGGAGTCAAATGGAAAAATGTCAATGGGCATGTTAGGGATATGGTCCATTTAGATATCCTGAAGAAACAGAATTTGATACTTGATTCTAGTATTGGAAAGAAGGATTAACTATCTTTTGTTTCTTTTGAAATATCAGTATGAGAAAACCACCCGATTCCCTGTATTGTTAGGCAGACTTAATGTGATATCAGGAATAGTATGTTAAAACTTCTTTTTATGTTAAAGCATTTTAAGTTGTAAAAGTTTATACGACTTATAAACTTATTTTTTTATTCCTTGTTTTCAGATTAATAAAATAGTTTATTATAAAGATAGTTTCCATATCTATATGCCAATGGTTATTTCCACCTGCTGTCTCTATTCATTATGAGAAGTTCAAATATACCTGAAATCTGAAAATATTGTACGATGAAACTCTATGTCGTCATGATCCAGTATCTATAATGATCAATCCCTGGTCAATCTTCTGTCATTGTAGCCTCTCAGGCAAGATTACTCTGAAGTAAGTGCCAGTCATCAGAGCATGATATCTGTAGATATCTCAGTAGGTATTTCTAAGAGTAAGAAAACTTTTTATAAAAATAATCTTTAGGGGTGGGCTGGGTGGCTCAGTCAGTTGAGCGTCTGACTCTTGCTTTTGGCTCAGGTCATGATCCCAGGGTCATGGGGTCGAGCCTTGCATCAAACTCTGCACTGAGAGTGGAGCCTGCTTAAAATTCTCTCTTTCTCTCCCTCCACCCCTCTCCCCTGCTCATTCACTAAATCTCTCTCTCTCTAAAAAAAATAATAATCGTCATGATAATAATCTTTAACTGTTATCATATGTAAACCAAATTAACAATAATTACTTTAATATTACCAATACAAATTAATATTTCTATTTCCTCAATTGTATTGTAATTTCCTTTATAGTTCGTTTATTAGGTCAAGACCTAATCTCAGGTCCCTACATAGCAGCAGATGGATGTATCTCTTAGTTTCATCTAATCTTTATGTTTTCAATTATTCTCTATTTTTATTTCAAGATTTGTCTTTTTGTTACTATTGAAAAACAAATAATATGCCATTTGATCCATTTCTGTGCTTTTTATATTATTTATTCAGATTTATTTACAGTATTTTACAGAAGCTTTGTTGGTTTGACAAATGTTAAACAGCTAAAGAATAACTCTTGGAAAGAGCTTAACATATTGTCCTATGGTAATGTCTCCATAATCATTAATTTCAGCACATCCCTGATGACAGTTAAATGTTATTCCTGTTACTCTAAGTCTAAACCAAAGGCAAATACCGAGTTGACATGGAGTAGTCTGGAGTAGTGTCAGTCTCATGGGTTAAGTGATTCCCCACCCTCGCCCCCCGGCTCCAATGATATGTTGAAGCTCTAACCTCTGGTACCTGTGAACATGACCTTATTAGGAAATACTAGCATCTTTGAAGATGTGGTCAAGTTCAATTGAGGTCATGCACAGTTAGGGTGAACCTTGTTGGGATTCTGAAATTACTACCCATAAATAAAGTTGAAAATTGCATAGAAACATTTTCTATTAGTGCAGGAAAGATACAATAATACAGAGTCTAGTGAAGTTATAGAATATCTCTTTATTTTTCTAGTCTGATTAATGTTCATAATTGTAGTAGCCTAGAAACAGAAAGAACCCCGAATTTTTTCTCAAAGAAAATAAGTTTGAAGGTGAGTGGTCAAGCTGACATGGGCATCAACAGTTTTCAGAGAGTTAGGTTGCCTCTATTTCTATCCTTCACCATTTTAACTTGTGGTTGTACCTTCTTTTTTTTTTTTTCTTTTTTTTTTTTTCAACGGTTATTTATTTTTGGGACAGAGAGAGACAGAGCATGAGCGCGGGAGGGGCAGAGAGAGAGGGAGACACAGAATCGGAAACAGGCTCCAGGCTCTGAGCCATCAGCCCAGAGCCTGACGCGGGGCTCGAACTCACGGACCGCGAGATCGTGACCTGGCTGAAGTTGGACGCTTAACTGACTGTGCCACCCAGGAGCCCCTGTGGTTGTACTTTCTTATCACCATAAGGACTACTGCATCATGAGTCATTATACCGTAGATACAAGCTTAAAAGAGAAATCAAAGTGAAATGGTTAAAAAGAAGTACTTTCCAATGGAGTTATCAATTTTAAGAAAACTGCCTTCCCAAAGGGCTTGCATTTTCAAATACAAATCTTTGGCCAGAATGTAGTCACTTGGTTACATCTAGCTAACCATCCATAAAATATGGAGAAAAACCATCCAGAACTTGTTGTTGATGTAGTATCACACAGAAGAAATTCATTCCTGAAGATGAGTATTTGTAGCTAATTTGAATTACTATATGCTATTTATAATCTAGTAATCAGGACAACATTTGAGACTCTCCTATGAATAACTGGGTGAATTTGATGATGTCAATTCTTTTTTCCAACAATGCTTGATAAAAGTCTTCTCCTCTCAGCTCCCTTTTCTATTAGTTTGAACACATTTTATTTACCACTTTTACAAATACTTGCTTTGTCTTCTCTCCACTCCCACCAATTCTTTTTTTCTCTTTCTCCCTTTCTCAATCTTTCTCAATCTCTTCAGCTCTTTGAAGATTTGTTATTTCTTGCCCAGGATATGCATTCACCTAGTTCATTGTGGGAATTCAGTAAATATTTTCTTGGCTAGTGAATTCATAATTTTAAAGGAACTCTAGGGGCATCTGTGTGGCTCGATCAGTTAAGTGCCTGACTCTTGATTTCAGCTTAGGTCATGATCTTATGATTTGTGAGATTGAGCTCCATATCAGCCTCCATGTGGAGTGCAGAGCCTGCTTGGGATTCTCTCTCTCCATCTCTCTCTGTCCCTCCCTGACTCACACACACTCTCCCTCAAAATAAATAAACTTTATATATGAAAAAGGAAATCTAGATAATTTAAACAGGATCCAACATTATGTATATTCACATACAAAAATTTTGATATTATAAATACAATAACTCTTTCTGATGGCATACTTTATTGATATACTTAGTACCAAATTCTCTAAAATGAAGCTTTCTTTGCTCATTTGACTGTAAAACAAAAATAGACTTAATTGCTCCCCTCTCAAAGCAGAACACTATAAATCTTAGTTAGGTAGTCCCTGAAGGATTACACACAATCCCCTGACAATGAAAATGCCTACAATTAAGAAGGGACTTCCTTCATCGAAGTTTAAGGTAATTATAAAAGTGAATGTAAAATATAAAGGAGAATAATACTTTACAAAACACACACATTAAATAAAAGTGAAAAAAGGGAAGTTCTCCCCACTCCCTTATGAATTTATCTCAAGGGCTTGTACAAATCAATTCACAAATCAAAAAAATTCATCAAGTTAGCATGCTATTTTCTTCACTGATGTAGAAAGTGTGGATAGTTCTAAATATAGTCAGTTTCCCCAACAGAGAATCTTTACTCTAGAAATATCAGCTAACAGTATAGCAGAAAGAGGTTTTATTGGTACATGAGTTCATTAACTAACATATTGAATAATATAAATGGGGTCTTATTAGGAAATTGAAGATAATGGAGGTCTGTGGATTGAATAATATATTTTCAAGGCTCTACTAAAATTTATATAAATAAGGTATAAATTAAGAATCCACGCAGGCCTAGAACTTTTACTCTAAGGGATGGTAGCTAAAGTTTTATTTCTAACAGTCCTATGTCCAAACACTAGGTTGGAAGATTTCTGGTTACCTAATACCAACTAGAAGGATAATCTAAGCCTGTTGCTAGGACCTTGCCACATCTGACTCAACTGAATCTTTTATGCAAGGTGTTGTCAAAGCACATGCAAAAGCAAAGAATTGGATTGTATCAAGATTAAAAAGCAAGCTGTATGGAGACTTGCAGTATTTTGTTAATATGTGATTAGTAAATGACTGTGGTAGAAATAAATCTGAAATCTCCTTTCACTGGTAGTGAGATGAGTCTAAAGGAGTGTAGCAAGCCTTCATCCCACCTTTGTGGATATTATAACCAACCAACAAAAAACACCTACGTGTTGTGCATGATCACACTTCCTTGAATCACTCTGCAGTATTAGTGCCTTTTTCTCTACATTATATAATCTTAAAATGTACCTTTTTGGGGGGACATGTAGTTTTAGGAGATGGATCATAGTTAAGTATGTCAAAAATCTATAAATACTTCAAGAACATAATTTTTCAATTGTTTATGGTCAGTCTTATCATTTTCTTCTGATACATATACATGGTTTTTACTGAAATCCGATCCTCTCATTTAAAATACGAATAGGCCAATACTTTATTTCAACATGATGAGCAGTGCCACAAATTAGACTTCCTTGTCAAAGGGTATACTCCATGGTCAGAGAACAAATCTGGATAGAATTACTCAACTTCGTTGGAAGTTCAGCCCATGTACACATACACCCAAGCAAATGTGAAGTGGTGAGTAAGTTTTTTGAAACAAAGCCATCTCTTTGTTCAAATGTGTTCAAATAAAAAGTCAACTTGTTCATTTTTATTTCTATAGCACAATTTGATAGAAATGAGTCACTCCATTCACTGTGCTATGAAAAAAAAGTTTAAAAGAGACTCAACGATTCTGATGTCACCCCTTTTTAAGTTCTAGTTTTCTTTATGCACATTTTACCCACTGACATTACTCACCAAGCCTTAGAGTAAGGAAAAATGAGCAAATTTTGAAAGAAAAACTAATAATGGATTTTGGAGGAATAGGATTTCATCTGGAAAATAAGAGTAAAGGTAAAATTGCTCAATATGTTATGCCTTTAATCGTATTCTATGAATATCAGCAAATATGAAGAACATCCACGCATTCACATTCAGCAAATGCATTCTATCGTTTTAGGACTTGTCCAGGGTCTGGAAAACTCAAGAATATACTGGAAAGACATAGTCCCTGACATTCAATTGTTTATAATATTGTGAGTAACATGGGTAAACAAACAGGCAACAGCAATAATGACAACAACAAAAAGGATCATAATTGATGAATTGAATGGGGTTATGAAACCATAGGACAGAAGACTTAATCCATCTTTTAGGGGTTGGGGAAACCTACTTGGAAAAAGTAAACTTCTACACTGAATCATAATGGTGTAAAAGGAGTTAGCTAGTTAGGGTGGTATGATGGCTGCGGGAGGATGGATAAATTTATAGAGAGTAATGCATTTGTGACAGTCTAAAGGGAAGAAGGAACGAGGTACATTCTAGGAACTGAAATGAAGTCAAGAGGACAGGAGTGTGAATTGTAATGAGACGAATGGAAAGCTACAACACCAGAAAGATACGCAGACCCTGGACCTGCTTAAGGCCTTAAAAAACATAAGAAGAAGATATGCCTTAGTTCTAAGAGTAGTGAATAGCGACTGAAGATTAGAAGCAAGTAGCAAATGACATAATCACATTTTTATTTGAGAAACATCATTCTGGCAGCACATGGGAGAATGGAATAGAATGTGATTAAAAGCAATTATAAGAGTTGATGCATAAATCATAATATTACTGAATATTTAATTTTTTAAGACATAGGCTAAGACAATTTTCTGCAAGTTGTAAACTTATTTCTACTGCTTTTTTTTCTTTTCAATTGCAGTTTTTCCCTGTTTGAATATCCTTATCTTATAAATAAAATACTCTTATAAGTTCAAAGAAATGACTTTTTAACTGGTTGGTTAATATTTGATGTGAATTTTTATTGTTTGTACTTCAGGTTATAGTAAATATCAAATAATTTACAAGTTATTGGACTTCTCTTGCTTAGGGTGTAGAAAGACACAAGAGAAAATCTTTACAATGAAACACATAACTTACAAAAATATACATTCTTTTAAAACCTTCAGAGAGTTGAGGTTACAAGAACACCTCAATAACTGAATTCCAAACACTGACAAGTCTCTCCAAAAATGAAGGAGCTATGTAAATTTAAAAAATTTTTGACAGTCATGGAGGTAAAAATGGCCTTATTAATAATAAACATGATTAAATAAGCTAAAATAAAGGCTAAAACTGAAACACTGAGTGTGGACTAGTGTATTAGTTTAGAATAATTAAGAGCCTTAAAAATATTTTGCATGGACATTCAAGCTTCTTTCAGTGGGCTTCTGTGTGTTGCTGAGAAAGAACTGAGGTAGGGCTAGAGACCAGACAGGGTCCCCATTGCAGGCATGGGTATGAAGAAAATGGCTGGCTATCACTGGGCTCTAGGTACAACACATTCCCTGCTTTGGAGACCCCTTGACATATAAAGCAAGATCCTCAAACCAGTAGGGGAAGGGTAAAACCTTTCATTTTTTAGGTCCAAGCAAAGATATACAACTCCTGAGGGAGGAGGTGGTAAATCCAATTACAATTGTGGATGGCTAGGAATAGCTCCTGTATACATTATCCTTCCCCAGTGCAAAACAGGTGTCTACTATCACTGGGGAAAAGTCATTAAACTCTAACTTCTCCGTAAGAGTGTGGAGAAAGACCCCATCTGTGGCAAAAAGGTGCAGGAACTGCTAAAGGCTGAGACTGGGATACAAACACAAAGAGAAATCCAACCACAGGAAGATTTGAAGGCTTTAGTACATCACAGATAAACGTTTCTGTCATAAATCCCAAAACTATCTCAAGCACATAATAGATTGCCAACTTCCCACATTAAGGCTTGACAGAAGAACTAGAATGTCCATTATTAGGGATAAATACTTTGACCTTAGTTTCTATAGTCTTTCTGCACTTGATGTTTAACAAACAACAAAGTTATGGGATATACAAAAAATAAAAATAAAAAAAACCCACAAATCTTCATCCTGATATAAAGCAATTGAAAATATCAGATGCATAAAAAACTGAAATATGGTATCTATTAGACTTATTCTTTAAAATAAGAATGATTAGCATGTTAAAGGATTTAATACAAAAAGAAATAAAACATGCATAAACAGAATTTCAATTATAGGATAGTTATAGAAACTATAGAAAATGTCAAATGAAAATTCTAGGTATAAAAATATGTTCTCAAGGGGCACCTTGAGTGGCTCAGTAAGTTAAGTGTCTGACTGTTGATTTCGGCTCAGGTCATGATCTCCTGGTTTGTGAGTTTGAGCCCTACATAGGGCTCCGTGTTTACAGTGCAGAGTCTGCTTGGGATTCCCTCTCTCTCCTACTCTCTCTGCCCCTCTTGTGTGTGCTCTCTCTCTCTCAAAATAAATAAATAAACTTAAAAAAATATGCTGTCAAGATTAAGAATTTCTCTAAAAATTTTAAGAAAACAATTTATAATATAATCATCAAAAGATTAAGAATTTCTTTGATGAATCCTCAGCAGACTAGATCATCTGAGAAAATAATGAGTGAATAGACTTGAAGATAGGCTAATAAAAATTATACAATATGAAACACAGAAGAAAAAAATCAATAAAAAAAGAACAGAATATTTAAGAGCTGTATGATAATATCAAACCATTGACATATACAAAATTGAGTCTCTAAAGAAAAAGAGAAAAAAATTGGAAGAGAATAAATATTTGAAGAGATAGTGCTCACTTTCCCATGTTAATAAATGGCCACAAACTCCAGACCCAAAACCTCACAAAACTACATGCCAAGATAAGTACAAAAGAAAAAGAAAACAAGAAAGATAGAGGGGGAAAAAAGACAAAAGAAAGTCCCTTAGGCATAACAACAAAGTTTTAATAGAAGATAAAGTCTTGAAGGCAAATATAAAGGAATAATTTTCATCATAAATGAAGCCATCCAGAAAACAATGGGCAATACTTCTTAAATGCTAAAAGAAAAAACAAAGAATCAAAGAAAACTTTCAACTAAAAATTCTATACCCATTATTCTATACCTAGTAATAAACTTTTCCAAAAGATAAATGTACAAATGTAAAATGAAGCTTTTTTTCAGATACTAAAAACAAACAAACAAACAAACAGAAGGGGCAATTGAGTGGCTCAAAAGTTTAAGCATCTGACTCTTGATTTCAGCTCAGGTCATGATCTCATGGTACATCAGATCAAGCCTTGTGTCAGTCTCTGTGCTGACAGCATGGATCCTGATTAGGGTTCTCTCTCTGCACCTCCCCTGCTCATGCACTTCCTCTCTCTCTCTCTCTCTCTCTCTCTCAAAATAAATAAATAAACATTTAAAAAAGGAGAGGGAATTCAGTGCTAGCAGACTTACAGTGTAAGAATATTTAAGTAAGTTATTCAAGGATAAGAAATATCAAATAGAAATGTGTATTTACAAGAATAAATAAAGAATACCACAAATGACAAACATAAGAATCAAAATGAAGTGTTCTCTTATTTTAATCACCTTGAAATATAATTAATTGTCTGTACTGGTTTCCAGGTGTTGTTATAACAAATTGCCACGAGATGAATGACCTAAAAAAATAGAAATTTATTCTCTCACAAGTCTGGAAGGCAGTAAGTCTAAAATCAAAGTGTCGGTAGGGCCATATTCTCTCTGAAAGCTCTAGAGAAGGATCCCCCTTCCCTCTTCTAGATCCTGAAGGTTGTCACCAAACGTTGGTGTTTGTTTACTTGTAAAAGCATCTCTTCTACATTTACTTCCATCTTCACGTGGACTTTTCTCCTGTGTGTCTGTGTCCAAATTTCTCTTGTCTTATAAGGACACTAATCATTGGATTAGGGCCCATCCTAATTCAACATATCTTCAAATTAACTTGATTACATCTGAGAAGATCCTTTTTCCAACTAAGGTTATATTCACAGGTTCTGCATCTTACTACTTCAGCATATCTTTTCGGGGGAAACAGTTCAAATTATAACAGCCCACCCTCTTCCCCCAATATTCTTGTGTGTTCCACATACAAAATATATTCACCCTTCCCAATATCCCTCAAAGTGTTACTCTATTCCAGGGTCAATTTTAAGTCCACAATCTTTCCTAAATATAACCAATTCAAAAACTGCCAAGCCTTGTGTTCTAAGTCACTGAAATCAGGTAAGGGTGAGACCTTGTGTATGGCCCATCCTTAGACAGAAACTCAAAAAACAAGTGAAACTCAAATAACAAGTTATCAGGTTCAAAAATACAATTATGGGACAAGCATAGCATAGACATTCTTATTCCAAAAGGTGAAAAACTAGAAGAAAAATAGGAATCACAAGCAAGTCTGAAATCCAGCAAAGCAAATTCCATTAGTTTTCAATCCCTGAGAATATTCTCTGTGACTAGATGTCCTGTCCTCTGGGCATAATAGGGTAGTGGCCCCATCCTGTCATCTTGTAGTTAGTTATCTCACTCTCTGAAGTCTCCAGAATAGTGGTCTCATTGACCCAGCTCTCAGACCGAGGACTGGAGGAGAAGGAATGGGAAGAAACTGCTAATGGGTACAGAGTTTCTTTCTGGAGTAACAAAAGTTTTCTGGAATTAGATAATGGTGATAGTTGCACTAACTTGTGAATTGAATTACAACTGTTTAAAATTGTGATTTTCATGGTGTGTGAATACATATCTCAATTAAAGAAAGATGGAGAACTCATTTTATCTTATTTTAAGAATCATTATTTTAAAAAATTTTTAATGTTTATTTAGAGAGAGAGAGAGAGAGAGAGAGCGTGCAAGTGGGGAGAGGTGGAGAGAGAGGGAGACACAGAAGCAGGCTCTAAGCTCTGAGCTGTCAGCACAGAGCCTGATGTGGGGCTTGAACCCACCAAATGAGAGATCATGCCCCGAGCTGAAGTAGGATATTTAACCAACTGAGCCACCCAGGCGCCCCAAGAATTATTTTAAGATTACCCTAATTAAGACAATGGGTTGTTTGTGTAACAATAAGCATATATAACAACAAAATATAATAGTGTTTCTAGAAAGAGACCTACAAATATATGATTGATTGATTTTCAACAAAGTTGCCAAGGTAATCTAGCAGAAAAATGTAATACTTTCAATGAATGTTACTGAAACATTTGGGTATCCATAATCAAAACTAAATTTAAAAATGAATAACTATTATTTTTCATTATTACCTTATTACACACCCTATACAATTAATTAAAATTGATTCAAAATCATAATATAAAGCCTAAAATTCTAAAAATTCCAGTAGAAAATGTAGAAGAAAATGTTTGGCAGTGTTTTTTTCATACATAACACAAAAACACAAACCATAAAAGACAAATTTTAATAAATTTGACTTCATCAAAATTAAAACATTCTCCTCTTTGAAGGGCACTGTAAAAGAAATTTAGCCAATAACATAGAATACATTCACAAAAGTTAGATGTGGTAAATGATTGGAAACAGAAAGTAAAAAAGAAATCTCACAGCTCAATAATAAGAAAACAAACAGCACAATAAAAAGTCAGTGGAAGATTTGCAAAGAGACTTCAGAAAAGAAGAAATACAATTGACAAATAAGCACATGAAAGAATGTTCCACATTTTTAATCACTGAGAAATTTAAATTAAAGCCATAGTAACTTATTACAAACCTACTAAAGTGGCTAAAGTTATCAAATAAATAAAACACATATGATATAAATTGCTGTTGAGGATGCAAAACAATTACTACATTTATATTTATTGGTGAATTGGCAGATGGCATCACCATTTTGAAAACAGTATGGTGATTTTTTTTAACAAAATTAAATGTATACTTACCGTATGACTCAGAGACCTCACTCAAAAAGGTTAATAAAAATGAACATTCCCACATAAAGACCTACACACAAATATTTATAAAGCTTTATTTTGAATAGCCAAAAAACCGGAAACTATCCATAGTTCACTAATTAGTGAATGGGTAAGAAACGTGTGGTGACTCCATACAACAGAATACTGCTTAAAATAGAAAAGAATGATCTATTGATTCATGCAACTATATGGATGAATCTCAAAAACATTATGTTTAGTGAAAGAAGCCAGATACAAACAGCCATCTAATTTCATTTTCATGATACTCTTACATAGACAAAAGTATATGACAAGAAACAAACCAATCGTTGCCATGTACTGGCATTATGGGAAGAGTTGGCTATCAAGAGTCAGACAAATATTTCTTTGAATGTTTATTTTTGAGAGAGAGAGAGAGAGAAAGAGAGAGAGAGCATGAACAGGGGAGGGGCAGAGAGAGATGAAAACACAGAATCTGAAGCAGGCCTCAGACTCTGTACTGACAGCTCAGTGTCTGAAGTGGGGTTCAAACTCGTGAACCATGAGATCGCGATCTGATCTGAGCTGAAGTTGGACGGCCAACCGACTGAGCCATCCAGGGACCCCAGGAATCGGGGAAATATTTTGGAGTGATGGAACTATTCTATATCTTGGCTGTGGGTGATTATTTTTGCATTGACCTAAAAATAGTCCAGTTTTCTCTGTGTAATGTCTACCTCAACAAACTGGTTATGAGTTAAATTATGTCCCCTCAAAATTCATAATTTGAAGTCCTAATTCCCAGTATCTCAGAATGTGACCTTATTTGGAGATAGAGTTTTTACAGAGATGTTCTTATAAAAAGGGGAAATTTGTACATAAAGGCATACCTAAAGGGAAGATGACGTGAAGAGATAGGCAGAAAACCAGTCATCTATATGCCAAGGAGAGAGGTGTGGAACAGATCCTTCCTCCACAGACCTGAAAAGAAACCAACACTGCCAACACCTTGACTTTGGACCCCTATCCACTAGAACTGTGAGACAAGACTTTTCTGTTTAAGCCACCCAGTTAGTGGTACTTTGTGATGATAGCTCAATATACCTGACTTCCAAAAAGTTATATATTTGTATTCGCACAATTTGAAAACTAAAATAATGGCCATCATAATGCAATCATTCCAAAGAGGGTTCAGAATGTAATATCTAAGTATGGATGCATACAATGAAAGAAAAGCTATTTGATTAAATATGTTTTTTATCTATTTAGTTTCACTACACTTGAGTGTATTATCTCTGTAGTGCCATAAAAATTTCCTTTGGGAAGATGTTCTCCAGGTGTACCTTTGTTTTGTTCAAAGCTCCATATTTATGCATTAGCTAAATTATTAAATATTGCTTTAACTGCTAGTGCTCTGAATCTGAAGTCAAGTACCCAGATGTATCTCATCTTACATCTTACATCTAGAGATCAGCTCTACCACGTGCTTAGTATTCCACAAATGTTTACAAAACCTTTTACAAGAAAGATTTGGGAAGTGTGTAGGAAGAAGGTTGTGACATCAAGGAACATGGTTCATATCAATGTCCATAAATTGCAAGGTGGGCTTTTCAGACATGCAGTTTCCTGGAGAACAGAAGAGTGCCTTCAAACCTACTCTATGTATGGACTTTAAATAAGAAGGTGGCATGCACATTCTTAACTTGGCAATTGGCCGTTGTACATGGTGGTAACTCTCAAAAATAATATTGATTACAGATGTGGTGAAATACAAGTTGCACAAATATGGAAGTCAAAACTTACTGTAATTTAAAAAGCACTAAATTATGCCCTGGTTTTGCTATAGCTTTATAATTACTGAAGCCAGTTAAGCCGGACTCAGGAAAAACAAAGAAGTTTCTTACTCTCAAAACTGACAAGTTCAAACACATCAGTCATGAATCTTCATCTTGGAGTCAGACTCAGGGGAGGAGGTTGGTGGTGAATAATAGCGGAGTGTAATTATCCATCAGCATAGCTACCTTTAAGTGAATTTCTGCAGACATGTTAAAGACGTTTGTTGCATTTCCGTGCTTATAATGATAATTGCACTAGGTTTTATTTTTTTATTTATGTTTTACTAATATAACCTTATTTAATGCAATCCTTTACATTGCTATTACCCTATGTAATCTCCTTAATGAACGGATATTTAATTATGTTCCTCCTTTATTAACTTTATATTGAGTGCATCTGGAGATTTTGTGCTAGAACATTCAATACTTAATTTAATTTTTGAAAATATATTAAAATAAATAATTTCAATGAAACAGATTTTCATATATTCTAATACAATTTCAAAAATAATTATAAACAGAGACTCGCATGGCTTAGCACTCGTAATGCAATATAAAGTTTTCTGCTTTTAGGTCACACAAGTTCAAAACCAACTTCATAATATAAATCAAGAAAAGGAAATAAGTAGTTATAGTAATTAAACTTCATGTTGTGAGTCAGTGGCTATATTTGCATGTGCCTACTAAAAGAATTAAACAAAGTAGGAAGAAGTACAAATCTTCTTCACCTCTTAGAAAAAATTTCCCCAACGTAGTACTTTCGTTTTCAATCCCTGTTGAAAGAAGAGACAGAGGTAGGGGTGGTGTGTGGGAAACAGGTATTTATTTATACATGATGGCAATTGACCTCTACTTCCATATAAGAAAACTCACATATTAGTTCGCTTGCACACATTTTTCTTTTACCAATAATATAAATATGAAATCAGAAAAACAGTTTATGGTTTTTTTCTATCTATCCCTCCTAAGCTTACTTAACATCCCTCCTTGTGGATTTTTTTTTGCATACTAAATATGCTTCCGTATAACCCTTTACAACCCCCAAACTCCATCCCTACTTATGTATAGAATGAGTTATGGTGCTAACCAAAGGAATTTTCTTCATCTTCAGACACACTCTGTAGTTAAAACTATGATATGGATCAAAAGGCATATACCTCCATTTCTTTTATTTTTAGGATAATCTGCTGCTAAATCTTCACTACTTATAAAACGGGTACTCACTATGTACCCATTGTGTTTACATAAATCTTGCCTTTATGGAGCTTATAATCTAACAAAATTAGGAAAGGATTTAAGTTTAAGAATGGGTGTAGCCAATTGCTAACAATCCACACAGGCTCTCTGGTGTAGTTCTGATCACATGATGGGTACAGAAAACTGTTGAATTCTAAAAAAGTTGCTCTATAACAAAGTGAGGTAGGGCAAATAATCCTATCAAATGTGGGAATAAGAAAGATTTCCAGGAGACAGTGAGGTGAGCTTGAATCAATATCAACACCTGGGAAATGATAGCAGCCGATGAGCTACATACACTAGTGTGAAACAATTAACTTTGACAGGGCTCAGTTTGAACAATGTGTTTCACGGGTCTTAAAGCTAAGAGACAGATTTGCAAACAATGACAAGCCCTGTATGCAGTAACTGTCATCTTTGACTGAGTGATCAGGATGTTTAATTGGTGACCTTAGAATCACTAATTGAGCATTAATCTTTCAATCAGCCATATTTGCTTATAGAAATGACTCTTTGATAAATTTCCTACCCTCTGCTACCCCAACAAAGCCAGGGCAGCTTTGACTTTTACATTAGAGGACAAGTCGACTTAAATACTTGATAGGGCTTTCCAGGGGACAAAGCCACTGATTCCACAATTAGAAAGATGGCTTAAAATGTCAAGAACTCTGGTAAAGTAATACCTGTCCTTAAATTGACAGGGATGAAGAAGTGAGTCTGAGCCCTTTGCTGAGAGCAGATTTAATTGGCAGAGGTCAGGGAAGATATGGAGATACGGAGTTCCTTAAGGATGCAAAGAAAAGTACCCTGAAGAGGAGGAAAAACTGCCTAAAGTAGGTCTGGTGATGTCAATGCCAATCTTTCCTTTCACAATCTTGCCCGGGGCCAGTTCCACAGAGACTAAAGAGATGATGACATCTACGGAGTATTCATAGTACTGTAGCATTTTATTTTACACCTTGGTAAAAATTAAGAAATTTTGGGGAAAGGAGGGAGGGAGAACTAAATTATGTGTTTGTTTTTCTAAAATGCATATTGCTCTACATTTACTAAGTGCAAATAAATGCTTATTAACTAAAATCCATTCTGAATTTTCTTACTCATTTTCATCTGTTGAAAACTGAATATAGTTTCAGACCCAGTTGTCAGAGTTCCCATAGTTCTTAAGTAGCCTAAGTTATTTTTGCTTTTAATGACAGCTAGCTCTAAGGTTTAATGAACATTCTTCCTTGAATGAAAAGAGATTTCAATATTTGTGTTTTGGGGAAGGTATATTGGTTTATATGTACATTTCAATTTCTCTCATTAAGAAACTATTACTCTGGTACCCTGAACCGCATCACGTGTGAACTAGAATGTTTGCAAATACATTGAAATGAAATATTCTAATCTGGGCAAAATGAACACTTTAAAAGTGATTCCAGGCTAAACTATACATATAGCTGGTAAACATGATTATTAATAGAATCATATTTTCCACATTGATCATAATCAGCTGCAACGATCTAAAAAGATTCAATGTTAGAAAATTGAGAACTTTCAATTTAAAGTACTTTGTTATTTAACAAGGACCCTCAGTTCTTTAATACCATCTATGTTAAAAATCCCATAGTGTGGTCCCCAAATCAGATATGACTTTTAGGTATCTATTCCAACAGATAATTCAATTTGCAATTCTTCCACTTATATCGAAAGCCAGGAATTTGAAACCACTGACTTGTACCCAGGTTGTTTTTCAGGCTGTTTTATCTTTTGGTGATCCAGTCTTTAACGTCATTTGCTTTCTCAATTTCTGTAAAGCAATTCAAAAAAGTTTTCCCAAGAATTTGTTTGTTGCTAAGATTCATACGTGTTATGGCACATTGTTATAGTTCATTTACTTTGACTTCTGTGTAGTATATGCCAATGTGTGAATAACACATGGTTTATTCATCCAGCCTGCCCCAGTGGGTGTTTGGATTGTTTCCAGGTTTTTGCTGTTATGATATTCTCACACAGGTCTCTGGCAGTTCATGTGCAAGTTCTCTCTGGGGCGCATACCTAGGAGTAAAATTCTGAATTATAGGGTATATGAATGCTCAAATTTAGAAGGATGTAGGCAATGCCAACTTTCGTCGTAGGTGGTTTCATCACCTACTTTAAAGCTTTACTTCTAAGACTTATCACATCACCATTAATTAAACTCAGTATTCTTTTTTCTTTAGACACTTTGATTAATGTATGATTACCAGAATTGGTTGTTTGGGAACATAAATACCGTGACACTTTTGACAATGCAATTTTTCTGCTAAAATGCTTTTATTTTTCATGCGCTCTAAACTTCATTTTCTCAGACATAAGCGTTTCCTAATTTAGCTCATTTTAGGGACTTGTCTTTGACATCATAACCGTAGAAGTAATACTTATTCTCACAGGCATACCAATCAGCCAAACTAGACATTTTGTATGGGAAACAAATTCACTTTATCTTTCAACTTAAATGCATGTGTTAATATTCATTAAACAAATATATAGGGGCACCTGGGTGATTCAGTTGGTTGAGTGTCTGACTTCGGCTCAGGTCATGATCTTGCACCTTATAGGTTTGTTCCCCGCATCTGGCTCTGTACTGGCAGCTCAGAGTCTGGAGCCTGCTTCAGATTCTGCCCCTCCCCCACTCATGCTCTGTCTCTCTCTCTCAAGACTAACCATTAAAAAAAAAAGTTAAATATATAAAAGAGAGAGAAATAAATAAATAATTAATTCATCTTATAAAATAAATGATTAAAAATAGTTAAATAAAATTAAAATGCTGTGAATGCATACAATTAATTTAAGTTAGTTGAATTTTATGCTATATCTCATTACTTATAATAACTTAATGTAATAAAAACAAAAAAAATATAGATTATTTAAGAAACAAAGGATATAATAAATATATTATTTTAGAACATATGTTGATGCATGTGTTCAACTCTGATATTCATCTTCTGGGAAAATTAAGTGATAATAAGTACATTATTTTAATTAGACACGATCAAAATTTTTCTGTGTATTTAATGGAGGAAATGATATGCTAATGAAAAGTAGTCAGTCTAAAATTAGCATTAGAATTTTGTTAACAGAAAGTAGAAACAATTTTAATGTGTAATAACTAAAATTAAGTAGAATGGTCATTCTTATAACTAATAGATATTTCAAGACAGCATTTGGTAGGATTTAACTACATCATTGAATAAGGCCTATCACATCCAAAATAAATAATTCTTTATTTGAAACTTTTATCCTTTATAATTTGAAAAATGTGGTATCCAAAATAGCACCCTATTTACACTAAAAAATACTTGAGGTAAGTAATCTGTATTATATTGAATATTTGTATATTCTTTTCTTTCCTCCTAATGATGCATTTTAGGAATAGGGATTGAAATAGCTTTTAAAAATTGCTTACATTAAATATGTGATGAAAGACATTTTAAAGAGTTTATTATTTCCTACCTAAGCTCACTGCTTTATTCTAACCATATATTTTCCCAGAAGCAATGCATTCTTTGAAAATAGTAGGGGTTTAGCAGAGATGAGGCCATTACATGAAAATTGTCATCAATCCCACCACCAATAATCTACTACATATCTGGTTTAAGAACAATCTACAAGGAAAGGAGTGTGCTACGTTTTACTCGCTGCTTCTTTCCTAACAGAAATATGTAAAAAACAGGGAAAAACATATGCTTCCAAAGTGGGATTAAGGTGCCTTAATGAAGGCATACATACATAAAAACAATAATAATTTATGTTATCTCCTGGGATGAGTAAGTGGAAAGATTTTGTATTTTTTTTGGACATTGTTATTAAATTAAGGAAAAGAATTAAAGGAAAAAAAGCTATGCCATGCTAGGAAAGCTTTACTCTAAGTAGATGAGATGCTATAAATTGACTCCATTCAAATTGTCTAATCCCAATTTGAGTAACATCATTCAGTGATACCAATGTGGTGGTGGGGGAGAGAATCTTCTATGAAAAGTGAAATAGGCACTCAATACTTTCAGTCAAGCATGAATAAAGACTTTATATAAATATTTAAAAAGGCAAATGTTGGAACACCAAAGTAGAAATCAACTGGAATGCGGACAGAGTTATTCACTGGATAATTTCTTCTACCCAAGATGCTCTGGTTCGGTTTGCCAGAGAAAGTTAGTTACCTATTGTTTTGGCGTCCTGCCCAGTTTGCGTTTTTTTCTCTTCCTTTTCTTCTCCTCCTCCTCTTCCCCCGCCCCTTCTTACTTTTCCTCTCTGCTATTATGTTTTTGGGCGACAAACCGTCCAAATATAGATGATACATTTTATGATCACTCCTACTCCAGGCCCCTCTAGTTCATATGACTTTTGAGAGAGTGTGAATCTAGGTCAAACAATAGTTATGTACAAATGTTCAGGGCTACACACTTCCGATGTAAGGGGAGGATGTTCTCATTCTCGACATAATAACCTAGAGGCTGAGGTGGTCTGCTTTTGTACTTGTAGTTTTATCTCCACGTCTGAAACGACGAGTTATAAAAAATGACCAATCTGGGACTATTTTTCAATTGGGAAAAATCAGGAGAGATTTCATAGAACTGAATATTACATTTGTAAAATCAACACTGGTGATTTGCATCATAGAAAGATGAGCTCTGTATTGAAATCTTACACTGATGCTCTTGAAAGGAATGATAGAGTGAAAAGGTCTGAGATTTTATGTCTCAATTTGACATAGAGTGTAAGAAGGAGTTGTATTTATTTTCATTCAACATGCATTCTACATTTCTTAGGTGTTTACAGGTGCTCCAATGCCTGTCTTCAAGGAGCTCTAAGTTAAGTAGGGGAGACATACAAGCAGACCAGAAAGACAATGAAGGCAGTAGGTGCTGCAAAGGCACCAAGTGAAAAATCAAAAAGAAGACTTCCAGCATGTCCACATAGATTAGGAAACATGTTGTTCTTTCCTGACTTTGGAGGAGTCAACAGAGTTCTGTATTTTTGATTCATGAGCTGAATCCCTTAATTCTTACAAAGGAAAGGCTTAAGTCTCCATTCCCCACTCTCCCAAGTCTGAATCGTAAAGCTAAATGTAATTGGCATCTATTTTTGATCTTTTATAAACTGTTTGTGGAGAAAGGTTTTGCCTCTCAATGCAAAGTTATGGGCAACTGCAGTTCCCCACAACTGCCCTCCCTGCCGCCTGGATTCTTTGAATAAGGCATTGTGTGAAATTCCAACCTCATTAAATCTGCTGTTTAGTTGCGCTCTGTGCAGCCACTGCGAAATCTGCTCTGGGTCAACCCTCCTGCTTGTGAAACCATTTAAGGCAAACAAGATGCCTGAACCATGAGGTGTAACATAATACCAAAGTCAGACAGCCACATTCTTTACTACTTAAGTAAATTTCTACATTCTTTGCTGATCAAACTAAATTCTTTTTTTGTTTTTGTTTGGTAGAATCATTCAGATAAAATGTTGCCTCTTCCAAATATTTAATAGCATTGGAGAACCCGATAGTAAAAGAACAAAGAAACTTACTTCAATTCAACTATACCCTACAAAGGGATAAAAAACAGAGCTAAGATTTCCCTTGGTAAAGTACATCACTTCAATTCTAGAACAGAAACTGCCTGACGATACGGCTTGGACAAATTAAGCACAATTTTTTCTATGCTGTCCTACAGTTTCAAGAAAACAGAATCACCCTAGAATGATTTTATAGTTTTATCCTCTTCTAAAGCAACCCAAGAAGTCTCTGTGCATGTGTGTGCATGTGCCCATACATGCACGTATGTGTTCATCCATGCACATGTCAATGCATGTGTTAGAAAGGTAAATGGTAAATATGTCTACTAGAATTGAGATCGTATTCTTATTTCACATGATTTGACAGTTCTTATATGGCAGCAATCACTGTTTTTCTACCTACTTTGGTGACAGTCTCAAATCAATCAGTGACCTAGATGGGAAAGATTTTATAGCCCATTACTGCAGCCTTCAGTCATCTCACTTGTGTTGTGACCGAACTGGTTTTTAACTCCAAAAATAGATTGTTACTGAAGGTATGAGATTTCCAAACAGAGTCATTTTGGGACTGACCTGTAGATTCTTCACAAGTATTTATGATATCACTTTTGTTATTCACAATACTACAAATATGTGCACATTTTAAGTTTAAAAAGTTATATATCTGACCCATATTAGCGACATCCTAATAATTTACATGAAAGTAAATATTGATTTCTCAGAAAATATTTTTTAAAGCTCTTTAAAGTATATGGATTTTTAAAAAGCCGATTATTGGCAATGTGTGAGATGGTTTAATAGAATAACTGGAATAGTAGCTATGTACATTTTTGCTTACACATAGTATTACATAAAAGCTGTGGCAAATGAAGAAAGGAGCAAGTAAATCCAACATGTCCACACACACACCCATCTGAATAGATTATAAAATATGTCGTTATAAAAATGTCACTTGATAAGACATCATAAAATCTACAAGATGTTTTAATATGCAAAAACAAGAGAAGCAAGATAGAAAAGTTATAAAAATTAAAAGGAGATTTAATTTATGCAGATTCAGAATGAGGGAAATTTTTCTACATTTTTATTTTTAATAAGTTACTTTGCCTTCTTTATTTTTATATGGTAAAATGTCAATTTTAGGAAACTTGACAAGTTTTAAATAATAATAAAAACTAATAACTGTTACATAAAGAAAAGTTTCAAATTTAATAATCCTGAATTATATAAAGATATTCTTATGAGATCTTCCATATGATGTCTTCATGTGAATGAACTTCAGATAATCATAAAAAGGGGAAAAATAAAATATAAATGCCTTTATGAATAGATGTAAACTGCTGAAGAGACATTGTACAAAATGTTATATTTGGGGGAATATTGAATGGGATCTAGACGGCTTTGTTTTAATTATCCGATGAATTTTTTTTATCTTCAAAACAGATTTATGCATTGAGAAGTTTAAGCCATTGCATTATCTCTTTTTCTCATTTTATGAAATCTGAGGAGTATCCAGCCAATGTTTTGTTTAAAAAAATGAGAGAAGATTTGGATGGGTTTTGTTACTTTTCTCTTACAACGAAAACCAGATAGACTGATCATACACACAGAAACAATATTCAACAAATATTCATTTATTGTCCACCCATATGCAGCACTTTTCAAGGTACTAGACATAGTGACTTATTAAAACTACCACTGTCGGCCAGTAGCTCATGATGTAGTTTGAGATTTTTAAAAGCAAATCAGTAATCATCATTTAATTGAGCGAGTGAACAGAATTCCATTGGATACAATGGCTGTAAAGAAGATAAAGGACTCAACTTTACGGCAGCAGAAAAAGAAAATAACCTTTATAAACGAAATTCCTGAACAAATAAAATTCTAAACATGCAAGGAAAAGTCAGTCATATGGAGAGGTCAAGACTGGTAATTTGGGGTGAGTAAGGATGAGAAATAGGTATTGTTTCATTTTATTTTTTCCCAATTTCCAATTCACAAATATCAACTATAAAACTTTCTAATGCCTGAGGGACACGATGCAAAGATACAGTTCTAACTTCTACAACATAAAGAAAATGTCTCTATAATAAATCACAGATTGTAGGTATCTTCATAAGTCTTGTCAAACATGACCCACTGAAAATAGTTATAGATCATTTCTGGAACAGATGATATTGCAGAAAAATGGTTGTTAGATTGACAGATACATGCATATATACATACATGAAACATGGACAGACAGCTTGCGTCGCAGCTCGCAGCTCTTAAGTTTTAAGCAGTCTCTACAGAGTTCACATGAAAGCCATGGTGACCACATTGTATAAACAAAGAAAACTAATAAAGGGTTTGGCTTTAGCTTGAAGGTTCTTCTGCCATGGAGTAATTTTCCTATGATATATACTTAGCCCTTGTTATGACCTAATTATGCATAATTCTTTTGGAATAGGATCATTACAACTATGCTTATTACAAGCTCAGCAATCATTTAAAGATATTCACCAAAGACATACATGTGGCTAAGTAGGGACACAGAGTCTGCATCCAATTTGATAACCGCAGAAAAAGTCAGAATGAAAATAACTTTTGAAAATAATATTTTGGTTTATCCTAGATTGAACCAAGATTGACACAAACACTGGAGTTTTCAGATATTTAAAGAAAAACAAATAGTCGACTTTTAAGGCATGATGCCCAGAAATTATACAAGCTAATATAATACAGGGGATCATTGAAGGGAAAGTCCCAGTTTTGTCGGATCCTTGGTTCCATCAGACATACTTAAGGAGATGGAAAGGTCTCCAAGGAGCAAATAGCCTCCCCTACGTAGATCTGGAAGACTATCTGGCAGTGTAGCTCAGCAGCGAAAGAACCCTATTTTGAGAGTTTGCAACACATTTGAAAAATAATAATTTGAGGATTGTCTATTCTATCATCTTGGTTAGTAACTTGGTAGTATGATTAGGTCAATATGTTAGGCAAATAAGCTGACTGAAGGGGAAAACTATTCAACAACTACAGCCTATAGACCTATACTTAGCCATTTTATAAGTGCATGCAGTTGAACATTACTGGGACATGCCATAAAAAATCACAAGTTTAGTAATTCTGTCCATCACTAAAGATTAATGAATGAATGAACGAACAATGCTTTTATCATTTATTTTACAGACAAACCTCTCATATACAAGTGTCTAAACTGTCACCCAGTAATATCAAATTCTATCAATGCTAAGCCACTGCACTTGAAAAAAGAAAAAAATATATATATATATGTTTTATCTGTGTGCACTTACTATTTTCAAGTTTTCTGTTTCCATTTCTGATTTAATTCTGACAGATGTTGTCACGAATGGTAAAGGTTAACATTAACCACTAAAGATTATGGCTAAGACTAAAGACACCATAATATTTGAGAAATCTAAGCACTTTATTCCCTTGACCCAGGAATGCATATATATAAATATGTCATAAAAGAAAAATAAATGTGTGTTATACTTGAGAGTGAAACTGGGCACTAGGATAATTGTCTACATTATTAGATTCAAAAAGTTTTTGCATCAAATCCACAGCTTAGCAGTGTTATTATTTTTTTTTTTGGTCAGAGGACTCTTCTTTTCAGCAAAAAAAAATAACATACATGTAAAATAGATATTTTATTGGATGTTTATTTTGCATGTTTAAATTACAATGGTTTCATTTCCTAAGTTAATCAATGAAACTTTCAGTTACAGATATAAGACAGGCTTTTGAATTTATGTCCGTTCCTTCTGAGAACTCACTAAAATGATCAGAAAGAAAATTTTCTAAATGTTTCCAAAACTGGGGAGGAGATGCTAAGTACAAAATTTGAAAATAGAGAATGTCAAGCAAAAAAATGTATATATATATATACATATATATATATATAATTGATTTATTAGTATATATATATATAATTGATTTATTAATAGCATGACAGCACTATTAACACTGGAGAAATCAAGAGTAACTCAGTTTGAGCCATGAAACCTTCAAAATCCTCAGAATGTAAGAATATAGTTGAGACTCAGAGTGTGATTGAAAGACTGTAGAAAGAGTTTTGTGTATTGGTTTGCTAGAGCAGTTGTCACAAAATACCACAAACTGGGTGATTAAAACAAGGAGAGTTCATTGCATCATCGTGTGGAAGCTACAAGTCTGAGACCAAAGTGGAAGCAGGAAAATCCTTCTGTTGTCCACGAGGGAGAATCTATTCCATTCCTTTCTCCTAGCTTCTGGTGATTTGCTGGCAATCCTGTGTTCCCTTGTTTGGATACGTATCACCCCTATCTCCGACTTGGCATTTACATGACATCCTCCCTGTGTGCATGTCTGTCTCCAAATTTCTCCTTTTTATAAGGTCACCAATTATATTGGAGTAGGAGCCCACCCTAGTGAAGTCGTTTTAACTTGACCATCTCTGTGAAGACCGTATCTCCAAATAGGATCATATTATGAGGTACTGGGGGTTTAGATTTCAACGTATGAATTTTTGTGAACAAATTCAATCCATACCATTGTGGATTCCATATTTCCTCCTTTCCCCCATGCAACTGGAATATTGTCTCTCCCACCTCAGTAGAAGAGAAAAGTATTATACTCTGGATAATGTAACAATTTAGCAATCTAGTAAACTGCTGATTAGCTATACTTTGAGGCTGCATGCAGCAGTGTTAATTCTATGAGATTTTACCTCACCAGGTAACTTATTTATAGAAACTTTCTTTTTTTGAGTGGGAGGTGATATAATATCCATAAAACCTGACTCAGACATGTAAATTGTGATGATACCTTCCATTATAATCTTGGAATAATTTTCAATGAGTGATAGCTTAAGAAATTTTATTAATCAGCACTACAAGTTAATGTTTTGATTGATGCAAATTATTAAAATTTGACATGCAACACATCTGTGCACCAATTATATGTTATTTCAGCCTTTAGGGGAGTTAAAAATAAATATCCAAAGTGAAATTCAAAGAAAATCACTAAAACAGCATCTCAGTAAAACCATAGGAATCGACAGGAATTTGAAAACCCCTAATTTACATAAATTAGAGCCATTTGTTTGTTTCAACGGAGATTCCTCATTGATGCCTAAGAAATATTGCACAAAAGCTTTTTTGGTTTACACCTATTTGAGAACCTTATAAAACCTATGGTCCATATCTCTAGGAAAATACAATTATGCCTTCTATCCACAGACACTCAGTTTTTGGCATGCAGTGTTTTGTTTTGTTTTGCTTTATTTTTTTTTAATTTTTGTTACTTATTTTGAGAGAGAGAAAGAGAGAGAGAGAGAGAGAGAGAGAGAGAATGGGGGAGGGCAAAGAAAGAGGGAGAGAAAATCTCAAGCAGGCTCAGCGCTGTCACTGCAGAGCCCAATGTGCGACTTGATCTTATGAACCAAACCGTGAGGTCATGACCTGAGCTGAAACCAAGAGTCAGACACTTAACCCACTGAGACACACAGGCGCCCCTGGCATACAGTTTTCATTAAACTGGGGACAGAAATGATGGAGTTCCCTAAAGTTTATGAAGGTAGAGCTGATTTTGAAGCAACATTCTGTCACTTAAAACTCTCTGATAGCTTAGACTTTAGATTTCAGTTTTCTGTATCTATAAAATTACAAAGATAATTGTGCCTAAAGGTAATTGGACCTACATTAAAAGGTTTTTTGTGATAATTAAATGATGCAATATATGCAACATTTTGGAAACATAATTTTTTCTGTCTCTATATTTCTTTCTTGTGTACCCAGAATTTGGGGTTCTTATATTCTTAACATTGTAATCAACTCACCATTTGCTTCGGTTCTGTTTTATTACTCATTATTTGATTTCGCCTTCAGATTGAGAATTTATGCAAGTACTTCTGGTGATGCTACATCCTATATATGAAGGTGAATCCAAATGTAAAAATAATTAAAATAATAAGATCTTATCCTTTAATATCTGTGGCAATCAAACTTTGCACCTAAAATGCACCTCTAATGCATGTAAAATCCTAAAAGGAGGATTTTCCGGAAAGCATTAGTAAATGAAGATTTCAGTTCCAAAAATGTAGGGTAAGAACATGTAACCTGGGTGAAAATCCCTAGTACTCCCTTTGGAAACATTGTTTTCTGTTTCTCTTATGTTTGAATCACTTCTATAGCATTCTTATCAGGAGTTCGCTATCTTTTCCATTTAGTCATATAGAAAATTCTTTCCTGAATCAGACCGTCCCATATAATTACAAATCTGAGCAAATTCACCAAGGCAGAGATTTTGGGTGTGAGGCAGTTTAGCATAACAGAAAAGCCTGGACATTAGAATAGGGGACATTTGGGGCGCCTGGGTGGCGCAGTCGGTTAAGCGTCCGACTTCAGCCAGGTCACGATCTCGCGGTCCGTGAGTTCGAGCCCCGCGTCAGGCTCTGGGCTGAAGGCTCAGAGCCTGGAGCCTGTTTCCGATTCTGTGTCTCCTTCTCTCTCTGCCCCTCCCCCGTTCATGCTCTGTCTCTCTCTGTCCCAAAAATAAATAAACGTTGAAAAAAAAAATTAAAAAAAAAGAATAGGGGACATTTAATATCAAAATATTAACAATTAATCCAAAGGTTATTTATGAAGATTGATTGAGATGGTGAGAAACTTCACATAGTTTCCTTCCATTGAACTTATATATCCATTCAAGTCATTCAAAAATGTAACTCAGCTTTTAGATCTATAGGAATTACTATGATAAATATAGTTAATACTCCCTTCAACATTTCTTATCAGATAACCCCAATACATCTTACTAGGTATGTCATCGTCAATTCTTTCTTTGACATTCCTCAAATTGTAGAATATCCCACCTTTTGGAACATAGATAAACTCTCCTTAATATGGTCATGTTTATCAATGTGTTTCTTACACAGTAGGTACTGGACTAAAAAGAAATATTGCAAATGAGCACTCATCAGTGCGAATCTAGAAAATAAATTCTTATTAATACAGCTTATTTGGAACTTTTTAGGTGGCAAAATCCTACTTTTTATTTCCATTGAATTTAATGTCAGCTAGAAACTGTTAGGCCTTCTCAGAAACCTTCCAATCAATCATATTCAGGGAAATCAATACATATTTGCATAAATACCTCTAAGAAACATTGGTAGAATTTTATGATAGGTGTTTTCTTTTAAGACTAATAAATTTGCACTCATCTGATCCTCTCTTATTCTTGAAGGAACAGCATGCTTTTATAAGGTAGCTCCCAAGTTGTAGATAGCCCCATCTGTTTTTGTGAAGTACAGTGAAGCTGAATTATTTTGTAGGAAATACCAACAAATCAATGCAAATGCTTTTTATTTAAGGTTGTTGTAAACCTCAACAGAACTATTGTCCTGAAAAACTTCATTCAGTATCTCCTAACATTCATTTTCTATGCTAAAGCTTGGGAATAGATGCTTGTGTACAAATGACTTTTGACAGAAATGAATGCAAATTTAAGCCAACAGATTAAGTGAGATTATATTACAAATTATAATATACTGTATAGTACAGTCCTTTTTACAACAAAAATAATAAAATATAAATATTTTGGGGTAAAATCATACAAATCTCAAAGAATAAAACACTTGCATTACTATATCAGAAACACTGAAGTTCAACCAAAATTTGGATAATCTTTTGCAAATTCAATTATAACCTTGTCACGACATATGTGCATTTTGGTGTCATTTCACATGCATATTCAAGAAAACCTAGCAAGCTTATTCATGCCCCTGAGTCCGGAGAGGAATTATATTACATGGGTGAGAGTAGGTTTTGCTTTTCTTCCTAACAGTTACAAAAAAAATGCATGAGAGAACATGAAAACTTTCTTAAATTTGGGATTTGTTACCATCCAGTTAGAATCTAGAAGAACTATATTTGACATATATACAGTAAAAGCTTGGATTGTGAATAACTTGTTCTGTGTGTGTTCTGCAAGATGAGCAACATTTCTAATAAATTTTAACTTGGTAAATGAGTGATGTCTTGCAACATGAATAGTACGTGCCGCCAAATGTCACATGATCACAACTGAGCCAATGGTTCTGCTCTCGCTGTGGGATTATGGGTGATCGTCTCCCAGGCGCAGATGCTCAGTGTGTATGTAGGCCATGGCGTATGGCAGAAATCAGTGATTTTTCAGAACATTGGAAGGTGCCCATAACCGGCACTAGAGTGTATTGTTTATCATATTCAAAGCACCGATGGACATTTCTTTTGCCTTTCCGTACAAAAGTAAGCTTAGGAATGCTCTGCTTCATTCTAGGTCAGGTTGCCTGCAGATATAGACCCTTTCCTCTGCTGCCGTATTGCTGGTTACATTGGATACAGTATATGACAAGAGTTTATTAGTACTGTAGTCAACATCTGTGTGAGCATATACAATGGCCCCCATGCAGACAAAGATTCCATTGAGCCAATAGATAACACTTATTCCATTAGTAATAGTGAAAGTTGTCCTACACAATAACCCTTCTCTCTCTTGTCTCCCTCATTAGCCACAAAGGTTTTCAAAGGTAAGTGTAGGTTCGTTTATTTTTCTTTATATTTTGTATTTGCTTTCTTATTTTGTATTATATTTCAGTACTGTAACCATTTTTACATGAATATTTTTGGGTTGTGGAATGAATCATCTGAGTTTCCATTATTTCTTATGTGGAAATTCGCTTTGATACACAAGTGCTTTGGATTACAAGCATGTTTCCAGAACAAATTATGCTCACATATCAAGGTTTTACTCTGTAAATGTTTCTCACCCCGATTTCTCTTAAAAGGGAACAACTCTATCAATGTCTACAGGCATCTTCAAATGACATTGACTCTGATTGTTTTGAGTTGAATTGTGTCTCCCCAGAAAAGATAGGTTGAAGTCCTAACCCCCGGTACCTCAAAATGTGATATTATTTTGAAAGCGGTTTTATACAGCGCTAAACAAGTGAAAATAAGTTCATTAGTGTGAGCCCTAATCCAATGTAACTGGTGTCCCTATGAAAAAGGAAAAGTTTGGATACAGAGACAGACATGAGAAGCCATGAGAAGACACACAGGGAGAATTCCCTTCGAAGACAAAACAACTGTAAACCAAGAAATGTTCAGGACTGCCCATGACCGCCAGAAGCCAGAAGGAAGCAAACAAAATTCTACCCAGATTCTCAGAGGAATCATGGTTCTGCCCTATAGATTGCTGACTCCTCTAGCCTTCAGTACTGCAAAGTAATATATTTCTGTCATTTTAAGCCACTTAATTTTCAGTACTGTGTTGCAGCAGCCATAGGAAACTAGTACACCTATATTATAAAATAACATTTAGCAATGAATAAAATTATAGAACACCTTTCAGCTACAAAAGTGAATCATATAATCATATAATGAATTCAATCAATAAGAGAAACATAAATTAACTACTGAAAAAAAATACATTGATAATTAATTGCAGTGCATGGTATAAAACAAACAGATTGCTTAAACCATAATTTTTTTATGTAATAGGAAGGTACTAATGAATATAGATCATCTGAGACTATTTTTAATAAAAAAATATTTTATCTAATCCATAATACATATCCATATGTCATTAAACCTATCCATTTTCTTTGGTAGAGTAAATATCTTTTCACTGAAAACTGGAAACTGAATTAAAATGAGCTAGTTCTCTTTCGAAGATAAAGCCCCAATATTAGGTTTAAGGAGGATGTTTGTTGCTATGGTTTGTCCTGTTCAATTTTTCTGAATTAAAGATTCTTAATGTATGCTATGTTAAAAGGGTCTATGGATCAGGATAGAAAAATAGAAAGCCCCCTTTTAAGAGTTCCTAAAATAATATCAGATAATATCAGACTCCCTATGTTTTTGTAGAAAACTGTTTGCAGGCGTATAATACTTCCCAACTATTCTGCACTCTTTAGGATGACCCTGAAGCTGTGGTGAAAGCTACCTATTTACGTTTTCTGAGATACGGGCACTTTTTAATCCTTCATTTTAAAATAGGGCCATTTAAATCTTAGGACTGTATGGTTTATTATTCGTACTTCTATTGACCAGCAATCAATGACACCTGTGCATTGGATCAACGTTTCATTACAATCATTAGCAGAGAAGGTTAAGAGGAAGCGGGGGGGGGGGGGGGGGGGGGGGGGGGGGGCGCGCGGGGGAGGCCTTGCAGGCTAAGTTGTATCCATTCTGGTTTGCCAGGCACACATACACTCGCACACATGAATACAACGGCAATAAGAGACTGGTGTTAATTTAAGGTTCACTGTTCATATTTAAAAAAAAAATTCAATGTTTATTATTTATCATTGAAAGAGAGAAAGAGAGAGAAAGGGAGATCAGGGGAGGGTTAGAGAGAGAGGGAGACACAGAATCCGAAGCAGGCTCCAGGCTCTGAGCTGTCAGCACAGAGCCCAACGTGGGGTTCGAACTCACCAACCAGGAGACCATGACCTGAGACGAAGTTAGATGTTTAACTGACCGAGCTCCCCAGGCGCCCCTCATTGTTCATTCTTCATTGAAGATTGTTTAGTGTTGAAGCTCAATTTATTACCGAACCATTCTTCATTTCAATATAACATCCACTTGCATAGACATACGCTGCGTGTTTTTATGCTTCCCCAAAGTTTTCATAATAGAAAAACACAACTTTCTAACTGCGCGAGAAAGAAAATGATGATAATAGTTAACATTTTCCCAGCCTTTATTACATGTCAGGCACTGTTCTAAGCGCCTCACACGTATTCAATCAATTAATCCTCAAAATAAGCCTGAAAGCATCCCAAATACAGAGCAGAAAACCGGCCATCTGATCGCTCATTGGCGTGCTGCTTTACCTAAGCCTACTTCACAATCATCGATGTGCCGCTGACCGAGCAACTCAACAAAAACACAGACTCATAGAAAATTTGTAATTCCTTATCTGTAAGGAAATCTGCAGCTGGAGATATTTTCTACCATTTCCAAAGAAATGCTGCATCAGTGTAGAAATGAAATGAATGTCTCCATACCATCAAAACCACTGTGTTGCTTTCTACAAAAATGGTGAAAATAAACGCGTGGTGAGTTGGTGCCTGAATATCTGGCTTTTGACTGGCTCTCAGACTTTCTAGTTCCATGTGGGCCTAAGGGAGAAGTCACAGCACCTTGGATGGACCTCTGTTTTCCTACTTCACAAATTCCGAGAAAGGTTAAAATGCCTTTGATTTCAAAAATGCAATAAATTCACTAGTTTGATGTCGATTGTGTGCGAACTGTGAGAGATGCCTCAAATACAAAGAAAAATGAGATATTTTCATGGTGTTCATATTCTAGTTTTCAAATCAATATCGTAAGTGCTATGATAGAGTAAGTTCAGGCGACTCTGAAAGCAAAAGGAGAACATTTAACACAGACTAGGTGAATTATGATAGTCTTTTCTGAAGGAGATACCAATTTGAGCCTTGCAATTACTTAGGGCTTGCCTATGTTACAGATAGAAAAATATTTCAGACAGAGGAATCATTTCTATGGTAACGTATGGAGGAAAGAGATAGCTGGGTTTATTTGAAAGGAGCATGTAATTGCGTGTGGTTTACAAATAGAGAATAACAAACAGAGAATAGAGAATAACAGAGAAAATAGAGCTTGAGGAAATTAGTAAAAATGAGATCAGAAAACCCTTGATATGCCATATTAAATAATTTTGCACGCAAATGAATATTTCCCAATATGTATTTTCTAGAAGTAACCTTGAGAAATGGTACATAATGCACTACATTTTTAGAGCGGAAATGCAAATTAGTATATTAATGGTTTACAAAACTCTAGAACATATTGAATTTTAACAAACTTACCGAAAGTAATTTTCAAATGTATTTGACCTACGTTTAAAAAAATATTATGCATAGAAAAATTTTTGCAAATAGAAAATGTATACAGCTTGATGAAGTGTGTAACTCAATAAAGGTAAGAGAAAGAGAGAGAGAGAGAGAGAGACCAATGACATCTTAGCACCTCCCCTGCTGCCCCCTCCTACTGAGTAGCCTAGTCTACACCCAAAAGGTTCCCTTATTCTGATTTCAAATTTCATATTAGTCTTTTTTTATAAATTTATATAAATAAAATGTTGCAATCAATTTGTTTATGGCCAATTTGATTTGACTCAAAAATATTTGTCATTTTATGTATGCTGTTGTGGATAGACAGTTAATTCATTTTCATTACTGTATAGTACTTACTGGATGAAACTACCCCAGTTTATCCATTCAAATCCTGCTGCCAGCTTGGGGCTATTAAAATAATTCTACTATTAATATTTTTGCAAACATGTCTTGCTGCACATATGTACACATTTCTGTTGTGCATAAACTGTACAAATTGCTGCATCAAATGATAAGAAATGTCCAACATTCATAGATACCAGCTGAACTACTTTTCCTAGCAGTTTTTCAATTTGTACTCCCACCAGGAATATTTTCGAGTTGATTATTTCTGCACATTCCTGCCAACAAATGATATTGTCAGCCTCTTTAATTTAAACCATTCTTGTGGTTGCTTTGTGGTGTCTCAAAGTATTTAATTTGCATTTCCCCTGGCTAACAAGGAGGTTGGGCATGATTTCATATCATTTGGTTGTTTGGATATTTTCCTTGGAAGTTGTCTCTATCTTTCGTCCATTTTATTATTGGGTTGACGATTTGTTGATTTCTCCACCATTCTTATTGATTTGTAGGAGTCTTTTAAATGTTTTGAAAACTTGCACTTTGTCAAGTTACAAATATTATTGCTTATTATTATTACTTAGCATCATACTCTATGTTATCTTTTTATGACTAGAAATCTCCATGTTAATAGAGGGTAAAGTAGGGGTCAAGATATTTTTAATGGGTATATCCAATTAATGCAGGATGATTTTATTGAAAAGATTATTTTCTTTTTCTGTGCAGTACAATTTTGTTGTAAATAAACTGCCCATATATGCATTAGTTTTTCTATATTTTATTAGTCTATTTTTCCATCTCTATGCCAATACTGAACTATTTTAATCTCTATATTAATAACTAAATGCCAGGTATATTAAATTTGCATTTATTTACAAAGCTGAGAAAGTTAAGGTGAAGGTAGTTTCAAAATTGATGAAAAAATTAGGCACAAACTCATTTTGTTTCCTAAAGGAAACTACAGTTACATTTTAGAGAGCTATTTGAATGGACATAATCATCTAGGTTAAACTACAAAAAGTAGTTTAACCCTCTAATAGGCCAGAACATCAAAGTTCTGTCACAAATGTAAATTTGAGTTACACAAAGCAACACATTTTCTATGTGAATGCCTCAGTGAGGTGCCATTTTGAGATAAGACTGCAGGCAAAGAGCTCTAAAATAACTTTTGATAGCTATAAAAATAAGTCTTTCCACTCTGTTCCTTTTCAAGATCAGGTTGGTTATGTGTAGACCTTCGTATTAATACACACACACACACACACACACACACACACACCTTACACACAAAATCTTATTGGAACCTGATTAAGACTGTAGTTAAGGGGCGCCTAAGTGGCTCCATCAGGTAAACATCTGACTTTGGGTCAAATCATGATTTCATGGTTTGCGGGGCTTCCCACGTCGGGCTCTGTGCTGACAGCTCAGAGCCTGGAGCCTCCTTGGGAGAGCCTCCTCTCTCTCCACCCTCCCCCACTCATGGTCTCTCTCTCTCTCTCTCTCTCTCTCTCTCAAAAATAAATAAACTTAACAAAAAGACTGTAAATATAAAGAATATTTTGAGAAAAATTGACATCTTTACATTATCAGGTTGTTAAATCATAAATAGAGCATATCACTTCACATTTTTCTATCAATAACATTTTGCAGGTTTATTTGTAGAGGCCTTGCACATGTTTTCTTAGATTTATAATATGTATTTGACTTACTTGATACCATTTTAAATTAAATACTTTAAATATTTTAAAATATCTACTTCTATTAACTTTTTTTGCTCCTATATAGAGCCATAACTGCTTTTGTATATTGACCTTGTAGCCTGTGATTTTGCTGAATACATTAACTTATTTTAATAACGTATGTATTGTTTTTTTAATTCTTTACATCAGAATCTTATAATCTGTGAATAAGATTTTTATGTATTACTTTAATCTTTATACATTTTTTGTTTCTATTGCCTTAAACAACATTCATAAAATATTTCTTCCTATGCCTTAGTGTTACTCTTAGTGTTTTACATTGCATGGGTTTGGAATACATTTTTTGTTTCTTATTTTTTTTGTTTCATATTTTGTTTCTTATACATTTTTTGTTTCTATTGCCTTAAACAACTTTCATAAAATATTTCTTCCTATGCCTTAGTGTCACTCTTAGTGTTTTACATTGCATGGGTTTGGAAAAATGTAAAATAATATATACATCCATCACTGTGGTATCATACAGGGTATTTCCACTGCC
Organism: Prionailurus viverrinus; assembly: GCF_022837055.1. Taxonomy (NCBI): domain Eukaryota; kingdom Metazoa; phylum Chordata; class Mammalia; order Carnivora; family Felidae; genus Prionailurus; species Prionailurus viverrinus. The sequence continues at coordinate 127,200,539 of NC_062565.1, read as the reverse complement.
CTAAAAATCCTCTCTGCTTCATTTATTCATCTTTCTTCCCACTCCTCAACCCCTGACAACTTATGGTTTTCCATAAGTTTTGCCTTTTCCAGAATGTCATATAGTTGGAATCATATGGCATGTAACCATTTCATAGCTTGCTAGTTTTTTCGTGCTGAATAAATTCCATCGTCTGGATGCACCTCACACTATTTAGCTATTCTTTAAATATCTGTAACTATTTGCAACAATATATTTTGGTTATTTATTAAATATTTTATATTGATACATATATTTGAAATAGCATTATTTTTTGACTTATGTAGCCTAAAAACTAATAACAATAATTATATATATATATATATATATTTAAATGGAAATCAATTCTAGTAGGAAAATCTGAATATAATCTTAAATTCTTATCACTCAAGACCAAAGTTCTGCTATCCTAAATACTCTCATTCACTAAAATGAGAAATACCTGAAATTGGATAATGAGTTAAAACTTAAAAAGACCAAAAAATAACTGAGGAATTATATCTATCCCTTTTAGCAATCACATTTTTTTTGCTTATCAGCTAATGCATTCAGTTAGTGTATCATTCTCTTTGTGTTAAGTAATTAGCAGGTCACAGAAGACAGGAAAAAAAATGTTTAACAGAATTGCCTACTTCTTTTTAGTACCCTTGAGATCATCATCTCCCTATGACCTCAGTGTTTTCGCAACAATTTAGAGAGTCTTTATTTATACTAAAACATATGAAAGATGCATGCTAATTTTAAAGCTTAGAAATAGGACAGAAATTGAAGATGCCTTTTTCTAATGGCTGAAAAGTGCATAAAATTAATTTGACTGATATGAATGAGCTCTAATAACACTTTATAAATTTGTGTGACTAATGCTTCTAAATAATAATATTAATAACTTTACTCTTGTCTACAACTAACTGATCCCACTTACCAAATCTGGTATTTTCCTTAGCAAAATATATGTGGCCCATTTGTGGCAGGTATGTAGGCTTGGTAGCATAGGACTAAAGACATTTAAGGAAAATTCCATATCCTCAAGGGACTATGATAATGATTATCGTATAGGTTTTTAGGAAAAGAGGTGGATAAAAGGGAAACCTGTAGATCCTAACACATTTAAAGAGTGTCAAAAAAGGACACTCTTTTTTTCAAGTGAAAAAAGGAACAGCTAAACTACTAAACCTAGGGATACTTTTTGCATAATATAAAGAAATGCGTGTCAGAGTTTTAGATTAAATACATAAGTATAGGATCTAACATTTTTCTATGCCACAACAGATTACCAAAGGCACATTCTGAGGGTATTCGCTCTACATAAATGTTCTTGGTGACTTTCCCTCGATGCCACAGCCCTTAGCAAGTTACCCTGCATAGAATTTACAACCTGCCAACTCTCCCCTCTTACAACTTATCATTGACTATTTTTTTTGCCTCATCTTGGGCTACACACAAACTGTGTTTGTTCAAAAAGTCCCTCAAACTCAGGAAAGAGATTGTCATAGGTCATGGTTCACACACCTAGAAGGACCCAGAAGATCTGCTAGTCCCGCCACCTTGAACTATGAATTGGCATTCACTGTCCAGTGCTGGGGGGATGCCACCGAATAGCTTGTCTAGCATGCGATGCCCTCATTTTACCTCATTTGCAATCAAACACACAAGAATGATTCAATTTTGTTGAGTGATTTTTTTTAAGATAAGTTAAAGTTGTTTTAAAAATGACAAATTTATTTTGCATGAGACTATTCAAAGCGATTCACAGTGGTCCCCATTTTACCATCCCAGCCTTTTCATTCTCCCCAAGGAGACAGAATTCTTAGGCTACTTTGGCCTCTCAACACCTTCTAAATATCACGTATTGTATTTTTATGTTTATACAACTTTAAATGTACTTGCTCACTGCCTAAGATGATCATCCTCACCCTCACTTCTCTTTAAATAAAGCCAACACAGGGGCGCCTGGGTGGCGCAGTCGGTTAAGCGTCCGACTTCAGCTCAGGTCACGATCTCGCGGTCCGTGAGTTCGAGCCCCGCGTCGGGCTCTGGGCTGATGGCTCAGAGCCTGGAGCCTGTTTCCGATTCTGTGTCTCCCTCTCTCTGCCCCTCCCCTGTTCATGCTCTGTCTCTCTCTGTCCCAAAAATAAAAAATAAAAAATAAAGCCAACACAAATATCTCTAGAGCTACCATCTTTGATTCATTTTTTCCAGCTTACTTAACAGAACTTATCCCATTTATATCTGCATTTCTATGGCACTTTGTATTCTGTCTTTGAAGTGATGCTGTGACACTAACTGCTGGCCCCAAAATCTGACGCCCTGAGTTGGAATCATGACTCCATCATTGATGAGCTGTGCAACCTTGAACAAACTCCTCAAAATCTCCATATCCCAATTTCCTTTTCCTTAAAATGGTCTTAACAATATGTTACAGATTGTTTTAAGCATTATATAGGTGAACATATGCATAAAACTTAAAATTGTGTTTGGCTCATGCTCAATGATTTTACATATTGTTTTAGTTATTTTTAAATATGCTTGACTCTCTTTTCTAATAACTTCTGGAGAGAAGGAATACTTTTACCATCTTTTTTATCATTGATTGTTATTGCCTAAATTATAGAAAAACCTCAGTCAAGGGTGATTTCAGTTGTTCTGCTTATCAGTCTGTATACTGTTGGACAACAGAAGCCTCTTTACATATTCAAAGTACAAGACAATTTAATGTTGTTAATCTTTATAAATCCAGTGGGATGCCTGGAGGAACTGAAGTTGGGGCAGAGTTCACTCAGGTTTCAAATCTACCATTGTAGATACGTGCCATATAGTTAGGGACTTCCTGCTGCTGCCCAGATCAGAACCTTCCAGGAATTTGCAACCGACAGTCACAGCTAACATACAGAATTAATGTGGGAAGCTCTCACAGGAATGCCATGGAAGTATATCCATCTACCCACTTCTTCTGTGTTCCAACATGTAGGAATGAATTGCAGAAAAGATCATAGGAGCGTTTTGGTGAATACTAATTGTGTATATCTATTATTTTTAATTACAGGAATTTGTCTCTTTAGTACATCAAAAATGTTTGAATACCAATAATTTAATACATTTTTATTTAATCATATATATGGTAGATAAATAGGTAAATGTTATATAATTATTAGTTATAGCTATTATTAATTATTAGTTATAACTATTATTAATTATTAGTTATAACTGTTAGATCTTTTTGCTTCACTACCACCAGAATGGCCACAATCATCATCAAATAAACTTGAGACTAGCCTTGGCCATTTTTAAGTCCTATGAGAACACAACTTCTAAAATTGATGGATAAGTGCCAGAAGGAGATCAGGGTTATAGGTAATGTGACAACATCTTGAAGCCACTTTGTTTTCATATTCTCCTCCCTGCATCCTTAATTATTTTTAGTGGAATCTTCACCCTAGATTGTTGACTGCAGCATTCAGTGTCCATCCCCATGTCCCACCATGGAATCACTAGAAATGACAATCTGCAAGTTCTACCTTTACACAATTTTCAGGTCTCTAGTTTGTCTGAACTTGGAGCTCACTTCAGATAATTGTGCATATTTGCTTTGGATCTACAGACTAGTACATCCAGACTATCTATGTAACATATGCAGTTAATAGTTCTTCCAACTTCCCCTCCCATTGGAGGGGAAAAAATAATAAAAAAATAAATACATTTTTATGTAATAAATGTAATAAAAAAATAAAAACATTAAAAAATTTTTAAAGAACATTTAAACATAATAATAAAACAATACATTTCTAGGTTATTGACATGTGCTTATGCTGGGTTCCTGATTTTTATCTCACACCCATGTACTTGTCAGTGTAATAATGCCAAAAGCTATTATTAGTATGAAAGGATTTACACTTCTCTTTGTTATAGTAATTTGAGTTATGAGTCAAGAGGAGAATTAGAAGCATATCAGAAAGTCTAGACTAATTCATATCAAAGGGCAAAAGGAGTCCTATAAAAATAAACACAGAAGAAGGGAAAGAGGCCAATGCAGGTAGCATAGTTTAAGGATAAAGAAGGAGCACAAAGACCAAATGTCAAGGACAGAAGCCATGCGATGCCATGTAAGACTGAGAAGTAGCATATCTAGAGAAGTTGTCGTACAGAAGTTATATGTATCGTGACATGGAATCCCATGTCGCAATTCCAGAAATTACAATAAATATTTTAATGGATTTCATTTATTTTTTTAACGTTAGGCTTCATATGTTAGGCTTCATATGAAGATGAAGTGTTGCTGAGACAGAATGTAACACGGCTCAGTTCTACAAAGTTTACGTTAGAGTTTTGACTGCCATACCTTTAATATTGTCCATCAGGACAGTAAATCTGCTTCTTTTATTTTTCTTAGATCCTCATTGCTCTGGGCCTGGTTTGCTGCCTGTCATTCCTCAGGAGTTCCCTGGTCTACGGAGCCCAAGCTGTGCCATTTATATCAGTAAGTGGCTATTCACCCTGCAATTATAAAAGTTTTTTTCATGAATATATTATGTAGTATGTTGATCAATATAGGCATTTGAGCATCTTCTCACCTTCAAGTAACCATTACTCTGTATATGATACTATATTAATTATGATAATCATACAGCTGTTTCTCTATATCTGTTCATCTGTTATCTACCATCTATCTATCATCTATCATTTATCATCTATTATCCATCAAATGAGAGTTTATTTAAGATCTACTTAGATCTATACAAAAATACAAGTTATGTTTCTCAAACCCTAAGAATAGACTGAGTCTGTGGCTGAAAGAAAGTTCAATCATGATTTCTATAACCCAGTATGCTTTCATGAACCAAGACAGAACTTCTCAAAGTCTCTGAACCATTATTCAGCATCATAGTAAAAAAGCATAATCTTGACGTTATTCTTACCAGGATACATGTTTCAGATATATCTCCAAGAGAAAATAACTTTAATTAAGCACATTTTCTATAACCATAAAGGTTTATTTCATGGAAATAAAGGAAAAACATTCAGAAGCTATTTAGAAAAAAAGCATCTCCTTTCACAGACTTGAAAGGGACCAAAATCACCTTCTCATTATGAATTTTTAGAACCTGAGGCTTAAAAGTTTGCATTGACTTTCCAAGATCATGAATTATATTTGGAGGTTAGAAGTCAGATCATGTAAACCCCTATTCAGTGACCTTTTCACTACACAATATTTGGTAGAAGTTGGTGGTATATGTTAAGTCAAAAATATCAAAATATGAAAAATATTTGTATTTTCTGCCCTAAATTATATAGTCTAATATCTATATTCTCTATTTTTTAGGTATAAACTTATGTTTTATTTGATGGTTTTTGAAGAAGCGTTACTAAAACAGCAATCAAAATGATTAATCTCATCGCTATTGTTAGAACAGGTTTAGTTTATTTAATTCTATTTGTGTATGACTTTGAAAGCTTACTCTAAAAGAACATTTGGGGAGCCTGGGTGGCTCAGATGGTTAAACATCTGACTTTAGCTTAGGTCATGATCTTGTGGTCCAGTCTGTGGGTTCGAGCCCCATATCAGTCTCTGTTGCTAACAGCTCTCTCTCTCTCTCTCTCTCTCAAAAATAGAGAAAAACAGGGGCGCCTGGGTGGCTCAGTAGGTTAAGGGGCCGACTTCAGCTCAGGTCAAGATCTCAGGGTCCGTGAGTTCAAGCCCCGCGTGGGGCTCTCGGCTGATGGCTTGGAGCCTGGAGCCTGCTTCCGATTCTGTGTCTCCCTCTCTCTTTGCCCCTCTCCCGTTCATGCTCTGTCTCTGTCTCAAAAATAAATAAACAAAAAAATAAATAAACAAAAAAAAATAAAAACATTAAAAAATTTTTAAAGAACATTTAAACATAATAATAAAACAATACATTTTAGCTGTATCTCAAAATAGAAATACTCAAACTTGAACTTTTTGCTGATTTATTTACTTGTTTTCCCCCCAAAATGGGAAGTCCTGTTGAAATTGCAAGTAATTGCCACTAACAAAAAAGGATTGCATAATATACAATATAATTTTATACTTATGAACCATTAATATGCCTTAAAGAGAAGTTAATACCCATAATTTGGAAACTACATGCAAATGAATTATTAATGTAGATGGTTAATTATGAAAATTTTGCCCAGAATTTCTTTTGTCACAAATCACAGGATGTCAAAGCTATTAAGTAAAATATTTCATATTTGACACTTTGATTAACACCATTATATATGATTCAATATTGAATGATAGAGGTTATTGAGGCCTCACAAAAATGCTTTTGCTTAATTATATTAATGCATAAACTATGCCAGTGAAAAGCTCAAAACCAAAGCAAACAGTTCTATGATGCAGCCTCAACATACTGGAAGTCATTAACTTTTCTCTAGTCAGAGCAGATGCCAGCTTAATCTTTCCTAACTTTGCATTTATGGCTCCATTTCCCTCTTTTGGATCCTTACTGCCTGACCAAGAACACCACAGTAGCCTCCAACCTCTTTGTATTTTTCCCTTTTTCATTAAAAACCAGAGAATCCCTTCCCTCCTCTGTGGCTTGCTATTGTTTTAAGCTACATAGATGCTTGATGAGGATTTGTTGAATACAAAAAGGAATGAAGGCACAATTACTTCTACTTGTCAACATTTCCCCCACACCTGACCTATCTCATATCACATTTTTAGCAGTAACTGGTCTTCAATCAAAATGATAGGCGAAAACGCAAACCCATAAAAGTGGAAGAGCTGTTGTTAAAATCTGTAAGGAATCTAAGGCCAGCAGTTATTTCTCCCTTGCTCCCCATAGTTGTCCGTGTGCTACCTGTAGAGCTCTGTTGAACATGGTTTGAAAAACACTCAGCTATTAAATCTCAAATATAATGCACAATTAGAAGTAAATTTTAAATACTCTCAAGCCACACAAGGGCAATTAAGAGCGACCTTCTTGAGAAATCAGCCTCATGTTCGTTGACAATTATACATTGAAAGCTAAAAGAGGCAGACCAGTGGTGCCTGGGTGGCTCAGTAGGTTAAGCTGCCGACTTTGGCTCAGGTCCTGATCTCGTGGTGTGTGATTTCAAGCCCTGAGTCAGGCTCTGTACTGACAGCTCAGAGCCTGGGGCCTGCTTCAGATTCTGTGTCTCCCTCTCTCTTTGTCCCTCCCCCTCTCACATTCTGTCTCTCTCCCTCTCAAAAACAAACAAACAAACAAACAAACAAGATGAAGCTAAAAGAGGCAGACCAATGGGGAAAGACTTTGAAGATATCCTCCTAAATGACTATCTCAAAAATGCCTGTTTAACCTCCTTTCATATATGGTTGTCTTCTTGCTGAATGATAGAAAATGCTTTGGATGACCCTCCCAATTATCCTATCTAGTTATATGTTCCCTAAACCATGCAGTGGCACGGTCTATTATACCAGAAGAATAGAGCATAGGATTTGACTTTGTCAAATTCATCCAGATAAGATCTGTTATTTTCTACCCTCTGGTCTCAAGAAGGCCATAGCCTTTTCTATGACTCTGTAGCCAATGAGTTCTAACTTAATGGCGTGTCTTGCCCCTGCCCTTACCAACACTGCCCCCATTCTAAACAAAGATACAAAAAGTACGAAAGTGACTTTTTCTTTCATGGAGAAAATGTTGACAATCATGCGGATAGTTAAGTCAGGGTTATAAGTGAATTAAGAATGTAGTTAATTTTGTGCATTAATTTGCATACTTGAGAAGACAGATTTCGTTGATACCTCTTTCTGACCTAACCAGACACCTCTCAGTTGAATGGCATTTTTCATTAATTACAGTTTACAACAGGTTTTAGATTCCCAAACAGTTCTGTGTACAGTATAGCCTGACAAAAAAAAAAAAAAAAAAAAAAAAAAAAAGAAAAAAAAAGAAAAAGAAAAAGAAATAACAACTCTGTGTAGTTATAACTTGGGCTGTTCTTGCACATTCCCACTTATCACAGGAGCAATATCTCAGACTTCTTTCATCCTTTACGAACGTCAAACATGTAATCAACTCAGCACTGAGATATTGATTTAGGGGCAGAGCAACTTCATTTCAGGTGAAATCAAAAGATTGAACACAGAGATATTCTTTCTTGTCTTACGGGGTATTGTTACACTGAGGAAGAATACAGAATAAAGCTATTACCAAGAAAGGTAGCTAAAACAATACCATCCTATTTGTTTCTATAAGTAAAATTCATTCAATATCAACAAGCATTTTCTACTCCAGAAAATTCCAAAGGCTGCATTTTAGAATTTGGACCCCTTGTCAGTGTTTTGTTTTGGAATCATACTATTTGAAAGGATGGGCATCATTTTTTTTTTCCAGAGGAATAATAACGCATATCTGATAAAATGAATCAACTTTCCCACTTCTGCTTTACTTGAAGTTTATGCAGTATATCTCTCTCAAATGTACAGTAAGGATAGAGTTCAATGACTTTGGTTCTGGCTCCAGAATAGAAAATATATGTGTGTAACAATTAGCCCCAGAATCTAAACTACTCATATTCTGTCTTAATCAAATAAGAAAATATTAAAACTCTTGGCTTCACCAACTTATATAAGTCTATTTCAGTGCATTTCATCTATTGTCTTTTTGTGACAGTCCAATAACATGAAAATATTGCCAATATTGCCAAATGGCATTAAGTGTTCTGTTACAACAGGAGATTTCAGGGCTGTAACATTATCATTTATGTAGTAGAAAATATGTTTACCCGTTGACCTCAGCATATTCATTATTGCGAAAGGCATACTGATGAACAATATTATTCAGAATAATATTGACATAAAAATTGAAAAAAGGACCTGATATTCATAGTAAATAGTGCACAAAGAATTAAAAGGCTCATGAACCATAGGTTACCACGGAATGCATTCAGAGTAATTATTGCTTAGTTCTGTAATGTGAAAAGAGAGAGCAAAAATATGAAGGAAATAAGTGACAGAAAAGTTTAACTTGTACTTGTGAATCAATGATTTAGATAAATAACACAAATTCCCCAGACTTACCTAAATGTATAGAATATGCAATTCATTTAAAACATATTGGTGAATTACTTTCATGTGCTTAACAAATGTCTTGGTATAAATAAGGCTCTAAAGAAATGTTAGTCATGGTCATTTACCAGATGGATTGCTGAGGATAAAGTAAACACATCATGAAATAATTGGTAAATTTGTGTGAATGTATACATACTCACATATTTTATTTATATACAGCATTTATTATGAGCATAATATCCTGCTAAACCAAAATATTAGGAATTGGGACAGCACACTAAAGAGATGAATTGTTAAAGTGATCATTTTATTTCTGTTCCATAGTACTTGGTTTTCACTTTCAGAAAGACATTTTTTGGAAACTATATTTTTTTTACAAATGCATTTTGTGTAATCTTCTTAATGCTTCACTTTCATATGTGTATCAAGATAAAAAAAAAGTTATATAATATTACTTGAAAATATTATAAGAGGGGCACTTGGGTGGCCAGTCAGTTAAGCATCTGACTCTTGGTTTCAGCTCGGGTCATGATCTCATGGTTCGTGAGATCAAGCCCTGTTTTGGGCTCTGTGCTGACAGTGCAGGTCTTACCAGGGATTCTCTCACTCCCTCTCTTTCTGCTCTTCCCCCTCTCATCCTCACTCTCTTTCTCAAAATAAATAAAAGAGAAAATATTGTAAAACAGGAAAAAAGGAAATATGAAAGCAGAACAGAATGTAGTCAATAGCAATTTCAAATACTTTCAGTGTTGACATGAGAAGCTAAAACAGAATTTGAGATTGGCTCAAAACTAACTGTAGAATATTTACTTGCTAAGTCTATTATTCAGTTTTTTTCTTGGCAAACAGGAAGAACATTTTTTAGCAAAACATAAGTTTCATCACATGTATCCCTCTACCTCAAAAGAGCATCAATGACTACCAAAATTACTATAATAAATTCCATCTTGCCTTTCTACAATCCATTTTTACCCAAATAGAGTGATCTTTTAAAAATGTCACTCAGATCCCTCCTTACCACTGCTCAATACTCTAATTAATATTCTCATTTTTCTTATATTAAAAGTCAAACTCCTTAATGAGTCTACAGACCCCATTTTAAGATCCTATCTTCCGCTACATTATCTGTGTCATGCAACTCCTTGCCTATGATGGGCCAGCCACACTGATTTTCTTTCCATTCCTGAAATATTTTAAGATTGTCTTATTTCAGAACCTTCCTATTTGTTATTTCCTTTGCTTGGAATGCTCTTCCTCACAATCTCAACCTTTAGGTCTCACCTCAAAAGTTATGAACTCAGGCCTTCTCTGACCATGTCTAATATGTCTAATATATATATCCATACACATATATATCCATCCATATATATATATATATATATATATCCATACATAAATGGAGCTAATATTACAGAATCAAATCTGCAAATTTATACTTCCTTTCTGTGATGTTGTAGTCAATTTCTAGTTTAAGGAAATCACAGATGGTGGAGACATTCATTAGTTTTCAAACACTGAGCAAAGTTTGTCTAACTTGCCTGTGTTGTACTCCATCATATTTCGTCCATCAATCTCTTGCCTTTCTTATATTGGTGGGAAGATTAATAGGCACACCAAATACTTTCTGAAGTGATTTGCTATACAATGATTTGAACAAAATGTCTCTCACTGATACAGATACTCGTTTTTTTTTAACAAAAAAAAAAGTTTAATGTTTATTTTTGAGAGAGAGAAAGATAGCATGAGTGGGGGAGGGGCAGAGAGAAAGGGCGGCACAGAATCCCAAGCAAGCTCCAGGCCCCGAGCTGTCAGCGCTGAGCCTGACCTGGGGCTCCAACCCATGAACGCGAGATCATGACCTGAGCCGAAGTTGGACGCTCAACTGATTGAGCCACCTAGGCCACCCCCAGATACTCACTTTTAAGGACTTGTATTGGGGCGCCTGGGTGGCTCAGTCGGTTAAGCGTCCGACTTCAGCCAGGTCACGATCTCGCGGTCCGTGAGTTCGAGCCCCGCGTCAGGCTCTGGGCTGATGGCTCAGAGCCTGGAGCCTGTTTCCGATTCTGTGTCTCCCTCTCTCTCTGCCCCTGCCCCGTTCATGCTCTGTCTCTCTCTGTCCCAAAAATAAATAAACGTTGAAAAAAAAATTTAAAAAAAAAAAGGACTTGTATTTAGAGTGTAAAATTACCATCAAATAGATTTCAGAATAAATGTGATCTTATATCGGTGCTGAACATTTAATTACTGAGATGTTATAACATTAGAAGCACTATTCTTTTATCTGGATTGATTTTGTTGTATTTACCTTTGAATAAAACTTATATGTGTGTAACTTACAGATTTTAAGTGTACATTCCCATGAGTTTTAATAAATGTGTAACGCACACCACCACCACCACCAGAATCAGACAGAACAATTCCATCCCATGCCCCGTCCAGCCACTCCTGCTCCACATCATTCTTTTTTTTAAATTTAAAAAAATTTTTTTTACACATTTATTTATTTTTGAGATAGAGAGAGACAGAGCATGAACGGGGGAGGGTCAGAGAGAGGGAGACACAGAATGTGAAACAGGCTCCAGGCTCCAAGCTGTCAGCACAGAGCCCGATGCGGGGCTTGAACTCATGGACCGCGAGATCATGCCCTGAGCCGAAGTCGGCCGCTTAACCTACTGAGCCACCCAGGTGCCCCTCCACATCATTCTTATTTACACCACTGAAGTTTCTTGAAGATTCTTAAACATCATGTTTATTAAATTATTCCATTATCTACAATTTTGTGCCTTATTTCCTTTGCTCAGCGTAGTGGGTTTGATTTCCATTCATATGGTTCTGTGTATGTGTACTTTACTCTGTTTTTATTGAAAAGTGTTATCCTATGCTAAGAGGATATTATATGTGTTTATTTGTTCTCCTATTGATAAACATTTGCTTTGTTTCCAGCCTTTACCTAGTGTGAGGAAAGCCAGTACAAACTTTCTTTCACAACTCATTTTGTAGACATTTCTGTTGGGTAAAAACATAGATATTAATTCCTTACTAAGATAGATGTAGATAGATAGTAATATAGGCATAATAATTATAGATATGTAATAATTATACATATACCTATAGGTATAAATATAGTAAAAATGTAAGATTCTCAAACTGATTGTACTATATTACACTCTCAATAGCAGTGAGTAAGAGTTTCAGTTGGCCTTCATCCTCAACATTTGCTGTTATATTTTCTGATTGTAGGCATCACAGTGGTTCAAAAGGTTATTGCAACAGATCATAATTTGCATTTTCTTTTTTTAAAAATATTTCTATGTTTATTTATTTACTTTTTAAAGAGAGAAAGAGAGTGCCTACAAGTAGGGGAGGGGCAGAGAGAGAGAGAGAGAGAGAGAGACAGAATGTGAACAGGCTCCAGGCTTTGCGACACAGGACTTGAACTCACCAACCATGAAATCCCGACCTGAGCCGAAGTTGGAGCCTTAACTGACTGAGCCACCCAGGCTTCCCTATAATTTGCATTCTCTTCATGAACAATGATGTTGAACAACTTTATGAACTTAATGCCATATATAAATACACACACACACACACACACACACACACACATACACTCAAATTTTGGCTTCTTAATTTTTTTTCTGCTATTTATCATTTATATTGTTGATTTATAAAATTTCTTTGCATATTCTGAAAGTAAATACCTTGTCGGGGCGCCTGGGTGGCGCAGTCAGTTAAGCGTCCGACTTCAGCCAGGTCACGATCTCGCGGTCCGTGAGTTCGAGCCCCGCGTCAGGCTCTGGGCTGATGGCTCAGAGCCTGGAGCCTGCTTCCGATTCTGTGTCTCCCTCTCTCTCTGCCCCTCCCCCGTTCATGCTCTGTCTCTCTCTGTCCCAAAAATAAATAAACGTTGAAAAAAAAATTAAAAAAAAAAAAAAGTAAATACCTTGTCATATATTCTAGCAAGCTATGGCTTGCATTTTCATACCCTTAATGATGTTTTATGTTGACAAAAGTTATTCATTTTGATGAAATCATATCAGTATTTGTGCCATTTCTGAGCCAATGCTGCATACATAAAATTTTCTGCTACTTTTTTTTTCAAGTGTTATAGTTTTAGCTTTTACCTTACGTCTGAGCTACATCCCAAGTTAACTCTGGGTAAGGTGTGAGGTAGGTATCAAAGTTTATTTTTCACATACATTTATAAATTTATACCATAATGTTGGTGGAAAAGACTCCTCCTTATCCTGTTGAGTTGCTTTCATGCCCATGTCAAGAATTAATAAACTGGAATTTCACTTCTCACCAAGATCAAGTAACAAGGACTAGATTAACCTTTATATCTGAAACAATTAAAATAAAACAGGCAAAGTATATGAAATGATGACAATGACATTTGATATTAGGCATCATAATCATCTCTGTAAGAAGAGAAAAATGAAGTAACCCTAGGATTCGACCAACTTCGTATATGCAGAATCCAAGCAATACCACTAATCTCGTATTTTATGGGGAAAAGTGCATGTTTTCCTTGAACATTAGGAATAAGACACGCACTTTCACCTCTTCTATTCCACATGGTGTGGACAATTCTAGCAACATTTCTTCCTGGAAAAATATAAGGAAAAAGAAACTATGGACATATAGTCAGTAGAGAAAGAAATAAGATTTTCTTTTTTAATGACATAATTATCAATGTGGAAAATCCTGCTGAATTTACACAAAAAGCTGCTAGCACTAATAAGTGAACTTAATAGATTTGCATGATACGAGATCAATATACTAATCAAATATATTTGTATAGAGTAAAATCAGACATTTAAAAACAACACCATTTACCCTGCATCCAAAATAGAGTTAGGGATAAGTTAGACAAGCAATTACATTAACTGTTCACTAAAAATTGCAAACATGGTGGAGACAAATGAATGCAAATAGAGATGAGAATAATTTACAAAGACCTAAATAAATGGATAGACACATCATGTTCATGGGTCATAATAATCAATATGAAAAAGTCAATTTTCCCCAAATCAACCTATATAACCAATAAAATACCAATCAAAATTTCAGTAGGGTTTTCAAAGTAAATGATAGGTGGATTCTGTGATTTATATAAATAAGCAAGGATATAGGGCTATTAAAACATAAAAATTTTGAAAAAAAAAGAACAAAACAAAAGGGCTAACAAAACCCGATTTCAAGTTTTATCACAAAGCCACAGTAAGCAAAGCAGTGTGACTTTAGAGTTAAGCTAGACAAATAGAACAATGAAATTGAATACAGCTCGGTTTGATTTTTTATGAAATGTCAAGGCAATTCAGTGACAAAAGGATTATCTTTTCAACAAATGGTGCTGAGACTAGTGAATAGCAACACTCAAAATGAACAAATAAACAAAAATCCAAAAATTTTTGACCTTAAAAGACACACACACACACACACACACACATATATGTGTGTGTGTGCATATATATAATGAATGTCAAAATGAATCCTAGCTGGAAATTTAAAACCTAAAACTATAAAATTTCTAATAGAGACATAGGGTGAAATTGGTGTAACTTTGGGTTTTGCAAAAGTTTCTTATATAGAAAACAAAAAGTACTATTCATAAAAGAACAAAGTGATACATAGGACTTCATCAAAACTAAGTGTCTGCCCTTCAGAAAACATGAGTCACAGACTGGGAGAAAATATTTGCAAAGTTCATACCTGATAAAAGACTTCTATCCAAAATATAGACAGAACTTACAAAATTCACTGATAAGGAACTAACCCAATTCATAATAAAGAAACAAACAACCTAATTTAAAGTAGCAAAGATTTGGACACTTCACCAAAGAAGATATATGGATGAAAATAGGTACATTAAAAGGTATTTCATGACTCTGTTCACTAGGTTAATGCAGATTAGTTATGAGGATATATTGCCATATACCGGGGTGTCTAAATTTTAAAGGGCTGGCCATATCAAGAGTTGACCAGGATATGGATTGCGTGGAACTGTCATACACTGCCGTCGGGAATGTAAAATCCTACAACCATTTTGGAAAACAGTCTGGCAGTTTTTTAATAAGTTAAATATACATTTACCATATGTCCCAGTCATTCCACTCTTAGGCATTTGCTCCAGAGAAAGGAAATTGTGTATTTATTCAAAGTGT
This sequence comes from Prionailurus viverrinus, assembly GCF_022837055.1. Taxonomy (NCBI): domain Eukaryota; kingdom Metazoa; phylum Chordata; class Mammalia; order Carnivora; family Felidae; genus Prionailurus; species Prionailurus viverrinus. The sequence goes on along the minus strand of NC_062565.1, from coordinate 127,185,338 downwards.
TGCACTTGAATGTTCATAGCAGCTTTATTTTTAGTAGCCCCCAAAGTGGAAACAACACGAACAATGATTGAAAGGTTAATGGGTAGGACTGCTGTGGAATATCCACACGATAGAAAACTACTCAGAAATAAAAAGCAATAAACTATTGATATATGCTACTGCACCAATGATTCTCAAAGAAAATTTGCTGACAAAAAGCAGACCAAAAAAAAAAAAAAGTGTATCTGCTACATGATTTCATTTAGATAAAATTCTAGAAAACATCACTGTGGGAATGAAAAGCAGATCTGTGGCTGCCTTTGGGTGAGGTGGGCAATGAGCTGTGGGAAGGACAAATAAACAAAGTAGTGTGAGCAAATTTTGGCATTTCGGGAGAGATTGCTATGTTCATTATCTTGTGATAGCAATTTTTTGATGGTGGTTTCGTGGGTATACACATATGTCAAAACTCATCCAAACGGGGACTGTAAGTATGTGCTGTTTATTTCATGTCATTATACCCATTAACACTGTTGAATCAAATTCTGGTTCTCTAAAACGACAATCACTGACTCTCACAACATACACAACTTTATGAGGCTCAGCTGATTTAAGCAGGGACCACCGGGTGGATCTGTTTCACATGCAGTGGCTAGAACTGACGTGTGTCTTCCTACAGAGCACTAACACTGGGGGGCTGTGCTTCGTGTGTCTCATGTCCACTTTTGACTAATAGATTAACTGGTACAGGTTATTCTCATGATGATGACAGAAGTGAAAACAGATAAAAAGAAACAAGGCATGATAAATCTCTTGATTTGGAAATGGTATGCAGTCACTCCTGCCTCTTCCTGTTTGTTAAAACGAGTCACATAACCAATTCCAAAGTCAAGCAAGATTAGGAAATACACCTCACTCATTATGAGGCCATAGTAAGGGCATGGTTGCAGGAATAGTTGAAGAATGGGGCCAGGAAGGCAATCTAACATGCACAAAAGATACAGTATTTTGTTCAGAAGCAGCCAATACATTTTGAAAAGTACCTCAAAGAAAGAGGAAATCAAATTGCTCTTTACCTTAGTAATTTTCCATTACATTGTAAAATCTCATCTCCTAAAACTTTGTGTATCAACCCTAACCATGAGGCTTCAATACTAAATCCATAAATGTGTCAAATTATGACACAAATAAGTCTTGAGCATATTATGTAAAAAGAAGAAAGTCCTTGATTCTATGAAAAACCAAAACAGAAAATATGCCCTCCCAACCAACTCTATTAGCTCTGGAATCATCTCAGATCAGTCTTCGGCTACTACTGTTGAAATGTAAAAAAGGGACCTTGAGATGTTTAAATTCCTTAACCATTATATCTTTCCCAGATTGAAATCCCCATGTAGTTTGTTATTATTTTTAAACTGTTTGGGATTAACACTTGTTCTAAATATTCTTCATGTTTTCACATTCTTCCCATTTCCTTAAAAAATAGCTAAGAGAATTTTAAGGCAATTCGTGTGTACATAGGACTTGGAAAATGTTAGGAGGTATTACTCATCCTCATGGATGGGTAATTCTGCTGAGTAACATAGCTGCCCACACAGTGTTCTAGTTAGTTAAGGGGAAGTTAGAACTTTGAATATCTCTTGGCCAGATATACTCTAAACTATAAACAGCTAATTCTAAGGGAAGCAAGGTACATTTGTTAGAATAAGTTAATAATAGCTGCATTATCTGCCTATAAATATTTCTCCAAGGTGAAACACATGAGGTTCCAGGAGAATTTCAGGTGAAATAAAATTCATATTTTAATCTGAATATAAAATATTCCCACAGTCTTCCTCAGAAGTACAGCTGTAACATTCAAACTGAAAGGAGAAGAATCTTTCAGGACATTTTCTTTCTCTGACATTTATAATAAGTATTTGCTCACAGCAAGAGAAGGGGAGTGCTGTAAAACAAAAGGTCTAGCTATATCATTTTTAAAAAGTATGTGATTTTCTCTATTAACTGTTTTTCAGAACTGGCTAACTCAAGATTAATTGTTGTATACAAAACCGAGTCTGTATATATGACTAGGGATCCGCCGTCAAAATAGTATTTGTTTTCCTGGCCATTAAAGCTGTAGGAAAGTGGAGGGGGGGAGGCAAAGGGAAAATATAAGAGTTGAGAAGACATTTATTACATGTTCCACAGGCACAACTCAGAAGAAGGTAAACGTGAAATAATAATAAGATTTAACCTTGGAGACTGAACTACAGCGGAGGAGACCAGACTCTGAGCATCCCGTGTTTACCCTTTTGATCTTATTATTATGTGACACAGAAGGAGAAGAAGGTTCTGCTGCTAGGGAAAAACAGATCATGGATGGGAAGGTAAATGTCAAGGAGAAAATAAGGTTAAAATATAAAATCATGACCAAAAGTAACAACATTGGTTTGCATGGAATGCCAACTGAAAAAAAAAAATCATAGCTAGGAAACCAAATACGAGTGCAGCAGGAGGAAAGAAAAGGAAAGGTTATTAAGGTCACTTCTCTAAGGCACACACAGAAGTGCTAACTTGCCAGCTCTCTGACTTTTCAGTCGAAGGAAAAAGTGTATCATATGTGTGGATTCATATTTTTCCTAAGAATTCAGTGGTTATTTAGGGTTTTTTTTCCGTCTTGTTTTTCTTTTTCTTTCTTTTGTTTTCATGTTATTGAATCCTCTGGACTTGTATATCGGCTTATTTTTCACAAGATCTATTCACGTGGATATCTCCATGCAAGAGATTTTTTTCACATTGATATTTCTGTACTATCAATTGTTAAAATGATGAGGCTTGAATGAGGAAGTTCAGAAACAACTGAACACAAGTACAAAAATACTCTCCTGGGGCGCCTGGGTGGCGCAGTCGGTTAAGCGTCCGACTTCAGCCAGGTCACGATCTCGCAGTCCGTGAGTTCGAGCCCCGCGTCAGGCTCCGGGCTGATGGCTTGGAGCCTGGAGCCTGTTTCCGATTCTATGTCTCCCTCTCTCTCTGCCCCTCCCCCGTTCATGCTCTGTCTCTCTCTGTCCCAAAAATAAATAAACGTTGAAAAAAAAAAATTAAAAAAAAAAAAAGAAAAGAAAAAAGACAAAAATACTCTCCTGATTCAGTACAATGTTGACGATACTGGGTAAACCGGTCTAAATCCCCAACACCCCAGAAAGGTCTGCACTAAAAGAAATGCTTGTTTGCAGGCCACATTGTTTCTCTGTCCATTTCTATGTTTAATTAATAACAATGACAAATCAGGATGATTCAGTTAGCAAACAGTACACAAATGGATTTTTTTTCAGTCTGGTTACATCATTGGCCTTGACATTAGCTGAATTGTCACTGCTAGTTTTGACTATTCAAAATGATCCTAATGGCATATGTAGCATTTTAAAATTAGTCAGACACCTATTTATGCTGGGAAATAAAGTTTCCTATGTATCCAGGGAGAGGAATTGGGATCATGAGCACCTAGACAGCCTCTGCCTTAGGGGGTCACTCTGAAGCAATTTATACAATGTAATATAAGACCATTTAGTGACACAAGAGAGATTTCATTATGTATTATAGGCTGTTACAAAAGGAGGTTAAAATTTAGATTCATATTGTTTTCCATCAAATCAATGTATGTTTGACATGCATGGAAAAGAAACAACTGAAATATACCCTAAGTGGCTTGGTATTTTATTTTCTCAATATTATTACTAACAGTGGTTTAGGTTTTCTTGTTATTTGTTTTCTGTAACGAAGACACATGACATTTGCCATATAAAAATGAAAGAAAAAGTAATAAAAGATATATACATAAATGCATGCCCATCACTGTATAGATAATAAACAGCAAACCATTTTTAGCTTTTTGGTTGCATGACGAACTCCCATGAGAAATGCTAACCTGCACATGCCAAGACTGACTTTAGGGTCAGAAGTCAAATCTCAGGTACCACTCTGGCAGTCCACGAGTTCTTTATCTGCCTCATGCATTTTCCTTGTGTCCCACACCATATCACACCCCCCACATCCTGCCAATGATAGAATTCCCACTGCGGCTGTCATTGCTACCATATTATTATTGTTGTTTTTATTCTAATTGCTTTTACTAGGTATCAGGAATCTTGTCTGTTTATAGATTGTCACTAGAAATACAGTAATAAAATATACCAAAGAAAAAGTAAGATTCCCAGAAGAGGGGGAAAAAAAAGTTTTGGAAGAAAACCTTAGTACATCCCTTTCACATGTTAATGAGAATGAAGAATAAAGCATTAATAGCATGAATATTAAAAATAATATTTTTTTTAGATTTATAGCAATAGGAAAAACATCCTTGTTTTAAGTGTATGAAAGAAAGGAATCATTAATATGTTCAAGTTTAATGATATATATGTATTTTCAGGCCATGTTATAACAAAGATAGAAATAATTTTTAAGTAACAAAACTTAGAAAATTGGAAAACACACTCTCCCACATGCACATACAAAAAAATCCCAATGGGTTCCAGAAAAAAAAATGCAAACATCCTTAACATATTTCTTAAATTCCCAAAATATACTTTATGGGAAACTTTGGAATGTGAACAAAATACTTAATTCACTTAAATACTTGTAAAATAAAAAAGAAAAAGAAAAAATTAACAAAGTAAACATGAATTTTGTTTCCACCAAGGGAAAATCTTTGGCAAGGGAAGAAAAAGAATAAAGTAGGAAATAATAAAAGTTAGAGCAAAAATCTCAAGTTAATAAAAAATTCAATTGGTAAAACAAAACAAATCAAAAGCTAACAGTTTCCCTGCTTTCAGGACTCATTAAAAACTTCTGCAAATTTCATTAATTCAAGCAGACATTTTTTAAAAAGACAGAAAATAATCAATGTAAATAAATACAATGTGTGTGTATGTGAATACTTCTGAACTCATAAGTGGAATAATTTTATTAAACAGTGGCAATTACCAAAATTGACCGATCAATGAGGTAAGTATGATAATAATTGTGAATGAATTATGTAAAAATGTTAATATCAATAAGAAACTATTTGTAGAAAATGTCTTAAACCAGAAATATGGCATGATCTTCAACTCATTCTATAAGGTAAATGTGATCTTGATTTTACTTATTTATTTAAAACATTTTTTAAGATTATTTATTTGAGAGAGAGAGAGAGAGAAAACAGGGGAGGGACGGACAGACAGAAAATCCTAAGCAGTCTCTGTGCTGTCAGCGCAGAGCCTAATGCAGAGCTCAGTCTTACGAATTGTGAGATCATGACCTGAGCCAAAATCAAGAGTCAGATGCTTAACCGACTGAACCACCCAGATGACCCTGGTATTGATTTTAAAACATGATATAATAAGAAAAAAGGCAAGCCATTCTAACTTGTATGTGAATACAGATAAAGACTAAAACAACTTGTAAAATGACTATAATAAGATATATTTTCGGAATACACAAGTTCATCTCAGGAATAAAAAGCAAGAAATACACAGGTAACCCAATTATGTTTATCCAGACAATATATAAAAGTATAAGACCATACAGTTACGCTAATAATAATACCAGATGCTCACATGCATATAATTTTAAATGCATTTTTAAAAAGTGAAATGTTCATTTTAAAGACAAAGATAACACTAAGAAGTATATGGTACTTATTTACTATGATCAATAGGAACTTTAAAGAATACAGAGAAAGTATTAGCAATAATCTTTTTTTGAAACCGGGGGAGGGGGAGTGGAGAAGCAAAGAAGCCATGTGAATCCATGGCCTTCATTCTGACCAACCAAAGCCTTCTGTAACCTGTTTCTAATACATCTCCACCTCAGACCATGGACTTCAGAAAAGGGAAAATACTTCCCCAACCTGCTTATTTTTGCCCCATCTTAATGTGGCTTATGCCTGTCTTGTGTATCAGGTCATTTCTTCCCAGCTCAATATTTCTGAAACAAGTTATCTTAAGTGATAATATTGTATGATATTTTACTACATATCAGGCACTTCTCTGGGAACTTCCAATGTGTTAACTCACTTAAGCCTCCAAGCAACCCTACTTTTATTATTATTTACATTTTATAGATTTGAACCTGACTCCTTGTGCCCCTGGCCTGAAATCTTACATCCTATTGATATAGAGTCAGAAATTAAATTCTGAATCTGACTCCATAACCATGTTTTCAAATATGCTTTATATTGCTTTCATAGGCTTTACATTCCCAGGTCAGAAAACACATTCTCCAAAATACTGTCCTCATCCTCTGACATTCTAGTATTTTATGTCTACCTTTTATGACAGTTCTTAATTTACATCTCATTTTTTTTTTTAAGTAGGCTTCATGTCCACTGCGAAGCCCAATGCAGGGCTTGAACTCACAACACTGAGATCAAGACCCGAGCTGAGGTCAAGAGTCGAATACTCGATTGAGCCGCCCAGACACTCTTTATATCTCATTCTTTGAACTTAATGTGCATGTCTAAAATCCAGTCTGGACTGTAAGCTTCTTGAAAGTAAATTCTAAAGAAACTAGTTAAGACCTTAGATAGTGAAGGCATAACATGACATCAGCATTAATTATTTATCTGTCTACTACGTTGAAAACCTTGAGTTCACCCTGATACTTCTAATTGTCATCTAATACCACAGATTTCATTCCAGTTTTCTTCCTTTCCATATATGTAAACCCCTTCTTGGATGATAAGAAACATGGTCACCATAATACTTATTATCTTTACTTATTGGATCAACCACCCTAAGTATAATTGCTCTTTTGTTGCTGGATATCGTCCTCACCCCAGTGAGGCTTCAGTATGCTGCTCCAGCAGCCTGCTGTCACTGTCTTGCGTGGATACCCTTCTTTCCCCACTCAGGCCCATCCTCCCTACACCAAAGTCACTATTATGCCTCCTGTTCCCATCCCAGGTGTACCTGTTACGTTGCTTGTCATTAAATAATGGTTTTTGGATTTAATTACTCAGAAAGGAAGAAAGAGGAAGGAAGAAATGAAGGAGGAAGGCAGAAGGAGAAGGAGAGAGAGAGAAAGGAAGGAAAGAAAGGATCCTTATTGGCTTTTAAACAGTTGCTGTGTGCTAAAAATATTAATGAACACAAAAAAGTAGTTATTGAACATGCCTTGGGGAAGGGCGAATATAAACCTACCACCTCAAATCACAACATTTCTAAAAATAATGAAAATACTACCCATCAATATCTACATGCTACTGTGGAATACATCTAAAACAGTGTTCAGAGGAGAATTTAGAGTCTTAAATACCTGTATCAATGAATGTGAAGGAATAATACTAAGTGAATTAAATTCCCGTATCAGTGAGAAAACAAATATAAAGTAAGCCCAAAGTAAGCAATAGGAAGGAAATAATAGGGTTAAAATTCACAATTCAAGAGACTAAAAAATAGAAAAAAAATACAGTTAATTAGTAAATAAAATTAATCTTCTTTGAAAAAAAAATCAAGTAACAACTAAAAAAACCCTGAACATAAACATGCAAAATCAAAAACAAATAAGGCTGTTAAAACAAAATAATACAAATTATAAAGAATACTTTTTCAAAATGTCACACAAATTTTAAAGCCTAGATAAAATGTGTGATTTTCTAGGAAAAGTTTATCAAAATTAACTACAGTGAAGGTGGAAAGCTTAAAGAAATTACTTCCCATAGAAGTAGAAAAATGTATCAAAGAGCAACCCACAAAAAAAGATAAGGTTCTGATAATTTTATATATAAATTCCTTACCATTCAAAGATTAATTTCAATGCCAACTTTTTTTTTTAAACAGTGCAAAATATAACCGTGGCAGGCAGTATTCTAAGATGGTCCCAAGCTATCCACTGTCTGGTGTGAATGCCCTATGAAATCCCTTCCCTTTTTGTGCACAAAATCTGTGCATATCATAATCTATCACTTCCCTGATTATCTTATGTTATATGGCAGAAGGGAAATTATCCTGGGTAGGTCTGACCTAATGAAGTGTTTTAAGTGTTTTCTCCAGCTGGTTGTTGATGGAGGAGATAGAGAAATATGTTCCTGTGTATCTAAGTGAGGCAACTAACTGCCCTTTGTGAATCACCCATGGAGGGCTCCAAACTCGTGGGCAGGCAGCCTTGAGTTGCTGAGAGTGACCCTTCCATAATAGTTAGCAAGGAAATACAGTCCATGGTCATATGGCTGAAAGAAGATGGATTTTGCCAACAGGGTGAGGGAGCTTGGAAGTAGCTCTTTCCCTAATGGAGCCTCCAGATGCAGATGGCTGACATTTTGATTTCAACTTATGAGGTCTTGAGCAGAGAACCTAGCTAAAACGTGCTCAACTTATGACCCTTGGAAACTGTGAGATAATATATTTGTGTTGTGTTAAGTAAGCTTCTAAACTTGTGGTGATTTGTTACATAGCAATAGAAAGCTCATACTCTAATCTAAAGTAATGCCAAATTGGGATAAAGTGACATTTTGTGTCTCCAAGTATGACAATGCAACAGGCAACATCACCTAAGTAGTATCCTTATTAACAAAAAATTAACCTGGGGCACCTGGGTGGCTCAGTTGGTTGATCATCTGACTTCAGCTCAGGTCATGATCTCATGGTTCATAGGTTTGACCCACGTAGTGGGCTCTGTACTGAAAGCTCAGAGCCTGCTTGGGATTTTGTCTCACCCTCGTTCTCTGCCCCTCCACAGCTTGTGTGTTCCTTTTCTTTAAAATAAACATGAAGGGGCGCCTGGGTGGCTTGGTCGGTTAAGCATCCGACTTCGGCTCAGGTCATGATCTCACGGTCTGTGATTTCGAGCCCCGCGTCGGGCTCTGTGCTGACAGCTCAGAGCCTGGAGCCCGTTTCAGATTCTGTGTCTCCCTCTCTCTCTCTGCCCCTCCCCTGTTCAGGCTCCGTCTCTCTCTGTCTCAAAAAATAAATAAACGTTAAAAAAATTTAAAATAAACATTAAAACAAATTACAAAAACAAAAACAAAAAACCTTAACCTGAATCTGTGTATGAGATAGTAACTAATCCAAATTGATAGACATGACCCAAAATAACTAGTCTGGTTTCCTCAAAAGTATGTCATCAAAAAACAAAACAAAAACAAAAGTGGAAAATTGTTCTATGTGAAAAGAGACTAACTTGGCAAAACAATGATATGCAATGTGATCCAAGAGTGGGGGAAATGTCTATTGAAGACACTGAGATAAATGAGGAAATTAAATATAGGCTATATGGTAGATAATGCTTTTTTGTTAGTGTTAAATTGTCTGAGCCTGACCAATGTACTATGGTCATGTGGAAGAATGTTCTCATTTTAGGCAACGTATAAAATACTTAGAAATGAGTTACTGTCATATCTATGAAAAGTCTCCCAAATGGTTGAAAGAAGAAAAAGGAGAAAATAATGTGGAAAAATTTCAAATATGGAGAATCTAGAAGTATCCTTGAATGTTTATTGCAATACTCTTGCAATTATAATACTCTGTGAGTCTGAATTATAAAAATTAGTGAGTAAGAGACAACGTTTGCTGATGATATCAGGTACATGCATTTTATATAAAAACATTTCCACTGTACATCTAGGTCACCAAAGCATTTTTAAAAAAAGAAATGAAGAATGAATTTGATCACATTTTTTGTATGCTCAATACAATCGAGTAATTTTCTTTTAAATAGTTAATATAATGAAACAAATATATTTTTTAAATTTTAAAACATCATTGCATTCTTAGAGTAAATTATTCTTGGCATGGGAAATTAATCTAGTGGATTGATTTGCCATTTTATTTTTAATTTTGCATCTTATTCACAAATGAGATTGACTTCTAATTTTCCTTTTATTCTTCTCATATCTTGATTCATTGTTTAAAATCAGAATATAAAAACATAAGATAATCAATTAAAAAGTATTCCAGAAGTTTTCTATTTTGTTATCTGTGCCCACCAATAGTTCATAACACATGAAAAACAATGACCCTTCTCTATTATTCTTTGCACTGCTAATGCCGGGTTCACATCTTGTTTTTTAATAAAATGATATTGATAAAAAAAGGAATGAGGACAAATACATAAATAAGACAAGGAATGGAGATTGGAAGGCCTGTTAAGAGATCATTTTAATAGTAAAAGCCGATGGCTAGCCTGACAGAGTAAAGAGAATGGACTCATAATATTTAGTTCCCTCTGGTCACTGGATTGATATGATGGAGAAGTCGAGAATGATTCATAGTTATTTTTTATGTTCCAGTTTCAGACAATAAAAACAAAGAATGCTATTTTCACCTAGTTGCATTTTGATTTGTAGATTATTGGCTCTAAAGTTACTCGAGGGGACTGATTTATATTTTACTTGATAATTCTTATAAATATATCACAAGTTCCCGTGATTATCACAACATCCCTTTGAAGTAAACAAGACTGAAGTTATTAGATCCATTTTGCAGATTATATAATTGACACAGGAAAATTAAGAGATTTGCCAAAGATAGTGCAGATGATAAAGAACCAAGTATAAAGCCAGGGTCCTAGCTTTTTGGAATTTTTTAGTTCTATAACTTTCTGTAGTGTTGTTATGGGTTGGATTGCGTGGCTCCCAACCCCAAATTCATATATTGCAGCCATAAGCCTCAGGACCTCAGAATGTGACCTTATTTTGAAAAAGGTAATTGGCAGATGTAATTGATCAAGATGAGGTCACACTCAAGTAGGGTAGGTATCCAATATGACTGGTGCCTTTATAAAAAGAAGCAATTTGGACAAAGACACAGACACACCTACCCCATGAAAAGATGAAGGTAGATATTGAGGTGATGCTTCTGCAAACCATAAAATGCCAAAGATCACCAACAAGCCACCAGAAACTAGGAGAGAGATTCTCCTTCACAGAACTCAGAAGGAGTCAACGCTGCCCACTTAAACATCCAGCCTCCAGAACTGCGACACAAAAAATGTTGTTTAAGCCATTCAGTTTGTGGTACTTTGTTATGATAGCCCTAGTAACTTACTACATATGGCTTGCTATACATTCAGGTAGAAAATTATCATGACCAAAGTTAAATAAATGTCTTGTGTATTTCCTCTTTCTACTTCACTGAATTCTTATATATGTTATGATCATTTTAATCTAATCCCACATTCAGGGAAGTGATATGAATATCAGAAAAAAGCAACTTAAACTTTAATTCTGATCCAAATAGACAGAATTTAAATTTAATAATGGGAAAATCATAACTGGTCATGTCTTTTGTAGCAGCTATACTTTTCCCGTAACAACATCTTCTTCAAGTGTAAGTATAACGGGCCATGAATCCCCAAATTCCATTTCCCGTGCAGGTCTCCATATACCATAATGGACACGTTTCCATTGCCATCATTTCATTTCTGTTTCTATAAAGGCACAATTAATATTCAGCAAATTTTTCAGTGTAAGTGTGTCCAATGCAGTATTTGGGAAGTGCTGATACTAAACAATGATTCTTTGTTTATCTGGAATTCAAATCTAACCTAACTTCTCATACTTAGTTTGGTACCCCTAGACTACCTCTGCTAAATAATTTCTGGCTACAAGAGTTCAAGTGCATAGAACTAGAAATATTAACAAAGCTAGGAAGAACCCTTCAAAAATACCAGTATTGGTACCATATAGTATGGAGAGCTTAGTAAGTAATACAACAGCTTAGTTAGTAATACAACTGGCCAAAACAATAAAATATAGTAGTTATAATTTGAACTGATATCAAGATCATTCATTATTGTGAATAAATTAATTTGAATAAATAAATTTCACACCTATCCAAGAGCTATTGATCACCTTTAGCCATTATAAAATACACCATGGAGACAAATTGAGTATTCAAGTCCATGTTGAAGAATAGAACGCTTGAATATCTCACAGCAGACTGGAATAAACATCAAAATTATGCATTACTTAATGAATAATAATAAGGGCCCATTTGCTTCTCATGGGTTAAACATCTAATTTCAGCTTTAAGGACATTTTTAGGATATATTGTCTTACTTCACTTTAGAAAATAAAATACCTGAATTTCACACAGTTCCATGCTTACTTATCTTCTTCCCTTTTGCTATTATCTTGGGTACGCACATTCTTCTCCCAGATTTCCAAATAACTGGCTCTTTCATGTTGCTCTATTATCAGTTCAAACATCACCTTCTCAAAGTAGCCCTCATGGACCAGTCTGTATATAGCAGACGGGGGCATATTCATACTACCTATCACATTACTTTGCTGTATTTTCTTCTTAACGTTTAAGAATATTTAACTTGCATTTCAATGTACTTTTTTGTACATTTCTGATGTAATTTTGTTTACTTTTTTTTTAACATTTATTTATTTTTGAGACAGAGAGAGACAGAGCATGAACAGGGGAGGGGCAGAGAGAGAGGGAGACTGAAACAGGCTCCAGGCTCTGAGCTGTCAGCACAGAGCCTGACGCGGGGCTCAAACTCACAGACTGTGAGATCATGACCTGAGCCGAAGTCGGATGCTCAACTGACCGAGCCACCCAGGCGTCCCAAATTTTGTTTACTTCTTTTTTTTTTTTTTTTCAACGTTTATTTATTTTTAGGACAGAGAGAGACAGAGCATGAACGGGCGAGGGGCAGAGAGAGAGGGAGACACAGAATTGGAAACAGGCTCCAGGCTCTGAGCCATCAGCCCAGAGCCCGACGTGGGGCTCGAACTCACGGACCGCGAGATCGTGACCTGGCTGAAGTCGGACGCTTAACCGACTGCGCCACCCAGGCGCCCCAAAAGTTTGTTTACTTCTTAAAAGAATATGTCTTTCCTTACTGGAATCTAAATTTCATAATATCCAATGTCTTGTTTATGCAACTTACAATGGTGGGTTGGGAACAACACTTGGCAAACTTTTAATGTAGTGCTTTACACAGAAAATGATCATATGCCTGCCACACCTTTGGAATCAGCCCAATAGTGACCAGTTCAAGGGCTTCAGAGACCACAGACAATGCCTACCCAGCCCTGGTACTGAGGTATCAATGTCTTGGCAGTGATAATTCATTCAAAGCTATCATTCAGCCAAAGAATAGAATTTGGGAGCACTTAGCATACAGTCTTGAGTCAAATGAACCTAGACTGAAGTTCCTGTTTTGCAATATACAAAATAGCAGATTTTGTGTTTTAGGCTTTTGATCAATAAATAAAAGTATCTATAGTATGGGAAAGTTGTAAGGATTAATGAAATAAAGCGTGTGCTATATCACAGTAGACTGGGAGGTTTTTATTTGTTATTTTTTATTTGTTTTGTTTTGTTTTGTTTTGGATTTGGTACTTCTATCCACTTCCAACCCATTAATATTTTAGAAGAAGAATTAAGAGGTTTTAAGAAAGTGGGGAGAGGAACTTAACATGACTTAACCTTAAGTTCAAGGTTAAGTTGAACTCAACCTTAAGTTCACTTAAGCTAATGTTCAAATTAGCAGGGTGTTAGAAAGCCATGAGTGAGTGTGGTGTTTATAGGAAAATATATAATATTTACAATATAGAATATAATATTGAGAACATTTGCTGGGAGTTAATGTATAGGATCAAAGAATCTAGATTCTCTAATTTTTCAATGATTCAAGGCAAATTCTTCAATGAAACTATAGTGGACAGATGAGTAATTGTTATTTTTGAGAAAAATCTATTAGTCTAGAAACTAGAAATCAAAGTTCATTATATATATATATATATAGTAAGTAATATATATAGTAATATTACTATATATATTACTATATACTATATATATATATATATTACTATATGAAATTAAATGGGAAAACTTTGGAACACAATGGGAATTATTGATTTTAAACTTTTCCTCCATTTTCACTTAGTAAATGCCAGGTTTTCATCTCAAGTTTTGTGCACTGTTCAAATGTTAATTCTTATTTAATAAAATCTTATCCTGTTGTTTGAATATTTTTCTATTAATGGCTTCATTGGGACATTGTTGGAAAACTACCACAAGAAAAGTGGCATTCTTCCTTATTAAATTCGTCTTGAATTATTTACATTCATTTTGTTGAACACTCCCCTTTGATCTACATTGCATTGCACTAATGATTTTGCTGCAAACAACATGAAAATGTTTTCCATATTCCCTCAGCAAATGTAAATGCTAATAGTACATCTATATGAAAAATGTCAATATTATAAGCTTAGATTAAGTACAGTGCTTAGCATGTATTGGAACATCCATATTTAATTAATGAGTAATAGTATCTATCTTTAATAGATTGAGTATTCAGCAGAAACAGAACATTTACAATATATCTGTAGACTGTAGTTACTAAGAAAAAAAAATCCAAATAACCAGTCATTGTTCTTGCATAGGAGTAGGGAAGACACTAAGCTTAGCTTCCTAATCAGAAAGCCAATAAATTCTATGGATTATATTTTGTGACTAAATATTATAATAATATAGCATAAACTCCTTTTCTTATGCATCAAAATGTTCTGGAATATATCCTACTCTCTTTTATTTTACATTTGCCTCCATTTAAAGGGTTTTTCCTTCAGATTCAAGAGTGTGTTTGTCAAACCTGTGGCTATGTTCCTAAATATCCCTTGATGCTCTGTGGTAGGCAGGAATCTAAAATGAACTCCAATGAGTTGCATCCTTGTTTAATTCCCTCCGCTTGAGTGTGGGCAGAGGCTGTCACTTGTTTCTAGCCAAAAAAAAAAAAAATATATATATATATATATATATGACAAAGGTGATGAGATACCATTCTCTTCATTTGGTTAATTATATCACAAAGATGATGGGATATCTATTCTCATAATTAAACCTAGAGCAAGAGATTCTCTGGCGGGCTTTGAAGAAGTAAGCTGTATGTTGTTATAGAAGGCCTGTGTGAGGGCCACATCTCAAGGAAGCACCCCAGGTGACAGTCAGTAAAAACAGGGAACTCGGTACCATGACTGCAAGACTAGAATTCTGCCAGTAACCACATGTGTTTGGAAGAGAACCCCAAGCTCCAGAAAGAAATACAGCCCAGTCTAGACTTAACACTCAAGCCTGGTAAGACCCTGAGCAGATGTCCCAGCTACACTCTCCCTAGAACCCTGGCCCAGGGAAACTGTGTGATTGAAAACAGAAAAAACAAAAATGTTGTTTTAAGTCACTAAGTGGTAGTAGTTTGTTACACGGCCAGAGAAGATAAATACGTGCTATCTCCACCACAAGATGTCTGCGTAACTTTTCTTTAACTGCTTCTTCTACTTGCAGTGACTCCAAATCCTGCCTCTCACGTCTGCCTGTTTTTACTTCTCCTGCTTCTCCTCTGGGCTCATATCATTTGTCACCTCTCAGAAAACTACTGTGACCTCCACTACAGAGTAAATTAGGTGCCACTCCTTCCTCTTCCCCCAGTAATTGTATATGCTTTCTTACATCTTATTTTAATGGGTTTCCATTAGAGGCTCTTAAGTGCAAGAATGATGCCTTGTTTATTTCATCACATTCTCAAAGTTAATATAATGTATTGTATTTCTCTAACTCGTAGGAGTGGTCCGTAAATTCCAAGTTTCAAACCGTCCTTAAATTCCTAGCTGCATCAGAATCACATAAATTCTGAACCCTCTTCTAGACCTACTATGTTCAAATTTAGGTGGGTAAGGATGCTCTTGGCCCAGCTAATCCTTCTAGTCTTATATTCTAACAGTCAATCAATTCATTAGGAATTACAGATGCATGGAATTAGTTATGGTTTGCTGAATTGTCATAATCTCTCATTTTTTGGAGCTTTTCCCCGTTTCTCCTCATTTTTTTGGAATATCTATTAACCTGGTTTTGTCTGGTTAAGTCACTCATTATTCAAAATTCAGCTTAAGATTCAAATCCTCTAAAAGGCATTACTCAACCCACAGATCTTTAGGCTACCATCTCCCAAACATAACATTAATTACTCATTTCTAGGCAATGTTTTTCTGCTCTATAAAGATATCATTTGTATTATATTAATCTTTGTGCCCCAAATTGATAGCATGGTATTGAAACGTAGGAGACTAACATTTTTTTTTCTGAATGAAAAAAAATGTCAGAGTCATATGAGTAGGAATTTCACAGACATATGGACCTATGACTTCAAGAATCTTCCTAATTAGAAGCATCAGAAATCGAGAAATAGTGATATTCTAAGGTGAAATGACACATGAGGAAATCCCACCCCAAATTCTGAGATTATGACATGTGCCACATTGCCACTGCCTTTTGAGAATGATTTCCTATTGAGCAACTATTGCCATAGGGAGGTTCAACATTTCCTAGGAATTCCGGGATGTAGAACAAGTTTGAAAACAACCACTATGAGCTTATGAAGGTAATTTTCATGTATGGCTCATGGAAATACATCATATTACTTTGGTTATAAGCCTAGATCACAGCCACTGGCAAATTTCTTCATCAGAAGTGAATTACTAGCAAATTAATGAATCAGAGAACCGTTCATGTTCGTAATGCCCAGAAGTACATTAAAAAGTGCTTATCTTTCAATGTGTTTTATACTTCATGCCAGGCGTATGCTAAAACAACTCTCGGGGTTCCTGGGTGGCTCAGTCAGTTAAGCTTTCGACTTTGGCTCAGGTCATGATCTCACAGCTCATGAGTTTGAGCCCCATGTCAGGCTCTGTGCTGTCAGCTCAGAGCCTGGAGCCTGCTACAAATTCTGTGTCTTTGTCTCTTTCTGCCTCTCCTCTGCTCATGCCCTCTCTCTCTTTTTCAAAAAAAAACCAACATTAAAAAAAATTAAAACAAGTCTCACATTATAAGATATAAGATTGGATGAATGGAAAAGACACGTAAAAACTGAAATAAAATCAAAATAATAATTTGTACTATAATTATATGGCACAAATATTAAGTCAAATGTTTAAATTTTAGTCATAAACTTCTACAAACAGCTTCAATTGTTACCCTAGTATACTTCCTTTGTGTCATAAGGCTAGTGAATATTATTTAGTCACTTAAAAAAATAGTTGTTTTTTTTTTTTTTTTTGAGAGAGAGAGAGAGAGAGAAGTGGGTGGGGCAGAGAAAGAGGCAGAGAGAAAATCCTAAGCAGGCTCTATACTGACGAGGGGCTTGAACTCACAAACCGTGGGATCATGACCTGAATCGAGATCAAGAGTCCGATGCTAAACCCACTGAGCCTCGGAGAGGGCCCTGTTTTGTCACTTTTTATATTTAACATCTATAAAATCTCTTTTTATTATTATTTTTTAACGTTTGTTTATTATTGAGAGACAGAAAGAGCATGAGCAGGGGAGGGGCAGAGAGAGGAGGAGACACAGAATCCGAAGCAGGCTCCAGGCTCTGAGCTGTCAGCACAGAGCCCGAGGCGGGCCTTGAACTCACAAACCATGAGATCATGACCTGAGCCGAAGTTGGACGCTCAACCGACTGAGCCACCCAGGCTCCCCAGATCTATAAAGTCTCTTAAAGAGATATGTAACTTGATCAGTAATTTCACTGCTCTCTTAGTGCTATTTTATTTACTATATTTTGAACTTTAACTCCATGTTATCATATTACAGTTAGTACATTTAAAGAAAATGCGTGTCTTCAAAACTATTCTTATGATATTGGATATTTAAATGTCTAATTCCTTCTAAACTGATATTTATATCACATAAAACTATCTCACATTAGATACTAATTAAGGACCTTTATTGATCTTTCAGAGAGCAATTATGAATGGTCATGAGCAGAACATATAATGAACTACCTTTAATCTCACAGTGATGGCATTGGCCAGTATAAAGTACTCTGTAGCCCTGTATTCGATAGAACTGGATCTCGTAACACAGTCATTTCATTTGGCAAATTATAATATGGTACCTTATTAATGCTGGCTAGATTTCAACCAAATGACTGTGTGGATGTAAAAGACTTAATATCCTATTAGCAACCCCATGATTCATCTAGTCCCCCAGGCTTGTTTCTAATCATAGCTTCTAATATTACATGTGATATTGGAATGTGCATATAAAAAATTTAAAACAAATTGAAACTTGAATGGTTGAAATATATGCTAGATAAAAGCTCTCTTGCAGATCACAATTTATTTTATTTTATCTTATTTTCATATATCTATGAAATCCATTTATTACATTCAGCTTAAAAATATACACATATATTTTAGAGCTGGCAAATCTCAGTGAACAATTATGTTTGCAAGTGAAGTATGTTATCAATGAATAAACACAAATTGGCTTGTAAAAAGTGCAATCTGTTAGCTAAGTGTGGCTTAAAGGATTACTGTACATTTATGTTACCTCTAAATGCTGATACTTATTTCAGAGGAGATTATCCAAGTATGATAACCAAGAAGATAAGGAAGTAAAAATAAATTGCGAAGGGTTTCCATCCTACCACAGGCATATCTTTATGAATAGCCCATAGAAAGGTCAAAATATCTCTATTAACATTTGAATAACATGAGTTAACATTTTATTTTTTTTTTAATTTTTTTTTCAACGTTTATTTATTTATTTTTTGGGACAGAGAGAGACAGAGCATGAATGGGGGAGGGGCAGAGAGAGAGGGAGACACAGAATCGGAAACAGGCTCCAGGCTCTGAGCCATCAGCCCAGAGCCTGACGCGGGGCTGGAACTCACGGACCGCGAGATCGTGACCTGGCTGAAGTCGGACGCTTAACCGACTGCGCCACCCAGGCGCCCCTCATGAGTTAACATTTTAAAGAACCACGAAGCATAGTCTTAATATAAAAAACAATATTAAGCAATGTCCACATATCTGAAAAAAAATTTTTACTGATAGATTCAGAGACTTGAAATAAAATCTGAGAACCAAAATAAAAATTGTCTGCTCACTTTATTTACCAACAGTCA
Organism: Prionailurus viverrinus; assembly: GCF_022837055.1. Lineage (NCBI taxonomy): Eukaryota > Metazoa > Chordata > Mammalia > Carnivora > Felidae > Prionailurus > Prionailurus viverrinus. The sequence continues at coordinate 127,166,480 of NC_062565.1, read as the reverse complement.
AAGGGTGGGTAAAAGTTTGGGCTTACATTTATCCACTCACAGTCTTGCTAAATGTAGAAACAGTAGGGAATATACAAAGAATGGTTAGTATAACCTTTTATCTTATGATGAGAGAATAAATGCTCCACTTTGACAAAGACAGTGGTAGTATCAGATCATGTACTTTAGTAACACACTTTGCAATTGTTTCTTCCCTCTAACATCTGGAAATTAAAGTGATTTATTATAAATAGATCGAGTCAGTTTAAAATATTCTATGGTCTTGCTATTGAGACGGGAAAATATTCATTTTAAAAAATGAAAAGCACATATAATACTTCATAAAAACTTCACTAAATCATGATCAGTTTACATTTCATGAAATCAGTTCATCTTAATATTACAGATTTTATGTTGACTTCTCAGGCACAAATTTTGTTGAAGTATTTATGTGATTCATAATACCAAATAGGGAGTCTTTTTGCATAAAATACAGTCTTGAAGTTAGCATCATCCAAAGAACAGAAATCTAGAAACTGTTTTAAAAAAATGACTTCTGGAAATATAGTGTATATACATATACATATATATATATATATATATATATATATATATATGTATATATATATACATATATACATATATATATATATATATATATGTATGTATATATGTATGTATATATACATATATACACTATATTTCCAGAAGTCACATTATATATGTGATATATATATACATATATATATATATATAATGTAGCTCAACTTATTGGCGGAAAATAGTAAGGTGTCACTGTGTATAGATGGGTGCACAAGTTTGTAGGAAGGCCCACAATTAGATATAAAGGTGACCCAAAGGTTAAATATTGTGGGCAGATTTTGATTTATGTAGATTACCACTGACTGGCAAAGAAGCTCTGTGAGCATAAATCTTGGATAGTAGTGAAGAAAGGAGGAAGGCAATATTTAATATTTGTATGGCTTTGAATGGTTATATGAAAATCTTTTCAGTTAATCTGATTGGTTTAATCATAAAGATTTTATGGGAAAATTAAATATGTGTATGGGAAAACAAGGATAGTAAACCCTTGGATAAGTAACATGTAATTTTCAGTACTTATTAAACTCAAAAATGGTATTCTATATGGACACATTTTTGGAATTACAATAGATAGCATGTCTATCTTAGCCAGAAGTTATTGGTTGAAAGATGTATGTTCTGCAATACAATATCCCCCATGGCCAAGCTAAAATATTCCACAGAATTAATTTTCATTATATTAGTGATTTTCAGTGAGTTCAAGGAACTTCAATGTTTATGCAAGTGTGGCATTCATATGTGTATTTTTTCACAGTTCAAGTAATGCAAGTTATCTTTTACACTCACTTTTAAAAATATAAAATTCTTGCCCTCTTATATTGATAATACTTGATCACTAAATTATATTGATCAAATCATTAACTGAGTGATAACAAATAGTATCCCAGCTGCCTATTGTAAACGAGATTCTACAGTGTAGTTTTGTTTGCTACTTTATAAATTCTTCGTATTCTATCAGCTTCTGTGGAGCCAAATAGGATGTTCCATTTACAAATTGCATTGTTGGATCTTTTGTTATATAAAAAGTGGTTATATAAAAAATGGCTCTGTCAGTATGCAAAATCTTTGCAAAGCAACAGAGACAGCAACTTGGGAGTACAACACAAATTAGACAAAATTAAAGAATAGAAGATAACTGTTAAAGTCTAATACTTGGGAGATATGATTCAATAGCCACCATTGTCTGTAGATAAAGTTCTGCAGCTAGGAATGGTACAAGAATGCCTTTCCAATTGGAGTGTAGTATTAACTCTAGCACGTTCCAGAAGTTATGTGTTCAGAAGAATTCAAATTTTATTGGCTTTTTATATTTGCTTTAATCTTTTAAAATATATTCCCTTATCCTTGTTATATTTCCTCCTCATTTTTTGTTTACTTTCTGAATATTTTTATAAATATTTTCAGACACAGATAAGAGAAAAGCCACCTTACTTTCTTGTTTCTAAGATTCTTTTAGTAAGACATATTTTGCCATATTCCAGTTCCACAAACTAAGAATGTGTCCTGTGATAGATATATTGAACAAACCATAAGTAATTTCTAGTAAGACTAATATGTTTATGAAAATTACCAGTGAAACCTTTTAAACGTCAGATTCTTAGCAAGTCTACTGAACTGGAATTTCTTTGTGAGGGTCCTGAACACTTTTATTAAAAACAACAACAACAAAACAAAACAATAACAACAACAACAAAACGAGTACTTGGGTGGCTCAGTCAGCTAAGCCTCTGACTTTTGATCTCAGCTCAGGTCATGATCTCATAGTTCATGGGATCAAGCCCCACATCAGGCTCTGCGCTGACACTGTGGAGCCTGCTTAGGATTCTCTCTCCCTCTCTCTCTGCCCCCCCCCATAAATAAATAAACAAACAAAAATTAAAAAATAAAAAAAAATACTTTTTGAAGAACATTATAATATACAGACAGAATTGAGAATGTCTATCATGACTGTCTAAGCCAATGTTGATTCCTTTGTGGATTTATTACAAATGAAGACTTAGAGGAATTAAACAGACTTTTATTTCAATGGCTGAGGAGTGAGTCAGTGTTTCCATTAGTGCTCTCATCTGCTACCACATCTTGTTGATTCCATCACTGCATTTTCTGTTAACCTGTTACTTACTAAGACAGTCACCTGCCACTTGGACAGTAAATCTGTTCCTTGTTGAGAAAGTCAGACACATTCAGATTATTTATTCATTCTACTAACCAATTTCCTCATTTTAGGTCAAACTGCATCATTTCAATAACCACAGGATACGTCTAAAGGAAAAAAAAAAATGACAGTGACTCTGCTCACATGGTAAAACCCCTGACTTCCAACCCATCTTGAGTATTCTACTTGGACAACCAGTTGCAATTTTCAAAGGATCTGACATATATAACTTACCTTCCTGAAAAGAGTTAAAAATCCCTGTCATAATTTATGGCAATAGAATACGCAAATTCAACATAATATTTTCGGTGCTACTCAGAGAATTACATTAAAAGAGCTACATTTAGGACCACCTGGGTGGCTGAGTGGGTTGAGTGGGTTTTTTTTTTTTTAAATCGGTATTTCCATCAACAATGTGTCAGAGCACTTGATCTGTTGTGTGTTATTCTTTGACCTCTCGTATGTTGCAAATATTTTTTGACCTTACCATTTGTTTTACGTTTGTTTATAGAGGATTTGGGGAGATGTTTTACTCTTTAACGTAGTCAGATTCTTCAGTTATCTCTTTGTAATGTCTTTGTTTTGACTCTTAGAAAGATGATCCCCACTGAGGACTCATATTAAAATGTACCTATTTTTGTAGTCATTTCTGTTCTTTGTTTTAAAGTTTATTTATTTTGAGAGAGACAGCCAAGTAGGGGATGGGCAGAGGGAGAGAGAGAGAATCCCAAGCAGGCTCTGTGCTGGCAGCACAGAGCCCAAAGCGGGGCTCGAACCCACAAAGCCGTGAGATCATGACCTGAGCCGATACCAAGAAGGGTTGCCTAATGACTGGGGCCCCAAGGCGCCCTTGTAGTCACTTCTTATGTTCACTCTCCCCTAGCTGGAATTTATCTGAGCACATAGCAGGAAGTTAAAATTCAACATGAGCTTTCCCTTAAAATGGTAAGCAATTCTTCTAGCATAATTTATTGTATAATTCTTCCTTTGCCACTTACTTTTGGTGCTAATTTTATACACACACACTCATAGTAAGGTCTTTTTTTTTAATGTTTATTTTTTGCGACAGAGACAGAGACAGGGCATGAGCAGGGGAGGGGCAGAGAGAGGGAGACACAGGATGCGAAGCAGGCTCACAGCTGTCAGCACAGAGCCAGACGCAGGGCCTGAACTCACAAATTGAGAGATCGTGACCCGAGCCGAAGTCGGACGCTCAACTGATGGAGCTCCCCAGGCACCCCAGTAAGGTCTTATTCTTGTCCATATTTTGTTTCATTGATCTATTATACCGGAAATATATTATTTTAATTATTGCAAATTTTGATTTATTTTTTAAGATTTTATTTTAGTTTATTAAAATGATTTTTCATGTCTATTTTTGAGAGAGACTTCAGCTCAGATCATGATCTCATGGTTGATGACTTTGAACCCCACATCAGGCTTTGTGCTATCAGAGCAGAACCTGTTTTGGATTGTCTGTCCCCCCACCTCTCTCTCAAAAAATAAATAAATAAACTTAAAAAAAGTTACATTTAAAGAGATTCAGTTGATTAATTTTTGTTTCTAATCCTCATGAAACCATTACTTATGAGATTATATAAGCATCAATAGAATGGCAAAACCTGGACTTAACTTTTTACCCAAACAGAAGAATTTTATGATAATTTACTTCCTTTATTTATTTAAAGTAGACTTACTACTTTACTTCTAGATTTCTTTTTTCTTTACCCTGCATGATCACAAAGTACAAAAGGTCTCACTTGATAGTAGTTTTGATAACAGTAAATATAGGAGAGATCATGCTGTTTTAATAATCCTTACCCAAGGGGCACCTGGGTGGTGCAGTGGGTTAAGCGCCCGACTTCAGCCAGGTCATGATCTCGCGGTCCGTGAGTTCGAGCCCCGCGTCAGGCTCTGGGCTGATGGCTCGGAGCCTGGAGCCTGTTTCCGATTCTGTGTCTCCCTCTCTCTCTGCCCCTCCTCCGTTCATGGTCTGTCTCTCTCTGTCCCAAAAATAAATAAACATTGAAAAAAAAATTAAAAAAATAATCCTTACCCAAATCTCAGGAACTTAGTACAGCAAAGGTTTTTTTTTTATTGCTTATAAAAAGCCTACTGTGTGTCCAGTCTGTTCTACAGGGCCATTATTGTTTATATTTTCAGCATCTCAGCATCAGGCTGATAAAGTCTTCAACATTTTTGTACTTGCACCATTTATAAGATACAGCCTCTTTGGTGAGGTGAGATAAGAGACTGGAGGGTCTCATATTAGAAATTAAACATTCTCTTTCATTAGTGACATTGTTCTTGTAGAAATTGGGCTCCTGATAGCCATTAAGTCTTTAAAAATGAATACATTTTTTTAAAAAAAAATATGATTACCACTTTTAGCAAATAAAATACCGCATGCTTCATAGCTATAGTAAAAAATCTGTTATTTTTCTAAGAGTCAAATTTAGATGGCATTCTCTATTTTATCTGTGTTTACCACAAACAGTTCAATAATAGAATGCAGATGGCTTTTGTTTTTTGTTTCCTAATTGTAATAATATAGGAGGTAAGAAAACACAGCATATCTGCTATGATCTCTTCCCCTAACATGAACTCTTCTAAATAGAATTTGCATTTAGATTTTTAAAACCAAAGGCAATGAATTATATTGCTTTGATAATTTTTCAACCACCTTAGACACCAAGAACCCAAGAGTGGTGTAGTTTGTGGATTAAATGCTTGCTTTCAACAATGTGATTTCAGAAAAAAATCCTAAATTCCAATAAAGGAAGTTTCCATATTAACAAGTGAAATTCCCATTTTTTTTATGAGCTATAACAGTGGTAAGTAAAACACAAGAGCAATCAGGTAATTATTCAGGTTGTAAAAATGTGGGGTTTTTTGGGCAGAATTGGTTCTATTTCATAAAAACTTCAGTAACCTGAAAGAGAAAATATATATTATTTTTTTTAAGTATTTACCAGGCAGTGACTCAAGCTTTATAAAGAATTTGACTCATGAATCAAAAGGACAGAGTCAAGGCTGATAGATTAATAAGATTCAAAGGAAAAGTATATGTCAGATTACTGTGAAGTGGTTCAGTTATTTTCTTTTACATGAACACACACACACACACATATATATATATATATTTTTTTCTTATATCCTGAATGAGAGTCAGTGATTAAACACACATAAAAAGAGTATAGAGATATATTCCAGTTGATTATTTTGGATTGATTATTCCAGTTGGTTATTCACAATCACATCTTTTTTTTAACTTTTTAAATGTTTATTTATTTTTGAGTGGCGGAGGGGCAGAGAGAGAGGGAGACAGAGGATCTGAAGTGGGCTCTGAACTGACAGCTGAGAGCCCAAGGCAAGCCTCGAACTCACAAGTCCTGACATCACAGAACTGTGAGATCATGACCTGAGCTGACGTTGGACACTTAACTGGCTGAGCCACCCAGGTGCCCCTGTCACAATCACATCTTGATGAAGAACATATTTTCCCACACAAACCAATAGTCCCATCACCACCATTAGCCAAATGTATAGATCAATGAGCCTGAGAGCAGAACAAACTAAAATGAGGTGTTCACCTGATCCACTATAGGTGCTATTATTTCATGATGAGATAAATATAGAAATTAAGAGCAAATGTTTAGAAACTTTTAAAGAATCTTGAATAACCAATTAACTGAGGGACACCTGGAAGGTTCAGTTGGTTAAGCATCCAACTTCGGCTCAGGTCATGATCTCACAGTTTATGGGTTCCAGCCCCATGTCAGACTCGCTTCTGACAGCTCAGAGCCTTCAGCCTGCTTCGGATTCTGTGTCTCCCTCTCTCTCTGCCCCTCCCCCTCTTGCACTCTCTCTTTCTCTCTCTCAACTATAAATAAGCATTGATTGTTTTTAAATAACCAGGTAACTGAATAGTTCATTCAATGTTATTACGTTTAATGTTTTAAAAGTGAATCTTATGGGGTTTTTTTATAATTTTATTTTCTGATGAAATGAAATTAGGTCATGATGAATTGGACACAAAGAAAAATAATGAAGTTTTAGCAAGTTTCATTCACTACATATTTTGAGAATTACTGCCCTATGATATGTTTTTAGACAATGTCTTATACATGTCTGTTGGGTGCACGAATGTAAAATGATTCTTAAAAAAATAAATACTTAATATGGTATGATTTAGCAACAGTAATTTTAGTGAAGAGCCATAATTTAAGTTTATAGAAGTAGCAGGAGTGGTGATAAAAATGGTACATTAAATTTTTCTGGAATAAAGATTTTGCAGTACAATTAAATTTGATGATTAAAAAATAAAAATGGAAAGCAATTATTAGTCATTAATTATGAAAGTAAAGCATATCAAAATATGTGAAATGCTTTAAAAAAGTGTGTGAAATGTGGCCAAAATAGTTCACACACACACACACACACACACACACATGCATTATATTAAATGTACTCATTAGATTGTGAAAACATTGGGAAAAAAAAAAACCTAACCATTCAATTCAAAATCAAAACAACGCTACAAAAATTATCATCCAATATATCAAAATAAGCACACACAAAAAATAGATAAAATAAATATTCTCACTCCTTAGACAACAGGTAGCCCAAGATTATGTTTCTGAAAGGGGAGAAAACCCAAGGAGCCATAGGATGCTTCAGTTTGCGACCCAGAGATTGTTTCCAGGCCACTTTTAAGGAAAAGAGAAACCAAAGAACAAAATGGTCTCACTGAGTTGAAGAGACAGAGCTTGGAGTTTGGCGAGGTCAACAGGGATAGACTTTGTGGAGAAGTGTATCAGAAAAGAGGGAGCTGCACAGAGAAAAAGAAACCAAGAGACTTTTCAAAAGGATCTCTTTAAATATTTGGACAAATACTAATCCGTGCACGAGTTGGTTGAGGTGGGAAAAATAATCACCAGAAAGTTGTTGGTTGACCAATTCCCAGAGTTGTGAATAGATTGTATTTCCTCCCGCTAAGACAACTCACCTGAAGCGCCTGGGTGGCTCAGTCCTTTAAGCCTCCCAGCTCAGGTCATGATCTCGCAGTTCATGAGTTCAAACCCTGTATTGGGCTCTGTGCTGACAGCTTAGGGCCTGGAGCCTGCTTCAGATTCTGTGTCTCCCTCTCTCGCTGTCCCTCCCCCTCTCATGTTCTGTCTGTCTCTCGAAAATAAACATTTAAAAACATATTTTAATTAAAAAAAAAAGACTTTCCAACCCATGGAAAGTCAGGGTGAATTTTCAGAGAGAATAGAATTATTCTCTAATATCTAATTTACCGTAGAAAAAAACCACTGCCCTATGAAAGCTTACAAGCAAGATACATGTTACATTTTAAATGTAAATGTCCTAAATACTCAAAATGATAGGCAGGCATCAGACTGAATAAAAGGCATGATTCAACTCTAAGCTGTCTAAAGTGATCTTAATTTAAATACCATGATATAGAGATATTAAAGTGAAAAGAAAGATATATAATGAAAACAATAGTCAACAGAGTGCTAGGGTGGCTGTACTAATATTAGACAAACTATGTTTTAAAAAATGAGATATTACCAGAGAAGAGAAAAAGTGAAATTCCACAATAATAAATGGGTCGATTCGTTAGGAAAACCTAACAATTCCAATAAGGTTATTAGTAAGAGAATAAGAAAAAATAAGGAAACAGATAGATGATGGCGACAATAGACGGTAGATAGACAGATGATAGACAGATGAGACATAGATGACAGATCCATCAATAGATACCTAGATGATAGACAGATTTACATTCCATCCTTTTTTCTCTCAACTGCTTTAAAAGATAACAAACATATAAGTTAATAATTTTAAAATATATCGTTGGGTTTGTGACAATATACACAATATACACAATATACACAATGGATGACTTTCTAACAGAAATAATGAAAATATGAAACAAAACAGTGTTATAATTGAAATGCTAAAGAGGCGCCTGGGTGGCTCCGTCAGTTGAGTGTCTGATTTCGGTTTCAGCTCAATTCATGATCTCAAGGTTCCTGAGATTGAGCCCCACATGGGGCTCTGTGCTTAGGATTCTCTCTCTTTCTCCCTCTCTCTCTCTCTTTCTTTCTCTCTCTCTCTGCCCCTCCCCCACCAAAATAAATAAACTTTAAAAAATTGAGAAGTAATTTCTCATAAACAGCTTTATCAAGTTATAAATAGAAAGAAACTTGCTAATTTTGAGCAAGTGTTGTCAATATAGGCCCCTGCCAATGGGGTGTGGTACTTTAGCAAACATTGCATGAAACAGTGACACTTTGGAAACATTCTCCTACTGGCATGAGCTAAATAGGAATACTCATCATCAATAATACTGTGTAAGTTGCAGTCAATGCAAAGGCACTAACAGAATAAGTATAATGCTTGAGAACAAAAGGACAAAATATAATTATTTGCAAGTGACTAAATATTCTGGTCTTAATTTTTTTTTAATGTTTATTTATTTTTGAGACAGAGAGAGACAAAGCAGGAGCAGGGGAGGGCAGAGAGAGAGGGAGACAGAATCTGAAGCAAGCTCCAGGCTCTGAGCTGTCAACAGAGCCCGATGCAGGGCTTGAACTCATGAACCATGAGATCACGATCTGAGCTGAAGTTGGACGCTTAACCGACTGAGCCACCCAGGTGTCCCTAAATATTCTTGCCTTTAAAAAATCCAAAATACTCATCAAAAACAGTTACTAGAATATGAGATAAGAAACATCACCAGAAAAAAAATAGTGGTATTCAGATCAAAATCTTTCCAATGGATCAAGAATAACCAATTCGAAAATTTAGCAGGAGACTCTCATTCATCTACAGTAAAAATGTTAAGATGCAACAAGAAATCACACCCTGCCATACAAGACCTACATGCAGAAAAGTGTCGAAACTTAACGGAAAGAATAAAAGAAGATATGAGCAAATTCATAATGATGAGAAGATTTAGTAAAGATACCATCTACTCAGACTTGATGAGAGGCAAGAGGAAAGTAATGAGTGGCCAAAGTCAATTCAGTCTCTACCCTCTAAGCAACTTTGTGGTCACTAAGATCATTACATGAATTTTCTACAAGGAAAAAGTCATAGAATAACTAGGATGAAATAGATTTGATCTCAGACCAGAACAATGGAAGAAAGGTCAGTCAATGGGTGAATCTGACTCCATAAAAAAATTATTTGTGTGAAAAATAATAAGCATAATTTAAAAATAATAATAAATTGGAGGTAGGGCTTTGCAATATCCAAAGAAATGGAACCCATAGCTATGCCCTGACTAAAGTAGTTGTCTAAATTGGTACAATTGCACAAGTGCACTTCCTAGAACCTTAGGTGTTTGGAGTGTACAGAATAAAACTGATTTTTTTTTTGGTTCTGAGGCAACATAAATGTGTTGATTTGTATTATAATGTTCCATGGTTAATAAGGCTTACATACTCTTCTGTGCGTAACTGTTCACTTTTCCGATTCCCAACATCTGAGTTTAAGACCTACAAGCAAGAATTTGTTCAAGTATCTCAGATATCTATCGAAAGTTTGTGGAACTTCTAAAAATTCTGAGTCAAATTTAAATAAATCTCTTCATTATAAAGATTTCTAAAGTTTTAGTAATTTAATATACACTATAAATACACAAGAAAAGGACATTAGTTGCACCTCTTCTAGCAAATATTTAAATCATGAAACTATTTTTCAACGTTTATTTATTTTGGGGACAGAGAGAGACAGAGCATGAACGGGGTAGGGGCAGAGAGAGAGGGAGACACAGAATCGGAAACAGGCTCCAGGCTCTGAGCCATCAGCCCAGAGCCTGACGCGGGGCTCGAACTCATGGACCGCGAGATCGTGACCTGGCTGAAGTCGGACGCCTAACTGACTGCGCCACCCAGGCCCCTCTCATGAAACTATTTTTAACAAAGCATATTTCAGGGCTAGTGTTTCATAATTGGTCACTTTTATAATAATTAAAAAAGCATTTTTCCCCTAAAGTCAGGGAATTGATTGATATGGGCGGAAGAGATCAAATGTAGTAAACATTTAGAGAAAAATAAATGTAGACATACTAAATACTCATCGACTGTTCTATGTGTAATTTAATAAAATGCAATCTTTACTTTCAGAATAAGTCATAATTTGAAGGTGATTCAGCGATATTTCGCCATTGGTCAACAGCAAAGCAAAATTCAGGAATGAAAAAAATGTACACAGAAGGAAATCAATGTAATCCTCTGATTACACACATTCAGACCATAACCTGTCTCCTTCTGTGTGACTTAAGGTAGATAAGTACAGCATGGATAGGGCATTCCGGAGAGCAGCAACATTGATGAAAAGCCTAGATCACAATGTTTATCTAAGAAAGATTACAGGGATGATTTGGGGCAGATTTCAGATCAGGATGATAGCAAACTTTAAGGATATGTAGGAATATTATTGTTCAAGTGTTGATGACCATTTCTGTTGAAAGAGGGACGAAAACCTAAGGATAAAATTGTAAGAATTTAAATTAGATATAAGATGAAGACTACTCATGAAACATATTTCTTTAAGTTTTACCAAAATATAATTTATTCTTGAACAATGGGGGGGGGGGGATTAGGGCCCTGACCTCCCCCACCCCCCCACAGTTAAAAATCCACATATAACTTTTTTTTTTAATCTGAGTATAGTAACACACAATGTTGCATTAGTTTCACTCGAACAACATAGTGATTCTACTTCTCCATACATTATGCTGTACTGACCACAAGCATAGCTACCACTGTACTTAGTTTCTGACTCCCCCAGATCCTAACTCATAATAACCTCCTGCTGACTGGAAGCCTTACTAATAACATAAACAGTCGATTAACACACAATTTTGTATGTTATATATATTACATACTGTACTCTTAGAGTAAAGTAAACTAGAGAAAAGAAAACGATACTGAGAAAAATCACCAAGAGGAAATGTATTTACAGTAATATACTGCATTTATTTTTTAAAAATCTGCATAAAAATGGACCATGCAGTTCAAACCTGTGTTGTTCAAGGGTCACCTGTAATGTATATGTGATATGTCTATTAAGTTATTTATGTTTATTCTGCTGTGAAGTAAAGGGATAGAATTAATGATCTTCCGAGGTCACTTAAATTCTAAAAATAATGTATTACATGTGTGTGTGCATGTGTGTGTTCATAAACATCATTCATATATTGCATACCTGTACTATATAGTATACTTACTAAATTCCTTATTATGATTCAACAATTTTAGTGCAATGGATGTTATAATTAAAAATTAAACCGAATTCTTGGCAACAGTTCTAAAGTATGTTTTGAATTGTTATTTTCTTAATGGTAGAAAGAAAGAAATTGTGTTCATTTCCCCTAAAGAGGTTATGTCTATTGTCAGTGACTGCCTGGAAGAGAGTAATAGTATCTGATTTTGTTTTCCTTTCAATATTATGGAGTTCAAATGGTGGGTCAGATATGAATATTTTATTCTTTCACAATCCTTGTGAATCATCTCAGATCTTAAGTAGTTACAGTACAATTCCTTAGTTTATTGTAACCAGAATGTTTATGCACATTGTATCTTTAGCAGACTCATTCACAATGAATTCAGTAGTCATGAAGAGTACTCAAATTCTAAAACTTAAAAAAAAAGTCATATTTTCAAATTTTAAAAAGTTGCACTCTCCCTTCGCTCCATCCCCAAGGTGAAAGTACGGAAAAGGCACTCAAGTCAGTACACGTCTGCGATCCTAAAAAATATTGAGTACCTTTACACTTGACCTCAAAACTGAACATCACATGTTCCAGTCACTGACTAGTAAATATGTGGGGAAATTCATTCTGTTGTTGAAGACAGAATGCAATCAGTGTAATGATTTTCGAGCAAGATGAGAGCTAGCTGTGTTTACTTCTGTAAAGAATGAGATAACAGAGGACTTCCCTGGCAGATGTGCGCCCCGCAGGTACTCCAGCCACAGCACACAAGACAGGCTGGGTTCTTCACATAAAGAGAAAAATCCGTCTTAATTTGTACTTTCCCCTCAGGCTTCAAATCCATTTTAAAAATGGACTGAAGCAATAACTAAAGGGATTTGCACCCCAATAAAAATCACCTTTTTGAATGACAGCTTTGCTGCTTGGGGAAAATTTACCATAATTCAACTGTTTCTATAATGAGGAGAAGCAAATGTAAACTCAGCTACCTGGACCCAGCCATTGAACTTAGATAATTATTTCCCAATCAAAAAAGAACATCCTGTTTCTCTTTGGCATGCTCTGGTGTCTGTTAGCTTTGCTTTTTATAGCTTTAATTGAAATTTCATAATCACAGAGTTCAAATACAGAACCGACTTGAGTCAGTACTCTGGAACAATATCATTCCCTTAGAGCTCTCCATGTTTAAGAGGGGAAAAAAAATATTCCCATGCTTTCATTAGACTTTGTGCTTCTCCTGATTCTTAGTATAAGACTCTCTGCTCTACAGATACATGCTATTAAGGAAAAGCCTGAGGTAAAACTCGGTGGAAAAGTGAGGCAAGTGAACTCACCTAGATTATGGGTTTAGCAAGTCTATTGGAGAATCTAAAAAGAAAAAAAAAAAAATTGAAGGAAAACACTTGGGATTCAGAAAAAGCCAAAATGAATTTAGACCAAATCTGTCATGAAGCGATGTGTATTTTTAAAGGAAATATAATCCATGTTTCTGACTCATTTACGATGACCTTATCAAAATGTCATGTAATGAAAGTTATTCAGGGTCCAATAATTCTTTTAAGCTTCTAAATAGCATTTCAAAACATTTTTTTCTAGTTTGATTATAAATGAACTCAAATTCCAAAAGGTCCACCAAGGTCAATAAAATTCTCAAGAGTCATCATATTGAAACAGAATTTAAGGTCTGCAATTTTTCCTTTCTATCCTGAATCATTAAAATGGTTATGGGAATGTTTAATTCAGTCAGAGACTGTGGATTGCATAATTACAGACAATCAAACAAAAATCATGAAAAAGCTCCTGGGAATAGATTAAAAGTGTTCTTTTGCACATTTATTATCTGTTGCAAAAAAAGCTACCAAAAAGAGTCTCCTAATCTCCCCACTCTACAGTGTAGTAGTAGTTTTTTGATGTTTCTTTGGAAATTAGAAGGAGGTTGACACAAGATACTCCAATGTTGTATTAGAGTCCTGATGCTTACACATTTTCTCTGTTCTATGTCCTTTATTATTAGTCTGCAGAGAAACACAAAGAGTCAGAGATGGAGGTTATTGTGATAATTTAGTTCAAACCCTGCAAATTGAAGTGGGTAGTTGCAAAATAGGAAGTTAAAATTTTCTGCCCAAGGGGACATTAATGCTTGGCTGCAGAAGTAGTCTAGATCCCTAAATGCTTCCAAACTGCATGTATAAACTTTCTGTAATGTGTTCACTTCTCTTTCTGAGGACTGTCAAAATCTGCTGTCAGCATGGCCAATAATCAAGGGAGATTGTCTAGCCCAAGGCACGACAATCTCTTGCTTAGACTCTTATAATTTCCACATAACCAGTTCTTTGCTTTGCTCTTGCCTGTCTATAGTCTACCGCCCACCCAGCAGTGAGAAAGGATCGTCTAGATCTTGTCACCCCTATTTACAACCTCCCATCAACTCTCAAGTAGTTTCCTATTCCTTTTTGACTAAAACCCTCACTCTGGCCTGCAATACCGTATGATGACGTAGATCCTGGCACATCAACAAAGTGACGTTCCAACACTTCAGCACCTACTGACTGTGCTTTCATCATCCTTTCTCCCTCGCCCACCCCTGCTTACTGGTCCTAGTCAAAAACCACACTTCTGCCTCACAGATTTTGAACTTGATGCCCATTTGCATGGATACTTTCTTCCTGGTTATTCACATGGCCCACTCTCCCTTTCAGGCCTCTGTTCAATGTCAGATCCTCAGAAAATCTTTTCCTCTCTTCCTTACCACAAAAAACAAACAAACAAACAAACAAACAAAGCATCCTCTTATTCTCTCTGCCTTGGTTTTGTTTACTTTTTTCCTGGAATTCAACCAGTCACAGCAAATCTATATCTTTCATTGTTTTTTATGTGTCTCAGTCACTAGAATGTAAATTCCACCATGAAAGAAACATTTCCCCCCAGCACAATGTCTAGTATGTAGACACTTTCCTAACTACTTGTGGGCCTATCGGAAAGTAGAGACCCAGGGGATATTTATATGAATGTGATTAAAATGCTCATTTGCCCCATTGAGCAAATGCATACTCAGTATTTGCCCACAGAAATCCTCAGGCCAACACACTGAAGTACTGGAAGATGACTGATGATGTTCCTTTTGCTTTCAAAATCCTTGGAGAATCTATCCCTTCTGCATCCATCAATGGCCACCAGATGGATTTTTCTCTCCTAGTCTCTACTCACCTATTAATAAATTAATTCCTGGTCTTTCCACCTCTCCCAGATACTTCAGCCAAATCTCCCTTTTCATGAGTTTGTCAATGTAAAAGCAAGAATTACAGACATCTGTCACTAAATCAAAAGAAGATGTGCATGCTGTTGTTACTAAAGTGTTATGTGTTTTAACATGACACTGTACAAATGAGAAAGGCATAGTCTGAGAGTTGGGGGTTCAGCCTCATCCAGAACTGACTCCCACCCTTTCATTGACATTGCCCACTCTGAGTTATCTATGAGTCTGGCATGAAGCTTCCCAAGACAGGTTTCTGGGAGACTGGTGCTTTGAGGGTTCATGGTTCCAATCTCAGCACCTCTGTCATGTTTTTTTTAGTTTTATAATTATATTGAATGTGGAATTCATTACACAAAATATCTTGTAGACACTTACTTATTGGCCATTTATAAAGTGAATTACAATTGCTGCTCAAATCGCCAGCAATTAGGGTGATGCTGTTACCTTTGAAGAGCAGAGGAATTCCAGGATCTGCTTCCATAATTATAATGACTGAAATACATTTCCTCCAAAAATGTGTGACACTACCATTGCATTACCTTATGATTTCATACTCCTCGTCACTCTCAATTACTTGTGTATCAATCATTTTTGCTCTCTAGTCTGACAATAATGATGGAAAAGGGGAATACTGAAGTAATGAGAAGTTATATTCTGAGTCTCCTCAAGGGTCAAAAGGGGTATGTATGGGACTGAGAAAAGCTGCAGGAGACGTCCATATCATATAGATACCTATGATAGTGATAAAGGAAACTCAATAATAATGACTTCCATTATCCACACATATTCCGAAGGTGTGAAGCTAGACTCTTTACAAAGCCTTGTTCTGCACTAGCAAAAACAATGTTTGAGTTTGTCTTTGCACTAACCATTTTGGAGGTTTAAATTTTCCAGTCTTCTCTTAAGCTTAAGAAGTGGAGAGAAAAAGCTATGAGAATGCTACTTTAACAATTTCGTTGACATTTACCTATGGGATATTAGCGTACAAAATTGCCAACAAAGAGCAACTTGATGCGAGCCAGCTACCAGTTTGGAAGCAATGCTAAAAGCAATTCGCTTTTGTGAGTTTCAACATGCAGAGTTGATGGATGATAGCAGTACAGTTGAGCAGCTGGCTATGTAGGAAACTGAGAGAAGACTGGTCAAAAACAGATCTGCCTTAAAGACACCCAGAAGCACAATTTGCAGCCTAACTTTGGATTTCTGGAGAAAAGAAAGAGCAAAACAAATTAAATGTTGGAGCAATAATTACCAAGAAGTCTGTGTAAGCCAAGTGACACACAGCTAACTACCAAACACAAGATATTATTAACTTAAAACAGAGAGAGGACATAGCATGCCAAACCAACAAAGTCAATAAAGACTCATTACACAGGTGGATCGATTTATTAAAACCCTTGAAATTCTTCCTGGTAGAAGACAAGGCTGATTATCAGAAATGGAACTGAAATCTAATGGCACTGCAAGAAGAATATTATACCCTAAATTATTTGTTTGTTTTTATTTAGACATCGGCCTTTGTTATATTTAATATGCTAGATTGGTTTTAATAGACTAACCTTATCAGGAAAATGTTGGATTCCAGAGTTCCAAAGTAAATGCTGTTCTCCGAATTAAGCCAAGGAAACTGTCTGTGGTATGAACCATGTTTGGAAATTGTATTCGTAATAGCAATATTTTTTATATGCAATGTTCTCCAGAACATTGAGAGAAATGCACAAGTACTTTCCATGAATTTATAAGAAATAAAATATCTAGAACACATTGAAAATTACTTTGGAAACTGGATATCAGTACTAAAGAGATTGATACTGAAATTTCAAAGATGGATATATTTTTAGTTAACAAAACTTAAAAAAGATGACACGTTGAGATTAGGTAATCCAGGACATTTTATTAAAGGGCTATTTTGTGGATAGGCTTAAGGGAAGGCAATAAGAAATGGGGCTAGCAACAATGGGAAATGCTTGACATCCTTATCTTAAAGGGGAAGGGAAAGGGAAGAAATAGTTCCTGGAATCCAGCAAAAGTACCTGTATGGGAAAGCCCCCCAAACCCAACCAACCAGAGCTGTCTTGTTAAGTACAGCGATACAAACACTTTGCAGCAACACAGGGAGAGAGGATCATAAGAATAACGCAAAAGCATTCTCCTCCCACCCTCTAAATATCTTCCCAGGGCCTCTCATCGTCAAGAAGAGGACACTGCAGCTGGACTTTTCAGAATCACCTCCCCTTCACAGGGCAGGATGAAAGGAAAAAAGATGAAGAAAGAATGAAAAGAAAAATAGAAAAAGCGATAAGGAAGAATGAAAAAAGATGAAGAAGCAATCCGGTCCCAGGTTAGGATTATTAGCTACTGAAAAGTACAGAAAGAGGTCACAGCAAAAACTCTGTAATAATCTTGGTTAACGTTAGAGTTGTATGAATATTTAACTATATATATATATATATATATATATATATATATATATAACTTAAAATGCTTAGTCTGGGAAAAACTGGTGCTTTCCTTCTCCTTTGGTAAATTTTTCATGCCACTGCAGGTGTTGATGTCATCTTGAATTGGCCCACGTGGAGTGTTTGGGATGTTATCAGATATATCAGTGGAGGAAGCCATATATGTGGTGCAATGTACGTTCCAAAGGAAATAATTATGGCACACTTACTTGTGGAAAACAAGCCAAATATTTAAAAATGAGATCTGACAGACTATGATTAGAGTCAAACATTGTAAGTTTAGCTAAAAGCTAGCTGACCTAGGAGAGCCTAGCAAAATATTCCATATGCTAACTTTTCCTCATAACATCTAAAGAGTATTTATCTAATGAAATTTTCTTCTTATACTTATGATAACTTTGTGTATAATGAGAATTATAAGAGATAAAGTACATAGTGTAAATAAGTAATTTTTAAAAAATATACCCTTATCTCTACTTTGGATTATTTAAAATCATTATAATTTGTTATATTTATTTTTATCAAGATAAATGATCTCCAATGAAACTCTAAAAAGGTACTAAAATTAATTAAAGTGAGTTATACAAACTTAGATTTTATGGTATAAAGAAAATAATCAACAAAGTAATTCTTTTCCAATGGAAAAATATAAAATAAACAAGTGATTCAGTTATAAATGAAAGCTTTAGTAGAAAATTATCATTCAAAAGATCTTAAATGGACTCTACTATAGTTCCACTTCTGAAAAGATGGAATAGAATTATTTTTCCTAGTATTCCCGTTAAGTACAACCAGAAACTCTGGACATTACATTTAAAGCAAACACAGGCTGACTCTGAAAGGTGGAGGGAAGAAGGAAAACTGACCGGGGACCATGGGCCCTGAAGGAAAACATAGCAATGAGCGCTATGGGTTTTCTTTGAGCTCCAAATGTCCCAAAATTGGCGTTGGAAAAGTGGGCGACCTAAAGAAAACTACAGGTATAGACAAAAAAGGCATTCCAAGAGAAGTTTATTCTCTTAAGCAAAGGACCAGGAGAGACCTAACAGGACAGAAAACTGTTATCCAATAAAAATTCTACTTTAATGAAATACTGCAGAAAAACCAGTGGCCCCCCACCCAGGCCCAATGCCATCAGAAAAGGCTAAATGGAAAGACCAGACCTGAACCTTAGCCAGACTAGCATAAAGCATATCAACGCCCATGCTGGGTGGTAACAAAAGAGGCACTGGAAGTGTTATGGGCTGAGTTGTGTCCACTCAAATTTGTATGTGGAAGCCCTAACCCTCAGTACCTCAAAATGGGCTTGTATTTGTGCATAGAGCTTTTAAAATGGCAATTAAGTTAGAATGACTTCCTAGAGTAGAACTTAACCCAATACAACTGGTGGCCTTATAAGAACAGGATATAAGGATGCAGATAGATAGGGAAGACTAGGTAAAAACACGGGAGCAGGCAACCATCTACAAGCCAAGAAGAGAGGCCTCAGAAGAAACAACCCTGCTGACACCTTGATCTCAGACTTCTAGCCTCCAGAACTGTGAGAAAGCAAGTTTTTGTTTAAGGTGCCTACTCTGTGATGCTTTGCTATGGCGGCCATAGGAAACTAACATAAGGACTGAATTCCTTGCTAAGCGGTAACGAGTCACCACCTGTCTCATGGTTACAAAGGAATGTAAGAAGCTCCTTCCCACGGTAATAGGGTACCCTTCTTTTACACACTGGGGGGTATCAAAGAAGCCAAATGGAAGTCAAAACTTTTACTACCAATTGGCACCAAAAGTGACCCCAAACATAGAGGCCAGATGGGGAGCAGGAAGGAGATGCTTCTCCAAGCCAGGATGATAACAACAGAGACCCAGATAGAAGGTGGAAACTCCCCTCACCCCAGCAATAACTAGGGTCTCTAAGCAAAGGCCACCAGGTGTCAGTTGAGGTTGAATAGAGAACTGGGACTCCCACACCAAACTGGCAGTAACAAAGTGTCTTTTTTTTTTAATTTTTTTTTAACATTTATTTATTTTTGAGACAGAGAGAGACAGAGCATGAACGGGGGGAGGGCCAGAGAGAGAGGGAGACACAGAATCTGAAGCAGGCTCCAGGCTCTGAGCTGTCAGCACAGAGCCTGATGCGGGGCTCGAACTCACGGACCGTGAGATCGTGACCTGAGCGAAGTCGGACGCTCAACCGACTGAGCCACCCAGGTGCCCCAACCACCTCTTTTCCCCAGGCAAAACAGAGGAGGCCAGTGAAAACAAAAGACTTAATTAAGATCCACATATTCAAAATAAAAGACCCCAAGTGCCCAGGTTTAAATAAAAAAAAAAAGAAAGAAAGAAAATCTCTCATTATACCAAGAAATAAGAAAATCTCCACTCACGTGAGAAAATACAATCAATAAATATCAATAATGAGATTTTAGAGATTTTAAAGTCATCCGACTTAAAAAATCATCTGATTTTAAAATGGCCATCTTACAAATTCTTCAACAAGCAATTATAAGCACACCTGAAACAAATAAAAATTAAAATATCAGTAAAGAAATAAAAACTCTCAGCAAATAGAACACACAAAGAAAAACCAAATGGAAAGAACTAAAGAATGCAATAAGTCAAATAAAAAGCTTAATTAAATAAGAATACTTGGAACATCATGAAGGAAGAACAATGCATTGTGTAAAAATATGGAAAAATACAATATATTCTCATTCTCTTCTAGGGTTTTTAAGTTGTGTATAATGTTAAGCAAAAATCATAAAAATATATCACATTATCTGATGCAGTTGTTCATCTATGCAGAGGACATACTTAAGACAACTGTATTATAAAAAGGAAGAGCAGGGGCACCTGGGTAGCTCAGTCAGTTTAGGGTCCAACTCGTGATTTCGATTCAGGTCATGATCTTGCAGGTTCGTGAGATCAAGCCCCACATTGGGCTCTGTGCTGACAGAGATTCTCTCTCTCCCCCTTCCTTGCATGCATGCATGTGCTCTCTCTCTCTCTCTGTCAAAATAAATAAATAAACATTTAAAAATAAATAAACACTTTAAAAATAAACATTCAAAAACTAAATGAACATTAAAGAAGAGAAAGAGCAAAGCAGAACAAAGTAAGTTAAATTTTCTACATTTCATTTGAACTGGTTAAATGTAAGCATCAGTGGACTGTGATCAAGGGCAATCACTAAAAATTTTTTGAAGACATAAAATCAAAAACACACTGCAGATAAAAATGATACTATTCATGTTTCCAAAGAAGCCTCAACTAACTCAAAGAAAGGCAAAAACATCACAAAGAAATTAAAAAAAAAAGTAGAGAATAAACAAAAACCAAAATATAAAATGAAGACTTAAGCCCTAACATAACAAAACTCAGGTTAATTATAAATGACCTAAATACACCTTTAAGAGACAAAGATTGGCAGATTTAAAAATAAAATGACCAAACTATATGCTGTCAAAAGGAACTTAGTTAAAATAAAACAATATGAGTAGATTGAAAGTAAAAGGAAAGAAAAAGTAGACCATGCTAACATTAATCAAAAGAAAACAAGAGTGGCTATATTAATATCAGATAAAGTTGACTTAAGATCGAATAGTTACCAAGAATATAGAGAAACATTGACTTCTGCAAGAAGACATAAAAATCATATAGGTGTATGTATCAGAACTCATAAATAAAAGCAAATATAGGGGAAATAAAGACTGATAGAGTTGAAAGGAAAAAAAAATCAACACTTATAATTGGAGACTATAACACTTCTCAACAAGTGATAGAAAATGATCCAAAAAAATAAACATCAGCAAGATATAGAAGAACAGAAAGGCCTCAAAAATTAACATGATCTAATTGGCATTTATAAATATGATAAAACAATATCCCACCAAACAATAGTAGAAAACATTTATTAAGGATCTTTGGAATATATACTAAGAAAAACAATATCCTGGGCCAAAAGAAGAACCTCAATACATTCAAAATAAATGAATTATTCAGAGTATGTTCCATGATCACAGTGAAATCAAACCAGAAATCAATAACAGAAAGAGGAAAGGAAAATCCCAAACACTTGTTACTAAACAACTCACCTGTAAATAAGCCATGAGTCAAAAGAAGTTAAGAAAATACATTGAATTGAATGAAAATGAAAACAAAGCATATCAAAGTGTGTTGAATGCAGCTACCGTAGGCAGAGGGAATAATTTATAGCACTAAATGCTTATATTAGCAAAAAAGAAATGTCTTTGCGTTTATCCCAGTAAAATGAAAATTTATGGCCACACAGACACCTGTGCTGGTTGTTCATAGCAATTTCATTTTTAATAGCCCCAAACTGGAAGCAGCAAAAATGTCCCTCAACTGGTAAATGATTAAACAAACTGTAGTAAATACACCATGGAATACTGGTCAGCAGTAAGAAAGAACACATTTTTGATGCATACAACAATTTGTATTATGCTGAGTGAAAAAAGCCAATATCATAATGCCAGGGAATGTATGATTTCATTTATATAACCTTATTGAAATAACAAAATTATAGAATGGAAAACAGATTAGCAGTTGCCAGAGTTTGAGGATAATGGTAGAAATTTTGAAAGCTCTGACCATAAAGGGGAAGGAAGACAAAGATCTTTGTGGTGGTGGAATAATTTTGTATTTTGATTGGGGTGGTGATTGCACAAACAGGCACATTTGATAAAATGACACAGTATATAATTATAACTATGTGTGTGTGTGTGTGTGTGTGTGTGTGTGTGTGTGTATCCCTTATGCTAATATGAATTACCTGGTTTTGATATTTTAGTATAGTACCATAAGATGAAACCATTGACAGAGACTGGATGGAAGGTATAGACAACCTCTCTGTAAGTATATGAGTATGTAATTATTTCCAAATAAATATTTTTAAGAACCACAAATTACAAATTCAGGAAAGGTTAACTTTAGAGCCTGAAAAATATCACAAGAATTGGCAATCCTAATTTTCTAGAAAATATTAGAAAAATACCAACAATGTGGTGAAGGTTATCTCAAAAGGCCTCTGAGATTTGAGATATATCTAAAATATACAGACTTAAAATGTAGGGCTCCTCCAGAAAAAAAGATGGGAGGCAACAGATGTTTCTTTGTACACTCCACATCATTAAAATTATATTTTCCTAGGAAATTGAATTGTAAATTAGCAGAAATTATGCAATGTAAACTACTGATTGCGAAGTATCATTTAACTATTTGCTTTATATGAGCACTGTAAGCCCCTAAATAAAAGTCTAAATATGAGTTGCTGGAGCACATGCACATTGGAGAAAATACTCAGAAGTTCAAATAAAACTAAAACAAAATGGTTCTTCTTGGTCAAATCCAGACATATTTAGAAAACCAGTTTCCATATTTTCAGCTTTTACAGAAAAGATCGTAATGCTATATTTGAGGCTCTTGTCCAAAAAAACGTGAAAAAGTAACCATCTTCACCAAGATCTTAGGGAAGCTTTCTTTTACCCAGAGACTGGATTATTCCCATAAAACTTCACACTTGTTAAATATTCCTGTAAAAACTTCACACTTCTCTGTATATTTATTCAATATATAGAGTAGCATAGTCTTTCTCAGTGGGCTTTAAGTTTCTTAGGGGATGGACATTATATCTCTGTATTTTGATTGATCTATTAATTGAGCAATATATAGATTCGTATCTGTCTCATTAAATGGTCTTCCCTAATACTCAACACACTGTGTTGTACAGTCTATATACTCAATATGTGTAGAAACCCATTTAACAGATGAAAATTAATTAAGGAAGTTCTTGCCCATGGCCAAAAAGTAGCAAATTGTAGAAGAGGTTAAAAAGGAAAGGAAAACAAAAACAAAAACAAGAGGTTAAAAGTGAGTTTAAAAAGAAAAAAAAAGGAAGGATGGGGAGATTTTAACATTATATTCAGTTGAGTCCAGCAAATCTTTATTGAATACCTAATCTGTGCAAGCCTATATGTTTGCTTCCTGGTCTTTGAGTTTGGGAATATTAGAAGTGCTAACTGGCGGGAAGTGTACCAGAAACAGTCATGATTTCTTACCATGTGAAAATTTGAGGAAAGGGAGGATTTGGGAGTTGATATTTAAATGAAAACAAATGCTTGTGTATTTTTCTGTGTGCTTTCTATTTATACAAAGAAAAAAATTGCACATGGCTGTGCCTCTTTTTAATGAAGTAGTAACTGCAGAAAATAGTTTTTATATAACTTAAAACCCAATTAATTAGACATTAAATGTGTCCCATCCGGAGTCTAGCAAATAACATTCTCTTTCTACCATTAAAGTGAAGGTACATAAAAGGAAGGGAAAGGGAATTTTATTAGACCCTAACTGTTAGAGCCTTTAAAGAAATCAACTATGTATCCTGATTCTCATACATAAAACAGCCCAAATGTTCCAGTGTCTGAGTGAAAACTGAGATGTTTGGATATGAATTCAGACAATGCAACTTGGCAAAATGAGCTCTGCACATAGAGTCAGAGACCTAAATTCTATTCTGTCATTCTTAAGGTCACAAAGAAAGCTCCATGGCAAATGTAATTTGGCTTTCCCAGCACTTCTAGTTTCTCAAT
This sequence comes from Prionailurus viverrinus, assembly GCF_022837055.1. Taxonomy (NCBI): domain Eukaryota; kingdom Metazoa; phylum Chordata; class Mammalia; order Carnivora; family Felidae; genus Prionailurus; species Prionailurus viverrinus. Next base: position 127,142,195 of record NC_062565.1, on the reverse strand, counting down.
TGCACAATGATGGAATTCTTGCTTAATCTTCTCTGTCTGAATCCATAGGGTTTAATGAGGCACAGAAGAGATGAGGAAGTAAATTACTCTCCATTCATCATTCATTTATTCACTCACTCACATATTCATTCATTTGTTCACGAAACATAATTGAGCAAAGTATATTTTCTCAAAGATTAATAAGATTAATAAGATATTTTCCAGGGACACAAATGCATATAGATAAACCCCATTAAAAAACTGTACATAGGGTGGCACAAGTAACTCTGAAACAACCAGAGACGGTTTCTACTTTGAAGTTTCACCCAAGATCTAGAATATGGCTTTCATTTATTATTTCAATCTTTAAGTAAAGCAAACATTTATTAAGTGGCAAATTTATGACAGGCACTAGGCCAAAGTGACTGTAAACAGGTCTCTTCCATTAGGAGTTTATGGCCTATAACTAATAACAACATGTTATATATTTGAACACAGATTGCTGTAGAGATGTAGACTTGGACTATCTAACCTAAACTAGAAATCAGAGGTTAGGAAAGGCATCACACACATAATGTTATTTGTGTCGTACCAGTCAAGGATAGGATTAAGTGTAGAGATTTATACTTCCTCTCATAAAAACACCTGACTTCTCTTGAAGACCACCTCTTCTGCCCTATCCATCCATGGCCCAAGTAGTACTCCACCCTAAACTCAACAGTCAAATACAGTATCTTAGGCCAAACCAGTCACTGCATGGGACCTTCCTTGCCACAGTGCCTTCTCAACAATGAGTATTACCCAGACTTGTAATTTCAGCAGCCCAGTATGCCAGTTGACTCAGGGGATGGGCATAGGAACAAAATTAATTCACATAGAGTGACCCTCAACATTTGCACAGATGCTACCAAGAAGAAACTTGGCTCAAATCTATTATGCTGTAGACCAGAAGCTGTTGGATGGAAGCTATCCAGCTACCACATGGAGCTTGTTACTGAAGGCCAAATGAAGGAAAGTAGAATTATGAGATGGAGTGGGCCAGGTCATAGATGAGAGCAACACAAAAGAAGCACTTGGCATAGAGAAGGTGTAGAAAGGTGAACAACACAGAAGGGTGCATGAGACAACAATTACTGTTAGAAAAATATGATTTTGAAGCATAAAAGCAAGACTATGGTGCAGAAGAATTTTTGGCAGGAGAAGGGCAAAGTGATTTTTGAAAGAGAATTGTCCTCTGACTACAGAATGAATGAAGTGAAAAGAAGATTGGCGACAAGTAAATGAGTTAAAGAACTGTTGATATCTACCAGGAAAGAAAGATGAGAGTCAACACTCAGGTTGAAAGAAAGAGAGGAAATGGGGATAAATGGCCAATATCACACAAGTAGAATATTCAGGATATGGGAATTGAGAATGATAGAAATACAGGCTGAATTCCAAGTTGTCTCTTGAGAGGGAGAATGAATAAGGAGATCAATCACCAATATATAGAGTGGAAGAAAAGGAGAAAACATGGGTGAAAGGATATTTAGACCTGTTCCAGCCATGTTAAACTTTAAGTACTTTGACCTTTGCAGGTAGAGACCCAAGAGATAATTTTAAAATTATTTCAGGAGATAAGATTTTGAAATCTGTTACAATTCCGCTATAAATAGCTTTGTACCTAGGTGAGTTAATATGGAACAAGTATGTAACATGAGAGAAGGTAAGAATATGATTCCATAAAAGAAAATAAAAAAAATGTAGTTAGAGAGCCAAGAGAAGCTTGAATCCCTGAAGTCAAGAAGAAGAGAGAATGGTTCAAGGAAAATGCAAAACATTACTATTAAATTCAGTGATTTTTTTTTAAAGATCAAGTAACCATTGTATTGGCAATAAAGACATTTTGGCAGTCCTGATGAAAACTGCTTTAGTGAAAAGATGGGTAGCTTTTTTCACAGGTTCCTCGAACTTAGGTAGGATGAGGTAAAGGGAGAATTTGAGGGTAGACCAACATTAAGAAACAAAGCAGTAAAAAAGAGCGGTGCCTGGGTGGCTCAGTCAGTTAAGCATTGGACTCTTGATTTTGGCTCAGGTCATGATCTCATTGTTCATGGACTCAAGCCCTGAATCACACTCTGTGCTGACAGAGTGGAGCCTGCTTGGGATTCTCTGTCTCCCCCTCTCTCTGTCCTTCCCCAGTTGTATGTGTGCTTCCTCTCTCTCTCTCTCTCTCTCTCTCTCTCAAAAATAAATAAATAAACATTTAAAAAGACATAGATGTTGATGGCTTAAAGTTGTAGGGTAGAGAGAATTTGGTTTAGAATTTTTGTTTGTTTCCTTATTGATGTGGGAGATAGGTGTATTTTTTTTTAGTTTTTATTTACTTTTTTATTTACATGCAAGTTAGTTAGCATATAGCGCAACAATAATTTCAGGAATAAATTCCAGTGATTCATCCCTCAGTGCTCATCCCATCCAGTGTCTTCCATAGTGCCCCTTACCCATTTAGCCCATCCTTCCCCCCAAAACCCCTCCAGCAACCCTCTGTTTGTTCTCAATATTCAAGAGTCTCTTATGTTTTGTTCCCCTTCCTGTTTTTATATTATTTTTACTTCCCTTCCCTTCTGTTCAACTGTGTTGTCTCTTGAAGTCCTCTTATGAGTGAGGACATATGATACTTGTCTTTCTCTGACTAATTTCACTTAACATAATACCCTCTAGTTCCATCCACATAGCTGCAAATGGCAAGATTTCATTCTTTTTGATTGCTGAGTAATACTCCATTGTATATATATACCACATCTTTTTTATCCACTCATCATGAGATAGGTGTATTTTTATGCTGCCAGGAAAGATCCAATAGGAAAAAAATATGGTTGAAAATATGGGAAAGAAAGGGTGCATAAAGAGGAATTAAGAATGAAAAATAAGGATAGGGTGTGGTGATGGGGAGAGAAATGGAGAGGTATACCAACACAAAGGAATGAGTGAATGAATGAGAGAAGGAATGAAGTGCTGTTTGAACTGGAGATTTGAGGACAACTATTGTTGGGGATTTCAGGCAAATGTAAAAGTGTATACAAAGGTGCAGATGAGTAACAGACTTTATCCAGTGATGTAAGCCACAAAGAGTTCAGTGTAGTTTAGGGTAATGATGGAAAATAAGACTGAAGAAAGTTTCCAGAGATAGAGTGCTTTGCATTCAGAACTAGATAGTGTGTATTTTCACTTGTTCTAAAGAACCTTTAAGCAGAAGAAGGATTGTGTCATATTTCTTTTGGGGAACATAAAACTAGCAGCTAAGCAAGAACTGATGAGTTGGGATGGAGAAAAAAAGGCTAGATTCCCAAGGCATTTTTGAGCTAGAATCTACATTTGATAACGGAACAAATGTGAGTTATAAAGGAAGGGATTTGTACAGCATGACTATAACAGAAGAAAGAAAGCATTTTAGAAAGTATATATTCAATCAAGACTCCCTCTAAAGACCACCTGGCTTTTCTGCTCAAGTAAAAACATGCTTATTTCAAATCGTCAATTCATAAGGTGAAACTAGTGAGTATATACCATGTATTTAAAAATCTTTTTAAGTGTCTATGATATTCCATACACTCTACAAAGCACCGGAGATGTGAACAAAACTGAATTCTTGCCCTCCAACATCCTCACAGCCTTCTGGGAAAGAGAGGAAATAAATAAGAATCAAACGATTCACTATTGGAAATATGCATATGGTAGTTTGGAGAGTGAAAAGAGAAGCCCTGACTGCCTATGTGTTCGGGGAAAGGTGTCACGAAGATGAATAACTCAGAGGATAAACTATAGTTTTTATAGGCAGATAAGGGGATGCTATGACAGGAAGACTAGCAGGGAGAGTAGACATCCTATTTGAACAGAAAAATGCCTTCAAAGGCATTTATGGGCAACTATCAGAGTGTGAGGCTCAAAGGGCTAAAAGGGTAGATATGAAAAGACTTGAATGTCATGCCATTGTCTTTTCCCTCTAATGATTAGAATGATGACATTAATGATGGTGATGGCAACTGATAATGTTACGATGAGTATTTGTCTTGTACTTACCATGTGCCAACATCTGCTACAGATTTATAGGAATGAAATCATTGTTTTCCTCCCAGTCCAATATTAATACCATTTTACAGATTAGGAAAATGAGGCACAGAGAGAATAAATAAATTGACAAAATTCACCAGCTAGTAAGTAAAGAAGCCAGCATTGGAGACAAGTTGTCTACCTCTGTAACATTAATTACTCAATCAGCTCATCCCTAACAGAGATGGGAAAAGACTTTAAAGAATTCAAGCAGGACGATGATATAAGGAACTTGCCTCTTTGAAATAGTAGCTCTGCAGTTGAAAGGATGGGTTAAATATTGGGAAATGGCTATTAGAAAATTGTTGCAGTGTTCCAGATAGCCCAACCTAAGAACACAACTGCGGTTATGGCGGTGAAGAGAAAGGACAGGTTTGAGGCTATCAGACGGACTAGGATGGGCAGGATTTATCATTAGTTGGGATTATTAAGGCTGGGGCACAAAGTAAAAGGAGGAGGATATTTAGATTCCAAAGTAGGGGGAAAAAAAGGTAGATATGGTTTACTAGGAAATAAAGAATTTGGGACATATTACCTGTGAGTAGCCTATATGATATCCCAGTAAAATTTAGTCGATCACAATTATACTGGGCAAATCAGGAAAACATAAAGAGCTTTATGTGTCGATTCAGTGGTCATTAAAGTAGAACATGTATGTAAAGGTATGAGTGTGGACATATTTATATAAACAAGGGTGAAGAAGGAAAAGAGAAAAGAGTTAAATAGAGATCATTTGAGGGATAGCTGACAATACGATGCACAAATTAGACTTGCAAGGAAAAAAAAAACACTTAGAAAACCAGAGGAGAGAAACATCCCCCAAATAGGACAGTAGCAGGAAATGATTGGCTAATTATGAGGTCTAAGGGTCTAAGATTCCTGAACAGTGTCCTTTGAAATTGGTAATGATGATGTCACCAGTGACCCTAAGAAATCCCCGAAAATGCATTATCTGGAAATACTTGTGGTCATTAGCTCCTGAAGTTGATTCCACAAACAGCTCAGTGCTGTTGGTGCAGGAAGCTGGCTGACTATGCTCAAACATGATAGTTATGTGGCCCAAATACCAAGAGACTCTCAGGCAATGTTTCCTTCTGACCTTGCCCCAAGATGGAGCTGTGTGCTCACCAGTTAAGCTATAAAATGGTGTGGTATGAAGGGGGGAAAACAAAATTCCTCTTTGAGACCATTCAAAATTTGTCAAGGCAGCATGTTTCTTCAGACGTAAGAGCATCTGTTCTCTATTACAACTTGACAAGTATTAAGTGAAAATCGACTCTGTGCTTCATCCTGGGAAACACCTTCCAGTGTGCCCAGTAAGAGGTAGAAGGAGGCTTTCAGAAAGTATTAATAACCTGCTCAATAATTCCTCAGACTTAAATTACTTAGAAAAAAAATCAATTAATAGAATCTCCCATCAAATACGTAATTTGTAGGATATACAACTTCACGAGAAGTCTACTGCTTTGAGATGCCAGTCCTTTCAATACAATGGAAGATGGAAAGTACACGTATGAAATGATGTTGGTTTCTACAAACCAAATAAGAAATTGGTCTTCTTTGTTTAAAGTCACTGAGAGCATTCAGTTAGGCATTTGGACTGAGGACAGTATACAGATACACACAAGCTTTACATCTGCAAACCCATACATGTATATTGAAAGGACTGTAGAATGTGAAAAAATATGAAGTGTATATATAAATTTTTCAGAGCTATTAATGTTTCATGTGAAATTTTGATCTTTTGCCACTTCTTTTATAATCGGTATTATTAGATCTCATATTTGTGTCTTTCATTCCCTGTTCTCACTTTGAAATAGTTGATATATTTACATGAAAATGACATCTTTGTTCCTTGTAAGATCATCTATGGCTTATTCCCTGCCCTGAATTACAATAATCCTATATTTGTGACATCTTAATCACCTCCAAGCAACCAATTATGAGGTTAGAAACAGAGGATTAAAACTTCAAGTGAGAAACAAGAAGCAGAAATTGATGAGCTTCTAAAAAAAAACAAGATTTTTAGATTTTTTTCCTCAAAATAAATATCCTGAGGGTAAGAAATGATTTTCAAGCAAGGACTGTGAAGAATATAGAAAAAAATACAGCAGAACTGTTTATCAAAGTTTCCCTTGGTATGTCAGCAGGTCCTTTGGAACTGACAGTGCTGATCTAAACGTTTTGATAATAATAGAAGTGTTAACAGTGATAGGAACAAATAATATTAAACACTGTCAACTGTAACATTTCATTTTCACCGGCCTGATGTTACTGCTGCAAAAAAGAAGAAAATATGAGAAAGAGACTTAACTATTGAATCATTGCAAATAAGGCTCTAGTAACAATATTGGCAACGGTCGCATGGACATTAAAAGGGAAGGAAAGAAGGAAAGAATGGGGAGAAGGGAAGGAAGGAGGAAGAGGAGAGAGAAAGAGAAACGAAAAAGAAGCCAGTCATGACCCCTGTCTGTAATAGCGACTGCAAAATTTTTTACAGGATATATAGACACAAGCGTGTAATAAATAAAAAATTTAAATCATTTATATCATTTAGAAATAAAACCGTACAAATGCATAGGAACCAGATGTTGATCCTTTAATGTTGGCCGTATCTCCACCTCACTACCATGAACCGAAAACAGTGTATTTACTGAGGGAATATATGTGATCTTTAAACTAGATTTTCAGCCCAGTCCGATGCAACATGACTTTATTCATGTAAACTTAACATAATGTATTGTTAAAGAATAATACACTGCCACCTTAAATATTTAAGTAACTTGTGATATGACATTAAACTGTAATATCCATTATGACACTGTATACCGCTACCAAGTCTGTAAATAAATGTTAATATTTCTTTTAGAAGTCTTTGTTTATTGTATTCTACAATCAATTTAAAGTAGAGTATAAAAAACATATGTAATACAAAGAATCAAAGATATGTTCCTGAATGTTGGATAAAACCTTTTCACTATTTTTCCAATGAGATCATCAGTAAACAATATTTGGGGTCAATTTAAGTATATGTATCTATCTATCTATCTATATATACACACACATATACATATATGTGTGTGTGTGTATGTACACACACACACATATATATACACACACATACATATAGGATATATATAAAATATTGAAAATGAAATATTTTATAGCTATTAACATCATTAATTTAGGTGTCTGAATCTATTTTTTTAATTTTTTTTAATGTTTACTTTTGAGAGAGAGAAAGAGTGTGAGTAGGGGAGGGGCAGAGCTCCAGGCTCTGAGCTATCAGCACAGAGCCTGACGTGGGGCTTGATCCCATGAACCATGAGATCATGACCTGAGCCAAAGTCAGACACTTAACCGACAGCCAGGCAGGTGCCACTGCATCTATTTATAATCTAGTAATTGAGATGTACATCTTCCACCCTTCACATATCAAGCATTATTTTTTTTAAAAAAATTAATATTTATTTATTTTTGAGAGAGAGACAGAGTGTGAGCAGGGGAGGAGCAGGGAGAGAGGGAGACACAGAAACTGAAGCATGCTCCAGGCTTTGAGTTGTCAGCACAGAGCCTGACGCGGGGCTCAAACTCAGGAACCGTGAGATCATGACCTTAGCCGAAGTCGGATGCTCAACCGACTGAGCCACCCAGGCGCCCCTCAAGCATTGTTTTTTAAATTTGCAGACACCATCATCCCAGACAACACCTATTCAGTAATCTAACAGAGAGCACACCATGATTTAAGGGAAAAATATTATTGTATGGGACATGTTTTTACAAAAGAAAATTTCGGATTGATATATCTATATCTATATCTATATCTATATCTATATCTATGTCTATAAATTTATAAAACATAAGAGCCATATAAATCAGAAAATAATAGAAGAATAGGGAAGTCAGGAGCAAACTTTACACACAGAATTATAGCCCTATGCATTAGTATATCCCCTGGGATAAGCCTTAATTTTAGCTCTAAATTTTGAATTAAAAAAAAAGGCAAAGAGATAAAGTCTTAGTTTCATAATTACCAAAAAAATAAAAACAAACAGTGGCTTGAGAAAAACACTTTTGAATTTTTATACAGAACACATATTCTTTAATGATCTTTTGCTATATGATGTATGTATATTAGTATATGGAAGTTTCATCATAACTTTCCATTGCATTCCAACACATCATTCCCTTTGATTGTATGCATACTAATTGAGTTGCTGTTATGTCCTTAGCAGTGCATTATAATCTCTGAACTCTGGTGAGAGTGTTTTTTCTGAGATTCAGAGGTCCAACTTTGGCCTCATAAAGACAGAAGCAAGTCATTTAACTTCAAGGGATAGAATGGACTTATTCTCCACACATTCTCTTCATAACTAAGGCCTTCTGTGTCTGGCAGGGCTGGTGGGTCAGGTGTTCCCAGAATTGTTCTTCCATTGCTTCCAAGCTTCTCTGAAGATACACAAAATGTACTTATAAGAACAATGACTAAGCACTCCACCTTCCCCTGTGGACAGCATAAAGAAATTGAATTTGGTTCTGACAGAGTCTGATTCTGTCTAATTTTGGTCAAACTCAGGGAGTCAAAGCACAAATAATAACCCAGTATTTACTAACGCTCTCAATCTCCAACCTTCCCTCAGAAATTCAAGGTTCTCCACAATGTGTGCCTTGTATGGGGGTAGCTCTCTGTACTCAACCCCAGAGCCCTGACCCTGTCAAGGCTTATTAGAGGTCAAGTACCAGATGCTGCTCATCACATGGATGAAACACGATAGTGAATTGGGTCTCACATCACAAAGCATGTTGTCCCCTCTAAATCCACAACCTCACTTGCAGGCCCTTCAACTTTTACGGCAGTCTTTATTTTTTCCTACTTAAATGGCCATGGCCCCTCTGCACCATATATGTATATGTATATGTGTGTGTGTGTATATATATATATATATATATATATATATATATGATGCAGAGGGGCCATTTTTTTAAGTAGGAAAAAATATATATGTATATATATGTGTGTGTGTGTGTGTGTGTGTACGTACATATATATATGTGTATGTGTGTGTGTGTGTGTGTGTGTGTGTGTGTGTATGATTCCTCTGAGAGATTGGAGGAGACGAGCATATCACAAAATCCAGCACATTCTTCTGGATCTTGCCATCCACGTCTTATGAAAGTGATCTATTCCTCTATTGCTTCTGCAAAATCAGCAATGCCGGAGCTAGAGTCTGAGATACCGCTGCTATTATTAACAGGGGAGTATAACTTAGCCAAAGGTTTGAAGAAGTCATTTTTTTCCCTAAAGAAAGATTAAGCCATAACCAGGCAAAGATGTTGAAACTTGGACGGGGTTGGACGGGGGTGGAGAGTGGTGGGAAGAGTAGAGTAGAAGGAAATGCTGAGGAATTAAATGTTTCGGGGTATCTTCCCCAAAAAAGTGCTTATAGTTTTTACAAAGAGAAAATATACGCTAGAGAAGCTTTGTAGACACAGTTTTAACCAAGGGATCAATGTTAACATCAGAAAAGTAGAGTAAAACAATACCATGTGCCAGTTAACAGGATGCGCTGGAAGGGACACAATAATAGACAGACATAAATAGAGAAGAAGCATTCCACAAAATAAGTAGACTGTACTCTTTAAACTGCCAAGATCATAAAAGACACAGAAAGACTGATGGGCTGTTCCAGATTAAAGAAGACTGAAGAATAAGAAATAAAATGCAACACAGTCATGGGCTGATCTCTAGGTTATGAAAAATGACTAACTCTATGGATTATATAACAATATCATCCATGCTCATATCCTAATAGTGATAATAGTGTTGTGGAGATAGATGATGCTGTTCTTGTTTTTAGGAAATACATACTGAAGTATCTAGGGATAAAAAGGCATAAGATCTGCAATGTATCTTCAAATAATTCTAAAAAATAATAACATTTACATAGATAGTAAGGATGAATAATTAAACAAACATAGTAGACTATTATTATCTGCAGAATGTGGGTATATGATATTTCAAAAGTTTAAAAGTTAAAAAGTATTACTCAGAATCACAACTGATTATATTAGAAATGCTTGTTTGAACTATTGATAGGGAATATTTCAAGGCTATGTTTTACTCTTTTTCATTTTCATTGACTTTCTTGATATTTTTTCTGTGTTTTCTATGAGTATATTTTTAATGTGCATGTTCCATAGTCTTTCAGGAAAAGACTAAGTTGATATAAAAATCTGCACACCCCTAAAAAATGTCAAGGAGAGTTTAAAAGTTTTAAATCTGTAGCATATTCTACCCTCTTCTCTCCACTCATGTCTACAAACAAAATTATCTTTCAAAATTGAAGAAGAAGTAAAGACTTCCTAGGGGCGCCTGGGTGGCTCAGTCGGTTAAGCATCTGACTTTGGCTCAGGTCATAATCTCAAAGTTGGTGAGATCGAGCCCTGCACGGCCTCTGTGCTGACAGCTCAGAGCCTGGAGCCTGCTTCGGATTCTGTGTCTCCCTCCCTCCTTCTCTCTCTCTCTCTCTCTGCCCCTCCCCCACTCATGCTCTGTCTCTCTCTCTCTGTCAAAAATAAATAAACATGAATTTTTTTTAATTTAAAAAAGACTTTCTCAAACAAACAAAAAATGAATCTATCACCAGCATACCTACCCTACAAGAAATCTTAGAAGATATTCTTCAGGCAAAAGAAAAATAATATATATCAGAAACTCATTTCTACATTAAAAGGAAGGGCTTCAGAAAAATAAACAAAAGTAAAACAAGACCTTCTATTTTTCTAATCATTAACTGATCTGAAATATAACTTTATTTAAAGTGATAACAGTGACAATGTACTGGATGATTACGGTATATGATTAACTAAAATAAATGACATGAATGTCACAGGAATAGGAGGGAGGAATTGGAATACTCCCATATAAGACACCTGTACTGCACTCAAAGCAGGATAAGATCATTCACAAGTGGACTTAGGTTAGTAAAAAATGTATATTAGTAATCTTATATAAGCTCTAGGAAAATTATTAATTTTTTAAAGAAGTAGCAATCGGGGCACCTGGGTGGCTCAGTCGGTTGAGCGTCTGACTTCAGCTCAGGTCACCATCTCGTGGTCCGTGAGTTCGAGCCCCGCGTCAGGCTCTGGGCTGATGGCTCAGAGCCTGGAGCCTGCTTCTGATTCTGTGTCTCCCTCTCTCTCTGCCCCTCCCCCATTCATGCTCTGTCTCTCTCTGTCTCAAAAATAAATAAACATTAAAAAAAATTAAAAAAAAAGAAGTAGCAATTAATATGCTGAAAGAGGAGATAAAATGGAATAATAAGAACTGCTTAATTAAAACCAGAGCAAGCAGGAAAAGGATTTCCTGGCAATGAATATGAAACAGTTAAACATATTATTGACATTAATCCAGATCGATTGATAATCATTTTTAATGTACTATAATATACAAATTGGGAAACAGAGATGTCAGAGTACATTGAAAGAACAAGCCCAAACTGTATGTTGTCTATAAAAAACACAGTTTAAATATAGAGACGCTGATAGATTAAAAAGTAGAGAAAGAGATGGAAAAAGATAGACCATACTAACGCAAGTCAAAATAAAGTTGGAGTAACCATATTAATTTCAGACAAGGCATACTTTAAAGTAAGTAAAATTGTCAGGTATAGCAATGCCAAATGCATCTTCTCTTACCCATCTAAATTCATGAAGCAAAAATTGATAAAATTGAAAAGAAAAATATGCAAATCCATTCTCTTAGTTATGGCCAGTAATCATTACCATCAATAAATGATAGATCAAACAGGCAAAAAATCAATAAGAATATAGTTGGCTTGAGCAAAACTGTTAATCACATTTACCTAGTTAATATGTATAGTAGACTCCATCCCAAACAGCAAAGATACATTCTTCTCAAACCCACATTCAACTGTCACCAAGATAGACTGAATTCTGGGTACAAAACTTACTGTAACAAATTTGGAAGTATAGAAATCATATAATCATGTTCTCATACCACAAAGAAATTAAAAAGGATGCATAATGGAAAAATGGTTGGAAAATCCCAAACGTTTGGAAAATAAACAAAATACTTTTAAATCACACATGTGTCAAAGAAATCTCAGGGAAATTAAAAAAAATATTTTGAATTAAATGAAAATGAAAACACAACTTAGCAAACTTGTGGAATGCAACAAAGTAATGCTTAGAGAGGAAATTTATAGCATTTAATGCAAATATTAGAAAACTGGAAAGATCTAAAATCAGCAACTTGAACTTCCAAGTTAAGCAACTAAAGAAAGAAGACAAATTGGAACCAAAGGTAAGCAGAAAAAAGGAATAATGAAAATTGGAATAGAAAACAATGGAATTGAAAAGAGGAAAACAAGAAAATCAGCAAAGCCATAGGATGGGTCTTTGCAAAGATTAATAAAATGGACAAACCTGGGGCACCTAGGGAGCTCAGTTGATTACAGACTGACTCTTGATTTCAGCTCAGGTCATGATCTCAAGGTTTGTGAGTTTGAGCCTCACCTCGGGCTGTGTGCTGGCACTGCAGAGATTACTTGGATTCTCTCTCTATGTCTCTGTGCCCCTCCCTGCTCTCTCTCTCTCTCTCTCTCTCTCTCTCTCAAAACAAATAAACTTAAAAAAATATTAAAATCGACAAACCTCTAACCAGGCTAAGCAAGGAAAAAAGAAGTCACAAATTAATAACCAGAAATGAAAGAGAAGTTATTGATATTCAGTCTGTGGGAATTAAAAGGCAAATCAAGGTATACCATAAACAACTCTAAGTCCAAAAATTCAATAATTTAGATGAAATGAACCATTCTTTGAAAGACAAATTACCAAAACTCACACAAGGAGATATAGATAATTTGTTCAGCTTTATATTTATTACAGAATTATAAGTGAATTACCTTCCCCTCAAAAAATCACCAAGTAGAAATGGTAATGCTATAAATTACATCAAACATTTAAGGTTAGAAAGGTACCAGATCTGTACAGTCTTTTCCAGAAATTAGAAGCCAAAGCAATACTTCCTAACTCATTCCATGAGTCCAGCATTATCACCCTAATACCAAACCAGATAACAGTATTACAAGGACGGAAAATGAGATTGATATCTCATCCAATCATAGACAAAATCTGTCAACAAAATAATAGCAAAGGAAATCCAAAAATTTATATAAAAATTACATACCACAACCAAGAGAGATTTATTTCAGAAATCAAAGTTGGTTCAACATTGGAAAATAATACAATCTACTATATCAACAGACTAAAGAAAAAAGTTTCTATGATAATATTAATTGATGCAAAAAATGTTTTAAACAAAATCCAATATCATTCATGATAAACACGTTCAGCAAGTTAAGAATAGAGGAAAATTTCCTCAGTGTGGCCAAAAAAAAAAAAATCTGTAAAAAAAACTACAGCCAACTTCATACTTGGTGATGAGGAACTGCTCACTTTCCTCCTAAGATCAAGAATAAGGCAAGAATTGCCTCATTCATATTCAAGAGGTTAAGACTTGAATATGTTTTTTTGGGAGGACACAATTTAACCCACAACACTGCACAAGGAGAATATGGGAATTCATTGTAATATCTCTACCATAATTTTAAAAATCTAAACTGATTTAAAATAAAAAGTTACTTTAAAGAGAAATAACACTAAATGGAAATTACTGGAAATCTTGGTATGAATACTAATTGTCCACAGAAAACATTTCCTTAGTTTCATATTTTGAAAGTAATCCAAGGCAGACAGAAAATATCTCAAGTACATGTGATACTTTGATTCAAATTCGATACCACAGAGCTTTACTTAACTTCTTTATTACACGTCTATAACCTTTGCCCATACCAAGAACTCTGGTTCTCAGGTACGCAAGGTGTGGTAGACCCAGAGATAAGCCAGCCAGATCTCAGTTCAAGGGAGAACTTCCTTTCTATTTCACAGGAGTGCATTTTAACAGAGAGCCTTCAGCTCTCCTTCAGTTCCCTAAGAGTCTGTCTCAATGCAAAGATCCCTTCTCCTGAGGCTATGCCATTGCCTGGCGTGATAGCATGTGGTGACTGAGTGAGGTAGGGATATAAAAGCCCCACCATTTTGACTCAAAATGGGGCATTCTGATGGGCATTACTCACCCTAGAGCTTCCCTCCACAGGAGGCCAAACCTTTATTGGGCCTGCATTGAAATTTGACTTTTTCCTGTACCAGATTCTGCTTCTTCTCTCTTCTCCTCATAGCTATTGATCAATAATAAACAAGACGTATCTCAAATTGTTGTTTTAACATCTCTTTCCGGAGAAACTAACCTGTGGAACAGATGAAAGTAGAATGATAGCCCGTAATGACTCCATTATTACACATAGTCACACAATGACTCTGTATTACACATGCAACAGTTTCAGTATAGGCTTTGTTCAAAAGCATTTTATTGAATGCTATTGGCTGAGAATTGCATTTCAGGCACAGGTATGATATAATAGATTGCTTTGGATTTGCCTAATAACCAAGCCAGCCTACATTCAAAGACATAGATGGAAAACACATGATAAGGGGGAGGGGATTGTTTACAGACAGTTTACCAAATATTTGTAAAACAATCCCAAACTATATACAGTAATTGATAAATTTTTGTATTTGTACAATCCCAAATATTTGTAAAACAATCCCAAACTATATACAGTAATTGATAAAATAAATATTATATCATAATTCAGTTGAGTTTATTCCAGATACACAAGGAGAGTTCAACCACTAGAAAATCACTTAATGCAATTTCCCACATTTATGTATTAAAAATTGACATCTCATAAATATAGAATATTATCTATAAAAGTTAACAGCCATTCCTCATAAAGGGCATCTTCTAAAAAAAGTAGGAAACATGATATTGAGAGTAATACGTTAAAAAATTCATTTTCTTTAAAAATAAGAATAATTGCAATAATTACATTCATCTGAGTAATGGAGGCTTCAGAGCAGGGTTTCTCAATCTCAATAGTTTCAACATTTGGACTATCACGTGTACTAAAGGATATTTAACAGTATCACTAACCTCTACCCACTCAATTCCAATAGCAACTTTCCCAGTTGTGACAACCAAAAATATCTTCAGACATTTCCAAATGTTCCCTGGGAAGCAAAATTTTTACCAGTTGAGGACCATTGTTTTAGATAATATTAAATAATAAGATAAATACATAAGAATAGTACCACTGGAAAAAAAATTTAATGATATTATCAATGTGATTGCCTTTGCAAAAATTCTTAAAAAATTGCGTCAATAAATTATGACAATGATTTAAATGAAGATATAAATTTATTGAAATATATTCATATTTAATACACAAAATCCATGTACTAAAATTATTTGTATTTCTAACCACTGGCCACAATTACAAAATGTACTTTTTAAAATACTATGCACTACTAGGTATTTACCCAAAGACTACAAAATTCTAATTCAAAAACATACATGCACCCTGATGTACAGCATCATTATAGTAGCCAAATTATGGAAACAGCTCAAGTGTTCATCAAATGATGAGTGGATAAAGAAGATGTGGTATGTATAAGTATATATATATATATATATATATATATATATATACACACACATATATAGGTATATATATATACACACACATATGTATATGTCTATTTTATATATATATATATATTTTATATACATATATAGACATATCTATATGTCTATTTTATATATATATATATATATATATATATATATATATATATATAATGGAATATTACTCAGCCATAAGAAAGAATGAAATCTTGACAACTGCAATGACATGGATGGAACTAGAGAGTATTAGTCTAAACAAAATCGGTCAGAGAAAGACAAATATTATATGATTTCCCTCATATGTGGAATTTAAGAAAGAAAACAAATGAACAAATGGAAAATAAGAGATAGAAGCAAACCAAGAAATAGACTCTTTACTATAGAGAACAAACTAAGAGTTACCAGAACGGAGGTGGGTGGGGGAATGGGTTAAAGAGGTGATGGGGATTAAGGAGGGTACTTGTCATGATGAGCACTGGGTGTCCTAAGGAAGTGTTAAATCAGTATATTGTACAATTGAAATTAATATTACACTTTATGTTAACTAACTAGAATTTAAATAAAAAACTTAAGAAATAATCTAAAAAAACAAATAAATAAGTCATCAAAACTTGGCATTTCTATTCCAAAAGGAAAAAAAAATACTATGCATGGCTCCAACAAAAATTAACAAAATTTATATAAGAGCATTTTGAAAAAATTGAAATTTTTAACATAACTTGTCAAAATACATACTTAAATATAAGCATCATAGTTATAGGCTGGGTTAATTAATATGATTAATATATTGTTTATACCCCAAATAATCTATAAATCCTAACAATTTCAATAAAAACCCTGATATGGGTTTCATTGAAATATGACAACCTGATTCTTAAATGTATATGAAATTTAAAAAAAGGAAATGAAGAGTCAAAACAATTTGGGGGAAGAAAACCAAGATAGGAGGATTTGTCTTACTAATATCAAGATTTATTATATTTATAACATTGTGGAATAAGGTCAGGAATAAACAGAAAAAAACACACACATCACATCTTTTTGTCTTAACAGAATAAAACATCTGTACATTTATGGAATTTGATGTTTTGCATGCGATGCTTTGCAGATGAATGAGAAAATATGTAATTCTTCAATAAATGGTGCCAGAAAAAGTGGTTGTGGATTTTATTTAAATACACAAAGCAACCCAGAGTAGATGGACTATCTAAATATGAAAAGCAAATATTTAAAAATTTAGAAGAAAATATAATGAATATTATGATATTGACATAGCAAAGATTACCAAACTCAATTACATGAAAATTGAAAACTTTTGTGTTTAAAGATTGCCATAAAGTATAAACAGATGAAAATATGAAGAAGATATTTGCTACTCATATTGTCATAATAAAAAGATAATTAGTGTATGGAACATGTATAGAACTTCATATGAATGAGAAAAAGTGAAACATTCCCTTAGAAAAGATGTACAAAAGATATAACCAGGAAATTCAATAGAGAGAAAACACAATTGGTAAATAAACATAAAAATATGATCAACCTTAATAGTAATGAAGATAATGCAAATTAAAACCAGAGTGAAAACTTTTCATACCATAATATTGGCAAAATGTTTTTTATAAAATAATGGAGAGACTGTAGAGCAACACAAAATTATATATAATGCTGTTGAGATGGTAAATTTGTTCATCTATTTTGGAGTAATATTTTGGACAGTTGAATGTCTATATTCTTATGATCCAAAAATTCTATACCCATTATATATTCTAGATTAGAATTCTTTTACAGAATCAATATATTTTGTCCCAGGCCAAATCTGACCAGTTGCCTATTTGTCTATGGCCCGTGAGCTAAAAACGGTTTCTACATTTTTAAATAACATTTTAAGTCATATTTAAGGATGTACATAATATCCTTGATATTGCCATTTGGCTAGGAAAAACTAAAACCTACCTTCTGTCCCTTTAAGAAAAAGTTGACTGACCTCTGTTGTAAAGAAACTCTTATTCCTAAAGAAACCTGTACAGAATTTTACATAGGCATTGTTATTTATAAATATAAATGGAAGAAAATCAGAGACACCTGAAATGCCCATTAATAAGTAAAGGGAAAAATAAAATGCATTGTTATAATGAAATACTGCAGTCAGTATTGCCTCTTTCTTTACATGTGTATGTATATATATATATATATATATATAGTCTCTCTCTTTATATATACATATATATGTATATATGTATGTGTATATATACATATATACATATATATATGTGTGTGTGTGTTTAATACTATACACTGTACAAAATAAATTTGTAGAAATATTTTACCTTATATATGACGTTAAAAAAGCATATAGAGAACAAACTAAAGGTTGCTAGAGAGGTGTTCATTGGGGGAAGGGCTAAATGGATGATGGGTATTAAGGAGGACATTTGTTGGGATGAGCACCAGATGTTATATGTAAATGATGAATCACTAAATTCTCCTCCTGAAAAAAAAAAAAAAGATTATGGACTTTCAATAAAGGCATAAAGATATGCATGGATATATTTTAAAAAACTTAATTTTAACATTCAATGCTATGAAATGAGGGCAGATGTAATTGGGGAGGACTAAACATGGTGTTTCAACTATATCCATGATCTGCATAGCTGTGCTACATTTCTCAAGACTAAGAATCTGACATTGGCACATTACTATTAACTAAATTCAAGACTTTCTTTAAATTTTTTTTAAATGTTTTATTTATTTTTGAGACAGAGAGATACAGAGCATGAGCAGGGGAGGGGCAGAGAAGAGAGGGAGACACAGAATCCAAAACAGGATCCAGGCTCTGAGCTGTCAGCACAGAGCCCAGCGGGGGGCTGGAACTCACGAACCCGGGGGTGTCATGACCTGAGCCGAAGTCGGAGCTTAACCGACTGAACCATCCAGGCGCCCCAAGACTTTCTTTTAATTTCATTGGTTTTTCCGTAATGGTCTTTTTCTGTTCCAAGATCCAATCTAGGGTGTATCAAGTTGTCATCTCTTCTTGGTCTCTTCTGGTCTCAGTTTCTCTTCGTGTTCATGACTCTGACAATGTAGAGGAGTAGTGACTGGATATCCTCTGCAGTGCTCTGCAGTCTGAACTTTTCGTAATGATTAAACTAGGGTTATGGATTTTTGGAAGAATATGGTAGCGATGAAGTATCCTTCTCTCTACATCATTTTAGGGACACCGGATATTCACATGGTGTCCCTGACTCATACAGTTGTTTCATCAATTGCTTAGGTTAGTTTTTCATGGATTTTTCCACTGTATGGGTACACTTTTTTTTCTTTCCCTATTCTGTTCCTTGGAGGAAGAACATCACCAAGTCTGGTGATGGTGATGGTGATGGTGGCCTGGGGGGAGGGGTTGTCCGTGCAGAGAATGGAGTTTCACCTCCCAGAGAAGACAGCATCTATAGGTACATAATTCATTTTAAGAGACCATTAAAATTAAAGCCAAATAGTTCTTACAGGATGGGATTGAATAGTTTATTTTTACTAATTAAATTTTGTCATCAATAATAGTATTAATGTATTAAATTAACATTATTTTGCCAACTTTTAATCCTGTGGAACATTTGAAATGGTAAAGGTTTAAACATTAGCTGAAAAAACCATAGGTGGGAATAATTGATTTTAGTCAGGGTGGACTTTTTTCAATGAAACGCATCTTTAAACAAATCTATTATTGTTCCATATAATTTTGTTGATAATAACATATATATTTAATTTGTTTCTCCTTGAGGTGTTTTGTTTCCTCCTATTTAGAGTAACCCAGCATGCAACTCATAATATACTGTATCTAGCTACATTTCCTGTTTACTGCAAAGACTTTTTTTTAAGATGAGTATTTCATGTAAGCTTGTGCTTATGAGAATATTGAAAAAACAGATGAGAACTCTCATAGTGCACTATTCTTTGAAGCTTAATGGGAAAAGAACTCACCAAACTGTATCTTATTTTAGTAACAGGTACTGGAAGGCTCAGCAACCCTTAGCTGTGTTGTGAATTGTAGTTACTCTATTATCTTAACAAAGTCATTTATTTTCCGGTGTGTTGTTTACATTTCCATGTGTATACCCAGTAATGTGGGGATGTATTAGTGGAAGGAGCAAGCATAGAAGTCAGACACTTGATTTCCTTCTCTGCCAATTAGGGGCCTTGAGGTTTTAGGAAATTTACATTAATTTGCATTCTTTTTCCCTCCTTTATAAAATGTGGTAACTAGTTACTAAATTTTAGGGTTGTTGTAAAAATAGAACATAGTGCCTGAGAAGTACTGATTGAAGTGCAAGACATAGGAGAGAAACCCAACAGATTTATTTATTTATTTATTTATTTATTTATTTATTTATTTTGAGAGAGAGAGAGAGCTCCAGCAGGGGAGAGACAGAGAGAGAGGGAGACAGAGAATTGCAAGCAACACAGAGCCTGGCGTGGGGCTCGAACCCATGAACCATGAGATCATGACCTGAGCCAAAAAACAAGAATCAGACGCTCAACTGACTGAGCCATCCAGGTGCCCCACAATATATATATATATTTTTTACTTTCATCCTTCTTGAGAATCGGGTAGGCCAGTGTTCAAATCCTACCTGCACCATTTATTTCTCCTTGACCTTGGGGGGGAAAAAAACAAAAAAAGAAAAAAAAAACTTCTTAAGTTTGAGTTTGGTCTTCTCTTCTGGAAGGGAATAATATATTACCTATCTCTCATTGTTGGATGCAACAGTCTCATTGTTGGTAACAACATGTATAAGCACCCAGGAAATCTCTTGATAACGTGGCTGCTTAAGATTTTATTTTCCTTTATTTTCCTCCTCATCTAGAACAAATTCCTATTTGTATGCTAGTGACTGTTCACAATTTTAACTTTTATTTAAAAAATTCGTAAAGTGGTTTGAACCAATTCACAAATATTAGTAACTCCTAAACTAAGGGATGAAAACAAGGTTAAACTAGTTGTGTAAGTGATGCATTAAAACTGTGGCATAAGATGGCTGTGCTGGAGAGCCCAGTAAAATTGGCTCTATATTTTACTAACTGATGTGTGTCCTGTCTGATTAGAAAGGATTTAAAGTAGGCCATGGGATTGATTGTAGGGAAATCTGTGTTTCAGTCCTGGCTTGGCCCCTTACCATCCATATAGACCGTGATAAGGCACTGAACTGCCCTGGGAAGTTGCTCGATCTCCAAATAGCAATATTGATCCAGACTTTACAGGGTTGTTGTAAAAATTAAATTAGATGTGATATAATATCTAATTCATGTCTAACCATACACAATGTACAGGGGGTATATTTTGTAACTGTGAGGAGTTATATATGATTATTGATGCTATTGTCTTGGGTTATTTATAGTTTATTTGACTCTATCTGTAGAACCCAGATCTAAGGCTAAAGCAATTTTTTAAAGGAGGTCCTTAACGTTTTAGGTTTCGAGTCTTTGTTCTTTCCCAGCAAGAAGCTTCAGGTGTTCCCTCTCACCAAGCCCTCTGCCTGAAGCGGCCTGGGCAACACTGACAGTGGCCTGGCTAACTACCAGCTTACCAGGAGGGGAACTTGCTTAATTGCCTGAATGCTGGCTTCACAAAGCAGCTTTCACACCTAAAGCTGGAGCAGCTCACATCTGCGGCTGTCAGGCTTCTGCCTTGCAGATGAAGAAATCAGCTGTGTCTGGTCCCCACAGGATACCCAGGGGGTCCAAGCCTCATGCATAAAGTCAGAACACACAAGCTCATTTCCATATAGAATACAAATAGCATATTCATTTAATAAGATAACTCCTGAAACTTCCTGCGCATATTATTTTAAGCTCTTGTGCAGGTAATTAACAATCCTGCTTGGGAAAAATCAATGCAACTGTTAGATCAAAACCAAATCCCTTTCATTTGCACATGTGTTATCTCTGTCCGCATCCACGGTGCTTTCCTTAAATACACTCACCCAGAACAAGTTTTCTGTTTAATGTTAAGGTAATTTACAGTATTACCTCAGGTGTTTGTGTTGTGTGTGCCTATGCGTGCATGTGCGTGTACACACATGTACACGCACATGCACAAATGAAGTAAGAACTGGAGAGAAGGAGGGATGACTTATTAGCTTTTATAGATATACGTGTCTTATTCATTTGATCGCTATAAAATGTATAGTTTTATTGCTGTGCCATTAAAAGAATCACTAGCTGCTTAGAAGGTGTAGGAATTCACAGGATGCTATGCTATAAAGTATCATGCTTGACTTCACATCTGAGAGCACCAACTGCGTTCTAATAATGATACCTCTGACGGTGAGATTTTAATTACTCAGCTACTCGTCAGCGTAGCAACTGCAGAAGTAGGGGAGAATGCACGTCTTGGGCAATTTTGCAAACTTTCATTATTACCAATTGCGGTGGTTTTGTAGTGTTTCAGCTGAACTGAGCTGCAACTACATTTCTCTAGAATTTCCTTCCCTGCGTGATTCCTGGTTAGGGTTAGCCATGAGAAATATCTGTGCAAGGTTCAGAATGTAGACACAGAAGGAAACCGGAAGTCGTTATGCTCTGAAGGTTGGTGAGCAGTGCTAGGCCACTGCAGCTCGCGCACCGTGTCACTGAGCTGCTGACTCTGTAGTTATGACAGCATTGAGCTAGCAGCTCCTGCAACTTCATCTGGACCTCCTTCTCCAGCTTCCTCAATTCCTAGGCTGGATATGTGGGTAGCTCTGCAGCCCCCATAAATACACTACTTCCAACTACTTGGAATTGACCTCCATTTCCCAGTTAATTTTGACCTAGGCTCCTGGTATCAGTAGTCTAAATGAGTGGGTTGAATTTCAAAGTCAACATATTAATTATAATTCACTGTCTCTTGAGTATGTGTCACAAAATACACACAGGTGGTCCACCATGTCATCTCAAGTATGGCTCTTAGTATGAATTTTTTTTAATATTTATTTTTGAGAGAGAGAGAGAGCTTGACTGGGGGAGGGACAGAGAGAGAGAGGGAGACAGAGAATCTGAA
Organism: Prionailurus viverrinus; assembly: GCF_022837055.1. Lineage (NCBI taxonomy): Eukaryota > Metazoa > Chordata > Mammalia > Carnivora > Felidae > Prionailurus > Prionailurus viverrinus. The sequence goes on along the minus strand of NC_062565.1, from coordinate 127,119,480 downwards.
GCAGACTCCACGCTCAGTGCAAAGCCCCACATGAGGCTTGAACCAATGTGCCATGAGAACATGACCTGATGGACACAGCCAACCGAGCCACCCAGGTGCCCCTGTATTAATGCTTTTTTATTGACAACTAGTACTTTTATGGGTGGTTGTTGGGTCTGTTGCCTCTTTTTGATCTTATTGCTGTGGCTGTTATTTTAAACCCAGTAGAAGGAGGGCAGGTTTCTCAACAAAGTAAGACATGCATCTCGTGTTCAACTTGTAGCTACGATAGTCAAGGCCAGTCTTGTATGTGTCAATTACTATGTGATATGCTTTTCAAGTTGCAGCTGAGAAATCCTCCTGACCCAACTCCCAGGTACTCAGGAAACGTTTTCAGAGAAGTATAATATCTTTACCGCCAGTTTGTAACAATGTATTTCCCTTATCACTGGCGATACCTCCTTTTTGTTAAAGATCTGCAATTCCTGAAAACCTGCGACAAAGTGCCAAATATGCTGACAGAAATAACACTTGAAGCTGCTACCTCCTCAATGGAAATTAATTATATAAATTAATGGCTGTTATTTTGAAAAGCTGATGGACACGGATGAATTAAATTCAAGGACAGAATGATGATAGAGAAAAGGAGAAACAGATTCAAGTGGGACCTTGGTCACTGCCCAAAGAGCGGGTCCAGATGAACGCTGGAGTTGGCAACACCTTAGACTTCTATGGTTTCCAGCTAAATGTTTGTTCCCCCTGTGGGGAAGGGTGGCTTTAAAGCACCAGGATGGCAGAGGGAACATTTGCCTTAACTTACATTAGATCTTTGCTTTATCAGAAATGTAATCAACATCCTCACTTTATTCACTGATGGCTTGAGTGTGCCAGTGTGCTGTCACAAAGTTAAAGAGTGAGACAGTCCTACCTGTGCTGGGGACATGCAATATTTATATAACCATGGCCAGCAAAGCACAATGCTGGCCTGAAATGATCTCCGAGAAGTTCACTATGCCTCCCACCAGATTTCTCTCTCACGTTTAGATGTTTTCTTTTCAACTCACAAACACTTCACACACCTCAGAAAGCAATGGAGCTTTCGATGAAGCACTGGATATTCTGAGTTTCACTCCTCAAGTAGTGGAGATGACACTTTTCTTTACTTCTGTGACTCACAATTATAAACCTCTTCTGGTATGCTTTGTGCCTCCTCAGCAGCTCATGGAGAAGGCTTGACTGGAATATCTATGCGGAGAGTTTGGAGAGCCGGTAAACCCTGGCTTCATACTAACATTATTTTTTTCTATCCTGGCAACTAGTTTGATTTCCTTTCTACTCATTACTCTTAGAAGTTTGCACATTCAAATTGGAACTTTATTAGGCTATGTCATTTTATTCCAAATTCGCTGAATTCTCAGACTCCTCATGGTCATTCCCTCATAGCTGAGTGAATAGGGACTGATAGGGACTCATAGCTCATATCATTTAGCTGATATGTATACCTATGGACATAAATATAAACACAGACCGAGATGTATTTATAGACATAGGCATATAGACTGATATATTTAATAAAGTATGAGGATGTAATAAGCAAGGTGGAAGGAGGTACAGCCTGTAGAATCTGCCTTTTGGCTCTTGGAGAAGATCAAAACTTGCAACTTCTAGTTACAATGGGGAGCCCGGTGTGAAATCAGGCCTGAGAACAGGAAGGAATGAAATCCTGGCCACATAAACTGCCTTCTGGAACTGCTACTACCAGAAGTAAAGAATGTCCAGTGAAAAGTTTTCACACTGTGACATTTAGGATTTCCTGACAATAATTACTGACTTTCTGACTAATATGAAACCAAATCTGCTAGCAGCACAATTCCCACCCACATGCTGATTCCATCAGCTTTTTACGAACTCATTTTTTCCAATACAGATTAAAAAAAACAATGTCACGAAACATCTCAGGAAATCCTGTAACAAGAAAAGAGCAAGATGAAGAAAGAAAATAAAATTCTGTGGTAAACAATGATACTGCCTAGTTAGAAGAAAATGGTCTAAGTACTACTTCAGAAATATTCAAGAAGATACTGTACTCACTGAACAAGAAGAAAATGCTATGAGGAAAAAGGAATCCTGAGGGAACAAGATAATTTCTAGAAAAAAGGATGAAGATAAATTCAAATAAGTCCCATGGGAAGTAGAACCAAAAGAAAGTATGAGACGTTTGTTGGAGGACATAAATGATTAATCTAAAATATCAACACTCAACTAATACGACTTTTAGCAGAATAGAGAAAAAGAAATAGTGTTGGGAAATATTTTCTAAACAAAAATAATAAAATACAGTTTCTCATGAAGGACATGAGGACACATATTTAAGGAACCTATTGAGTGTATAGGAAAATGAATTTTAGAAAATGGCCAGTCATACCATTATCAAATTTTAAGACTAACAAGCCCACTAAAAAAAATACTAAAAAAATGGTTTCATTTCCATTTCAGCTTCAATGTGTAACAATTAAAAAGTGAGTAAAAGCTGAACAGACACTTCTCCAAAAAAAGACATGCAGATATAAAATATATGAAAAGATGCCCCCATATTCTATTTCATTAGGGAATTTCTGATTAAATCAACAATGAAATACTACTATATACCTATTAGAATGGCCAGAATCCATTAAACTTATGTTACAGAACCTGGGGCAGAAGAATGAAGCTGCGCTTGGAGATCTTGGAAGGCAAGAGTTTTATTTCACGCTGGTGGGCTCAAAGGGGATCACTCTCCAGATGTCTTAGCCCCGAGCATAAGCAGAGGGAACAGTTTATAGTCTGTTACTTCTGCATTCCACATTAGTAGTAATTTGGCATGCAGGCAAGCGAGGTAGGAAGAGGAACCTGGAAGAGGAGTCTTCCAGCAGGGACTGGAATTTCCCTATCAGTCCTGTCACCCATCTTATAACACATTTCTCCCTATCACTTATAAATACCAACTGCTTAGAAAGAGTATGGAATAGCAGGAACTCTCATTCATTCTTGGTGGGAATGCAAAATGGTAGACACTTTGCAAGATAGTTTGGCAGTTTCTTACAAAGCTAACTATAGTGTTACCATATGATTAAGTAACCACACACCAAAGTTATTTGCCCAATTGGGTTACAAGCGTATATCGATACAAAACCTCCATGTGAATATTATAGCAGCTTTATTCACAACTTTTGAAAGCTGGAAACAACTAAGATGTCCTTCAATAAATAAATGGATAAATAAACTGTGGTACAGCCATATAATATCAAGCAGCAATAAAAAGATTGATCAATCCTTCAAGCCTTAAAAAGGCACGGAGGAAACAGAAATACATATAACGTTAAGGTGCTAAGGTAAGAAAACAATGCTAAGGTGAAGAAGCCAATTCGAAAAGACAACTTATGAGGTTCTGGAAAAGGCAAAACTATTGAGACAGTTAAACACACACACACACACACACACACACACACAGAGTGATTTCCAGGAGTTCTGGAGCCAGAGGAGTGGGGAGAGATGATAGAGAAGTGGTGAAGGCATAGGGATAAACAGATGAAGTACAGGGGATACTTAGGGTGGTGAAATTCTTCTCTATGATACTGTAATGGTAGCTACATGATATTACGCATTTTTCAAAACCCATAGAAATGTACAGCACAGGGGTGCCTGGGTGGTCAGTCGATTCGGCGTCTGACTTTGGCCAAGGTCATCATCTCACAGTCTGTGAGTTTGGCCCCACGTCAGGCTCTGTGCTGACAGCTCAGAGCCTGGAGCCTGTTTCAGATTCTGCGTTTCCCTCTCTCTCTGCCCCTTCCCCACCCATGCTCTGTCTCGCTCTGTCTCAAAAATAAATAAACATTTTAAAAAAATTTATTTTTTTTTAAATTTTTTTTCAACATTTTTTATTTATTTTTGGGACAGAGAGAGACAGAGCATGAACGGGGGAGGGGCAGAGAGAGAGGGAGACACAGAATCGGAAACAGGCTCCAGGCTCTGAGCCATCAGCCCAGAGCCTGACACGGGGCTCGAACTCACGGACCGCGAGGTCGTGACCTGGCTGAAGTCGGAGGCTTAACCGACTGCGCCACCCAGGCGCCCCTAAAAAAAATTTAAATGAACAGCACAAAGAGTTAACCTCAATGAAACTATGGACTTTAATTATACTGAGTAAATACTGGTTCATTAATTGTAACAAATTCCCCACAGAAATGAAAGTTGTAAACAATATGGAAAAGCGTGCCTGAGGAGTATATGGGAACTCCAAACTACCTGCTTAGTTTTTCTACAAGTGGAAAATTGTTCTATTTTCTATGTTTTAAATAAAAGATGCCTTCGAAATTCTTAATAAATGTGTTTCCATTTAGAATGATTTATCTAGCTGAGTGATCATTCAGTAGGAATGTAAAATAAAGACAGATTTATAATGCAAAATTCAGAATATGTACTCCCTGTTCTGTTCTAGGAAGGCACTTGAGCAAATGTGGGAATTGGCCACAATAAAGCAAGTTACAAAAAAATAATAGATTCAAACTTGGGAAAAGAGAACAAGAAGGACCTAGGCTATCTCCAAGAGAGAGTTCCCAGCCAGTAACAAAAACCATGAGTCCACAGGGAGCAGAGAGCAGTGGGAGGTAATTAGAGAAGAAGAAGAAGAAGAAGAAGAAGAAGAAGAAGAAGAAGAAGAGAAGGAGGAGGAGGAGGAATAAGAAGAAGGAGAAGAAGGAGAAGAAGAAGAAAAGAGAAAAAAAGAAAAAGAAAACACCTCCATTGAATTGGACAGAGAATGAAACATAAATTGAGTAAATGATAAAGACAAGTAGACGAAGAGGAAAAGAAATGCAATTTGATTCTTCAGAGAAATCAAATATATATAAAAGAAAGGAAATTATAAGTATACTACTCAGTTATGAATTAAATAGTATATAGTCACAGTAAGATCATCACTGTTTGTGATTTTTTTAGTTTTAAATTTCATTCAACCTGAGAACCAAGCATTAAAGATTTAATTATGCTTCGAGTAAAACTAAATTTAATCAACTTAGTGCAAAAGTAAGAATAAGTGGATCTTAGTCTGGGCTGCTCTAACAAAGCACAGAGATTGGATGGCTCATAAACCACAGAAGTTTACTTCTCCCAGTTTTGGAGGCTGCAGTCCAAGATCAGCGTGCCAGCACAGCCGGGTTCTGGTGAGAGCCCTCTTCTGTGTTGCAGACTGTGGTCGTCTCATCGCATCCTCAAATGACGAAGAGCAGGGAGAGGAAGCAGGCCCTCGTGTGAGTTTTACAAGGACACTGAATCCACCATGAAGACCCCACCTCCTGCTCCCATCATATTGAGGGCAAAGTTTTACCATATAACTTTTGTGAGGACACAAACATTCAGTCCACAACGGTCATATAAACAACAAAGGGGCCTAAATAGAAGGGTAAGACATCCCCAAACTGGATATTTTCTATAGTCACTCAGCTACCTTCCAAGTCCCGTCTTAAAAGAAAAGAAAAAGAAAAAAGTGATCTCCCCTGAAGGCACCACCTGCATCCCTTGACTGTATATGTGCATACCAGCTACCAGACCATTTTCCTTCTCTGCTTTACAACACATTCTTCCTCTTATTCTCCCCCTCCCCATCCCCTCCCTTCCTCCTCCTCCTCCTCCCCTTCCTCCTCCTCCACCTTCTTCTTCTTCTTCTTCTTTTTCTTAAATAGTGAGAGAGAGAGAGAGAGAGAGAGAGAGAGAGAGAAGAGAGAGGGAGGGAGATAAAAGCCCTGTTCCCATTCCCCATCTGACATTATTGTAGTGATTGTTATTCAATCAGTCGTCAATCAGACTTCTCTTACCAAACTCCACTGAGCCCGACCTTGACAAGATAATGTCCTTAACATACACCAATGGCTACCTGAGCCCTCCCTGGTTACTGAGAGGCTATTTCTCCTGGCACTGTATTGGTTTTGCTCTTCGCCCAGGAATCCTTCTTCTAGTCTTTTCTGCAAGCCTGTCATCTTCTGCAGGACACAGTATTCTATTCCAATCACACATTCCTTTTCAATGTACACTTCTTCCAAGTGATCTCATTTGGGTCCATGACTTTAAACATCTTCTGTATGCCAGTAACTCTCAAAGCTGGATCTCTAGTACCAACTTCTCTGAGCTCCAGATACGTCCTATAATATCTACTTGGCTGAATACTTGGCATCTTAATCTTAATATACACAAAAAGTATCTCGATTTTGCCTCCAAACGTGTTTCTCTCCCAATCCTCCCTATTCGGTATAAATGGCAACAACATCCAGTAAGCTAAAATCTAAAACCTATCTTTGATTCCTCCCCTTCCCCTCCACTATTATTCCACGTAGGCCTTAAATCTTGTCAATTTGCTCTCAAGACATATGAATTAATTATGTTTTTCTTTCCCTCCATATGGATGAAATGAGTTCAATATACTCTAATATTGGGTCTAGACTACTGGAATATTCTTCTAACAGAACTCACTGCTTCCTTTCAACTCATTTTTTTTAAAAAGCAGCTAAAATGAGATTTTTTTTTTCTAGATTTGGCCTCCTTTTTTTTCTTTTCTTTTAATTTAAATTCAAATTACCTAACAAACAGTGTAGTCTTGATTTCAGGAGTAGAACCCAGTGATTCATCTCTTACATATGACACCCAGTGCTCATCCTCAAAATTGCCCTCCTTAATGCCTGTCACCCATTTAATCCACCCCCCACCCACTTCCCCTCCAGCAATCCTCAGTTTGTTCTCTGTATTTAAGAGAAATAACTCATATCATGATTTTTTTTTTTTTGCTAAGGATTCTCCAAATGCTTCCTAACAAATAGAATAAAATTCAAGTTTGTAGATTTAATGCTTCTAAGACTGGGTTTCCACAGAGACAGATCCCAAAACCTCTGAAAGATGGTATGGGACATGCTTAAGATTGTCCTAGTACAGGGCAAGAAAACTAGAATCTATACTGCTGTGACTGGGAAGTTTGAGTCTTCACAAAATTCATGTCATAACCCTAATCCCAATGTGACAGTATTTGGAGGTCAAGCCTTTGGGATTGAGGAACCCCATGATGGGGTTAGTGTTCACGTAAGAAGAGACACAGAGCAATTATCCCTCTTTCAAACATGAGATAGTCTCTTGCAAACCAGGAAGAGGGGTCTCACCAGACACCCAACCTGCCAGCATTTCTACACTGCACTTCTTACTCTCCAGAACTGTGAGAAATTAATGTCTGTTGCTTAAGCACCCAGTGTATGGTATTTTGTTATAGAAGCCCTAACTGACTAAGATACTTCCATCATTCACTGGCCAAAGGCCGCACTTGGGTGCTTCCAGAACACCCAGCTCTCCAAAAAGGGAAATCTCTCAGCAAAGAAGAAGCTTAGGCGTAGGACACTGTGTTCTTATACAGGGACTGTGAGTGTGGAAGAGACATGGCATTTGATAACGTCTGCTACACCTGGCTTACAAAGAACAGCATGACCTCCCTCTGACTCTCTTTAACCTTAACTTGCTTTCATGTCTCTTCTTTCCCTATCACCTTGACTTCTTTCTGTTCATAAATACATAGGCTGCTTTCTGCTTTCAGCCGAAGCAGCAGCTTGTCTCTGTGCCCAAAAGACTTTCTCTTTTCTTGCTATAGATTTCTATATAGTTCTGAGACAGGGCTTCTTAACAGCCATTGCTCTGTTACCCCTATTATACCCCCCTTAATAATCCCTGGGTCCATTGTTTATTTATCTTTATTTCTCTGCTAGAATAAAAATTCCCTGATTGCAAGGGCTTTGGCAACCACATTTCAGACATAGTAGACAAATGTAAAATTTGGAGATGGATATTTGTAGAAAGAAAACAAACAAATAAAAAACCCTCCTCATTTTACAAAGTAAGAAGTTAAGAGACTTTATGGATTAAGAGATCATGGTAAGGAGAGAAGGCTCTAATAATCAACATCCCTGACCCTACAGTCTGCTGGCTGTTGACAATCGACAAATCGTTAACCTCTTTTCACCTCAGTCACTTGGATAGGATAATAACAGTGCCCACCTTATGGGGCTGTTATGTGTCATTGACGTGTGTAGAGAGCTTAGAATAGACTTGTTCATAACAAACACTATAGAAAGAAATAGAAGCATCTGTATTTGATAACTGGGTTGAGAGTAGAGAGTGTTCTATTCTTAAGCACCAAATTAGGAAATAGAGATAATTTCAACAATTAAAATATTATTCAATAAACATAGTATTTTAGCAATATAGAGGTAAGTAACAGAAGAAATAGGTCAGTTAAAATCTCCCAAGAAACAGAACCTGGGATGAAAAGACATGGGGCAGAAATCAGTCGATTTATTTAACATTTTACAGGTATTGTTTCGATTACTGTATTTTTTTTTTAAGTAAAAACAGTTTAAAGTAAACTGAATACAGTAGAGAAAAGATAGTCTTTTCAACAAATGGTACTAGAACGACTGGACTACATGTGCAAAAAAGATGAATGCAGACATAGAACTCATACCCTTCACAAAATAATAATAATAATAATAATAATAATAATTAATTAATTAATTAATTTAAAAAATGGATCTCGGAACTAAATACAAAACACAAAACTATGTAACTTCTAGAAGAAATCATAGGAGAAAATCTAGATGACTTTGTGTTTGACTACGACATTTTAAATGTAATACCACGGGCACAATTCATGAAACAATGAATCGATAAGCTGGACTTCATTAAAATTAAAATGTTTTACTATGCAAAAGACACTGTCAAGACAATTATAAGATAAATCACAGACTGGGAGAAAGTATTTGCAAAAAGAGTCATCTGATAGAAAACTGTTATCCAAAATATGCAAAGAACTTTTAAAACTCGACAATAAGACAACAAGCAATGAATTAAAAAATAAATAAGCCAAAGACCTTTACAGACTCTTCATCAAAGAAGATATACAGATGGAAAATAAATAGGTGAAAAGATGTTCCCCATTAAGTGTCAGATAAATGACAATTAAAACAATGTCATACCACAATACACATATTAGAATAACCAGAATCTGGAATACTGTCAACACCCAAATGCTGGAAAGATGTGGAATAGTAAGAACTCTCTCATTCATTGCTGGTGGGAAAAAAAAATCGTACATCCATCCTGGAAGACAACTGGGCAGTTTCTTACAAAACTAAATATATTCTTATCATACGATCTATCAATTATGTCCATTGCTATTTACCTGAAGAAGTTGAAGACCTATGTGCACATGGATGTTTATATCAGCTTTATTCATAATTGCCAGATGTTGCATGCAATGAAGATGTCCTTTGACCAGTAAATGGATAACTAAACTGTGTATCCAGATAATGGAATATTATCCAGCACTGAAAGGAACTGATATATCAAACCATGAAAAGACATGGAGGAACCTGAAATGCAGATTACTAAGGGAGAGAAGCCAACCTAAAAAAGCTGCATAGTATTTGATACAACCATATGACATTCTGGAAAAAGCAAAACCTTGGAGACAATGAAAAGATAAGTGGTTGGCACAGATTAGGGAGAAGAAGGATAAATAGAGGAGCACAGAGAATTTTTAGTAACTTTTGAAAATACTGTGTATGATACTACAATGGTGGATACACATCATGGATTTATCCAAACCCATGGAATGTAGAACACCAAGAGTGAACTGTAATGTAAACTGTGACAGGCTTTAGGTAACAATGATGCCTTGATGTAAATTCATCAATTGTAACAAATGCACCACTCTGGTGGGGAATGGTGATCATGGAGAAGGCTATGCATGTAAGGGAACATAAGGCATATGAAAAACACTGATATTTCTGCAGAATTTTGCTGTAAACTTAAAACCACACTAAAAAGTCTATTGATAGATAAACAAATAAATTTTAAAAAACACATTGAACTCCAAATATTACTATCTTTTGTGTGACTAGATACATAAAGATGTAGCATAAAAGAGAAAGTAGTAGACAAAAACAAAGACATTTTTGCAATTGCCTCAATAATAGGCTTTACTTTTTTTTTTTAATTTTTTTTTAACGTTTATTTATTTTTGAGACAGAGAGAGACAGAGCATGAACAGGGGAGGGTCAGAGAGAGAGGGAGACACAGAATCCGAAACAGGCTCCAGGCTCTGAGCCATCAGCACAGAGCCCGACGCGGGGCTTGAACTCACGAACCGCGAGATCATGACCTGAGCCGAAGTCGGACGCTTAACCGACTGAGCCACCCAGGAGCCCCAATAGGCTTTACGTTTTGATCTTGAAGTTTTAAATCCTCATTTGCCTGAAATAACACCTATAAATAAAGCTTCAGTTCAACTCTTGGATTTGCTTTATTTAACTTTACTATTCAAAGATGAACATTCTAGAAGTTTGCTAGATTAAAATTCTTAAACCGCTTTCCTTCCTCTCTGACATTATTATTTCATACTAACACAATTTTTTTTTCAAAAGGATTCTGTTTCAACAAAATGAAACCAGTCACAGGCAACATTTTTTCATTGTGGATTATCAGTATATAGGTCAGGACAAACATTTCTGATTAACAAAGTAGCTTGCTGCAAACATAAATACATGCATGTTAAAATTTTACAATGATGAAATGTATACTATAGAAAATGAAAGGCCCTAGTAAAATCACATTGTCATATCCTTTTGTTAATATGTACTCATTTTTTTTCTATGTATATATTTCATTTGTTTCAAAAAAAAATGAGCTTTTCATCCCTAGGCACTGTGTTAGCCACTTCATACAAAACAACGAGAAAAAAAAATAAACATTTTCTCCACTGACATGGAATGCCCAGTGTGTTAAGAAAGATGTATTTGTCTGATAGTTTTTATAATGGTGAAATATAGTTTGAAGCATCTTGGGAAGAAAAGGTACATTACACTTTAAGGGAAATAATTTGAAATATTTGTCATAATTTGGTGAGATCCAAGAAAGCTAAGTGATTATTACTATTTAAAACTGTAATTAAATACTATTCAACACATGGCTATTTTTCACTTAATAAAAAAATTGGATATGTGTCTATAAGCACACATGAATCTACCTCATTCTGTTTTAATTCTGTGACTTCTTTGTCTTTTTTAAGCACAATTTTTAGATATTAACAGACTATTTCAAAATAGGATCTTTGATGATACCATAATTATAAGAAAACACCTCTTTTGACATCCGTTACCTGTATACCTCCTGACTTCTGCCTATTTCTTGATTTTGGTAATCTGCCTAGTTATATTTGACCCCTTATTGTGCTTGGCAACTGTCTAACTAAATTCTCCCATGAGGCATTCCTATGCCTAGCACTTATTTGGGGTTTTCTGTGTTGTTTTTGAGTTTTAACAATCTTATTTTGTTTTTATTAATGTCCTGTTTTCTGTTGACTACTAATCAAGGTTCAAGTATCATGCAAACCAAAACAAACAAACAAAAAAACACAAAAACAAAAACAAACAAAAAAAACCTAAACCCGGGCGGGGGGGGGGGGGGCTTCCCAATAGGGTAGAAAAGGCTCCTCCTCCATTCTAATAAGAAAAACCACGGCTCCCTGCCTTCAATTTCCTTAGACCAGAGCGATGATCACCCTCCTTTGTGATTTTCCAGTGAGTCTGATTCCACCTGTAGCTCCTCCATACCACAACTTGCCAAAAGATGCCTGTGATTAACTTTAATTGCTTTTGAGAAGTTAATATTCTTTGAAATTCTTGTCCTTGTAACCACTGGGATCATTAAGTCCAGCATAAACATTTTATATACATAGAACAATTGCTGATAAAACAGGACGTGCCACATTGTGATATTTAAAGTCTTATCACGGTTTTTTCTAAGAACTTTAGTGATCTGAGATGCTGAAATTGATTAGCAAAGTCTTGAATCATTTCTCAACAGTTCAATAGTTTAACAAAACATGTAAGTGCCTACTATGAGTCATACTCTGTGCTTAGTTCTAGTTTTGCAAAGACAAATACAAAACAGATCCAATCCCTAAGGTACATTTTTACCAGAGAAATAAATATAACACCGTATGACACAATTAATCATACAAAAGAAAGAAGAATTAATTTCATTAAACCATGATCAAGGAAAACTCAATCTAAGGGCAACCCGTACATTTTCCAGTTCTACAACACTCAACAGCACACTCAATAGTTCAAATCACTGTATTTACTCCCATTGTTTCTTCTGCTTAGAATGCTTAATCTTCCCCCACTTTCCTGGAAAATGACTGTTTACTTTACAAAGCTACAGATGGGTTTGACCTATTCTGTGAAGAGATTAGAAAGGAAAAGGAATAGAGAGAAGGAGGTGAGGGGTAGTACAAACAACAGAGGAGCCAAATTATGGAGGGCTTCATATGCCCTACTAGATATAGATCGTGGATTTTTCTGAGAATAGTAGAGCATTATTGAGCATTTGTAGCCAGATGGTGATATTTTCCAATTGTAAGTCTGGCATGAATTTGGACAGTATATTGAAGGGTAAAACGAGACTAGAGTCAATATCCTTGCAGTGCTTCAACAGTTGGAAAGAAATGAGTTGACAAATCGGTAGACTTAAAGCAGTGATGGGTGAAAGATGAGAGGGAATATTCAATAGACATTCTAGGGTAGTATTTTCATATCTTGTATTGTTTTTGATGTGTATTATGTGGTTGAAGGAGCCCTCATATAAGTGCAGTGTAAGAAACTGTAATTAGCAAACAACATGGAGGCTGACTGTCAAAAATATGTTTTCTGTGTTTCCTATTACAGGGATATGAACACAAAGTAACTCAAGTTCAGGACACAAAGTAACTCAAGTTCAGGACAGAGGAGACCTCCGAGGGAGAGTTCTTCAAAAGAAGTTGAAATACTATGACAAAAGGGAAAGAAAGAACACATTTCCACCGGGGGTATCAAATATCATTTTCTTAACAAAACAGGTGACTTTGGCTGGGCCTCAAGGGTAAGTGAGATTTCAGGGTCAATGGAAAATAGTCAGAAGTTCATGGAGACCAAGAACTAGGACATGTGTCTGAGTAACAGCAAATCATTCTCGTCATAACGAATGACATAATCTTTGTGGAGCATACCATTAAGGTTACAGAAAGTAAGGCTGACTGAGGTAAAAATTATGATTCTCACTTTCCGTTATTTTTTTAATTTAAACAAGATTCTTAAGATCCTAAAATCACAGTTTCCTAATACACTTATA